>NC_141170.1:4227500-4905000 GCF_055505025.1 Bos grunniens
AGGGGAGTGAGGGGGCTTTGGGGTACAGCATCATTCTGTTTCTTGATCTGGGTTGCTGATCACACTGGTTTAATAAATGTTGTGAAAATCTCTTCTAGCCACACACTTAACGATCTGTGTACGTTTCTGTATGTATTTTCTATGTGCGTGATTTTTCCATTAAAAGTTTGCTCACAATCCCTGCCCCAAAAAGATCCGTGCACACTGGATAAAAATGAAGATGTGTGCTAGGCACTTGCAACAGTCGTCTGGAGGGAGGGAGGGAAACGGGGAATAAACAGATAAACAGACATGAGAGAGGCCTAGAGGGGACCGGGGGCGGGGGCGGGGGTTGGTCACAGGTGGGGGAGTGAGGGCAAGCCCAGCTCTGGGCCCCTCAGGACAGGGCAGCGGGACCAGGTAGAACAGGAGTTTGGGCCACGTCATGACTATCTCCGCTGTGTTAAGAGCCCTCGCTTCTCAGACTACAAGAATCGCGAAGGCTGCCGACACTCGGAGTCGTGACAGTGTGGCTCGACCCTCACTGGCCGGTGATTTTTTTGTTTTAACCTCCATCAAAGCTTTAAACACGTGGCTTTTTTGACCCGACAATTCATTCCACCTGTAGCAAGACACGCAGTTGAAAGCCGTTGGGCCCACGCCAGCAGGCCGGCACCGAGGCACCCCCGTGGCCACGCTGGTCAGCCGGGGACACCGAGCATCTCTCCGCATCAGCCTCGTGACGTGAACGGTGGACCATCAGACCTAGACCCCCCGGCCTCGCAGACCAAGGCAGCCCAGCGTCCACGGGGTGACAGCCCAGGACAGAGTGACCTCCAGGAGGGGTGGACAGAGGGTGTGAGGTTTGCTTTGGGAACAAAGTTCCATGCTCATCTCTTTATGGAACAAATCGCAGCAAGTCTGAAATGCCACACATTTCAGGCTGTGGGGTGGGCCCTCTGGGCAGCGCTGGGCAGCGCTGGGCAGCCTACAGAGGGTCCCCGGGCCCCTTGGACGCTCCTGCTCCACACGGCGGGATGTGGTGCTGCTGCAGTTTTCAGATGAAACCCGGGTGGGAAGGGACAGGGCTGGCAGAACGGGACACTGGGTCCTCATCACAAGAGGGGGCCTGGAGAAACACACACAGACCCAGTTTTGCCGTGTGTCCCCAGGAGACACTGGCGGGAGCAGGGAGCTGGGTTCTCAACCATTCTGGGAACCTGACCTGGCCCCTCCTCTCTGGCCCCAGCTCACCGGCAGGCCAGGGGCCTGGGAGCTGGATGAGGTCGTTTCCTGCCGCCGGTCAGAACCTGCTCCAACAGTCACCCCCTTCCCAGCCACCACCCCCTTTCCCCTTGAAAACCTGCGTCCAGCCTCAGAAAGGCCTGTGGTCACCCCACCTGGCTGCAGGCCATCGGCCACCAAGGGGACAGTGAGTGGAGGGCAGGGGAGACGCCGGCCGGGTTCACTCACCCACGCTGACCTCGGAGGAACCGCCTCTGTGGCTTCTCGCTCTGGCCTTGCTGGGCGGTTCCCTCCAGGTCCAGAACGCGCCGGCCGCTCCCACCCCTGCCCCTTCCTGCCTGGCAGATCCTCCTCACCTCCTGCCACCCACAGGCCATCCCTGCCGCCCTCACGCATCTGGATCATCACCGAGCTGCTTGTCAGCGAGGCCAGTGTGGTGTCAGGGTGCTGACTCACCTCGTTATCCCTGGAGCTCAGATGGAGTTGTCCCTGGAGTTACAGAGCGGGAACGCCTCTCCTGCCCCGTGGGGCCCCTCACCCCAGCACAGCCCTGTAAACCATGCCCACAACTGCTCCTTCCAGTCCCTGCCTTCTGGAGCGGAGTTAAATGGGGGCCCCAGAAAGATACGCCCGCATCCTAACCCCCAGAACCTGCCATCATGAGCTTATTTCAGAACAGATGGGACTTGCCTCCAGGTGTGGTTCAGGTCTCGAGTTCATCTTGATTTAGGTGGGCGCTTAATCTGACGACAGGGGTCCTAACACGAGAAAGGTGGGACTAGGGCCTTCCCTGGTGGCTCAGACGGTAAGGAATCTGCCTGCAGTGCAGGAGACCCGGGTTCGAACCCTGAGTCAAGAAGATCCCCTGGATAATGGAATGGCTACCCACTCCAGCATTCCTGCCTGGAGAATCCCATGGGCAGAGGAGCCTGGCAGGCTGCAGTCTAGAGGGTCAAAAAGAGTCAGACACGACTGAACGACTTTCACTTCAAAGACATAGAAACACTGAGGAGACCGTGAGAGGCTGGAGGCCAAACCAAACCGCCCTGAGAAAACCACCAGGAGCTGCAGAGGGGCCTGGAATGGACCCTCTCTCTCAACCTCCAGAGGAGCCGCCCAGGACAAGCTTGGTGTCAAGCCCCTGGCCTCCTGAGCCAGGAGGGCAAATCTCTGTTGTCTTAAGGCCCTCACTTTGTAGTAACTTGCTCCACCAGCCCTAGGACGCTGACACGCCCTTGGGGCCCTGGTGACGGAAGAGGGGCTGCACCCCTCTGCTCTGGGCCCTTCGCCCGGAGAAATCACAGCAGCTTCCAGCATCCAGCATGCCACGGGTCTAGCTTTCCCAAAGCTGCTGCTGCTGCTGGCGACAGACGTCAGAACCCGAGGCTCAGGAGACCTGAAAATCCATCTCAGAGGCATACCCACGCCGCCTGGTGTGTGACAAGCTCACCTCATCTGCCAAAAGCCCTGCTCCAGCCCCCTTGGGGAGACGGGGGCCATGGGTGGCCAGGGGGGCAGCCCCCCCAAGCACTCCTCTGGCTGCCTCAGCTCCTCCCTGCAGCTCTGGGGGCTCACTGGCCGGCCGGGGCCTCGTGCCAGGACATCCGCCTTGGCATGTGCAGCTTCCACTCCTCCTTTAGCTGCTCAGAGCTGCATGAAGCCACATCTGGAGACGAACACTGTCATCTAGCAAAAGGGAGTGTTCTGCTGGGTCCTTCTCGTCACGAGAAAACACAGCTGAAGCCTCTGGGTTTGGCCAATTTCGTGTTCTTTCTCCTTCCTGTCGTCAGCCTGTCATTAGTCACTGTCTGCATCTCAGCCCAGCCTGTCATGTAACAAAATACGGCAAACAGATCAAGGGGTTTTCATATCAGAAATGCATTTTCTCACAATTCTGGAGACCAGAGGTCCAAGATCAGGGTGTCATCGGGGTCGTTTTCTGGTGAGGTTTCTGGTCAGTTTCTCCTTCTCACTGTGTCCTCCCAAGGCCGAGAGAGAGCCAGCTGGGGTGTCCCTTCCTACAAGGACACTAACCCCCTGGGTCTGGGCCCCACCCTTATGGCCTCATTTCACCTCAATCACCTCCTGAAAGCCCCTGTCTCCAGACACAGTCTCGGGAGGTTGAAAATGCTTTAAGTTCTTAAACTGCACGTGTCCAAGAAAGACCACTGGTCTGCCTCACTTCTCTCGATGAAAATGTCTCATATCTGGGTGTGGCTTCCCTGGTGGCTCAGACGGTAAAGAATCTGCCTGCAATGCAGAAGACACAGGTTCCATCTCTGGGTTGGGAAGATCCCCTGGAGAAGAAACTGGCAACCCGCTCCAGTATTCTTGCCTGGAGAATCTCGTGGACAGAGGAGCCTGGCAGGCTACAGTCCATGGGGTCACAAGGAGTTGGACACGACTGAGCGACTGACACTTGACTTTCACTTTTTTTGAAAAGAAAGAGAACTGGTTAGGAGTACAGGGCTGCTCCTAGGGGCAGAGAGATGGTTCAGAAAGCAAATACCATCCCACTGAGGCAGCGGCTTCAACATGTGACTCTGGGGACACAATTCAGCCCACAGCAGGTGTCTTTACGCCCTTGGGGCTTCCCTGGTTGCTCAGACGATAAAGAATCTGCCTGCAATGTGGGAGACCAGGGTTCATTCCCTGGGTTGGGAAGATCTTCAGGAGAGGGAATGTGTACCCGCTCCAGTATTCTTGCCTGGAGGATCCCTTGGACAGAGGATCCTGGCAGGTTAGGGTCCATCGGGTTGCAAAGAGTCAGACCCAACTGAAGTGATTTAGCACGCATGCACACCCACCCAGCACACATGGGGTCTCGATGGTGAAGCCAGATTCTCACACCAAACAGATCAGAGCATGAGGAATCAGCCCTTCAGCCCTTGAACAACCTTGGGTCCTACTGTGCGCTGGCATTCACAGTGAATGCTCTTGAACTTGAACTGTTTGCATCAGGAAGCACCAGCGCAGAGGTGAGAGAGGCAGCCGCACCCTCAGGACCGCGGGGGTGGGACCTGGCCGAGCAAGGGCGCGCGGGTGAGTGCGGCCTCCCGGGGCAGGCAGGCCAGGGCCTCCCAACCGCAGTGGGGTCTGAACAGACACAGCGGAGTCAGATTTGCCTGCGAGCAGACCTGCTCTTACTAAAGTGTGAAGGGCACCCTGGAGTGGGCAAGGCCGATGAGAAAAGAGAAGGCTCTGAGGCTTCAGATGTGAGATGACGGGGTCTGGGCCTGGCAGGCCCGGGGGAAGGGGGAGGATGCCACAGAGACCAGACCTTTCTAGGAGCAGAAAACAGCCAGGCGTCTGTGTGGACTAAGTCACTTCAGTCGTGTCCGACTCTGAGACCCTATGGATTGTAGCCCCGCCAGGCTCCTCTGTCCCTGGGATTCTGCAGACAAGAATACTGGAGTGGGTAGCCATGCCCTCCTCCGGGGGATCTTCCCCACCCAGAGATCAAACTCGCATCTCTTATGCCTCTTGCATTGGCAGGCGAGTTCTTCACCACTAGAGCCACCTGAGAAGCCCAAACAGCAAGGCAGGCACGTGTTAGGGTGGGCACCGTGTGGCCGAGGGGACCGGAAGCACAGGTAGCGTCTTTCATCATCCTTGAACCCAGGGGCACAGCCTTGGCTGATCAGGGCACTCAGCTCCAAGGGCCAAGGACGCTCGCTGGGCTTGGGTGTTGGGAGACAGACTGGAGTGCTCCTGACTCCCGCAGCTCCGCGTGCGCTGGGGGCCCAGCGATCCTTATCTCCGAGCATGCAGAGGGAGATAATCAATCTCTATTTGGGGTGGGAAAGGCGGATAAGCACTGTTACCCGCAGGAGAGAAGACACAAGACCGCTCCGAGAGACAAGCATGATTAATAGCCAGGGCGTTGATTTATGGGGGGAGATTAGAGGAACGCAGCCCGGATCTCTGGAGGGGTGAGGGGGACCTGTGTAGAGGCCCGAGGAGGGAGGCCTGGCAGCCTGAGAAATCCCATTTCGGGTGTGATCTGCAGGGGCAAGACCGGGAGGACAGCTGACAGATGAACAGGCCGTCTGAAGGTAGGAAAACGACTTTCCAAGATGGAGAGGGGATTTCCCGCCAGGAGCAGGGAATCAGGCCACAAGCAGCAGAGACCCGCGGTCCCCCACTCTGGACACGCAGACAGCACAGGACAGTCCATGCAGCTACGGGGTCCAGAAGTCACGGACACGCAGGAGTCAGGTCCTAACAGAAGTGACAGGAGGTTCTCTGACCCAGCCCTCGAAGGGGCCTCTGGTCTCAGGGTTCTCCAGAGACACAGGACCCACAGACTGCGCGTGTGTGCACACAGAGAGGGGTTTATTTTAAGGAATTGGCTCCTGAGATGGTGAGGGCTGGCAAATCCAAAATCTGCAGGGCAGGCCAGTGAGCTGGACACCCAGGCCAGAGCTGAAGGCCAGCTGCTGGCAGAGCCCCCTCTTCCTCGGGGACCTCAGTCTTTTTTCACTAACGCCTTCACTTGATTGGGCAAGGCCCACCCACACCACGATGGTTATCTGCGTTACTGAAAGTCTACTGATTTAAATGCTGTTCTTCAGTCACTCAGTCGTGTCTGACTCTTTGCAACCCCATGGACTGCAGCACGCCAGGCCTCCCTGTCCATCACCAATTCCCAGAGCTTGCTTAAACTCATGTCCATTGAGTTGGTGATGCCATCCAACCATCTCATCCTCTGTCGTTCCCCTTCTCCTCCCACCTTCAGTCTTTCCCAGCATCAGGGTCTTTTCCAGTGAGTCAGGTCTTCACATCAGGTGGCCAAAGTATTGGAGCTTCAGCTTCAGCATCAGTCCTTCCAATGAATATTCAGGGTTGATTTCCTTTACAGTTGACTGGTTGGATCTCCTTGCTGTCCAAAGGACTCTCAAGAGTCTTCTCCAACACCACAGTTCGAAAGCATCAGTTCTTCAGCACTCAGCCTTCTTTATGGTCCAACTCTCACATCCATACATGAGTACTGGAAAAACCATAGCTTTGACTATATAGGCCTTTGTCGGCAAAGTGATGTCTCTGCTTTTTAATACATTATCTAGGTTTGTCATGGTTTTTCTTCCAAGGAGCAAGCATCTTTTAATTTCATGCTGCAGTCATCGTCAGCAGTGACTTTGGAACCCCAAAAAATAAAGTCTCTCACTGTTTCCATTCTTTCCTCATCTGTTTGCCATGAAGGGATGGGACTGGATGCCATGATCTTAGTTTTTTGAATGTTTAAGCCAGCTTTTTCACTCTCCTAGATGCCACCATTTAAAAGAATTTTTTCATCATCCCTATTTTTATTAAAATAATACAAAATCTTATAGCACATAAATATACAGCTTATCTGTTACCATCTATGACTGAACACACACACAGTTTTCAAATTTTTACTGTAGTAAAAGATTTTCATAAACATCTTCTCACCTCTTTACTTCTTTGTCCAAATTCCTTTTCTTCCCTTAATTCCCCAAAGTGGAATTCCTAAAGCAAGTAGGAAGAAAGAAAGTGAAAGTGAAAGTCACTCAGTCATGTAAAACTCTTTGCAACCCCATGGACTATATAGTCCATGGAATTCTCCAGGCCAGAATACTGGAGTGGGGTAGCCTTTCCCTTCTCCAGTGGATCTTCCCAACCCAGGGATCAAACCCAGGTCTCCCACATTGCAGGCAGATTCTTTACCAGCTGAACCACCAGGGAAGCCCCAGACTATTGAATCCACCCTTTTTAGTGTATGGTTCTGCATCTTCACATGTATTTACAGTCATGTAACCAGCATGATCGGGATGAAAAACATTTTCATCACCCCAAAAAGCTCCCTTGTGCCCTGAAGCTGTCCTCTTGGGCCAGTGTCCCGTGTACCCAGTGGAATGTGTATGGTACTTAGGACAGAACTCAGGCCCTCAGCCCCGTCCGATACCAAGGGGACTGAGCTTAGACAGGGTCAATGGTAACAGAGAACAGGAGAGATGAGAGATGTTCTATTAATGTGACCCTGCTAGATAAAAACAAATGCGTTTTGGGGCACAAAGCAGTTGGATGTTTTTGTACAGTGGGACAACAGCCTTCCCCACACCTTTGGATTTCTCCAGCTTCTAGCCCTGAAGCCCAGAGAGGTGAAGACACTTACTCAGAGTCACACAGCAACTGTGGGGGCAGAAGTCCCAAACTCTGCCCATCCCCCGAGGCCGCAGACCTCTCATTGTTCCCTCCACCATCACTTCCTCCCCACCATGAACTCTCCTTCCTGGCCATCTCTCCACCCCAGAGGCCCAAAGCATACAGAGGATAAGGAGGGCAGGCCAATGCAAAAATCACTTGAGCACTTCATGGTGACTTTGAAATGTTTTGGTGAAACCAGGCCTCCAGTGGCAGATCTAAATTGTATCACATGAGGTCTGGAGGGTAGCGACCTCACGGAGGCAGAGACAACAGGAGGAGGTGCCAAGTCGGAGGGATGTCAGAGACTCAGCTGCCTCTGGGCCTCTGCCACCAAAACGCCTACCTCCCCAGCAGAAGGGGGACCTGGCTCCTTGACCCAACCCCTGGAGACCCGGTGGGCCTCAGACGAGTAGAGGACTCGTGCCCAGGGCTCCTCCAGGGCTCAGCGCCAGCTCACTGGGTCTGTCCTTCCCATTGCCCTGGTGCCGGAAGAGCCCCCAGAGGGTAGGAGCCAAGCCCATCCAGGCCGTTGACCCCTGCGGTCATTGCTGTAACTGCAGGGCACATCTGCTATCTACAGAACAGAAGCAGACTCACAGATAGAGAACAGACTTGGCTTCCAATGGCAAGGGGATGGCGCGGGACGGTGAGATTAGCAGGTGCAAACTATCACGCACGGAATGGAAAAGCACCGAGGTCCTGCACAGGGAGCCGTGTCCCACATGCCGGGGTAAACCGCACTGGAAAAGGAAAAATAACAATAATCGCACCTAACTTGCATGGGCTTTACTTTAGCAAATTAAAGAAGGGAATACATCAGTTCAGTTCAGTTCAATCGCTCAGTCGTGTCCGACTCTACGATCCCATGGACTGCAGCACACCAGGCCTCCCTGTCCATCACCAACTCCCGGAGTTGATTCAAACTCACCTCCATCAAGTCGGTGATGCCATCCAACCACCTCATCCTCTGTCATCCCCTTCTTCTCCCACCTTCAATCTGTCCCAGCATCAGGGTCTTTTCAAATGAGTCAGTTTTTCACATCAGGTGGCCAAAAGTATTGGAGCTTCAGCTTCAGCATCAGTCCTTCCAATGAATATTCAGGACTGATGTCCTTTAGGATGGACTGGTTGGATCTCCTTGCAGTCCAAGGGACTCTCAAGAGTCTTCTCCAACACCACAGCTCAAAAGCATCAATTCTTCAGCACTCAGCTTTGACTTCTACCATCTGTGTCCCCAGTGCCCAGGTCTCAGAAACACTTGTTGACTAACTGACCGGCCACTCCCCCCGCCCCAGTCACCTAGCCATGGCCTCTGTCTGGTAATAACACTGCAGTTGCCGAGCTAAAGAATATAGACTCTGGAGTCAGGTTGCCAGGTTCCAGCCCCAGCCCCTCCGAGGCCTTGCTGTGTGAGTCCAGGTGGCCGCTCAACTTCTCTGTTTCTCTGCTGGAAATGGAAGTGGTTGAGTCTGTGCCCCGAAGAATGCCCAGGGATGGTACAAAGGACATGTAAAAGGAGCACGGGGAGCCCTCAAGAAGCCGCTGTTTTTACGACCATTGATAAACATAACTTTCCGTGCCCTCTGCCTGCCTTCCTCCCTGGAAGGGCTGGGACAGGAAGGTGGGGGTCCCAGACGGGAGAGCAATGATACCGTGATCAGCCACGTTGGAGGGGCTGATAAACAGAGTGGAGTCCAGAGAGGGCTTAGCCAGCCCCTCCAGTCGGCTGTAAATAAAGTGCTGGAGCCCAGGACGGGGCTGCCTCGGTGGAGATGGATCTGGCGACAGACGGGCTGTCATCCATTTCCCCACGTGCAGCTGCAGACGGCCCCATCGAGGCCCCCAGGCTGGAGTGTCAGCGGGCGTCCGGAGGCTCAGGAACAACCACCCCCACCCCCAGGAAGGACACTGGCCAGGGGGGCCCCCGGTCCTATCCGGAAAGTGAGGAGGCTAGGGACGCAGACAGGCCCGGGTCCTACAGCACCGCCCTAGGGCCTCACACATTCGCTGCCCTGACCCTACCTCACTCTTACCCCACATACAGGCGAGGAGACCGAGGCACAGAGGAGCTAAGAAACTTGCCCAAGGCCGCTTGGCTAATACATTGACTGAGCCAGGATTTGACCGCCCCCCCCCCCCGCCCACCAAAGCCAGTGCTTTAATGCCTCTTGGCCATAGGGAGCCACGGAAGGTTACTGAGGGAGAGGGACCTGGTCGCTCTGCATGGAGTTGGGTGGAGGATGAGGCTGGAGGGGGAGGTCTGGCCACAATCCTGTCCATGTCTGTGATGGACAGCAGCCCTGGGATAGCAGAGTCCGGGCCCTACGTGGGGATCAGCAGTGATGACCCTGAGTGGGGAGTGGGGTGGGGGGTCTGAGAGCCTCTTCTGATTGGCGTTTCGTACTCTTCCTCACGAGGTCAGGAACAAGTGGCCCACAAGTCCACTCCAGTGCCACCGCCAGGCCCGGCTGGCATCCATTTCCTCCCTCTTGGCTGAGCCCACATCCCACGTCCAAGGCCAGGCCTGCAGGCTGCTCTGAAACACAGCAACATTGACAGTGTGGCTTCTCGGGACACCCCACTCCCAGACGTGCTCTCTGTACCTTGGCTGCAGGAGGTCGGCCCCAGGCCTTGCAGTTCTGACTTGTTGTTCAGCTGCGGCTGAATTATCCAGAGAGAAAAGCCGGCTCCCCTCCCGGGGGTGGGGGAGGGGCGGCAGGTGGGCATCGCCCCCCCGCCCCACCGCAGAGCAGCCTGCGTGCCTGCCCCCACTGCCTGGCACACACACTTGGCTGGGTCTGCAAAAATAACAAAATATGAAATTCAGATTAATGTTCTGTTTAGTCGGGATCTGAATTTCAAATCAGGACGAGCTGACTCAGATTGACTGCAGTCCGTCTCCCAGAGCCCGTCAGCCAGCACCTGGGCCCTAAGCGAGGGGTTCTGCCCAGGGGAGCTCAGCATATCCAGACGGGCAGGCGGGCGCTTCGTACCTAAACAGGCAGGTTGACAGGCCCCAGGCTCTGCCTTCGGAGGTCAGCAGAGTCCAGACCACCGGCTGGGCTTCCACACCAGCCTTCCCACCAAAAATCTCCAGTTGATGTGGGGTTTTTCCAGCTTCATTGAGGTACAGCTGACAGACTTGTAAGATATCTACAGTGTATGTCATGGTGATTTGATATATAGATACACTGTGAAAAGATTCCTCCCATCTAGTTAATTACACATCAGTCACGTCACACATTTATCTCTTTTCGGTTTGTGCGTGTGTGTGTGTGAGAATATTTCAGTTCTACTCTCTTAGCAAGGACTTCCCTGGTGGATCAGATGGCAAAGAATCTGTCTGCAATGCGGAAGACCTGGGTTGAACCCTGGGTAGAGAAGTTCCCCTGGAGAAGGAAATGGCAACCCACTCCCATATTCTTGCCTGGAGAATCCCATGGACAGAGGAGCCTGGAGGGCTATAATTCATGGGGTCGCAAACAGTTGGACACGACTGAGCGACTAACACACACACACACATACACACACACACAGACACTCTTAGCAAAGCTCAATTATACATACAATGTATCAACCACAGTTGATATGACAAAGCAAGACTGTGTTTTAAAAAGCAGACACATCACTTTGCCAACAAAGGTCTGTAGAGTCAAAGCTATGGTTTTTCCAGCAGTCATGTATGGATGTGAGAGTTGGACCATAAAGAAGGCTGAGCACCGAAAAACTGATGCTTTCGAATTGTGGTGTTGGAGAAGACTCTTGAGAGACCCTTGGACTGCAAGGAGATCCAGCCAGTCCTTCCTAAAGGAAATCAGTCCTGAATATTCACTGGAAGGACTGATGCTGAAGCTGAGGCTCCAATATTTTGGCCACCTGAGGCAGGGAGCCAACTCATTGAAAAGACCCTGGTGCTGGGAAAGACTGAGGGCAAAAGAAGAAAGAGGCAGCAGAGGATGGGATGGTTGGATGGCATCACCGACTCAATGGACATGAGTTTGAGCGTATTCTGGGAGATGGTGAAGGACAGGGAAGCCTGGTGTGCTGCAGTCCGTGGGGTCGCAAAGAGTCGGACACAACTTAGCGAGTGAACAACACACACCGTCACCCGCAGTCACCACGTTTTATGTTAGAGCCTCACCTCTGATTCATCTTACGGCTGAAGTCTGTTCCCTTTGACGAACCTCTCCCTCATCCCTGGTCACTCCTCCCCGGCTCCCGACTGCCCGGCAACTACTTTCCTACTTTGTTTCTATGAATTTGACTGTTTAAAAAATATTCCGCAAAAAACATGCTCCATGTAGAAGTGAGACCATATAGTCCTTGTCTTTCTCTCCCTGACTTATCTCACTTAAGATAATACCCTCAAGTGCCAGCCATCCTTCTCTCTCGTGGCTGGATGATGTTCTGATTGCTTTTTTTCCCCCATTAATTTTGCTGCACTGGCTACCGTCGGTCCCCACCAGAGCTAAGAGAAGATGCACCCGCTGGCCCCTTCCCACATTCCCCTCTCGTGTGGCCCCTCCGGGCCTGGCACCGACCAGCTGGAGGCCAGCCCTGCCCTGGGACACCGAAGACACCGGGACCCAACGGTGTGCCCCCTTCCTGGCACGTCCTTCTCCTGCTCGGATGCTCGACCCTCCTGAGCCTCATTTCCTCCCCTGAGAAATAGGACGACAGCACCTCATGCAGGGACCTGGCTGGGCCGCGTGTACTCTGCTCAGCAACACACAGCAGAAACTCGTTCAGGACGCCCACGTCCCGGGTCCCATCTCCAGCAGGTGGGGGGTCGGGGCTGTTCTCCGCAGTGGACATACAGACCGAACTTCCCGTCCTCATGCAGCTGACGCTGCAGGCTGTAGTTCTCGAGGCAGGGGCGGTTTGGTCTCCCGGAGGCCACCAGGCCTGGTGGAGATGTGTCTGGTTTTCACAAAGCTGGGGGCAGGCCTGCTCGTGGCCTCTACTGGGTGGAGGACATGGACTGGTAACACACAGGACAGGCGCCCCCAGGGAGTTACCCAGCCCCAAACATCCAGAGAGCCAAGGCAGAGGCGCAGTGCTCTGGGGAGAGACAGTAGACCAGATGAACAAGGAAAACCAACAATTGCTAGACGGTGCTGAGAGCTCAGGAGTCAGCCCCACGCACGCAAGCAGGCAGACAAGCTTCCTCTTTCCCAGCACAGCAAGCATGAAGCTTCAAGGCGGGGAAACGCTCCCAGGCCTGAGACCCAGAGGCACACTGCCCGCCTGGCATTAAACCAGGCCACAGACGGTCCACGGCCCCCAGAGTCCCTGCTGCAGCCTTCGCCACTGGCCCCAGGGGCCCAGAGGTAACTGGGGCCAGACCCCTGTCCCTGAGACCGCCAGGCCAGCAGAGGAAACACACTCGGTGTCTGGCACCCTGGCCACCTGCAGATTGTGTGTTCAGCAGGTGGCCTGACCTGCTCTCCCAGGTGTAACATGGGGACCCTGGTGGGACTCTTTTGGGGTCAGATGGGACCTGGTTGTATGAGGTGCTTGAGTCTGCCAGGACACAGAGAACTTAGAGAGGCTTCCCTGAGGAAGGAGCACCCCCCTGGGCTCTCACACCAGGTAAGCAGATCAGGAAGGAAGATAAGACAAACGGACTCACGGGGTGGGTGTCACTGGTGTGTACATGTGTTTGTGAAGACAAAGCAGGGGACGGGGTAGGACACGACACTGGGGTTCAGCCCCTACAAAGCAGTGATTGCCACACCCAGGACACTACTTCATCCTCACCTCCTAACTGCCCCTGACGGTCTCATCTCAATTCAGCAGCCAGGGGTTCCCTTGAAACCTAAAGTCAGACCTTTCCCTCTCATCAAAGGCAGTGTACAAGCCAGGTCCTTACAAAACCCCACATCTGCCCCACACAGACCTCATCCCATGAGCCCCTCTCTCTTGCGCCCCCCACACCTGCTGCTCCAGCCACACGGGCCCCCTCGCCCACTCCAGAAACACTAATACCTCAGGGCCTTTGCACCTGCTGTGCCCTCAACCAGGAGTTAACTCCCATCAGTACTCCAGGGTTCGCTCCACCCTCCTCCAGGGCTTCGTGCAGGCAATGATGATGTCACAGAGAACATGACCTCTGAGCTGGGCCTTGAGGGGTGAGTAGGAGTTCGCCAAGTGGAGGAAGAGCAGCCTCTTCTGGAAGAGGGGTCCTGCATGGACAGAGGGTGCCATGTGGGAGAGCAGGGCAAACCTGGGTCCAGGGCCCAGCAGGGAGACCTGTTGGAGCTGACCCAGAGGAGACAGCCAAGGAAGAGTAGCCACGTCTCAAAGGTGTGGAGGCTGGAGACCGGGAGCCATCAAGGAGGGGACTCTGAAGGTTGGCCCCACCTAGAGACAGCCGCTTCATCCCCTTGTTTTCCTTCACAGGTAAGTTGGCATCACTGAAAGTTATTGTACTTATCCACTCTATAACCTTTTTTTTTTAACCCTTGGAGCTCCACCTTCTCCCATCTCCACCTCAGGCACGCTTTTATAATTAAAAGTATAATTACTTTTGGAGTATATATGCAAGCCAAGAAGCAACAGTTAGAACTGGACATGGAACAACAGACTGGTTTAAAATTGGAAAAGGAGTCCGCCAAGGCTGTATACTGTCACCCTGTTATTTAACTTGTATGCAGGGTACCTCATGTGAAATACTGGGCTGGATGAAGCACAACCTGGAATTAAGATTGCTGAGAGAAATAGCAACAATCTCAGATATGCAGATGACACCACCATAATGGCAGAAAGCGAAGAGGAACTAAGAGCCTCTTGATGAAGGCGAAAGTTCAGTTCAGCTCAGTCGTGTTCAACTCTTTGCAACCCCATGGACTGTAGCACGCCAAGCTTCCCTATCCATTACCAATTCCTGGAGCTTGCTCAAATTCATATCCATCAAGTCGGTGATGCCATCCAACCATCTCATCCTCTGTCATCCCCTTCTCCTCCTGCCCTCAATCTTTCCCAGTATCAGGGTCTTTTCAAATGAGTCAGCTCTTCCCATCAGGTGGCCAAAGTATTGGAGTTTCAGCTTCAGCATATTCAGGTCTGATTTCGTTTAGGATGGACTGGTTGAATCTCCTTGCAGTCCAAGGGACTCTCAAGAGTCTTCTCCAACACCACAGTTCAAAAGCATCAATTCTTTGGTGCTCAGCTTTCTTTACAGTCCAACTCTCACATCCATACATGACTACTGGAAAAACCATAGCCTTTTCTAGAAGACCCTGCCAAGCCTGTTTTCAAGAGGGTGGCACCAATTTGCACTACCGTCTGCTACAGACAAGCCTCCTGATTTGTTCACCTCCCTGCTAATGACTGGTCTGTGCACAGTGATATCCATCTGGCCAATGAGGTTTGAGGAGAGGACTGCCCAAGGGATGCTGGGAGATTCCCTTAATTCCCAATGACTCACAGGAAGAGACCAGCTCTCCTCTTCCTATGGACACCCTTGTGTCTGAATGAGATGCTCCAGCTACCTTGTGACCATCAGGAGGGCCCATCCGAGCAGAAAGATGGAAAGACCTGGGTCCTAGAGTCCATCATGGAGCCCCTGAATGAACCACCCCTGGAGCTTCCCTGTCCTTGGACTTCTGCTTGTTACCAGGAACTGTGACCCCTCCTTGTTGCTTCAGTCATTCTGAGTTGAGTTTACTGTTACTTTTTCAAGTAACAGCTGCCTTCCCGCCTCATTGTCCAGTAAATCTGCGGTCACTCACTCTCCTCTTCAGCAAATTCTTTCTGCTTAAATCAGCCAGAGTGGGTTTTGGTTACTTGCAGTTTAGAACTCTGATGATTCAGAGGAGAGTCTGAATGCAGGTCTGTTTGCCAATGAGCAGTGGTACTGAGACAGGGATGAGAGAGCGTGCCTGAGGTGGAGATGGGAGAAGCTGGAGCTCCAAGGGTTAACCAGCACCCTCTCAGATGGGAACCTGGAAGGTCACAGGGCAAGAACACAGCTGGGGGCAGATACTGGAGGGACTTTAACACTGAGCAGAATGCTGACTTGTTCTTAAAGTCGTGTGACTTTGACCAAAAGGGTCACCTACGAGAATTTACATTTTAGGGAATTTACCTGGATGAGGTACTTAGGGGCCTTGGGGAGAGGGTCTGGCATCTTCTGAGCTCCTACTGTGTGGGTGATCAGGTCCCCACACCATCTCAGCAAATCCACACAAATCCCCTCTGAGGGAGAGATTAATCTCTTTTCCAGATGAGAGACCTGGGGTGCAAATCCAGGAAGTGACCAAGCCACATTGGCCAGCTGGTCAGGGCACAGGGAAAATCGACAGACACCAGACTTAGGCTTTTTCAATCCCATCCTGCTGTATCCCCACGCGTCAAAAGAGGGTTTGCACTCCCGATTTGATCCTCCAAAACTCATCTGTGCTGCTCCAGGGAGGGTGAAACCTCTACCCCAATCAGCATCACGTTCTGTAATTCTTAAAAGCCAGTGACCAGGTCAGGAGCTTTACATCTGTCTCGTCTCACAGCTGCCGAGGCTGATAAGTGATTTTCCGTCTTCTCATGCAACACTGATTTAAACAAAGCCTTTGCCAGGTGACGATGCTTGTCTGCGTATCGTAAAGGAAGCTGAAAACATTTCAGAGCAATGCGGGAGCAGTGAGGGAGCAACCGGGCAACTGGGGGATTGATCTTAGCCCCCTGCCTGGGAGGCAGAGTCCAGAACCTGTGCTGCTTCTGCAGAAGCTACCAAGAGGGGAGTCTGCCAGAAAACCCCAAACTGAGCTCACTGCCAGCCTCTTCCCAGCCTGAGCAGGGTGCATGGGTCATGGGAACTGTGATGATTTAGCAGAAACCCAGGGACCAGCGCAGTGGTAAAGAATCCACCTGCCAGTGCAGGAGACTCAGTCGCAGGTTTGATCCCTGGGTTGGGAAAACTCCCTGGAGTAGGAATTGGCAACCCACTCCAGTATTCTTGCCTGGAGAATCCCATGGACAGAGGAGCCTGGCGGGCTACAGTCCATGGGGTCACAACAGAGTTGGACAGGACTGAACACACACGCATGCACGTGCAGGGACGGTTATGAAGCAGCAGCAATTCCAAACGCCTGTAGGGGCCAGGCACTCTGGGGATAGATGCTGTCTGACTGTTTGATTCTCCTGACCATCCGCTAAGGTGAGTGCTGCCCTTGCCATCCCCATTGTACAGGTGGGAAACTGAGGCCCAGGGTCACTGCGGGACTTGCTCGCACTGCTGGCAGGACCTGGACCCGAGCCTGGGGCTGTCTGATTCTGAATCCAATCCCACTTACCAGCCACTCACTGCGTGTGCACAAAGTGATCAGGGAGGCTTCATGGAGGAGGAAGCATTTGTGCTGAGCCCTGAAGGGTGGTAAGTAAGAGCCAGAGGTGTTAAGGGCAGAGAAAGGCCTTTCCCAGAAAGGGGAAAAGCGTGAGCTGAGGCACAGAGGTGGATAACCAGGAAGACAAAGCTGCAGGTCAACACAGCATCCCTTCAACCCTCCACGAACCTCTCTTTTAAACTCATCTCAAGACGGAAAGCTGGGAGAAGCTACATCCCAAAGGAAGATTTGGGACTCAATTTCTCCCTGGAACA
Source organism: Bos grunniens (assembly GCF_055505025.1). Taxonomy (NCBI): domain Eukaryota; kingdom Metazoa; phylum Chordata; class Mammalia; order Artiodactyla; family Bovidae; genus Bos; species Bos grunniens. Next base: position 4,244,488 of record NC_141170.1, read on the forward strand.
AAACTCTCAGGCCAAGATTTTAAAATTCTTTTCCTCTTGGAAAAAAAACCATCTCTGATTTCAAGTCTACGTTTTTGGCAACTTCACTGCCAGAGCCTCTTTCCATTCAGGAGAAACAATGTATCCCCAGCATCCATGGGGAATGAGGTCTGGAAGGCAGTGAGCAGACAGGGTGGGTGCAGAGAAGGAAAAGGCAGAAAGGAGGCCTGTGGGGGGCTCGGATCCAGAGGTGGGGGGTGGGGCTGGGGCACAGCAGAGGGAAGGAAAGGAACACCCACTGAGCACCCACTACACGCAAACACCACTGGGGGTGCCGCTGCTCACGCCCACCTGGCAGCCTGCTTGACCTGATGACACCCCAGATCCCAGTCTGCCTTCTGGCTGGCCAACATTCAGAGAGCACCTCCTGGGTGCGTGATGCTCCCCTGTATCAGAGGAAAGAATTCAGCCCCTGTGACACCCCCATCAGGAGAACAAATGTACTTCCTTGATCAGAAGGATCTAACAGAGTAGTAAGATGAGATATTAATTAATTGAAGACATCCCCAACAGAAGGAGGGCTGTGTGGACAGACCCAGCAGCCAGTGAGGGGCAACAGAGGCCAGCAGGTGGCCTCAGGGGCGAGGCCAGTTCTTCAAAGACTCTGGGCACCTGCTCTTGACGGGGGCTGGGACCACAGGAGACTCAGACGCAGGCAGTGAGACGCTCACAGAATACACCTAGGCAGTGTGTGTGGAAGGCACCCCTCTGCCTCACAGGCTCTGGTTTGAGGCCGTGCGTGTTAGAGGACGTGATGCAAACAGAGGCTTTCAATACACCTGCCTTGTGCGACTTGGCCTCCTGTGCTCTGCAGCTCTGCCATGAGCCTGGCTCCCAGAATGACGCCTGGAAGAAACCTGAAGCCAACCCAAGGCCGGGAGCCAAGCCCTGCTGACCCGCAGCCTTGGCCAGACGCGCTGCAGCCATCCTGCAGACCCATGAGTAAGAAAATAAGTGCTCCCTGTAACAAGCCACCTAACTTGGGGGGATAACTTGTTATGTAGCATGAGTGGGGCGATCCCTGACTGACACATGATGACGTGGCACCATCCGTGCTCGTTTGGAAGGCTCCTCCGTCCATGGGACTCTCCAGGCAAGAACACTAGAGTGGGTAGCCATGCCCTTCTCCAGGGGATTTTCCCGACCCAGGGATCGAACCCGGGTCTCTCGCATGGCAGTCAGATTCTTTACCATCTGAGCCACCAGGGAAGCCCCTTTTGGAAGTAAATGCAGGCGAGCTCAAAGGAAGCCCTGAGCAGTTAGAGAAGGCCTCTGGGAGGAGGCGACATGTGGCCTGAGCCTTGAAGGGTAGGTAGGAAAAGAAAGCTGGAAGTCTCTCTCAGCTGACGGAGTAACCACAGACAAGGCGCAAAGGCAGGGAAGAACGCAGAGCCTGTAGGGAAGCTGCGTTAGAGGACGGTGTAGTCGGGGCACGCAGGCCGTGCCCATCATGATTTCAGCCTGGCTGGACCACTGCAGAACAGGAAACCCACACGCTCCCTGGCAACCGTCAAGCCTGAGCAGTGATTGTGCCTTAGAGAGCGAACGGCCACCCCCGTTCTGCCCTGGGAGACGTTCTGTTGCGCAGTGTCCCCCACGGCCCCGGCTCAGTGCTCCGTGGAGACGAGTCTGCTGGGCCAGGGGGCTCCACGGCCGCCTGAGATGAACACTGGGGAGAAGGCCACCTCTCCCAGGGGCCGACCCCTCCACGGCCCGCCTCCTCCTGGTGCCACCTGGGGAGCCCAGGGACAGTCTGAGGGGTTCAACAGCCATGAGCCCAGACAGGCCCAGGCTGCTTTAGTTACCTAGTTCCCTCAAAACCTAGGCAGTTTCCAGTCCGCTCCACGTGCACACGTCCAGAGCCATGCCTAGACTCGAAGCCTGAACATCTGAGCGTGTCCACCCTGTGCTGTGCCCATAGCCCCAGCCTCAGCCCAGCTGTGTTTGTCCTGAGGTCATTCAAGACACCAAGCTCCGGAGGGAAAGACCACCTTCAGCCGGATTATTACTGGGAGATTCTTTCACGGGTCCCTGCTAGCAGGAGGACTGCGGCATCCGGCCCGTTTCCTGCTATGCCTGTGCCCTCCCCGTATCGAGCTGCCCATGTCACCTTCAGTTGGGGTGGAAAAGCACTGACCCTTTCACCCTGGAGGCCTGAGCTGGTGATGGTAGGCAGCAGGCACAGCCTCGTATGCACTGTCCTCCTCCATCCCTCCTTATAGACGGGCCGGCTCTGGTCTCAGCTCACACGTGTCTCAAGACACCAGCGCGCGCCAATGTTCTGAGCCTTGCCCTCCACCCCCTCACTCTACGACCCGCACAGCACAGCACAGCCGAGGACTGTCAGATTAAACCTCCTTTGCCGCATCGCACGGGTCTCCAGCCTTCCAACTGTGCTGGGTCTGCCCGAACAGCCCTTCCTTCCTTTCCCATTCAGCCAAGCCCACAGTCTCTATTTTGTTTCTCATCGCGTCCACCTCTGGCCACCAAAGTCTGCTTCGGCCAGGATTCCATTCGGCGGCTCCTAACAGCAGCCCCCTTTGCACAGTCAGAGCCCCGGGCAGGGCTGGGGCTGTGCTGGACACTGACCATCCCCACTGGTGCCCACAGGCCCTGGGGACTCTCCTGGGGAGGAGGATGGACCCTTGGAAGGGCACCGGCGGGGGCTGTGGGGGGGTGGACTTTCCACTTTCACCAGGGGGTGAGGTTTCAAAAACCACATCGAGGGGACTGACCCCCTAGACTCCCCATCAAGGGCAGAGGCGGTAGGCCTTCAATCTCCACCCCTGCTCAGGACAGGCCTCTGCACCCGAGGCCACGGCCCTGCGGGACAGCCCACATTCAAGGATGGTCCGGGCTGCAGCAGAAGGACCTGATGCTTCTCAGATCGAAAGGGCCTTCGAGCTCTAGAGCCCTCTGCCAGGCTGAACCAGGCTTCCCTGAGCTGCCCTGAGCCTGGGCTCCGCTGAACAACTTCTGCCGAATCCTGCTTCCCTCCTCTCCCTTTCCTGGGGCTTGGTTCCCAAGGGCACCCTGGATACAGCCCCAGCTCATCATACCACTTCGGGTCAGCTTCCCGGAGGCCCAGCCTGGGACTCCAAGATGTAGCACGTGTGTCCCTAGAGAGTGCTGGACGCTCTCAGAGACAACGCTTGAGGAACAGCCACGACCCGACGGCAGACTCAGGGGGAAGCACAAGGGCTGCCCCGGGGTCCAGAGCGGTGAAGACCCCCTCAGCGTCCAGGGAGGACAGGTCCTGGGGCCCAGGGTGCAGCCAGGGGAGAGGACAGGGCAGGGCCTGATCATCAGAGCACTCACCTGTGCACGCACACCCGCGTGCTGCTGGGGCAGCCCTCCAAACCCAGAGAATTGGGACAACCCTGTCCACATGTGGGAAGGAGACACACAGGCCGGCTGCCCAGGAGGCAGTGCTGGGCACGGCATTTCAGTCATCAGATGTCTGAACAGCCATGCCATCTGGAGAGACGTGGCAAACCATCACCCCCATCTGCTTGGACCCCAGCCCCTGGGCTGTAGGAGCCCCTTGGCCACCTGAGGTCCTAGGAGCCTGTGAACGCAGCTGTCACATTACAGATGCCCAAACCCCCGTCTCTGTGTAGCTGCCATGTCCTGAATCCAGGAATCTCTGCCTGGGGACCAAGACCCCAGCATGCTCGGGCGGCAGCAGGGGTGGCGAAGGCTTGGCCCCTCCAGCTGGGGCAGAAGACAGGCATCAGAGAGAGGCTTCGGGGTCACTGTGGAGGCGAGGGGGCCCTCAAGGGCACGGAGAAGCTGAACTTGGAGGTAGAGGCTGGGAACAGGGGGGCGGGGGAGGCTGGTCTCTCCTGAGTTCACCCTGGGATGCTCCATCAGGGACGGCAGGGCCAGAGGAACAGAGCAGAATGCCTCTGGCCAAGAGCCAGGGAGACATAGGGAGGCAACGCGTGCCTTGGCCTCTCCACTGTGTTCTTATCTCCATTCCTTGGAACAAGCTGTGTCCCCGACTGTGAGGCTTCGGAAGGCTCGCTCTCCCACCACCCTTTATTAGATAATAAGCAGGCTAGATAAGCACCAATCCAGAGCTCCTCGGAAAGTCCCAGAACTTGTTCAGGGACCCAGACTCTCTCTGTCTCTAGGATCCCGGGATGTGTTCTCTCCTGGTGGTCACAGGATGGCTGCCAGGACACCAGGCATCATGTCGCCATTCCAGGCAGGAAGAAAGAGAACAGGCTAAGTAACAAAAGATGTTCCCAAAGCCCCAGGCCGGAATTCTGCTCACATTCTCATGGCCAGCACTGAGTCATGTGGCCACCCACATGGTAACCAAGCCTGAGGAGTCTGCATTTTATCCAGACATGATGCGCCCCTCCTCCATTACAAAACCAGGGTTCTGCCTGATGTAAAGAGAGAAGGGAATACTGGGTAGGAGGCTCAGCCTCTTCCAACTGTGGAGGGTGGGTGGGAAGGCTCGGAATGGAGGCGGGAGCCCAGGGAGGGGGCCAGGCAATGGCCCAGATGACAGCTGGGAAGACCTTGGGGTTGGAGCAGGGGGAGCGGACAGTACGCCCCACAGCAGGGCCGCCCCACACTGGTCCATGGGAGGAGCGAGCTGGAGAGGCCGAGGCTGCGGGCGGGTCCCCCCGCAGCCCGCAACCTTGCGAAGCTGGGTGTGTGGGGCCATCCGCACACCCCCTCGCCCCGTCCCCGGCCACCCTCATGCGTCCCCCACCCCGCCTCTCCATCCTCTCGCCCCAAGGGGCCTCCTGGCCTCTCCTTGGCATCCTATCCTGAGTGCCCAACCCAGGCCCGGCCCAGGCCCAGAGGAGGGCGGGCAGGGGCAGCCTGGGCAGGATGGGCCCAGGGTGGCGGTGTGGGCCTGCAGCTGAGGCTGGATCCGTCCTTTTATAAAGACTCCCAGGTCCACTCCCTTCCCTGTGTGGGTGGCATGCACACGTTGAAGCCACCTCGGACTGGAGGACTGTGGCCATGGGTGCTTGGGTGGTTTTCTTAGTATTCTCCTAGGTTTAACGCTTTAGTCCAGTTGCTCAGTTGTGTCTGACTCTTTGCGACCCCATGGGCTGCAGCACGCCAGGCCTCCCTGTCCATCACCAACTCCCAAAGTTTACTCAAACTCATGTCCGTTGAGCCGGTGATGCCATTCAACCATCTCATCCTCTGTCAGCCCCTTCTCCCGCCTTTAATCCTTTGGCATTGGCCAAAAGCTATGCCTCAGAAGCCGCCCAATCTACAGCAGCTTTGCAGCTCTGCCTTCTTCCCTGGCTGGGGTGGGACTGTGTGTGAGCGCTGGTGGGGGGAGCAGAGCGCCCTGGCCGGGATCTGAACCGGACTTTCTCCCTGCTGTGCCCCCCTGCCCCCCGCAGCCAACAGCAGCAAGGCCCTGACGGGGGCGTTGGTTTGCCTGAAGCCGCCTCCGTCTCCCTCTGCAGCAGCCCTGCCTGCAGTGCGCCCACCTCTGCCACCTCCACAGCCCCAGCCCCGAGAGAACACACGGTCACATGCAGCTTGCACATGTGTGCCTGTGTACATATACGCCACACGTACATATGCACATGCAGACACGTGCACAGACACACACACACCACACGTGCCTGGATATATGTGTACACACATTACACACACATGTACACACGTGCGCACACACATGCACAGATACATACACCACACAAACATGCTTAGATGTATGTGTACACACATGTACACACACGTATGCACAGGTGCACACACCATATACATGTGCTCGAGTGTATGTGTACCCGCATTATACACATATATGCGCACACACGCATATGCCCAGGTACACACCACACACACATGCCCTGGTGCACACACTGTACACACACGTGTGTGTGCACACATTGCATTCGCACATGCATGTGTACATTACACACATGTGCTTGTGTACACACGTGCATGTGTACGCATGCACGTGTTCACATGTACACACCATTACACGTGTGCATGCTCACATATTCACATACATCCTCTTCTCCACACGCTCCCATGCCCACCAGAGTGCACACCCACCCTGCCAGGATGGCCTGGCCTGGCCCAGTGGCCCTGCTGCGGCCACACCACATGGCCGGTCTACTCTCCCTCCTCATCACGCAGGGCAGGGCTGCCCACCCCACGTCTTCTCCCGCTGGGCCATCTCCTCCAGGCTCCTTCCCCGTGCAGGCGCCACGGTCCCGGCCCCACTCCAGCAGACTCCCCAGGCAACATCTCTGCTCTCGCCACCCCAGCACAGCCAAGACCCTCCACAGCTGGCGGGCCAGCGTCTTCTCCCGGCCGCTCAGGAGCAGTCTGGCTGCCCCTGTCTCTGTCAGAACGTTCTGGCTGTGTTTGGGGGTCCCAGCACCGCCCCCTCCTCCCACCCCCAGGGGCCTTCTCCGGTCGGAGTCAGAACTCCCCCGTCACTCCCTCCCTGCTCAGGGCCCAGGGTTCAGCCTCCTGCCCTTCCTCTGGAGGTGCCACAGCCCTGGGGCCTCTCCATTTCCAGTCCAGCTGTGTGTCTTAAGGCAGGTCACTGCACCTCTCTGGGTCTCAATGGCCACAGCTTAGCACAGGGACGCTGGACTCTGCCTCGGTTGTGCACTCGGCCTCGGCCCAATCATTCGTGCAGACTCACAGGGCGCTCCGGCCTGCCTGCTGGGGGCTTGTGCCCAGCTTGTGGCAGGGAGGTCGTGGCCCCTCTCTGAAAACCCCTCTAGGCGTGGAAGCGTGGAGGAGTTCCCAAAACTTCGGGACACTGGACAGACGAATAGGGGTTGATGATCCTGTCTCCCCAGCATGGGGGTCATGAGGATGGTGCCCATATGGTGTTTTTACCTTCAAAGGGAGGTATAGCAAGACTACTTTTCTGAGACATTAACAGCCACCCCTTTCAAACAAAAGCCCTCCCCAGGGTGCACGCTGGATGCTGGCTAAAAACCTCTTGGTTTTAGCTTAATCTCCAAAAGGGCTGGTTTGTGGACCTGGGTGTGGAAGGAGGCGTGGACCAGATGGAAGGAAATGGGTCTGGACAGAAACTCGCTGTCTGCAGAAGGTGCAGGTGGGACCCTAAAGCAGGAGACGCCCCATAAAAATCCCACTCAGCTGCATTGCTGCCAAATTCTCATTCCCCCAGATAGTTCCTCCATGTGTGTGCACACACACGTGAACACACATGTATGCACACGCATGTGCACTGTGAACACATGTGTGCACACAAAGTACGCGTGCACTCACACATATCCACGTGCGTGTGCATGCACACGAACATGCATGCACATATCTGTGACACGTATGTGCACAGGACATGCGTGCATGCACATGTGTTCACACAGAGACTTCAAGATGACTTTTGCAATGCCAGGTTCCAGCTGGAAGCACTCCGGGTGACCGGGGTGCTCAGGGCGTGGAGTGGCATCCTTGTTAAGGAGCATCAGGCAGTCTCGTGTTGCCCTCATGTGCTGGGACAGGGCGGGGGGCCTTGGTCCCTGTTACCTCATTCAGCGCACACAGAACCCACCATACACGCTGTGGGGAGGCACCACACACCTGCGTCTTCCAGTCACACACTGTACATGTGCCGCAAAAGGTCACTCTGGCTCGTCCTCCCTACCCTGCCTCTCTTTCTGTCCATACACCTCACAAAGTTGAGGCGACAGCCTGGCTTCAAGTCCCCGGCACACAGTTCAATGGCGGAGGTCACATGGAGACCAAGGAACCCGGGGAGGGGAGGAAAGGTGGGGAGAACCCAGGAGGTATAAGGCTGACCCAGGTCCCAAGGATACACATTTGCAAGAGATTCCAGAATCCCCAGCAATGTTCACTGATACAACGATGGGGAAAATTGAGCTGTTGTCCTGGGCAGTAACTGAAAGATGCAATCTAGCAGAAACTCATTATCCTGCAAGTATTTCCAATGAAATTACCCCAGAAAGGGTGCTTCAGATTTAATGACCTGCCCCCATCACCACGCTGAGTTTCACACGATGGTTAGTGCCCAGCGCCCATGTTCAGAGTTCTCCACTTAACAAATACTCACTGAAAGCTCTGCTCCGCCCTAGGCCCTGCCCTGGGCACTGGTGCTTCAGCCGTGGCCAAGACACGCAGGACCGACCCCAGCCTCACGGGGCTAATGTTTTAGAGGAAAACAGTGAAAGGCATGCTGGGGAGGTTGCTCCTCTTTCATCTGTTCTCTTAGCAGCTTGGGAAGAGCAGCCGTGGGCCCAGCCTCTGCCTTTACTATGGCCTGCACGCAGTAGGTGTCTTGGGTTGAACAAATGAATAAACAAACAGAAACTAAAATGAGACCTGCGGAACCAATGTGCCAGATAAGAAGAGGGTAAGCCAGACACAAATCATCAAGAACCAGCTGCAGCCCAGAAGTAGCTGATCCATCCCAGCCCTGCTTTACTCTTCAGCTGAATCTCTCTCTTGTGGGCTGCTTTCTTTCTTTGGCAGCATTGCAGTTGTAGCAAAACAAACACAAGTGCTCAGTGACTTCAGTCGTGTCTGACTCTTGGTGACCCCATGGACTGCCAGCCTCCTCTGTCCGTGAGATTGTCCTGGAAGAACACAGGAGTAGCCACTTCCTTCTCCAGGGGATCTCCCTGACCCAGGGATCAAACCCACCTCTCCTGCATTGCAGGTGGATTCCTTACCACTGAGCCATCAGGGAAACTCCCCCGCCAAAAAAAAAAATTATATATATATATATATATAAGACCGTCAGCAAAATTTGAATTTCAGATTAAGTGATATGATTTTTAGTAACAAATATGTCCCCTACATTATTTGGGACATACTTATACTAAAAGTGACTCCCTGTTTATCTGGGATTCACGTTTAACTGGGCACCCCATGTTTTACCAGCCCACTCTCTTCCCAGGTGAGGGCAGGAGGGCCTGGGCGGGTCAGCAGAGGATGGGCTGGTGGTTGAGAAGGATCTCTCAGGACACACCTTTTGTTCTGTACGTGAGTTACTTAACTTTTTAATTAGTTATTCTCATTGTGAGACTCACAGTTAACATTAGGGGAAGCTGATGTTTGGCCGTTCTGAAACTATCCCACGGTTAATCACAGAGAGAGAGGGATGCTTGGCGGGGTCCGGTGCGCCTGAGCCCACGCTTCAGCAAGTGCGGGGCTAGAAGGGGAGCTCCTCCCCCCACGGGGGCCACCTGGGTTCCATCTTTCCATCTGGGGCTGACATTCCCTATTTCTGAACTTGCCCAAGAACTTCCGGTGTGAGCTGGAGTGTGACTCTCCTCCACCCAACACACTGCCACCAGTGAGAGCGTGTCCATACGGTCATGTGTACACGTGCGTTCACAGCATCACCACCCACAGAGGCCAAACGGTGGAAACCACACTCCTCCACATGGGATGAACGGGTGAACTGAACATGGTCCATCCACATGGTGGAATACTATTCAGCCACGAAAAAGAGCAGGGTTGATGTCGGCTGCAACATGAATGAAACTCCAGGACAAGATGCTCAGCCGGACACGAAAGGCCATACCCCATGGGATTCCATTCCTATGAAATGTCTAGAACAGGAAATGTGCTGAGACAGAAAGCCGGTGAGAGCTGGTGCCCAGGGCTTGGGCGGCGGAATGGGATTGACCAAGGCTAAATGGCGCAGGTTTCTTTTCGAGATGATGAAACTGGTCTATAATTGACTGTGGTTGCACAACCATCGAATATATTAAACCTGTTTAATTGTCTGTTTAATGGGTGGATTAAATGGTACGAGAATTATGCCTCAATAAAACTGTTAAAATTTCTTTATTAATTTTTACTGGAGCATGGTTGCGTTACAATGTCATGTTTAAAAAAATTTTTAAAAAAGACGCCATGGCCTGTGTGTGCCTAGCCTCCTCTCACCCCCGTCCCGCCAGCCAGGCCCCTCCTGCCTTCGTGGCCCCCACCTCCTCCCGGAATTCTCTCCCCCAGGTTCAGCTGCCTCACCCTGTCCCTGGGGGCTGCCCATGCCCCACACCCTCCCCCGAATCTTCTAACACACGCAGCAGGCAGGTGACTTGTTTCTTGCTTGCCATCACTTCTCCCCCCTGGATCATAAGCCCCGCTCAGGGAAGAGGGGCTGTCTCTGTTGTTGCCAGCTGTATACCCAGCTCCAGAGACAGGGCCGGGTACCCACCCAGAACTTAAAAATGTATTTGGGAAATGGAGAAGATAGGGGTGGGTCGGAGGGAACAGAAGCGAGGACCCTGAGTCCCTCCAAAAGAAGCAATGACCGGGAGTGTCCTCCAGAAATAAAGCAGAGGGGCCTGGGGATATGGTGGCCCCCAGCTTCCCACAGGCGTCCACGCGCAGGTCAGAAGGGCGGGTTCCATCGCACTCCCTACTCTGAGCCACGGCACCCCCGCCATGGGACCTCCCTCCATCCACTCCCCCAATCACACTGCCACCACCCCGGGCCAGGCCACCAAGCACCGCCTCTCCGATGAGTAGGTCTTAAAGATGCCAAGGGAAGCCCCCTGACAGTCAGTAGCTCCTTAAAAGTGCCAGCATCTGCAGGTGGGCGGTGGGCGAGGGTCCTGGGGGGCTCTGCCTCCCTGTAGGCAGAGTGGGCACAGAAAACTGCAAGGCGGTTTGATTTCTCCTCACTCCCTCCGTCTTCCAGGTTGCAAAGCCTCTTCACCCACGTTGTTTTTATTTAAACCTTACGCTGGGAATTGTGCATAACGACCTCCACGTTAGAGGCGAGCATAGATGTGGAGACGGGACCAGGCGTCTGGCCCCGGGGTCTCGCACGCTCCACCCCCAGAAGGCAGGTGGTCAGCATGTACGTGGCTAGCCCAGCCTGTGGGCAACACCCAGGAGAGGACTCGGAGGAGCACCTCTGCTTGGGAGGAAAAGTTGGCAGAGGTCTCCATCTGCACACTGAAAAACCAAAGTTAAAATATTGTATCAAAAAACAAGAAAGGTTTTCATATACGAATCCCTGCGGATGATAAACTTCCATGAGGTGCCCGGAAAGGCAGCAATTTTTACTGCAGCCATCTTCAGAGTGGGCTCGCACATAGGAGATGACAACCACGTGGGGCCTCTGGCGCCCACGGTTGGCTTTTCATTTCCACTCTTGTTTGGGCTCTGCCGTCAGAGCCCTCCCTGCAAGGACTTCGTGACTTTCCTGACAGCCTGCTTCTCCCACTGTGAGGTCTGCCGGACCTGCAAGTTCAAAATCTGTCCTCTTGGCCCACGACTCGCTCGAGCCCAGGCTCAGAAACCAAGCTAGGTCCCAGAAGGTCTCCAACAATTGGGCCCCTGAGCCAGGGGCGGGGTGGGGGGCTCTGGGATCTGAGTTCTGAGGACCACGGAAGCCTGGACTTAAGGGGGTCAGCTTCCCCAGCTGCCCAGAACTGCTAAATAAAGACCCAGAGGAAGGCAGCCCCTGCCGGAGAGAGCAGCAGAGGCAGCCCCCACCCTCAAGCTTGGCAGAGCCGGGAGCCAGCCCAACACCTGGCCTTGCTAATTACACGTGCCATCAACTTCCTCCCTGGAGCCAGTGTGAGCTGCATTTGTCAGCTGCAAGTGCAGCCAAAAATGTCTCAAACCAGCTGCATGGGGGATCCTTTTCTAAAGAGCAGCCTGGTGAACTGGGCTCTGCGGACCTGAATTCTGGCAGTCGATCGCATGACTCACTAGGTGATCTCAGCGAGGCGCTGCATCCCCCTGTGACTAAGTTTCCCACCTATAAAACGGAGCTGATGTTCGAGGCTGCTTCTCAGCACCCATGAGGAAGTGATGAAGTAACAGATGAGACAGCACGCCAGAAAGTCAAAGTGCTGCTGAGAGGAACGGTTGGCCTCTCCCACCCAGCATCACTACCTGCCCATCCATTTCCACCTCCTGCTCCGGACTCCAGCTCCCTGAGGACAGAAACCTCCCCTTCCTCATCTCTTCGCCCCTGACACCCGGCACCAGGCCTGTTGTTGCTGTTCAGTCGCTCAGTCGTGTCCAACTCTTTGCGACTCCATGGACTGCAGCACGCCAGGCGCCCCTGTCCTTCACCATCTCCCGGAGCTTGCTCAAACTCATGTCCATCGAGTCAGTGATGCCATCCAACCATCCCATCCTCTGCCGTCCCCTTCTCCTCCTGCCTTCAGTCTTTCCCAGCATCAGGGTCTTTTCCAATGAGTCAGCTCTTCACATCAGGTGGCCAAAGTACTGGAGCTTCAGCTTCAGCATCAATGAGGTGCCAGGCCTGGAAGGTGTTAAAAACCTGGGTGGGTTTATACCCGAAAGAACCAAAAGCAGGGACTAGAACAGATATGTGCAGATCCATGTCCACAGCAGTGTTATTCACAAGAGCCAAGAGATGGAAGCAACTCATGTCCCCGGATGGATGAATGGATCTGCAAAATGTGGTCCAACCACACAGCAGAACAGTCTTACAAAGGAAGGGAGTTCTGACACATGCTACGGCACGGATGAACCTTGAGGGCCTTCTGCTCAGTGAAGTAAGTGACTCATAAAAAGACAGATCCACTTGTAAAAGTATGGTTCCTCTCATATAAGTCCTCAGAGCTGTCAAATTCCTGGACACAGAAAGTAGAATGACGGGCACCAGGGGCTGGGGCTGGAGGAGCAGGGGGTGATGTTTGATGGGGACAGAGGTTCAGTTCGACAAGATGGAAAAACTCCGGAGGTGGATGGCCATGATGGTTGTGCAACCACGTGAACGCACGTAATGCCACTGAACGCACGCCTAATGGCTGAGGTGGTTTTAGGTTATGGGCGTTTTATCACAATTTTTTAAAACCTGGAACGCAGGGCTTGAAACACACTGAATGGGAGGCATTAAGCAACTTCGGCAAACAAAATAGGGAAGCCCAAAGCAACTTGTCTGCCATTACAATCACTCTTGGAATTGTAACAGGAGTCCTGCTGTGTTTGGCCTTTGCAAATCGCTAGTTGGGAACCAAGCCTGCTCCATAAACGCACTGGGGCCTTGGAGCCACAGTGGTGGAACTGCCTGCAATGAGGCCGTGCCTGTTGAGTATCAGTTAATCCCCGCACAAAAGGTAGAGCCGACGCTCATCCCCAGTGTAAACTTGGCAAAGCCGCGGCTCGGGGTGCGGAGTGCGTCTGTAGCACCAAGAACACACAGCAGAGAGCCCAGCCCCCACGCTTTCTGGCTGTTTCTGCATCTACCCCGTAAACAATGCTAACAGCGGAGCATCTTTGGATTCGGAGAGAAACCTTCCACGTTTTGTTTACCAGCTTGAGTGGGGCGCAGCTTTTTTCAGCACACGTGTTTTAGTTTAGCCGTTTTAAATATATATTCTAACAAGAAAATTTCATTCACATGGAAGGTAGAATTCCATGAATCAAAAATGTGCAGTGCCTGTGGTTATTTACAGAGAACTTGTACAGTCCCTGATTTATTTGGTCTTCAAAACCACCTGGGAGGCAGGATTCACCTCCTGTCAGGGGTGGGGTAGGGAGGGTGGTAAGATCTCAGCCTTCCTCCCACTGGACAGGGCTGACTCTGGCAGAGCCAGGACCAGCTCAGCACGTGCACCTCCCAATCCCAGGAGCCAGACCTTTCCTTGTCACCTGGCTGCCTCTCACCTTCTCGACCTCTGACCGCCATGCTCCTTTCACACCTGTGTCATCACCCCGCCTTCAGTGCCTACCTTGGAGAGAACTGGAAGCACCCATAAAACCATAACATAAGGGCAGGCTCATTCAGCCTGGAACCCTGAGCGAGCCATGTTAAGTCGCTTCAATCGTGTCGGACTCTTTGCCACCCCATTGACTGCGACCTGCCAGGCTCTTCTGTCCATGGGCTTCTCCAGCCAAAAATACTGGAGTGGGTTGCCATGCCCTCCTCTGCCCTCCTCCAGGGGATTTTCCCAACCCAGGGATCAAAACCGACAGAGCCCACCAACTGGATAGAACCCTCGTCTCTGTCTCCTGCATTGGCAGGCAAGTTCTTTACCACTGGCGCCCCCTGGGAAGCCTCTGAGCGCCTCTGAGCAGAGGGGAAGGATGGGAGGGAGGCCAGGAGGCAGGGGGAGGAGGGAAGGAAGGAGGGGGAGAAGATTAGGGGCAGAAGGCCAGCCTAGTATCGACCTGGCAGGGGCTTTGCACATAAATCTCTAATTGCTGGTCATTTAGGCAAAGTAAAGCAGTATCAAATCTGCATCACAGGAGCCAGGAAAGGAACACACAAGAATCCCCAAGGCCAACAGCAGCACCGCGGGTGGATGAATCCCAGCCTGGCCTTTGGGGAGCCCGTGGACAAGCAGAGAGCAGACGGCGCACTGGTGGAGCGAGTGCTTCCCTGACGACCCACCCGCCAGCCTGCTCAGACCGCAGACAACCGGGGAGCTCCCACGGATCACTCCATCCTCCTACGCTCCCCGCCAGGTGGGGGCCAGAAGGTAGCAGAAGTGGGGGTGGGGGGGCGGTGGCGTGGGGGGAACCTGTGGGATAGGGGGGACCCAGAGCCCCGAGCCCCCCACCCCCAGCACTGACCCGCCTCTCCCTGGTGGGAGGGGTCAGGGAGGCTCCGGGGTGTTGATGGGGCCTGAGGCAGGAGACAACGAGCCTCCCCACCACCCACACCCCCCAACCCCCGTGGAGTGCAGAGCAGGGCATGGGGCCGGAGCCAAAACCCATTCCGCGGCCTGGTGTTTAGGGAGTAAAGCAGGGAAAAGCTGACCTCACAGAGGAAGCTGAGGACCAGACCCTGGGCCCCCGAAACTGGGAAGCAGAGGTGCTTGCGTGCTAAGTCGCTTCCGTCGCGTCTGACTCCTCTTTGGGAACACGGACTGTAGCCCACCAGGCTCCTCTGTCCATGGGATTCTCCAGGTAAGAACACTGGAGCGGGTTGCCATGCCTTCCTCCGGGGTATCTTCCTGACCCAGCAGTGGAACCTTTGTTTCTTCTGTGGCCTGCATGGCAGGCGGGTTCTTTGCCCCTAGTACCACCCGGGAAGCCAGAGAAGCAGAGGTAATCTCCTGTAAATGTAACGAGGGGGCGTGGCAGGGTGAGGCAGCTGGTTGCCAAGGTGCAATGTGCCTTTTAGAAAGATGCTCGGGGTACCACATAGAAGGTAGGTTAGAGGAGAGGTGACCCAGTAGCTGCTGTCTTAGACCACTAGGACGGTGACCACTGGGCTGGACACACTCAGTGAACCGTTCTGGAGACTTCCCTCCCCGTGATCATAGAAGCTGTGCTGCAGGTGCTCAGAGCAGGTGCCACTCTGCCCTATGACCATCACTAATAAAGAAGCGCTCACCCATTGCTTCACACCAGCAGGGGAGACAAAAATAGCAAGCGATCCAGATAATCCTGGAGGAGGAAATGGCAGCCCGCTCCAGTATTCTCACCTGGGAAATCCCATGGGCAGAGGAGCCTGGTGGGCTACCATCCATGGGGCCGCAGAGAGTCAGACATGACTGAGCGACCGAGCAGAGACACGCAGGTAAACCAACAGAAGCTGCCACAAGAGAGGGCACACAGCACTCCAGCGCTCGGTACTGCACCCATAAAGAAGAGGGGTCTCCTGTGAACTGAATGTTTTTGTCCCCCAAAAATTCATACGTTGAGGCCCTAACATCTCGCCCCCCACTCCTTGCATGAGGTGGTATTTGGAGGTGGGCCTTTGGGTGATTAGGTCATGAGGGTAGGGTTCCTGATGGGATTTGTGCCCTCCTCCTCAGAGGAGGAGACACACAGGGAGAAGGCAGCCATGCCCAGGGTAGGAAGAGAAATCCCCTAGGAGCCCGACCGTGCTGGCCCCCTGGCCTTGGACCGGGGTGTCCAGAGCTGTGAGAAGTAGCCTGGGCGGTCTGAGCCCCCAGTGGGTGGAGTTTCGCTGAGCTAAGACAGGCATGACCGCTGCAGCCTGGGATGTCAGCAGAGGGCCTTCTGGTCCAAGGTCACCTGCTCATGCTGAGGTGCACAGCCCAGGGGACTGTCCCCATCTACAGATGAGGAACTCAGAGCAGGAGAGTGACCAGTGCAAAATCACAGTTACCGAGGGGCAGACACAGCCCTCTGTAAGATACTTCGCATAAACTACGAGACCCAGGCTCAAATCCTGAATCACCCTCTAACCACATCACCCCAGGAAACTGACTTCACCGTGAGCCTCAGTTTTACTCATCTGTAAAATAGGGACACTAATATTTACCACAGAGAGTTGTTTTGACATGTGAATGAAATTACATGTAAGAAATGCTGCTGTAAACCGCCAGGTCGCAGGCATCGATGAGTTGTCATGACAGCACTTTACTTCATGAGAAAAGTTTTTTTTTATTGAGACCCTCTGGAAGAGCTCCCAGCCATCCTTCAAAGCCCCACCCCAACATCCCCACTCTGGGAGGATTTTCATGACTCCTCCATGCAGGATTCCAGGGTACAGACTCCAAGCACAGCTCCCCCACAGCATGGCAATGATGTGCCAACGTGGCTGGCCCCTCCAGCCCGCGCTCACAGAGGCAGGGGCTGGCACCAGCTCTATGCCTGGTTCCCACAAAGGGGCTCAGAAATGCTTGCTAAATTAATGCAAAAAAAAAGAAAATGACATTTACTTAGCTCCTACTTGCCATCAGACCCTTAAGCTGACGTAAACCCTGGAGCCCTCAGGGCAGATCCCAGTCTTTGGCCAATAATTATGAATGCTGGGTGCCCCCATCACTTCCGGCGGAAGCTTCAGAACCAGGGCAGGACACCTCGTCCCCTTGTCCTTCCGCAGAATCTCCGGCAGGACTCTGGCTCCCGGGCGACCAGGGTTCCGGAGCCAAGCGGACAGCGTTGGTGCCCACGCTCAGTCACTGATGCTCGGGCCTCCCTGCAGAAGCCCTGCTCTGTCTCTGGGTGTCTGGCCTGGGTTTCTTCACAGGCAGATAAAAAGGCTGGGCAACCCATTTCCAGGACCCACAGCTTCCTCGCCCCGGACTAGATAACCTTGCGCTTGGGTGGGGCAGTCCTACACCTTCTCCCACGGCCCTGTAGGAGTGAGCCTGCTGTCCACGGGGTCGTCAGCCCCAAAGAAAGCAACCTCGTGTGCCTCCTTCCCTCCCTCTCTCTTTCCCCTACTGGCTATCATCTCCCAGGTAAACTGCCTGCCCCGCAAAGCTTTATCTCGAGGACTGCTTTTGAGGACCCCAACCTCAGACGAGGGATGAGAAGGACTTCTCGCGGGGCCCTCATATTTCCTCCTCATGTTTGAGCAGGAAATAAACCTTTGCTCTAAGCCTCTGGGGCTGGAGAGCTTTTTGTTACAGCAGCAAAACTCAGCTGAGCCGAGAACTGTGATCCCGTTTGGAGATGCAAACGAAAGGCTCAGGGAGCCAGTGGCCGAGGAGGCTTGGCTGGCAGAGCTGCCCCATTGTAGGGTGGACGCTCTTAACCACCTACCAGTGCAGGGTGGGGTGTGGGGAGACGGTGAGTCCCCCCAGTCCCCAGGTCCCCAGGCCCACGTGGCACTGGGAGCGGCCAAGGCTCTCCAGCTGGTTCTCGCTCTCCTACACCCTGTGGGCGCTGCTCCCCTCCCCCTCGAGGACCGTTTCTGCTCTTGAGCCAGACCTTGCAAACCAGCACACAGACCCTGGCCCGGGGTCTGGAAAAGACGACAGTCTCTGCGGGTGTTCACAGTTTCCTCCCAACAGAGAGTATCCTCTTTCTCTTCCACCCGGGGATCGCCCATCAGCCTCTGCCCACAGGACCCCTTGAGATCAGCCTTGGTGCCCCTACTTTGGAGCCTCCTGAGGACGGGGTTCTGTCTTTGGAGGGGAGTTTGGAGGGAGTAGATCTCTCCTCAGACCCTCCTTGGTCAGCTGAAGGACCATTGCCAGCTGTTTGTTTTCCAGAGTTTGCAGTTTTCTTGGCAGCTCCATCCAGGCCTTGGAAATTCTCAAGGTGTTTTTTGTTAAGTACTCTTTGAGCTTTAATGAGAGAGGAGACAGAAACAGGGTGAGACAGACAGAGAGGAGACACCTGAAGCCCCCCTTGGAGCTGATTTACCCTTCATAGCCTTGGGGACAGGGACCAGCCTGAGGGTGGGTGGAGGGCTACAGAGATTTGCTTAACCATTTGAAAGCCAGGGGCTGGACGAGCCCACCCCTGACCCTTGGGTCTGGCTCAAAGGCTGCATTTTTCAAGGCTCTTTCTCTAGACACCCTGGCCAGAGCGCAGATGGTGTATAAAATTTTCCTGGCTGGATTTCCATTGTCTGTTCATTTTCCGGCCTCCCCAGGGACTGAGAGGTTCTTTCTGTGGCCACAGTGCCTGACCAGAGCTGCCAGTCCTGGACACGTGGAGAGCTCCCCATCACAGGAGGTGTGCAAGCCAGGGATGCCTCCAATGGCTCCCAGGGTCTTGATAGCCAGCTGCATGTAACACCATTTAAGTAACATCTCACCGGAGACCCCCCTGCCAGAGTCTCAGTTCCAGCATCTGCCAGGGGAACGTGATCAGGCGTGGACAGTGGTAGCCTGGGGCCAGTCCCCATCAGGTGTGGCCTTGCACACAGGACCAGGTCACCCATCCTCTTTGCTTTGTCTTTACAAGGCACAAGGGCATCTCCTGCCTAGGTAAGGCTACGCAAGCCTGAACTTTGCATTACCTGCCGGCCACCGGCCACCATGCTATCCTGACCCCCACATCGAAAGGTGGCAGACAGCACCTGGAGCTTTCAGCATCTCAAAGGCAGGGCCACCCATGAAAGGGATGAGTTGTGATTGGTCCACACCAGTCCCGGCACCACATCCCTCTGGCCTGTGATTGGTTAAAGGGTGGGCATGTGACCCAGTGATAACCAATGAGAGGCAAGGGGACTCTGCCCACAAAGCTCCCCTTCTTGACCTCAAGGTCTTTCTGTCCTACGTCTTTCTGCCTGGGATGTGGATGTGATGTCCAGAGACACAGCAGCCTCACTCCTGGCAGCTTCATGCAGCAGCTTGAAATCACACCAGGGGCCGCTCCCCCCATGCACTTTCCTCTACATAACCTCAAGACCACACCCTCCTACAGATGAGGAAACTGAGGCTCAGAGTGGTTAAGCAATGTGTCCAAGGCCACACAGGAAGGGACAGAGCCTGTTTCAAGGAAACTAACAAACAAGACTTCTCTCCCTCTACAGCCACCCCAGAGCAGCTAGCTGCAGGGTCCGGATCTGGGGCCAGTTCCTGGGCTTCTCAGGGGGTGCACACTTCTGGAATATGTGGCTGCATCTTCACCCCAGTACACGGCCCTTCAGGGTCAAGACCAGTAACAGTGACCTCAGGGCTTCCCTGGTGGCTCAGTGGTTCCTGATCTGGAAAGATCCCACACGCCACGGAGCGGTTAAGCCCGTGAACCACAACTACTGAGCCAGTGCTCTAGAGCCCGGGAGCCGGAACTACTGAGCCCACGAGCCCACGAGCCCGCGCTCCACAAGCAGAGACACCACCGCAGTGAGAAGCCCACGCGCTGTAACTAGAGCGCAGCCCCCCCCGCCCACCACGACCAAAGGAAACACCGGAGCAGTCGGGCAGGACATGGCTGGCCGCCTGCTCCGGCCAGGGCAGCCTTCTTTGGGCTCCGTGTGCACCCAGTGGAGCTGCTAAAAGGTCTCGAGAGAAGAGCAGGGAGGGGAGCTGGAGCCAGGGGCCACCCTGCTCCGCCCCTCCGCACACGTGGGGACCCAGATGGGGTCCTGCCCCTCACTGGTGCAGCCCAGGCCCCGTTACCTGCAGGACCTCCTCCAGGGGAAATGTTTGGGGCAGGACAAGGGCGTGAGTGTTGGAGTCTGATGGGCCCAAGTTTTAGCCCACCTCCACCCCTCCCTGGCTAGCAACACCCCCTGCCCCTCGTCTAACACTGACTTCTTCCCTTAAAGACCCTGGGAAAACAGCACCAGCCCACAGGAGGCTGTGCAGGTTCAGGGAGGGGGCAGGTTTCAGCAGTGCAGGGGGCTCAGAGCAAGTGCTCTGTACACAGCACCAGTCACGCTTATTACTATTTTAATTTATTTTAATTTTTTGGCTGTGGTGAGTCTGCGTCGCTGCGTGGGGGTCCCACAGGGGAGGTCCTAGAGAGCGGGTCTGATATATATGCCACTTCTGACTGTCCCACCTGCAGCACTCCGAGGGCAGGGCAGGGTGTCTTACCACCTCCTCCAACACCGGAATCCACAGCAGAGCCGGGCACTGGCCAACACCCATAGTGTGTTGAATAGGCGTCTTCACTGGGGTGGACAGATACCCAGAACATGTGCATGTGGACAGTCGGGCCCGGAAGGACTGGGCAAAAATGCGGGTTCCAGGAGCTGTGAGTCAGGTCCGCACACAGGCTGTCACCAGGCTCAGGGCTCACAGATGGAGCCCTCTGCTCCACGCCCCGAACAGCTCCCCAAACCTGGACCCTCCGCGGCACCCCACCGTTGCCTACAAGATAGAACTCTGCCACATTGTTGTTGCTCAGTCACTTGTTTCTGACTCTTTGTGGCCCCACAGACGGCAGCCCGCCAGGCTCCTCTGTCCATGGGATTCTCCAGGCAAGAATACTGGAGTGGGTTGCCATGTCCCTCTCCAGGGGATTTTCCCAACCCAGGGATCAAACCTGTGTCTACTGCACTGGCAGGAGGGTTCTTCAGCACTGAGCCACCGGGGAAGCCCACATGAACTGCCTCGTATGTTCTTTCTGAGGAATCGTCGCCTGCACTGTGGCCAAACGCAGAGTATTTCTTCTCAGAGCTCCAGGGGCTATTCAGCTGCCTTTCTGTGTCTGATGACCAGGTGTTTTCTTTCCTTTGCTTTGTTCCTGCCACACAAGCGTCCCTGCTGAGATGGCTCCGTGACCCAGGGGCACGTCCTCTGCCTTGGGTCCTGCAGGGGGGGTCACTCTGAGGGCATATTGTCACATTGTTCACTGGAAACCTTCATGAGCTCAGAGATATTTAACACACATCTTTTCTCAGCTGCACAAGGCAGCCAGAGTGCCTGCCCCTCCTCGGCTCTCCGGAGACAAATCCCAAACACCTGAGGCCATCCCTGTGGTCGGCGTCCATCAGCCCGCGTGCATTCCCTGCCGGCAGGATAGAAATGCCCAGGCAGAAAGGAGTCCATCTTTCCCAGCTAAGGAGCATATTGAGTGTAATTGCTACATGGATTTTTCAAAATATAGTGTGTATGAGACATTTCCAGGAACAAAGAAGAATTGGAGGCAGCTTATTTAAATCATCTCTCTTGGGGCTTTCCTGATGGATCAGTGGTAAAGAATCCACCTGCCAGTGCAGGAGACACGGGTTCGATCCCTGATTCGGGAAGATCCCACGTGCTGCAGAGCCACTAAACCCGGGAACCACAGCTACTGAGCCCACGTGTCACAACTGCTGAAGCCCACGTGCCCTGGAGCCCATATTCTGCGACAACAGAAGCCATCAGAGCGAGAAACATGTGCACTGCAAAGAGGAATAGCCCCTGCTCTCTGCAACCAGAGGAAAGCCCACGCAGCACTGAAGACCCAGCACAGCCAAAAAAAACCTAAATAAATAAAAGCATTTTTAAAATGAGTAAATAAATCGTCTCTCTTGGCTAAACTCTTTGCAGAGATGGGGAGTGGGGGAACTACAAGGCATCTGGGGACTGACCTGGGAGCCACGGCTGGGCTGAGCTCCGTTGAGCCACGTTTATCACCTCGAAGCTAACTGCTTGCTCCTAGACAGGACCAGACACCTGGCAAACAGCCCGACCCGTGCAGTAAATCAAGGCTGGTGTGGAACTGAAGGTGGGGGCAGCTGGGAGAGAAGGCTGAACTCTGAGAGGGGGTGTCAGCGGCTTGAGGGGAGGCCCCTTGCAGCTCTCTCATTATCCTGACATGTGAGGGAATCAGCAGATTGAAGGAGGATCAGGTGAAGTAGAGGAGGAAGGAAGAGAAACTGGAGGGGGCAGTAACGGGGGAGGATGGGAGGAAAAACGGTTCCTTCTGTTCTGCTCAGCACACTGAGAGGAGGCACGCGGAGCCCACAGCTGCAGCCAAGACAAGCGCAAAGACCTTCCCCCTCTCACTCCTGGTGTGATCAGGGCCTTAATGAAGGAGGCCACAGAGAAAGACCTAAGCAGCCAGGGCAATCCAGGAATGCTTCCTGGAGGAGGGGACAGCCAGATTGGAAGCCGAGTTGAAAGATAGCTACCAGCCAGACTGGTTCAAAATTGGGAAAGGAGTATGTCAAGGCTATATACTGTCACCCTACTTATTTAACTTCTATGCTGAGTATGTCAAGTGAAATGCTGGGCTGGATGAATCACAAGCTGGGATCAAGATGGCTGGGAGAAATAGCAACAACCTCAGATACGCAGCTGATACCACTTTAATGGCAGAAAGCAAAGAGGAACTTATCAGCCTCTGATGAGGGTGAATGAAGAGAATGAAAAAGCTGGCTTAAAGCTTAGCATTCAAAAAACTAAGATCATGGCATCCAGTCCCATCACTTCATGGCAAATAGAAGGGGAAAAATCAGAAACAGTGACAGATTTTCTTTTCTTAGACTCCAAAATCACTGTGGACAGTAACTGTAGCCACGAAATTAAAAGATACTTGGTCCTTGGAAGGAAAACTATGATAAACCTACGACAAAACTATGACGGCATATTAAAAAGCAAAGACGTTACTTTGCCGACAAAGGTCCCGGTAGTCAAAACTATGGATTTTCCAATAGTCATGTATGGATGTGAGAGTTGGACCACAAAGAAAGCTGAGCACCAAAGAATTGATGCTTTTGAATTGTGGTACTGGAGAAGTCTCTTGAGAGTCCCTTGAACAGCAAGGAGATCAAACCAGTCAGTCATAAAGGAAATCAACCCTGGATATTCATTGGAAGGACTGATGCTGAAGCTGAGCTCCAATCCTTTGGCCACCTGATATGAAGAACTGACTCATTTGAAAAGACCCTGATGCTGGGAAAGATTGAAGGCGGGAGGAGAAGGGGACAACAGAGGATGAGATGGTTGGATGGCATCACCGACTCAATGGACATGAGTCTGAACAAGCTCCAGGAGATAGTAAAGGACAGGGAGGCCTGGAGTGCTGCAGTCTACGGGGTGGCAAAGAGTCAGACATGACTGAGCGGCTGAACAACAATACGACCATCAGCCAGGCAAAGGCCGCTTGGGGTCAGACGTCTAGGAGGAGAGGAAGGGATGCTCCAGGCTGGGACTCTGGAGAACAGAGGGTCTGCAAGATGTCAGTTCAGCATGCTGCTGGGGCCTGGAGGGCAAGGAATTGAGGCTGGCCATCCTAGGAATGTGAGCTTTAGCCCAGAGCCAGCAGGGAGCCACCCTTGGGTGGCAGAAAGGAACCACGTGGTCAGATGTTCCCAGGGGCCCAGCCAATGGCGCCTCACCTATGTTCTCAACCAGGGGCGATGTCAGGAAAACGACTTGGCAGATGGGAAACCAAAATATTCCCTCTGTGGCTGGACAAGTTGATTTCGGAGAATGTGTCTTCTATCTGTGGGCCAATGGGTCTACTGACACTGGGCCCCAGGCCTCACAGTGTGGACAGGCCTCCTTCATGGGGCCCAGAAAAGTGTGCTCCGACTCTGCTGGCCGACCTCACACACTAGGACCGCTGCCTGTCAGTGGCTCAGAGCCCAGAAGCAGAAGTCTGAGTTAGTGCTTGTCAGGGCCCTGCAAAGACACAGAACCAGGGACAGATTTACACAAGAGCAGATTTATTAGAGGACTCGGTTCACAGGGTTGTGGAGGCTCAGAAGACCAACAGTCACACAGTTTGCAAGCTGGAGGCCCAGGAAAGCTGATGGTGTAATTCAGTCCGAGTGCAAAGGCCTGAGAATCCTCACCCTGCCTCTACCCCATGCCTGTCAATACGACTTTACTTGGAAATAAGGTCTTTGTAGATATAATCCGTGACAATGGAGAATGGTGTGCCCTGATCCTATTTGACTGGTGCCCCTTGAGAAGAGGAACATTTGAACACGGTCACAGAGGAAAGAAGAGAAGGTCTGTTGTTTTAAGCCCCATGTATTAGTTTTCTGAGGCTGCCATAACAGAACACTGCAGCTTGATTGGCTTAATAGACGGAAATCTATAGATTCAGAATTCTGGAGGACAGAGGTGCAAGGTCGAGGTGTCACCAGGATGGCTCCTTCTGAGTCTGAGGGAGAACCTGTCCCCTGCCTCTCTCCCAGCTTCTGGGGGTTTGCTGGCGATCTCTGGGGCTCCTTGGCTTGAAGAAGCATCATTCCAACTTCTGCCTTCATCTTCACATGACATCTCCCCGTGTGTCCGTGTCCAAATGTCCCCTTTTTATAAGGACATCAGTCATATTGGATCAGGGCCCAGCCTGATGACTCATCTTTTTATTTTAGTTGAAAGATAACTGCTTTACAATATTGTATTGGTTTCTGCAGTACAACATGAATCAGCCATAGGTGTACAGGCGCCCCCTTCCTCTTGAACCTCCCTCCCACCTCCCACCCCTCCAGGTGGTCCCAGAGCACCGGGATGAACTCCCTGAGCCATACAGCATGTTCCCACCGGCTGTCTATTGTACACACGGTAATGTGCATGTTTCCACGCTCCTCTCCTTTCGCCCTCCCTCTCCTTCCTCTCCCCCCACGTCCACAAGTCTTTTCTCTACGTCTGCATCTCCACTGCTGCCCTGCAAATATTTGATGATCTCATTTTAACTTGATTAATCTATAAAGACTATTTCCAAATAAGGTCACATCCTGAAGCCCTGGGGTTGAGACTTCAACATGTAAATTTTGAGGGAACACAATTTAATCCATCACATCTACTCAGAGTTCCAGAACGGGTTTATTTCTTGTCTTAATTGAAGATTTACAATGTTTAAGTGGGCCATAAAACTTTTCTGATTTTGTGAGAAGCATTTAAATTGTTGGTCTTGTATGTTTTTCTACTTAGAAGAAATTGAAACTGACTAAGCCATGGGTCACAGAGAGGTTTAATTCACTTCCCTTCCTCCTGATGCTCTGCCAGGATCTTCCTAAGCATGTCCATGCCCACATCTAGTGAAACTTTTCCAAGCCTATCCTAGGTTTTTTTTCTTATATTATTGTCTTTAATTGTGGTAAAATATAGATAACATGGGGTTCCTGGTGGCCCTAGTGGTAAAGAACTCGCCTGCCAATGCAGGAGACATAAGAGGTGACATCTCTGAACAGCTTGACTCAGCTGTCTTTAATCCTTTGGGGAGGTGGGGGTGAAGGGGTGCCCACCTGATGACTCGAAACTGGTTTGGGGTGGACTTGAGGGTTCCTGCGCAGTTTGCAGTCTGTTAGACTGATATTAGGACTCGCTCACGTTGCCTGAGTTCTGGCTGTGTTCGGTTGGGATTAATGCCCAGCAGGAGCACTGTTAGGAAAAGGATCCTGAGGTGAAAAATGGGCAGTAAACATCGCAGGGGAAGTCAGACGGCTGACTTTTGAAAAGCAAGATGACACCAGGGTTGAGGCTCCCAGAGCCAGGACACACACACACACAGACAAGACATTCACACAGATATACACATACACACAGAGGAACATACACAGAAAAGACACACACACAGGTATACACACAGAGGAACACACACACAGACACACTCAGGAGGGTGTGCTCTGCGTGCTGCCCCGTGTGCAGTGAGCAGCAGGGCCATCGAGACAGGCGTGAGAGAAGCCCGAGGCTCCCCTGTGGCCAGAAGGGACGGGGAGGGTGGTGCAATATGACAGAGCAGAGACAGGCAGAGGCCCAGGAGCCCACAGAGCCGCTTACACCAGAGGCCCGGGCAGGGGGTGGAGAAGCCCGCCAGGAGTGCCCGGCTCTCCCTGGGGTCCCGGCCCAGTAGGGCTCCAACTGGCTTTTCTGGCACCTCCGGACACTGGCTCTGTTCCTGCTGATGGGAGAATCTTCGGCTGTGAAAACTCCCCTTGGAGAACGTGCTCTCCAGCGTTCCACCTGAGGGAAAAGCAGTCAAATCCGCGAAGCCGCTTTAACTTGAGTCCCGGCAGGAACAGGGGCTTCCCAGGTGGCGCTGGTGCTAAAGAACATGCCTGCCAATGCAGGAGATGTAAACACACAAGCGGCATCCCTGGGTCGGGAAGATGCCCTGGAGGAGGAAATGGCAGCCCACTCCAGTATCCCTGCCTGGACAATCCCACGGGCAGAGGAGCCTGGGGGGGCTACAGTCCATGGGGTCATAAGGAGTTGGACACGACTGAGCAACTTAGCGTACATGCCCTCATGGACAGGGAAATGGTGTGGTTGTGAAAGGACTTTAGAAGGCCTTCACTCATCCATCCACTCACCTGCAGGGGCTTGCGCTGAGCGCCAGGGGCAGTCGTGGGCTGTTGAGATCCACAGCAGATACGACAGACCCATTCTGCCCTCCCAAACTTAAGTGCTGGTCAGGAGAGGCCCACAAAAGGCGAGACGAACAAGCAAGACAGATGCGCAGCAGGGTGGACCGGCAAGGGGGAGTGAAGTCTGGACGGAGCACGCTGGCCATCTGGGACCAGATTTGGGCTCAAACGCTGGTTCCACCGTGCACTGGCTGTGGACCTCTCTCAGTTTATCGGCCAGTGGGGTAGGGAGAACAGGCAGAGCCTAGAATTCAGCAGTGTTGAATGAGTGGATGGAGAACCCAACCTCACAAGCTGGTAAGAGCACAGCACTGGCTCACAGGAGGTCTGATCAGATTCCTGAGATGTTGAGGAGAGGGGTCTCCCATACCCAGAGCAGGTGGAGGGTCACAGAAGATCCCAGATAGAGCTGTTGCTGATATCCTCTGCAGGACTAGAATGTTAAGCTGGGAAGGGATTATGAGAATGAAGACCTCCTTTCCCAGACTCCCTTGCAGCTAGGTGTGACCATGTGACTCAGGCCAACAGGGTGTGAGCTGATATGGCACCTGGCACCTCCTCAGAAGACTCTTGCAGTGTGGTCTTTCCCTTCCCTCACCTCTGCCAGCCTGCTTTTTGGGATGTTGCTGTGAGAACCATGGTGAGGACAAGGGTCACACCCGGGGGAAGGCAGAGCTGTGAGCAGGAAGGAGCAGGGGACCCTGAAGACCTGGGGCCACAGAGCCACCTGGACTTTGGCAGATGGGGAATTAAACTTCTCTGGTTTAAGTTACTGTTGCTTTGGTTCCTAGTCCAGGAGGGTGTAAGGATGAGGGCAAGGGCAGGTGTGCCCACTGCTTCCATGGGCCCCACATCCATGTCCATGTTTTCTGACAACCAGGCCACCAGTGGTGGGGAAGGAGGTTCCGAGGCACTCTGGGTTCAGCCATAGCTCCAGAGAGCCCCTCTGCCCTTGTGCCCTGCTTGTGGGAAGCCCAGGCTTTTCATGATTGTGTTTGGCCTCATGAAACAGGCAAGAGGTACACTTCACCTCTGCTCATCACAGGGTCACGGCTGTCACCTCAAGAGGCCTCCAGCTCCGGCTTTGGATTTCTGATCAATCCAAGGTCAGGGTCAAGAGTTCAAGGGGAGACAAAGAGGGCAGGTGCCCAAGGTCTCAACAGCGACAAGAGAAAAAGGAACAAAGGTCCACAGAGTCAAAGCTATGGTTTTCCCAGTAGTCATGTGTGGATATGAGAGTTTGGACCATAAAGAGGACTGAGCACTGAAGAATTGATGCTTTTGAACTGTGGTGTTGGAGAAGACTCTTGAGAGTCCCTTGGACTGCAAGGTGATCAAACTAGTCCATCCTAAAGGAAATCAGTCCTGTATATTCATTGGAAGGACTGATGCTGAAGCTGAAGCTCCAATACTTTGGCCACCTGATGTGAAGAACTGACTCACTGGAAAAGACCCTGATGCCTGGAAAGATTGAAGGCAGGAGGAGAAGGGATGACAGAGAATGAGATGGTTGGACGGCATCACCGACTCAATGGACATGAGCTTGAGCAAACTCCAGTAGATAGTGAAGGACAGAGGACCCTGGCATGTGCAGTCCATGGGGTCCCAGAGCCGGACACAACTTAGCGACTCAAGAACAACATTCTACCATTTACATTTTCTAACATTTCTATAATGAGCATCCACTATTTTCATAATGAGAAGCTCTCCCTCCTGCCAACCCTCATGCTTCACACAGCTCTCATTTTTCTTCTAACAGCTGATTCTGTTGATGCACAGGAGTATTCCAATCGCAGAGCACTGGTGATGAACAACTTAATCAGCCTCAGATTCAAATCCTCTCTCATGTCCACGGGCTTTGTAAGACACTCCTCTTGGGGTTCAGGAGTTTGCCACCACCCCCTCCTTCCCTGTCCTTCAGGTGTCTCTGCAGGAGGAGCCGACAGAGCCCTCCCCGCACCCAAGCCACACATGGAAGCCACTGGTTCCAGATGCTCTCGACTGTCAGTTCACGTGTTTGTTAGTTCCTCATGCAACTGATTTGGCTCTTTCTGCAGAAGGTTATTTCAGTCTGAACGTCTGTGGCCCCTTCTGGTGGCATTTTTCTCACCAAGAATATACACTTCAGTTTGGAGCCCGTGTGCTCCAGAGGAATGGCAGTGCCATTTGCTGCTGGTTGTCAGGTCCCTCTTCCAGGAAAATATCTTAACCAGGAAGCCCCTGTCTCCTCCAGCTGGAGGGTTTTTTGTCTTTTTTTTTGGTGGGGAGGGGTGGCTCTCCTGTAGCACTGAAACAAGTGAACAAACAGAAGTGGGCCAAGAATGAGACACTATGATGGGAATCGGAACAAGGTGTATGGTTAATCCATTCTGCGTACCGGGAGCCCAAATACAGATAAAGTGGAGAGGGTGGCCGTAATGCCCACCTCCTAGGATAGAGATGTGGCTTAGTGAGCAGGTGGGGTTTCCATTGTGCCACATCTCACAAGGCCAGGCTCTGATGTGGGGGCCTGCTCAGAAGGTCCATGGAGTCCAGCTCCTTGAGACAGCACATCTGAGGCCCTCATGTCCTTGCTGGTGGCCAGATGGGGGCTGATCTCTGCTCTGAGGCCACCTTCTCACTAGACCCCATCTTCACACCAGCTGCAGAGATCTGAGTCCTTCTCATGCCATGAAGCATTCTGACTTTGCCTGCAGGACGAAACTTTTTGCTTTTAAACGGCTCACCAAAATTGAGCCCACCAGATACTCTCTACAAAAGGTCACTGGCTTAGGACTCCAACTACATCTGCAAAGTCCCTTCACAGCAGCACCTGGATTAGTGTTTGACTGGAAAACCAGGGGTGGGTAGCTTGAGTCCATTTTTAGAATTCTGTCTGTCACACCCATACCATATATATATTTTTAATTTGCGTATTTCAGAGTTGAATAAAAGATGCAAATCCATGCCCCTGCTGAGGGATAGTAATAATAAAGAGGATGATGCAGCTTGTGGCAGGAGCCAACACTCTGATGACGGTTCTGGCTTCAACTGTGATGGTTACGTGGGCTGCGATTGGTTGGGAAAAACAGGCAAAAGCTCTGCCTTTTTCCAAGTGTGTGATGAACCTGGACCATCTCCTGTCTCCCCACCACAGCAGGGTGGGCTGGTCCAAGAGGAGACACCTGTGCGAAGCCTGGCACTTGCAAGCACTCAGCGGTCACAAGCATCACACCCATGGCCCACATGCTGTTGTGTCTTCTGCACGACCTTCTCCTGAGGACATTCTCTTTTACATGTGACCCCATCCTTGCTGGGCTTCCCTGATGGCTCAGTTGGTAAAGAATCCACCCGCAATGCAGGAGACCCGGGTTTGATCCCTGGGTTGGGAAGATCCCCTGGTGAAGGGAAAGGCTACCCACTCCAGTATTCTGGCCTGGAGACTTCCAAGGACTGTATAGGCCATAGGGTCACAAAGAGTCAGACACGACTGAGCAACTTTCACTTTTTTCCACCTTTGTCGGGGG
This sequence comes from Bos grunniens, assembly GCF_055505025.1. NCBI lineage: Eukaryota > Metazoa > Chordata > Mammalia > Artiodactyla > Bovidae > Bos > Bos grunniens. The sequence continues at coordinate 4,274,383 of NC_141170.1, forward strand.
CAGCGCAGGCTGTTCAGCTTGCTCTTCCTGCACCCCCTGCCCGGGCCACGCACTCCCTTTGCTGGAATTGCTCCAAGGCCTGACGCAGGAGTCTCCCCATGCGGGCAGCTTCACGTCCAAGGGCTGATGACTTGCTCTGGGGTGAACTTGCAGACCTCACCAGGCTGTCAAGGATACAGTTCCCAATGTGGCCACCAAGTGGCAGCACAGACAGGCCTCCGCTCAGGAAAATCGACTGTTTTGGATGTAGATCCAGGGCATGGCCTCTCGGCTGTCCTGGACCCGCGTTCAGTGACAGCAGAAACATCACGACTGCCACAGCCATCCAATGTCTGTTTCAAGACACGGAAGCCATCACTGTACTGTGAGCTTTACAGCAGGGTTCCCATCTGATTCCCTTGAGTCCTGAGATAGGAAATGAGTATTTGCACCCCTTTTAATCCTCAAAATAAATGATATAGTCCGAGTTTTACAGGTGAGCAGATCAACGCTGAGAGCAATTAAATGATGCTGCCCGAGGTCACAGCCAATGAGAAACATGTTTTAAATTTTATTAGCGTACAGCTTTTTGTTTTCTATTGGAGTGTAATTGCTTCATAATGCTGTTAGTTTCTGCTGTACAACAAAGTGAACCAGCAGAGTGTACTGATTTACGCCGTTAGTTTCAGGTAAACAGCAAAGTGATTCAGTTAAATACACACATATATTCATTCTTTTTCAGGCTGCTTTCCCATATAGGTGATAACAGAATATTGAGTAGAGATCCCTGTGCTATACTGTAGGTCCTTGCTGGTTATCTATTTTACATACAGCAGTGTATGTTAGTTCCAAGCTCCTAATTTATCCCTTCCCCATGACGTGTTTTTAATTTTACTATAGAAAACTTCACACAGAGAAGAAAATGGTCGTAACTCCCACACTATTTATCATCCAGCTACCATTAGCAACATTTTGCCTGTTTCTTCCATCCTTTTTTTTTTTAGCCTGCATAATCATAAAGCAAATTCCAAATCCTGTGGCAATTAAAATACTTCCGTTGACATCTGCCAACAATTATGGTATTTTTATATACACACTAGGTCACCTCTCCCTAACAAAAATATCAATAACTCCTGTCATCTAACAGTTTATATTTGACTCTCCCCTTTGTCTCTCAAATGTCTTTTTCCACAGTTGGTTTGTTCGATCATGATTCAAATAAAGGTCCACACATCCCACCTTTTATGCACTCTAATTCTCAAACAGTCTTACTTGCTTTTTTCCTCTAGACCCTAACTAATAAACTGGGTCATTTGCCCAACAGAACGTCTTACGTTCTGCATTTGACTTTTTGCCTCCTGAGAGTGGCCCAGGGCCTAATATTCAACGTGATGAATGCTCTCAATGGAAGCAAAGCAGAACAGAGGTTTGGTCCTCACAGATGGGACACGCAGGCAGCGCTCCGTTGGGGACACCACGGGTTCTGCGATTCGGGCAGAGGGAACAGTAGATGCGGGACGCAGGTACAAGCAGCACCTGGGCTCCTTCGTGGCACGAGACACAGCAGCAGTGGCATTTGTTAAGAGCAACGAAAACATTTGGATTTTATGAGCTTTGGTTGTGTCCCCAGAAGTCGTCTTCGATGCTGTTCTTGGTATGCTTTGTAAGTCTTACTCTGAGAAAATTGGGCTTCCCTTGTTGCTCAGTCGGTAAAGAATCTGCCTGCCGTGCAGGAGACCCCGGTTTGATCCCTGGGTAGGGAAGATCCCCTGGAGAAGGAGATGGCAACCCACTCCAGTATCGTTGTCTGGAGAATCTCATGGACACAGGAGCCTGGTGGGCTGCAGTCCATGGAGTCGAAAAGAGCCGGGCACGACTGAGCGACTAACACACTGAGAAAAATGAAGGTGCAAGAAGAGCGCAAACAAAACACACCTCCCAAGTCTCCTCACCCAGCCCCGACGCCTCCGCGCTCGACCACAGAGGCTTCCCGGGTTTTGCGTTAATAAAACCCACAGTACCGACGGAGGCCCCCTCCGGCCACCAGTCCGCCCTCCTGCGCCGCGAAGTCGCCGGCAGGACCGGCGGTGACCGCCTAACGCTGTTTTAACCGACTTTCCCGGAGCCCTGCGGTCGCCCGTCCACGAGCTTTCGTCCTTGACCTATTTGCCTTTAGCCTACACTGAGCACCCAAAGTCTGGCTCGGTCCCAGGAGCTCGGGCTGTGAGGGAGAAAAGGACAAAAGCCCTGGCGTCTCGCCACCTCCCAGAACAAAGAGCGCCCTGAAGCTTAAGGTGGATGTACAGAAAGGGCGGGCCTCACTGGAAACCGCGCTCCAGAGTCTCCGCGCCCCCTCAGTCCGCACTTCCGGCGCCCTCCCCCATGCTCTCTCTCTATTGGTTGTTCCCTTGACCACGCCTCCCTCCCTCCCCCCCCCAACGGAGGAGTCTGTTTCCTTCACCTTTCACCTCAGCTTCACTTTCGGGGGCCTCTCGAGGCCTCAAACCCCGCCCACCGTCCAGGCCGGCAATTATTGGTGAATATGCCCTCTCCATCAGAGGAAGAACGGTGGTGGATTGGCTGAGGGGAAGCAATTGGGCGGGAGAAGCAAGAATAGAGTCTCGCGCATGCCCGATGCGCGCGCGCAGTGCCGGCAGCAGTCATGGCGGTTCGGTGCGTGCGTCTGGCCCGGGGCAGCCTCCCGGCTTTCGCGTTGTCTCTCAGGTAAGGGGCGCCGATGGCCAGGCTTAGGAGGGGCGCGCTGTCCCCGCTGGCTCGGACGCGAGCCCTGCCCGGCTCCAGCCCGGGCGTCGTGGGGGGGCTTCCAGACGCGCGGCGCGGGCTCCGCTGGGGTCTCCTGTGGGGCCTGCCCGGCCGCCGCTCTGTCCCTGCTGCCCGCGGGGCGGACGGGACGGCGCCTCGCGCGAGGCGGCGGTGGCGAGCGGGCTCCTTCCGCCCGGCCCGAGCTTCCACCACCTCCGCGTGCTGCGGAGTCCGAGCACAGAAGGGCCGCAGCCCCTACCTAACGCACCGTGGGGAGAGCCGCTGACTTAGAGCAGTGACGCCGCGGCGGAGGTCACGAGGCCCTGCCCTCTCCTTGGCTTTTCCTTTGCCTTTTTTTTTTTTAAACCTGCGGTTTCTGCCGTTTCAAAGTCCGGCCTCCTAACTTAGTTTAGCCCGTGCTTAGCGGACTCATGCTGAAGCTGAAACTCCCAGTAATTTGGCCACCTGATGCGGAGAACTGACTCATTGGAAAAGACGCTGGGAAAGATTGAAGGCGGGAAGAGAAGGGGAAGACATGATGAGATGGTTAGATGGCATCACCTACTCAGTGGACATGAGTTTGAGTAAACTCCGGGAGTTGGAGATGGACAGGGAGGCCTGGCTTGCTGCAGCCCATAGGGTCGCAAAGAGTCGGACATGACTGAGCGACTGAACTGAAGTAGCACCTTCCACATTGAGGGGAGCTTCGGGGAACCAGGTTATCTGTTAGGACAAGCTGCTCTGGGCCGAACATGGGGTAGAAGCTGCGCGGAGCAGGACCCGGACTTTGCCCTCAAGGAGCTTTATTTAGTGATGGTGAGACGATAAACCGGGACGAGGACAGGGCGAGGGGATGAAGCTGCTGTTCTAGCCTGATCCATTGTATAGACAGTGTGGGAACAAACCCACCTGGGGAGTCAAGTGAGGAGAAGCTGTTGGCTCCATTTGCGATTTTTGTAACTGGCATTGATTGCCTGGACTTGGGTGCGTGCTCAGTCGTGGCCGACTCTTTGCAGTCATTTAGATTGTAGCCAGCCAAGCTCCTCTGTCCTTGGGGATTTTCCAGACAGAAATATTGGAGTGGGTTGCTAGGCCCTCCTCCAGGGGATCTGCCTGACCCAGGGATTGAACCCGCTTCTCTTAGGTCTCCTGCATTGGCCGCTGGGTTATTTACCACTGGAGCCACCTGGGAAATCCAGTTGATTGCCAGGCCTGCGTGCATTTCTGCCTCTAGGAATAGGTTTTGTGTAAGGAGGCTCAAGTAGGGGAGAGAGCAAATTGAATTGTGTGCGGAGCTCTGGGAGTAACTGAGTTCTGGGAGCCAGTTCTGGAGCAAACCCAGACTGGCTGCTGCAGGAGGGCCTCTGCTGAGTGGAGCCCACGTGAAAGGCTGTGACTGTTACACCCAGATGCCAGGACAGCTGGAAACGAGGGCAGGTCATGGCAGCACACTCCGTCTTTAGATGGTTCGTTTTTCAGTTGCAAAAGTAAAAACAGCAGCATAACGGCCACTGGTCTTCACCCCCAGGTGATTGTTCAGCTGCTCAGTCGTGTCCTGCTCTTCACGACCCCATGCACTGGAGCCTGCCAGGCTTCCTTGCCATCACTCTCTCCCAGAGTTTGCTCAAACTCACGTCCATTGAGTCTGTGATGCCATCCAACCGTCTTTTCCTCTGTCGTCCCCTTCTCCTCCTGCCCTCCATCTTTCCCAACATCAGGATCTTTTCCAGTGAGTCAGCTCTTCACATAAGGTGGCCAAAGTATTGGTAACAGACTAGTGTATCCTTTTATTCTTTTCAAAATAGGATTTCTGGTTTGTGTTTATAAAACTGGGGTCATGTTTTGTGTATTTCTCTACGTTGCATTTCTTCCTGCACGGCACCCCCGTGGTGTAGCCAAAAGATGGCAGTTTAACACTGCCATCTATTTGGTGGCTGCTCAGTATTCCAGACCGTGGAAGCAACAGTTTGTCCCCCCGTGTCCTTCTGAGCAGTGTTCTGTTTCAAGCTTTTCATCCTGGAAAACATCTGTACGTGCTGTCTTAAACACCCTTGTACACATGTTCTGTGTGCCCTTAGCTTTTCTGTTCACTGAGGCAGCTTGCTTTAATCTGGGGAGGAAATTGAATGTAGTTTATTTTCAGATTGGGCTGTGGCATACTTCAGAGCCCCACTGGACCTGGTGAACAGATCCGTATTATTCATTGATGGCGCTGTGGCCTTGGGCTTATTACTTAACCTTTTCCACATGGGGATCAGATTGGGTAATACCCCAAGTCACTCCCAGCGCTAGTTTTTAGAGCTTTTTGTGCTTTCCCCTGTATGTAACCACCCCTGTGCTTTCCTGCCTCCATGCCTTTGTTCATGCCCTTCCTGAAGTGAGTCTGTCTTGTCTATTCCTGGCTCTGTATGTGAACTCTTGCCTGTTCTTCAGAGTCCCTCTGCCCAAATCCTTTCCCAGACTTCCATTTCTCCAAAGCTAGAAATATTCTACTCTGGGCCTCCCAAAGCACTTGGTTCCTCTTTTATCACTTTCAAACCCAAGTTACAGTTCTGTGTATATAGATACCTTTTTGCATGGCTTTGGCCACCTGATGCGAAGAGCTGACTCATTTGAAAAGACCCTGATGCAGGGAAAGATTGAGGGCAGGAGGAGAAGGGGGCAACAGAGAATGAGATGGTTGCATGGCATCACCGACTCAGTGGACATGGGTTTGGGTGGACTGAGGGAGTTGGTGATGGACGGGGAGGTCTGGCATGCTGCGGTTCATGGGGTCGCAAGGAGTCGGACATGACTGAGCGACTGGACTGAACTGAAGTAGCCTGTGGGCAAGATGTCTGCCCACGAGGCTTTGTAAGGGACAGCAGCGCTGGACCTCACCTCCAGTTGTAGCTCTTCTTCAGCTCGTGGTGGGGTCTGGATGATCAGGAGTTCCTGAGGGTGAGGAGAAGGGGAGATAAGTGCTGTAGCCTTGGCGCACTGACGTTTTAGTTTAGGCGTGTATTGCAGAAGACTCTACATAAACAAATAGCTTCCATACATCGTATGCAATTTGCGTTTATTGTATCTAAGACAAATCCTTTCTCCCCCATGTAGCAAGTAGTTTTAAATTACCTTTGATTTCCATTGTCCATTTGGACAATTTAAAGTCGTCCGTCTGACTTTAACAAGCAGAAGAATCATGATCTTAATTTCTGTCGTGTGGACTTGCCTCAGGTCTTCTCCTCGGCTGCTGTGCACAGCTGCAAAACAGAAGAACAACGGCCAGAACCTGGAAGAGGACGCGGGTCAGAATGAACAGAAGACAGATCTTCCTTCCACGGAGAAGACACTCATGGAAGAGAAGGTCAAGCTGGAAGAGCAGCTGAAGGAGACCATGGTAAGGCTGTGGGCTCTTGTGAGGAGTGTGGTCTGTGGAACTCCAGGTCTGTCTCCTGGGGATGTCAAGATGGCCTCCCTGACAACAGAGGTGGAAGCCAGACGAATTCTGTCCCTGTTGGGTTCTAGCAAGTTACTGCTGAAGGAGGGATAGAACTCAAATCCACTGTGACTCTGGTTGTCATGAGAATTATCTTCATGTGCTACATAGATTATATTGAATTAAGACTGAAAATGGCCTTTACAAGTGAGGAATATTCAGTAGGACCTTTGAGCTTGGGTCTTTGGGAGGACAAAGGTGGGAGCCAGAGGTAAAGTCATCTGGTGCTTTCCTAGGAATGTTGGAGTTTTTTGAACTAATTAGTAATACAGATTATGACCTCATGTGGAAAAGTGTTGTTGTTCAGTCACTCAGTCGTGTCTGACTCTTTGCGACCGCAGGGACTGCAGCACTCCAGGCCTCCCTGTCCCTCGCCATCTCCTGGAGTCTGCCCAAATTCATATCCCCCAAGTCGGTGATGCCATCCGGCCATCTCATCCTCTGTCTTCACCATCTTCTCCTGCCTTCAGTCTGTCCCAGCATCAGGGTCTTTTCCAATGAGTCAGTTCTCCGCAACAGGTGGCCAAAGTATTGGAGCTTCAGCATCAGTCCTTCCAATGAATATTCAGGACTGATTTCCTTTAGGATGGACTGGTTGGATCTCCTTGCTGTCAAAGGGACTCCCAAGAGTCTTCTCCAGTGCTGCAGTAAAGTAGTATGGCACTCAACCGTTTTTATTGTCCAGCTCTCACATCCAAATGTGACTACTGAAAAAACCATAGCTTTGACTGGATGGACCTTTGTTAGCAAAGTAATGTCTCTACTTTTTAATAAGCTGTTGAGGTTTGTCACAGCTTTATTTCCAGGGAGCAAGCGTCTTTTAGCTTCATGGCTGCGGTCACCACCTGCAGTGATTTGGGAGCCCAAGAAAATAGTGCGTCACTGTTTCCGTCGTATCCCCGTCTATTTGCCGTGAAGCACTGTGCTAGGGCTTTGCTAACCCCTTTGTTTATACGAATCCTCACAACAGCCCTGTGAGTCAGCCATTAATACCCCTGTTTACAGATGAGGAAACTGAGGCCCAGGACTGTTTGGTACACTTCCCAAGGTCACCTTGCTACCCAGTGGCAGGGCCACGGTCTGAGCCTGTGAGACCTTGCTCTTAACCGTGGCACTGGAACCCCCAGAAAGCACAAGGCAGTAACCTAGTGCCCATGAAAAATAGAAATGCCAGGAGATGGATACGATTATAGAAGAGTTGGTGCAAAATGAGGAAAATACAAGAATTGAAATGATTGTTACACAGTAAGTGTTCCAACTGAACCGTATCTGGGCAATATTAAAAATACCAAAGGTTCATTCCTGAGGTTTTTCCTCTTCTGTGGGGTAGAGGCCAAAGCTGTCTGCTAAGGGTGGTTGTTCTCCTGACCCTCTCTTTGGGGTGTGAGAAGCAAGCCAGGTCAGCCCTTACCCTGGGTTCTAGGGTTCCCTTGAGCTGGAGATTCTGCAGAAGAATGACTGGTCCTTCCTTTCGAGGAACCATCAGAACCAGGGGAAACTAGCAGCTTTTCTTGTCCTTGGCTCAGCTGTACACAGAGTGAGAATGGCCTTGGGGGCTTATGAATATGTGACGCCTGGCCATCTTATTCCCCACATAGTGGGAATAGTGGCACTGGTTAATTGACTTCTGTTTATATTCCGCATCCAGTCTCCAAAGTACTGATAGCTGTTGTTTGTATTTTGACTTGCAGTTTATTATATCACATTTGTTTTCTGATGAATTTGTTCCAGCTTTATTTCATGTGAATTTTTCTTCCTTTTTTTTTTTAAAGGAAAAATATAAGCGAGCTCTAGCAGATACTGAGAACTTGCGGCAGAGGAGCCAAAAATTGGTGGAGGAGGCAAAACTATATGGTAACTTTAAACACTACATGATATTGATCCTGGGAAACATGGACAAGGAAGTGGGGGTGTGTGTGGTCCTAGACAGCATGATGGATCAGGTGGGGAGGTGGGGCGGCTGCTGGCTGCACTCCTCCAGTGGTTGAGATGAGTCAGCTGTTGCCTAGAAGGAGCAGAGCTGGCTTGTGATGCACGCTCGTAGTGGGGAGCGTGGTTCCTTCCATAGGAGAGTATCCTTCTCTCTTCCGCATGAGGACCTCAGTGTGAGGCTGCAGGTGCCAGCAGAGGTGCCCTGTGAGGCTCGGGTCCTCAGCTGGAGCAGCCCTGACGCTGGCCTCACTTAAGACCTCGTCAGTCGCGGTCTGTGTCAACACCGTTGGCTCCTTCTGTCATCATGCTTCCCGCCTTACAGTTGAGGTCAGTGAGGCTGAAATGATTTGCACTAAAATGGCCCTGGCGCCAAGGCCCGTCTCCCAGCCCCACATACGTTGTGTTGGTCACCCAGAAGACCGCTGAGCACTTAGGGGACTGAGCTTTCAGTCCCCCTGTTCTGGATGCAGAACTGTAGGAGGTGAAATCCTCTGCCCAGGGACAGACCCAAGTTCAGCACAGAGAACAAACCTCTCTTTTTTTAATTTTATTGAAGTATATAGTTGGTTTATAATGTGTTAATTTCTGCTGTACAGCAAGGTGACTCAGTTACACATCTTTTTACATTCTTTTCCATTATTGTCTTATAGGATAATTAACTATACTTCCATATGCTCCACAGTGGTAACCTGTTGTTCATTCTGTATATAATAGTTTGCACTTGCTCATCTTCTGTAGAAGATGTCACGGGTAATTTGATAGTGTGCATGCTCAGTCACTCAGTCGTGTCCAACTCTGTGACCCCATGGACTGTAGCTCACCAGGCCCCTCTGTCCATGGGCATCCTGGCAAGAATACTGGAGTGGGTTGCCATTTCCTCCTCCAGAGAATCTTGCCAACCCATGGATTGACCCAAGATTCCTGTGTCTCCTGCATTGGCTGGCAGGTTCTTTACCACCAAGCCACCTGGGAAACCCTGGTAATTTGATCGTGATCACATTAAATCTGTAGATTGCTTTGGGTAGTGTGGCCATTTTAACAATGTTAATTCTTCCATGGAGAGCATGGAATATCTTTCCATTTCTTTGAATCATTTTCGGTTTCCTTCACTAATGGTTTATGGTTCTCAGCATGTAAGTCTTTCACCTCCTTTCAGGTTTGTTCCTAAGTTTTTTTTATTATTTGATGTGATTTTAAAGGATATTGCTCTTTACATTCTCTTTCTGATATTTCATTGTTAGTGTAAAAAAATTCAGCCAGTTTCTGTATATTAATCTTATATCCTGCTACCTTGCTGAATTCATTTATTCTAGTAGTTTTTGTGTGGAGTCTCAGGGCTTTCAATAAGTATTTTATCATGTCATCAGTATATCCTGACAGTTGTACATCGAGGCTGAGACTCCCAATACTGTGTTGAAAAAGTGATGAGTGGGCATCCTTATGTCGTAAGTTTTTATTGTGAGTGGGTGTTGGATCAGATGCTTTTTCTTCATCTGTTGAGATGATCATGTGGTTTTTGTCTCTTCTCTTGTTGACACGGTGTATCTCATTGATTGATTTGCATATGCTGAACTATTGTTACGACCCTGAGATGAGTCCATCTTGGTCGTGGTGTATGATCTTTTTTATCTGTTGTTAATTTCCATTTGCTAATATTTTGTTGAGAATTTTTGCATCTGTATTCATCAAAGATATTGGCCTGTAATTTTTTTTTTTTTTTTTAAGTAGGGTCTGTCTTTGGTTTTGGTATCAGGGTAATGGTGGCTTCATAGAATGTCTTTGGGAGTATTCCTTCCTCTTCATTCTTTTGAAAGAGTTTCAGAAGAATTGGTAGGAGTTCTTTCTATGTTTGATAGAATTCACCTGTGAAGCCATCTGGTCCTGGACTTTTGTTTGTAGGGAATTTCTTTTAATTACAGATTCTGTTTCACATCTAGTTATCAGTTTGTTCAGATTATGTATATCTTGATTCAGTTTTGGTGGGCTGTGTCTTTGTAGGAACTTGTTTTTGTCTTCTAGATTGTCAGGTTTGTTGGAATATAATTAATTGTTCATAATATTCTCTTAATGGTTTGTATTTCTGTGGCATCAGTTGTGATTTCTCTTTCATTTCTTATTTTCTTTATTTGGATCCTCTCCCTTTTCTTGGTGAGCCAGTTTTTTGGGGGGTTTTTTTGTTTGTTTGTTTGTTTTAATCTCTAGTTTCTCTCTGATCTTTATCTCCTCGCTTCTGTTGACTTCAGGTTTTGTTTGTTCTTATTTTTCTGATTCTTTCAGGTGGTAGGTTAGGTTGTTCTGCGATTTCTCTTCTCTCTTAAAGAAGCCCTGTATCACTGGACTTGCCTCTGAAAACCGCTTTGCACGTCGTGCAGACTTTGTGTGGCGTGTGGCCACTGTCATTTGGCCCTAGGCAGTTTTTAACTTCTGCTTCTATGTCACTGTGGACCCATTGGCATTTTAGGAGCGTGTTGTTTAATTCCATACAGTTGGGCTTTTGTTTTGTTTTCATTTCTTTTTCTGTAGTTGATACCTAGGTTCATGCAGCTCTGGTCAGAAAGATGCTGGAAATAGTTTCTGTTCTGTTAAAGCTGTCGAGGCTTGTTTTGTGCCCCAGTGTGTGGTCAGTCCTAGAAAAGGCTCTGTGTGCACTTAAACGTGTATTCTGTATTTTTGGATGGAATGTCTTGAGCGTATCAGTTAAGTCTGGCTGCTCTGTTGTATCGTTTTGGATCTCTGTTGTTATTGACTTCCTGTCTAGCTCTGTCTATCGATGCGAGGCGGGCAGGAGAGTCTCCCGCTGTTGTATCCCATGAAGTTTCTCACTTTATGTCTGTAGCATTTGTTTTATGCACTTTGGGTGCTCTTGTGTGGGTGCATATATGTTGAGGAATATAATATCTTCTTGGATTGATTTTTAATATTATATAGTGTTTTTCTTTCTGTGTTTATAGCTTCTGTTTTAATGTCTGTTTTGTCTGATGAATATCGTGACCCCCCCCCCCCACTTTCTTATTTACCTTTGCATGAAGTAGTCCCCTCAACTTTCAACCTGTGTGTGTCCTTTGGTTAAAGTAGGTCTCTGGTAGACTGCGTATTGTAGTTTGATGTATTTTTGTTTTTTTGTATTGTGCTTGTTGTCTTTTTGTATTTTGTAAATCTAGTGTGCGTTGTTGATTTGTGGTTACCATGTTTTTCAAGTATATTCAGTGCAGTTCAGTCGCTCAGTCGTGTTCGACGTTTTGCGACCCCATGAACCGCAGCACACCAGGCCTCCCTGTCCATCACCAACTCCCGGAGTCCACCCAAACCCATGACCATCGAGTCGCTGATGCCATCCAGCCATTTCATCCTCTGTCGTCCCCTTCTACTCCTGCCCTCAATCTTTCCCAGCATCAGGATCTTTTCAAATGAGTCAGCTCTTCACATCAGGTGGCCAAAGTATTGGAGTTTCAGCTTCAACATCAGTCCTTCCAATGAACACCCAGGACTGCTCTCCTTTAGGATGGACTGGTTTGATCTCCTTGCAGTCCAAGGGACTCTCGAGAGTCTTCTCCAACACCACAGTTCAAAAGCATCAATTCTTCGGCGCTCAGCTTTTTTATAGTATGTTAATCTCTTTCTAGATCTGCTTGCTTTAGACTGGTGGTCATATAGGCTCAAACATATTCTAGGGGGAAAAAAGTCAACGTTTTCTTACTCCTTCCCCACACTTTATGATTTTGATGTTGTCTTTTACATGTTTCGTGTTGACCCTTCAGGTGTTCATTGCAGCATCATTGATTTCACAGACTTTTTTTTTTTAATCTTTGTACTGGCTTTAAGTGATTCACTTTACAGTTGGGTTTTCTCTTGCCTATAGCTTCTTCTTTTCTACTTAGGGAAGACTTTTTTTAATGTTTCTTTTAGGATAGGTTTAGTATTGCTGTGTTAAAAGTATAAAAAGTTTCTGCTGGTCTAAGAAGTTCTTTGTCTCCTTGTAAATGATGACCTTGCTGGTAGGGTTTCCAGGTTGCAGACTTCTCCCTTGCACGCCTTTACTATGCCCTCCCCTTCCTTCTGGCACGCAGTGTCTCTGTGGGGATGCCGGCTGACAGCCGCATGGGATCCCCCATAGCTCACTCCCCCTTTTGCTGTCTTTAGAATCCTCTCTCTAACTGTTCCATTTTAAGTGATTTTTTTCCCATGTGGACCATTTTTAAAGTCTTTGCTAAACTTGTTACAGCATTGTTTCTGCTTTGTTTTTTGACTTGAAGACGTGGGGTTTCAGCTCCCTGATCAGAGATTGAGCCCGCGCCTGCCGCATTGTGAGGCCGTGTAAGCTCACTGGACCGCCAGGGAAGGGCCCAGCCGTGAGGCACGCAAATGCATCTGCACCCCCCCTTTCTTTTCTGCTAGAATCCCTGTCATGTGTACGTTGGCGAATTATCCCATAGGTCTCTTATGTTGCTTTCATGTTTTTTCATTTGGCTTTCTTGTCTGCTGTTCTGATTGGGTGATTTTCATTATTCTGCCTTTCAGATTTCTTATGTTGTTAGGAGAAACAGTTACTTACCGTGGTCTTGGAGGGCTTTTTTTTCCTTGTGTGGGAGCCTCCCTGTGCAGTAGCCCGAGTGGGCCTAACATTTTTGGTGCAAGGCCTGCTTTTATAGTACAGGTGCTGCTGGGTGTCCTGGCCACTGTCCATGGATGGGGGGCGTGACTGGTTGAGCGGGGCCTCCCCTCTGTGGTTGTCACAGCCCTGTCAGGGGAAGGATCTGCTCCCTCCTGGTCAGAGTGGACATCCCCCAGATCTGTTTCTGAGCTGCACAGTGAGGTAGGCGGGAGTGAGCGCCCCCTCTGGGAGGGGAGCCACTGAGCATCGCCCCACTGCAGCTGTGCCCCAGGGAGCGTGCTGCGTGGTGGCCGCTGTTGTGTGAGCTTCATCGCGTCTGACTGTGTGGCCCTGTGGACTGACTGCAGCCCACCAGGCCCCTCTGTCCATGGGATTCTCCAGGCAGGAATACTAGAGTGGGGTGCCACGCCCTCCTCCAGGGGATCTTCTCAACCCGGGGATGGAACCTGCATCTCCTGCGTTGGCAGGCGGGTTCTTCACCTCCGAGCCGCCGGGGAAGCCCTCCCATTGCCCGGCTCACAGGGTGTGCTGTCGTCACACTACCCCAGGCCCCACCTCCGAGGGAGTGCAGGCAGGCAGCCCTGGCGCGCCCCGCTACCGTGTTCCCAGAGCTACCAACGCAGGCCTCCTGGAGCCCAGACCCAGCCTTGCTTTTGTGGGCACGCCCACCAAGCCCACAGATTCAGGCCTTAGTAGGCCGGGACCGTCCCAGCCACGGGAGCACCAGTCCCCTCGGATGTCCCACAGATGCTCCTGAGCTTACAGGTTGGGCGACAGTAGTGTGGATTGCAGAGCCGCGTCTGCGTGGGGGTGAGCGGCCTGCGCTGGCGGGCTCCCAGGGCTCCGAGAGGCCGTGTTTAGCAGGAGGCTGCTGGGGCGGGCCCACCTTCCCTCCACGGGCCCTCTGACCATGGAGCCTCACTGCTTCTGCAGACGCGTTTCGCTCTCAGATGCCGTCATCTCCGCTCCTGTTTTTCTTCCTCTTTGGTCATCCCCTGCACTGGCTGCATGCCTGCTGCCCTCTAAATGTCCGTGTTCTTCAGGCCTCCCCTCACCACCCCCACTGACTCCCCCTCCAACAGGGCTGAGTGGTGTCCACACACAGGTGAGCTGCCAGTTCAGACGTTTCTTCCCCATTCTAGTCCTGGCTGTCTTTACCTGGATGTCTCCGAGGTATTTTAAACTGAATTCTCCCCTTTGCTTCCCTTCCTCGTTTGAGTAAATGATACCTTCGAGCACGCAGGTGTTCAGGTCAGGCATCTGAAACTATGCTCTCCCCCCACGCCCACTCCCCTCCCACCCTGGGGTCCAGGACGGCTGGACTCCGCCCACTCCCCCTCCCTCCCTGGGGGCGGGGCGGCTGGACTCCGCCCGCTGCCCTTCCGCCACGTCCTCCGCTGTCCAGGCCAGCTTCAGCTCCCGCGCTTCTGCTCCACACCCTTGGCAGAGTGGCCTCAGCTCCCCTCCACTCAGTCCACCACCCCACCCGGAGCTGTCAGCTTCTCTGGGTTTGTGTCTTCTTGGTGGACTGGCGCCCTGGGCTCCTGGAATGCTTGGCTCAGTCCTGACTCTGAGTCCACACCCCAGGCTAAGTAAGCTATGTCCCTGAGGTTAATCGTCCTCAGCACTCAGGAGGGCTCCGTCCTGGAAGTATAACTGGTAATTGTGTGTCTCACTGTGGCGATCGTGCGCTGCATGTCTCAGACCAACACTCCACGTTGGCAGACGTCTCCCCAGCAGCTCGCACGAGGGGTTCGTCCTTACTAGATGCTCACATTTTTATTGGATGGGTAGACTTTTTAATTTCATTTACAGCAACTGGGTGAAAATACTGTGTAAAACAAGGGAAGCTGTAAACAAGCGTTGCCTTTTTCAAAGTGTAGAGCCTTTGAAACTTGAGAAGCCGTGAGCGGGTTGTGCTGGAGCCTCGTTGCTGCGCCGCGGGGGAGGGGGACGGGCTGGCCCAGGGGGCGCCTCTCGTCAGCCCCAGCTTCCTGCTTTCAGCATCTGAAGGGTTGTCTTGAAACCATAGACGTTTGCATTTATATAAAATTTTTTAAACTGTTACCTCTTCTGTTAGATCAAGGCTTGTGTCCTGGTAACTCTGACCTCGTGGTGCCAAGTAATGGTAACGTGTATCGAGCACTTAGTGCTCTGGGCGCCGTGAGGTGCGTGACTTCCTGTCCTCATAAGCTCGCCGTGTGTCAGCCACTGTTGGCCCTGTGCTGTAAGCAAAGCAGCCTCAACCCAGAGGGGTTCCACACAGTCCCAGGGCTGTCTGTGACAGCCGGGGGTGTGGCTCCAGGCCCCGCGCTCGGCGGCTGACGTGGGGTTGATGTGCTCGGGAGTCTGTGTCCTCTTGGTCTCGAGCAGGACTGGGAGTTTTCAGTCTGGTTCTGCAGGTTTTCACCTCCCTGTCTTTACACCTCATTGGCTTCTGTCTAAACCTTAGGAAGTTTGTTGTTTAATCCAGCCCAGTGAGATTCTAGCACAAAGTAGTGATTTGAAACAAGGTGACAGAAGGACTCCGCGGTGGCTCAGTGGTAAGGAGTCCACCTGCCATTGCAGGAGACGCGGGTTCAGTCCTTGGGTCGGGAGGATCCCCTGGACGAAGGGAATGGCAACCCACTCCAGTGTTCTTGTCTGGAGACTCCCACGGACAGAGGAGCCTGGTGGGCTGCAGTCTACGGGGTCACAAGAGTGGGACACGACGGAGCGAGTGAGCACACACACGTCACATAAGGAGGGCTTGTTCTGAGCTGCCTGTGCAGTCGATGCGGAATGCAGTGACGTTCTCCCTTACCTTACGCAGGCATCCAGGGCTTCTGCAAGGACTTGCTGGAGGTGGCAGACATCCTGGAGAAGGCCACGCAGTCTGTCCCGCAGGAGGAGATTCGGGACGACAACCCGCACCTGAAGAGCCTCTACGAGGGGCTCGTGATGACTGAGGTCCAGATCCAGAAGGTGTTCACGAAGCACGGCCTGCTCCGGCTGAACCCCCTGGGTGCCAAGTTCGACCCGTACGAGCACGAGGCGTTGTTCCACACGCCGGTCGAGGGGAAGGAGCCGGGCACTGTGGCGCTGGTTAACAAAGTGGGCTACAAGCTGCACGGGCGCACCCTGAGGCCCGCCCTGGTGGGGGTGGTGAAGGAGGCTTAGCAGCCCGTGGGTGTCAGCGCTTTGTCGTAATCGCTCGCTGACTCTCCCAGGGCGGGTTCGTCTTTTCTCACCTATGAATACTCTTGACCTTTTCCTAAACCTTGCTGCAAGGCTTTGGTATCCATCGGCCCTGCAGAAAAGCCAGCCGATTGCACAGCTGCGTTAACGAACTGGAATACGGGAGTCTGTCTGTCCGTTGATTTTTAACACATGTTCCACGTGCTTACGGAACAGGCTGACGGGACACTGCTGGACTCTGGGGTATCTCGAGAAACACTGTGTCTGCCCAGACTCTGGCGGCGTCAGAGTGTGAAGTAAATAAAAGGCCTTCAGGAATCCCGTCTGCTGGCTGGCCGTGCCGGCTGCTCTGCGTCCCGTGCGTCTCATGGTGGCCTGTGAGCTCCCAGGACGCTTGGCTTTCACTCAGGCAGTGGAGGGGATTGCTGAGGGAGGTTTATGAGGCCCTTGGTGACAAATGTGATTTGAGTTCCTTTATAATCAGTAACTGCCTGCCTGCCAAGAACAACCACACCTCTCTACTTTGCCCGTTACTGAGGGTGACGGAATCAGTTACCGTTGTCCTGTTTTGTTCGCCTTTGGAAATGTTGAAATCCATACCCAGCTAGTGACCAGTGACCTAAAGGTGATTCCCCTAGTAAGATGGACTTTCCTAGAGAAACCTGAGGACTGCGTGCTTGGTATATTTTAAATGTTACATTTTATTTAAGAGGATTAAAGCCCTGATATTTTCCTACGTTCTGATAGCTGTTCTGTGTGCTTTGATGGCGGAGATCCTCACGTTAAGGACAGCGTGACGAAGCCTTCCGGGTCTCTGCTCAGACCCTGCAGCTGTGTGCCTGACACCCAGACGTGTTGGCTTGTGTTCCGGAAGGGCGAGAGGCTTCCTCCAGGGCTCCCCCTGGCTGGTGGCTGGCAGCCGGTGCTGGGGGCAGGCCTGGGTCCGCCCACGACCGTGAGGGGACCACAGACACTCGGGAGCGGCACCAGCAGAGAGAGACAACCGGCAAATGCTGACCCTGTGACTCTCCTTAGGACCCTCCTTTCCTCACACTAAGGGAAAACTGAATGATGGAGCCAGAGAAAAAGTAACCTCCCACAATCTTTGCTTCTGAGGGGGGTACTTCAGGGACTGAAGATCAGTACAGTTACATCTATTTACTGCATAAAAATGGGGGGCACACAAGTTTGAAAGGTATAGGTGATAATCCCATTATTAAAATTGCAAAAAAATTTACCTTTTCAGTTGCTTTAAATTATTTGGTCAAAAGCATAGCCCAGGGATTTCCCTGGTGATCCAGTGGTTAAGAATCCACTTCCCAATGAAGGGGACTTGGGTTTGATCCCTAGTTGAGGAACTAAGATCCCACATGCCACAGGGAGAGAACTAAGCCACAACCAGAGAACCTGTGCTCTGAAGGAAACGTCCTGCGTGCTGCAGCTACGACTGGAGGTGGCCCAATAAATACATGTTAACAGTATATAATGAAGGCGGTAGAGCTCCCTGAGGAAACCGCGCCAGGGGTCACGCCCGGCTCTACACCGAGGTTGTGGGCACGCGGTTTTGCCTCTGGATGCATCTGCACGCTGAGTGTGTGTAACTGTCACGCTAGTTTCTGTGTGTCCCCTCCCACCCTTTTTCAGCTGGAGCTGTACCCACTAAAAGGTGCTAAACCCAGAGATGGTCTGGCTTCGGTGTGAACTGTTTGCAGTTCCACTCATCCACGGTCACCACCAACAGGAAAGCATTACCTGTGTCCATGCTGACACCGCAGTTAGGCCCGTGGGCTGCACCCGGGTCGGGTTCCCGGGTTTTCCCTAACTGTGGCCTGGATCCGTTGCTCCGTGTAGGTGATGGAGCCGGCACTGTCTACTCACCACAGACTTCCGCAGCCTGGCTCCACGGAAGGTCTGTTCCTTTCTGGGAAGGAGCGCTGACCTGAAGGGCTTTTCTGCTTAACAGGAGATCTATTTTAACTCAACAGTTTGGAGGGAAAACAGGCGCGACGTCCAAGAGCCACACTGAGACGTGTCACAAGCTGTTCCCCATCCTGATTCTGAGACTTGCTCGCACCATCCATGAGACTGAAAGCTGTGGCTCCAGAGGCAGGCAGTAAAAAGCAGGCGGTCACACTGTTTGGTTCTCAACCTGTTTAATGTGTAAAAGGAAAAAAGGCGGTAGGCAGAGTTTCGGTCTGAATACATTCTCGGAATGCTGGCCGTCCAGAGCATCATTCTGAACAGCTGATTATCTTCTGTGACTCGAGAGAGTTTCAGTTTTGAAAAGACCTAATTCCATGGGATCATGGTGACTCATTTATCATAAGAATTAAATACAGAAATTTAAAGGCTCCAAGCAAACAGCAGGGGCGGGACTAATGCGACAGTAATAGCTGGAGTTGATGGGGCAAGAGGGAACCAATCATAAAATTACTTTTCCCTTGTAACAAAGGGTTCACACTTTTAACATAAATTATACATTCATTATGGTGTTTAAAAACAGTCAAGCCTAAATAAATTCTTCATACCATCGAGAAGAGACACACACTGACAACCTGCCTAAGCACAGAACTTCTCGTCTGACAGCTCTTGGCCGGGGCCACGCACATTTTACAGGGAGCTTTTGCTTCTCAAGCTTAGTGAAAGTCTGGCAATCATTTTGTATAAAAATAAGACTTAAATTTAAAACCTCACCAAACTAGGAATCTGATGTAGAAAATCGGTGACACTGGAGCAGCTAAAGCCCGCAGTTCTCAGACTTCAGCCCTTGTCCCAGTGCCCTGCGAGGCCCCGCCCCGCGTGTCCGAGGCCTGGGAGGGGAGGGGCCCACGTCCCTGAAGGGCCAGCCGGTCCCCCTGGGGACAATGCGCTGCTGCTCCAGGAACCCTGGCTGAGGAACCCTGGCTGAGAACCCCTGGCAGGGCGTAGCACCGTCTCCGCCTCTGCTCGGCACAGACTGTGTCTACGCTCTTGGCAGCCGCGGTTACCCTGCGGGCGACGGCGGGAGGCGGCGCTTGGGAGTGACACCACCATGCGCTGCTTTATGGTCAGAGAGGTCGGTCCCTGTCCCAGGCTTGTGGTCAGGTTGCGGGGAGTTCTGCTCTGCCAGCATGTGATGCGGTTTACAACTAAAGCCACAGACGGCGTGTTTGAGTGTCAGGCACTTAATTGCCTCTGACTCTCTGTGACTCCGTGGATGGTGGCCCGCCAAGGGTCCTCTGTCCGTGGGGGTTCTCCAAGGCAAGAGTACTGGAATGGATTGCCATTCCCTTCTCCAGATCTTCCCGACCCAGGGATTGAACCCAGGTCTCCTGCATTGCAGCTGGGTTCTTTACCATCTGAGTCACCAGGGAAGCCCCCAATATACTTGACGTGTATATTTAATGCTGGAAATTCACCCTAGGGGACAGACAGAGGATGTGAAAGGAAAAGGCACCATAATTAAGCCATCCTTGGAAATGATGAGGTTTTTTTTTTTTTTTTTTTTCCTCTCTCAAATACCTTCACTTTAATTTAACTTCAAGCCCAAGCATTCTGGGAGGTAAACAGTCTGGTAACTACAGGGGGTGAGAGGCAGGATGCGCCCCAAGACTACAGGAGAAGCACTGGGGTCTGGCCACTCCACTGACTCTACAGCAGGGCCTTGGACACGAGAGCCCCAGGCAGCTGGAAGACACACGACTCCTCAGGTTCCCGCGTGAAGGCACCGTGCCCATCACAAAAGGGCGCCCCTGAGAGCCTCTCTGAACCAGGCTGGGCAGAGGCACGCCAGAGTCTGGCTCAAGACTCTAAGCCACTTCTTCCCAGAGAAGCAGTGCCTGGGCCTCCAGGCCACAGGGGTCCCTCTTGCCTAGCCCAGGGCCTGAGACCATACAAGACAAGACACGTGGCCAGTCTCAGAGAAAGAGGGGCTTACCACTGGGGTGAGAACCCTGGAAGGAGCTGACCCAAAACCCAGAACTCTCAACTCTCGGTGAACTTCATTTAAAATGAGTTCTTCCAAGTAAAATGCAAGGCCAAGTTCTAAGCCCAGCAAGAAGCACCCCCAGGGGAGGAGGCCCCGCGTTCTGCCAGTCTGCGCTGGGCCCCGCGTCCCCCTCCAGACACCGCGGTGAGCTCTCTTAAAGTGCCACCGCCAGCCGTCGTGGGGAAGCTGTTTGGCCAACCCGTTCAACACCAGATTCCTCCTGGCGATTCCCTACAGATGCCCGTCCCGCCCTTCCCCAGCCTCTTCTCCTGCCGGGCCCGGCGCCCTCCGCCTAAAGTGCCACGTGCCCGACGCCGAGCGCAGCCGCAGCGGAGCTCAGGTCACGGGGGTGAGCCAGCAGCCGGCAGGGAAGGGCTCCTCTCTGCCCATCTAACAGTCCTGTACCACTGGGAAGCAACAAAAAAAGGAAATTTCCTGATCTCATCATATGCTCCACACTGAACACTTAAAGGCAAATCGTCATCTTAAAGAACTACGTTTAGGGATTCAGTTAAAATATACACAGGTTTTGTCTTCCCTTTGATCCGACTGTTGCTATTGCTTCTTCAGAGGACCATAAAAAGAATTGATACCCTAAAAAAAGGACTCGATTTGTTTTAAAAAAAGAGCAACAATGCGGGGTGGGGTGGGGGTGGGGGCGGAAAAGCGTTTCCTCTCCCCCTCCCGCCCACCCCCTTTCGTTTGGCTCACAAAGCTTTTTTTTTTTTTTCCCCTCTTCACTGTCGGTGTGGCCCTCGCGGCACCCATCCAGCCATCCGTCCGTCCGTCCGTCCGTCCATTCCGGGCGCTCCGGGCGGCGGGCTTCAGGAGGCGTCCCTGGATATCCACCCGCTCTCAGTGAGGAAGTTCAGGATCCTCTTCTTGAGGACTTTGTCCAGGTAGCTGGGCAGGCGGCTCTTGGAGGGGATGCCCTGGCGCTTCTGCAGGTGGTCTTTGATGATGATGGTCTTTACGGTCACGTAGCGCGCGGGGCTCAGGTTCAGCGAGCTGCACAGCACCTTCTCGCGGTCCGACAGGAGCTCGAAGCCCGGCAGGTGCTCGATGGCCGCGAACTCGCCGTCCCGGCCGTCCTCCT
Organism: Bos grunniens; assembly: GCF_055505025.1. Lineage (NCBI taxonomy): Eukaryota > Metazoa > Chordata > Mammalia > Artiodactyla > Bovidae > Bos > Bos grunniens. The sequence goes on from NC_141170.1 coordinate 4,295,387, forward strand.
TGACGCGCTTGGCGCCCCCCGCCGCCGCGGCCGCAGCCGCCGCCGCCTTGTTCTCCTTGCGCTTCTCGCGCTTGTGCCGGGCCGCCTCGTACTCGGCCGACTCTTCCATCTTGGTGATGCCGTTGCGCCGGTAGCGCTGCAGCTCGCGGATCTTGGCGCGCAGCATCTTCTCCTTGTGCATGTTCTCAAACAGGTCGTCGAACTCCTTGCACGACATGAACTGGTAGAGCGGCCGCAGCTTGAGCCGCAGCTCCTTCTCCTCCTTGGTGACCTTGCGCCGCGCCGCCCGCTCCTTCTCCTTCTTGTCCTTGCCCAGGAAGGCGGGCACCAGGTTGTAGTCGCGCGCGATGTTCTTACGCCGCTGCCGCTCGCGGAGCTTGCGCACGTACATGTCCACGTGTGCGCGCTTCAGCTCGATCTCCACGTCGTCGTCGTCATAGTTGACCGAGAGCCCGCTGATGAGCGTCTCGGCGTCCTGGTCATACTCGATCTCGTAGTCGTCCCGCAGCGGCATGTAGCCCAGCTGCTGCTGTTCGGCCACCGAGATGTCTAGGGGAGGCAAGGGGGTGGTGAGGCTGGGAGAGAGGGGGCCCCCACTGGGGCAGGTGTGGTCGGTCACCCGGTTGGGGATGGTGTCGGGGATGCAGGCCTTCCCCAGGTTGCCGTGGATGTACATGCTTACGTAATGCTCCATTACTTCCTGGGGAGTCCGGGAAGCGCCCACGTGAGCCGCCATGTCCTCCTGCAGAGACAAGAAGCGTCAGAGGGTCAGACGCAGGCTGGGCGCGGAGGTCCCTGGGCGCCGCCACCCTGCGGCCTGCGGGCGCCGTGCTGTCCATCCCCCACAGCCACTCTGGATGTCGGCGCTGGGGGTAGGACCTTCGGGGAATCCATGCCCCGAGAACATCAGTACCCAGATGGGCAACCGGCCTGGAGGGCAAAGAAAGCCACATCCCAGACCCCAGCTCTTCTCCTGGTTCTCTTAAGAGGACAAACAGAGGCTCCCTGGGGCTCAGGCCGCCCTGCCCGCCAGCAATTAGGCCTGGGTGGGCAGCCAGAGCCCCGGGGTGGGTGGGTGGGTGGGGGGTCCCCACTAGCTCCAGTGACCTCTCCGCTCTTTGAACTAGGAGAACAGATGCAGCCCGGGGCCTCCCCACCAGGGAAGGTGCCAGCTCACCGCGCCGCCTGTGTCCCAGCGCAAAGAGCCAGGCTCCGTCTCTGATGCCCCGGCCCCGGGCCGGCGTGTTCCTTCCCCGGGTGGCGGTCAGATGACCCGGGCGTTGGGCCACCGCTTCTGCCGGCCCCTGGGGTCCAGCAACCAGCTGGAGACCAGCCCGGGCTGCAGGCAGGGGTCACGCCTCCAGAAGGGACCCGCCCTGCGCGCACAGGGTTATTAATGGGAGGAAATTGTACAAGTCTCTCAATCTTTTCCTCTGCCAAGAGGCCTCTTCCTTAAAGGGAACCGCTAAAGCCACTTGAGAAAGCAGCCGCCTGCACTGTGCACTCGCTCCCAGCAGCCACTCTGCGCCCCGCTGGCCTCACTCCCCCAGCTCTACCCACCCGCCCAGAGACACTCAGCGTCCCCCCATAGTCGGGATGGTCCCTGCACCCCCATAGGCCCGAATGGGAGCCCAGGAAACCAGCCGGTCCCCTGAGGGGCTGACCCTGCCAACCACCGGGCACAGAGGGGAGGAAGGTGTCAGGAAGGCCCCCAGAGAAACCAGACCGGCGTCCGCCCTGCCAGCCTCTCCCCAGGGAGCGCCGCTCGGGGTGGGGGGTAGGGGGGTACAGAGAAGGCCACATTGGGACCCACCCTGCCAGGCCACCTCTGTGCACCGTGAGGGGCAGCGAGGATCAGAGCTGAGAGCAGACTGTCTGCTGGAGAAACTACATGCTTCTTTCTTTAAAAACCTCTCTCAGCACCAAGTGTGCAGTTATCCTTTCCCAGGAAACATTTCATCCAAAAAAACAAAAGGAAGTCACAACCATCACTACCGTCACCGTCTCCCAGGCTGGCCACTCCTGCCTTGGAGCCCGCAGGCCTCACAGTAAAAGAACAGGGGGCGCTGGGGAGCGCTCACGCTCTCCCCGCAGCCCAGCCCACCCCAGCCGGGCCCAAGGAGCCCCCGGGACACATGTCTTTCCAGGAGGAGAGGCTGTGCTTGCCAGGGAGCCGGGGGTGCCATCAGCCTGAGCTGAGCTGCCCGCGCTGGGCGGGCGGCCAGGGGCGTGGGAGCCACGCCCTCAGCATCCAACCCTCACCAGTGCAGTGCCGGGTCCCCGGGCCTGGTCCAGTGCGGCCCTGCGGGAGAGCTCTGCCCTCCGAAAGGCCGATGGCCCCGGCGCCCCTCGGGTGCTCGGCGAGGGGGAGACTCACAGCCCGAGGGCGCAGGGGGAGGCCGAGCAGCGACGCGGCCTCTGAGCGAACCGAGGCAGCCCCGTGACCTGTCCGAGGGCCTCTCCGTCAGCCTGCGCCCTGCGGACGGAGCAGGCAGGGGCTGTGCAGCCGTCCTCCGGCAAGACTGACCGGCCCCCGTGAGCCCCCACGCGAGGCGGTGAGGACACGCGGGAGACGGCGGCGGCCCGCCTGTGCTCCTCAGACACTCCCTCGGGGCCCGGGCCCCCAGCCCGGTGCCCAGGGCGCGGAGCGGGGTGGGTGGGGGTGCTGGGAGGGAGGCCCTCCACCGTCTCTGCCTTCTGAGGACTTGGCGCTTTCCGCTGGACGCAGGCACAGCCCGTTTTGAAAACGAAGGACGAGTCCCGAGCATGGGAGAAGCAGGAGGGGGAACCTGGGCCGCTGGGGGCCAGGACGCGGGGCCGCCCCCGACCACAGGCGCCCGCACGCCCCGCGCCAGCACTCCTGAGTGCCCCGGAGACGCAGGAGGAGGTGTGCAACCCCGGCAGCCCCTCAGGCGCGGTCTGCGCGGAGTTACCGTTTCTGCGCACTGCCTACCCTGAGGAGATGCAAGACGCTCACGTTCTGAGGGTACCGGGAAGGGAGGTGAGGTTCTGTGCACTAGTTTTCATCTTCTTCAGTAAAACTAAAAGGGATTTTTTTTTTTTAAGTTAAATTCTGCCTCAATTCTCTGTTTAAACAGGTCTAAGATTTTCATGAAAAATGACCCCATGGACTGCAGCAGGCCAGGCTTCCCTGTCCTTCACCATCTCCCAGAGCTTGCTCAAACTCATGTCCATCGAGTCGGTGATGCCATCCAACCATCTCATCCTCTGTCGTCCCCTTCTCCTCCCGCCTTCAATCTTTCCCAGCATCAGGGTTCTTTCCCATTGAGTTGGTTCTTCGCATCAGGTGGCCGGAGTTTCAGCTTCAGCATCAGTCCTTCCAATGAATATTCAGGACTGATTTCCTTCAGGACTGACTGGCTGGATCTCCTTGCATCAAATATGTATGTGTGTGTGTGTACACACACACACACACACACACACACACACACACACACACACACACACACAACACAGCGTCCTTAAAAGAGAAGACCTCTGTTCCGGGAGGCAGCCCCGCCCCCTTGCATCAAATATGTATGTGTGTGTGTCTACACACACACACACACACACACACACACACACACACACTGTCCTTAAAAGAGAAGACCTCTGTTCCGGGAGGCAGCCCCGCCCCCTTGCATCAAATATGTATGTGTGTGTGTCTACACACACACACACACACACACACACACACACACACACTGTCCTTAAAAGAGAAGACCTCTGTTCCGGGAGGCAGCCCCGCCCCCTTGCATCAAATATGTATGTGTGTGTGTCTACACACACACACACACACACACACACACACACACACACTGTCCTTAAAAGAGAAGACCTCTGTTCCGGGAGGCAGCCCCGCCCCCTTGCATCAAATATGTATGTGTGTGTGTCTACACACACACACACACACACACACACACACACAGTCCTTAAAAGAGAAGACCTCTGTTCCGGGAGGCAGCCCCGCCCCCCGGCAGTGCGCAGGCGCGCTTCCTCGGGGTTCACGGGCCGGTGGCCCTCTGCTCTGCGTCTTGCTCCGCAAACGTCCACACTCCTGGGGCCTCCTTCGTAGAGGCCGGTGGCCTGGGATAAGAAGCTGGGCGGTCTCCAGACACACAGGCTGGGTTTCTCCAGCCCCACCAGGCAAGGGGCTGCACAGCCGTGGGCCCTGCGTAGACACCTCGGTGACCCAGCTCCTCTTCAGTTAACACAAGGGGTTTCTGGCTTGAGAGAGACCCAGGCAGTGGCTGTTCATGAAGCCACAAGTCAGCGAGGCTGGTGCCCTGTCACCAGGCCCCCAGGACCCTGCATCACCACCTTGGCCGCTGCCTAGGGGGAGGCAGCTACTCGGGGAGATGCCGGCCAGCGACTGCTGAGAATCGACCCTGGGGGCTGCCACGTCAGCTCGGCGCCAGTGAAAAAGGCCCAGGAAAGTCCACAGGAGCCTGAGTTCCACGGGCTTTGAGACTGAGGGCAGTGACGGAAGGGGACGGCCAGGCTCTGACCCTAAGAGTCCACAGAGGACACACAGGTTCCGGGAAGCGATGACGGACACACCCCGACGATGATGGTTCACGCCGGCCGCTGGCCTGGCGTCCCGCTTGTCTCATCTCACGTGTCTCCAGTCCCCATGTGTCAGCGGGTCACACCAGGGAGGGACCATCCCATCTGCGCCTTACAGCGGCCCGTGATGGCAGGGGGCAGGGTGGGCGAAGGGGAGGTCCTGTCCCTCGCGTGTTCAAGGTCCAAGTTGTTTTGCTTCATCCAGATGGGTGGATGGACAGACAGACAGAACCGTTGGGCAGGCAAGGAGCAGCAGAAGTGAGTTTCGGGGAAAGAGACTTGAAGGGAAAGTTCAAGTACGACTGAAATGGAACAAGGCACCCAGCTGTAGCCTGAAGGTGGCCCCTTTCCCACTGCAGCTTGCGGTAACACCCTGGGAAGCAGCCCAAAATCTGGAGGTTTGTTCTATACGCGAACTTAAAAAAAAAAAGGACTCCCATTTTTAGAACAAGATGAGGAGAGTTCGGTATGCTGCTTCCTGGAGTCCTTTGAAAAATAAAGAAAACGCATCTCTGAGACGCTGAGCTGGGCCCGTGAGGTCACCGAAGGGAAAAGATGCAGGCCAGTCCCACCGCGGGCCGGCCAGCTCCTGCTGGGACTGCCGCGGGGTCTCTCCCCTCTGGCCGAGGCCTCCCCTGCCCTGTGACCTGGCCTCTGCCAACAAATGCCAGCTGCCCTCTCTGCACAGCCTGGGGCCAGGCCTTGGGCCCCGCTCCAGGCCCCACCCCTTCACTGCTGCGTGACCTGGACGTGTCACTAACTTCTCTGTGCCTCGGTTTCCTGGTCTGGATTACGAGGGTGCTGCTAAATACCACCTTCACAGGACGGTTGGAGAGTAAATGAGGGAATACACGTTCTCTCAGTCCAGTGCTGGGCACGCTTGGCCCATGGACGCCGGCTTTGTTATTCCTACTACAAAGCTGTTAGCATCGCCTCCAGGGCCTGTGTTCACCCAGGTCACCTCCTCCAGGAAGGCTTCCATGATGCCCAGAGTGAGGCTCACATCCTGGCTCAATTACTCGCTGCTGTGAGACATGTATCGTCTCTGCTCCTGCTTATGATCTGTAATTGCTCCTCTCAAGTGTCTGTCAGGATAAAACACATCATTGTGAACAACCGCAGTTAACGCGTACGGGTTTCACCTCATCTCATCCTCCGAGCAGCGTCCCCCACCTCCCACATCAGGAGGACCACCTCGGGCGCGGCCACCCCAGGGACACAGGCCAGCTCTCGCGCACCCCGGCACAGGAGGTGCAGCCCACCCACAGGCAGGGCAGTGCCAGCGCTCCCCTTCCCGGACGGACCACCTCACAAGCGTGCAGCCGCGGCACCCTCTCTGACCCCTGGGACGTGTGGGGGACACCGCGGACCCACATCTTGCTGGTGCAGAGCATCCAGTCCCCCGTCTCTGTGCAAACCAGGGCCTCTATCAGGACGACTCTCTCAATCGCGTCGCAGGGCGCCCTTCCCGAGCAGGTCGGTGGGCCTGGTCAAGAAAGGGTGCACGTCCTTTCTTGACCAGCCTTGTGTCTGCCTCGGGGGCGGGGGCCACGAGGCTGGCTTTGTTCCCGAGGCTCCAGGGCCAGGCGCACTACATTCCCTCAGGGAGATGTGGCTCCTGCTTCCTTCTTTAAAGGAAGACATCTCAAGGGGACAGAAGCATGGGCAGCTGGGGTAGAGACCCCAGGGGCCAGCCAGGACGCTGCAGGGCCTCGGGGGGCGGCAGGGGGAGCCACCTGCGGGGCCAGGAGCGCAGGGTCCAAGGCCAAGGAGGGGGCAGTGGGCCCACAGGACCGATTGAAGTCAGAGCCGCAGGCCCAGGAGGGCGCTCCAGGCCGGCCGGCCTGCCCCGAGGACCCAACCTGGGCTCTGGACTCGGACTGGGGCCTGCAACCCCGCCGGCCTCCCACATGCTCCAGTGCGCATGCGCCCTCCCCGCAGCGGGGACTCCAGCCCATCACACCCACATGGGGCCCTGAATGCGGCCACTTCCCTCTCCAGCCAGGCCGGTCACCTTTACAGTGAGGGGAACGACCCGCTGGCCTCTCGAGGGCTGGGAGGACGCCCTGGGCTGGCAGCCTGCATCTCCAGACGCTCCCTCTGACCTCCAGCCTAACCTGCCCCCACCATGCGCCGCTGGCCGGGTCAAGGCCAGCTGCCACGAGAACTGGTCTCCAGCCCATCCTTCCAGGCCACTCCAGGTGCCCTGTGTCCCTGGGCCACCGCTCCTGTTTCACAGGCCTTTTTTTTTTTTTTTTTTAAAGCTAGAAAGCTCCATAAGCCTCCCCTCTGTTCCAGGGTCCCCATCCTCCTCCCTGAACTCAGAATTCACCAGCTCACACCTGTGAATGCCCCTCGGGGGACTAAAGCTTCTCAGGTCAAATCAGGCTATACTTGTGAGAGAGCTTTACGAAGCCACGGGCCCTACTGTGAAAACCACATGGCGGGGCCTCCAGAAACACACAGGATTACCTCACCATCCAGCAATTCCACCTCCTGGTGTTTACCCGAACTAACAAGGACTTCTGCGCTATCTGGACACCTGTGTTCACCACAGAAGCATTCCTGACAGCGAGTGCCCACCCACAGACGACTGGATAAACAAAGCGTGGTCCGTCCACACCACGGACTATTACTCAGCCTTAAACACGAAGGAGGTTCTGACATCTGCTACAACACTGGCCAACCCGGGGGGACATTATCCTAAGACACAACGCAGTCACAAGAATACAGACATTATGTGAACCCACTGAGGTGAGGTCCCTAGAACAGGTGAGCCCACAGCGACGCCAAGCAGAACCGCAGCTAAGAGGGGCTGTGGGGGGACGGAGACAGGGCTAGCGTGTAACGAGGAAGACTTTCTGTTCACGACGACAAGAGTTGTGGCCAGCGGTGACGGCTGCCCAGCAGCACTGATGTGCTTCCCGCCACTGGACTGGACGCCGACAAACAGGTAAAACGGCGAGCTTCACATTGTCAGTCATTTCAGCCGCTCAGCCGTGTCCGCCTCTTTGCGACCCCATGGACTGCAGCACGCCAAGCCTCCCTGCCCATCACCACTCCCTGAGCTTGCTCAAATTCATGTCCTTTGAGTCGGTGATGCCATCCCACCATCTCCTCCTCTGTCGTCCCCTTCTCCTCCTGCCTTCAATCTTTCCCAGCATCGGGGTGTTTTCAAAGGAGTCAGTTCTTCGCATCAGGTGGCCAAATATTGGAGCTTCAGCTTCAGCATCAGTCCTTCTAATGGATATTCAGGACTGATCTCCTTTAGGATTGACTGGTTGGATCTCCTTGCAGCCCACTGTATGTCTGATGTATACATAAAGTCTATGTATACATGGATCCATGCGCCTAATGTATACATAAAGGGTACACTGTGTATCACGGTGCATCGAGTATCAGGATACATACTTTATGTGTACACTAGACACCTGGTTCCATATACTTTATATATACACTATGTACACATAATGTATACTTTACCACAATAAAAATATATACTTTGTTTTGAATAGTAAAAGTTTTACAAGCTGCATGCTTTACTGTAGCTACATCGGTGCTTCTTAAAGTAGGGTCCCTGGGACAGCAGCAGCATCGCCTGTGAACCTGTTGGAGCTGCAGCCTCTCATGCCGCCCCCGACCTACTGGCTTCAGAAGGCTGGGGTGGCGGGGGAGAACGACAGGACTTGTGCCCAAGGAGCCTCCCAGGGTGTCCTCACTCACTCTGCAAGTTTAAGACCCACTGCTCAGGGACTTCCTTTCCCTGGTACTCCGGGGGACTCCATGCTCCCACTGTAGGGCTACGGGTTCAACCCCGAGCCAGGGAACAAGGGTCCCACAGAGTCTGTCCCCCAAACAATAAAAGCCCTGCTCTGCATAACCCTCTGAACTCTAGCTGGTTTCTCCAGCCAAGCTCTTCCCTGCCCCTTCTTGATGGCGATTAAGACCCCCACTCTCAGGAGGCTCACAGGATGGACCCATCCATCTCTCACCAACACACAGAAGGGCTCCACTGTGCTGAGGAGGAGACCATGCTGAGAACCCACTGCGTCAGAGGCCCTGGACTCTCTGTAACCCGCTGTGTCCAGCCCTCACCCGGGGGTGCTCTGCGTGTAGCACAGGGTCCAACACAAAGTGGGTCTTCAGCAAGCGCTGGATGATGAAGGCCCACGGCGCATCCGCCACCCCGCCTGCCGGGCCCCGCTGTCATCTACAAAAGGAAGCCGTTGTTCACGACGTTCCGCCCGCCTGCGGAATCAGCCTGAACGTGCCGTTCACAGCACAGGGCCTCAGAGTCCACAGAGCACTCTGCGTCCTTTTGCAACTTGAAATCGAGCTTCAGGGCCAGCGTGAACCCCACCTGCCCTGGAGTCCTCCTGACCATGGGACGTGGGGGAGGCCCACGCCTCCTTCAAACTGGTCGATGCTCCAGCAACCAGCTAACAAATGCCTGGCACTGTGGGAAAGCACAGCTTGGCGTTCACGTCTGTGCTTGTGTCCCCCCGGGATCCGTGTCTTCCAATCCTGAATCTGCACAGCGCCCACCACACAACCAGCTGCCCGGGTCGGGGGGCTTAAAACCCATGGTGCTGGGACCCGGTGAGCCCCGCCCACCCTGAGCCCTTTTCTGGTCTCCCGTCATGGGTGTCAGCCCTCACCCCCGTCCTCTCTGCTGCTCATCCCCAAACCCTCCTGGCCTTGTGGCCAGCACCCCTCAGCCGGGCCCGGACCCTGGGACAGACTGTGAGCAAATGATCCAGACTTCAGCAGGGCCTGTCCACACGGAGTCCCCACAACCCCACGCCCATGAGTACCACCAGAGAAATCACAGTGGTCTCACCTGCCTCTCCACCACTGTCCCCACACCCACACCCGCCCTTGGGACCCAGTCCCTGTCCCCGAGCCCCGGCCCCCACATTCACCCCCCACCCAGTCGGGTCAAGACCCGGCTCCAGCCAGGGGCGTGCAGCCCCCCAGCCACAGCAGATACTGCTGCCGCACCAGGAGGTTAAGCCCGGGCTCTGCACCAGGGCCTTCCGTTCTCGGGGTCACCACTCTTCAACCAAGAACCAGCCCACAGCCTGCTGAGAGGAGCACGCAGACACGCGTGCAAAGCGCCTCACCCAGAACCCGCACCTGCTGATGGCAGCCTGCATGGGACACGCGGCTCGGGGCTCATGCCTGGAAACAGCCTGCCTCTCAGCACTGCAGAGGAGCCTCTGAGGAAGCACGGCCAAGCTCAGGGCAAAGACGCCCCAGAGAGGAGAGGGAGAGACAGGAGAGCTGCACCTCGGCCTGGCCCATGGACCTCCGACCCCAGACCGCAACGCCTGCTGAGCAGGGAGAAGCCCCCGGCTTTGTCTCAGAACAGCTGAGCCTGCTGCTGCCCCGATTCAGAGCCTTTCAGCACGGTCTCCAGATGGCTCCCGTGCAAGTTAAAGTAGTACTGCTTTCAGAGCACCCTCCCGGCCTCCCTCAGTACACTCTAATACATCTTTCAGTCCCGGGCTCGCTTTTCGAGTATTTTCCGCAAAGCTGCAGGGAGGCAGTGCTGACGGGGTGGCTCGGAGCACAGACTTGGTCACCAAACGATTCGGTCCGAACCTGTGGCACAGACCTGCGCTGGGAGGCTCTCACAAGGAACCACGCGAGCTCAACACAGTGCCTGGCACCCAGCGAGCCTCTTGGTCCATGCCAGCTATTTTTAGTGGCGACTGCAGAGATAAGAGCTCCAAGAATGAAGCAGGGAAGGGAAGTCTCTCTGAAGCAGATATGATATGGAAGCAGAAAGACCAGTCACAAACCATGATTGGGGCGGTGTGGGGGAGTGCTCTCAACAGAAGAAATAACAAATGATTCAAAGGATCCCGGGGTAGGTAGACACTGAAAGGCCCCGCAGGCCCTCAAGTTTCATCTCTGTAGAACTGGAAGCTGCTGCAGGCTGACGGGACAGGACCTGTCCTCAGAGACAGCTCCAATCCTGCTGCCTGGAATGGGCTGTGGGGCCCGGGTACCAAGCAGAGAGGCCAGTCCGGAGGCTCCAGGAGCGATCAGGCCAGAGATGGACATCAGCCTACACTGAGGCTGTGAGAAGAGGCTAGCTTCTGGAGGATTCTGAAGACAGAGCTGCCGCTGAACTGGACCCTGAAGAAGACCCTGAGAATGGTACTCCATTTGCAGCCCGAGGAGCCAACCAATCAAGGTGTGCGATTTGGGTCAAGGGAAGTGGAGGAGCCCAGGAGATACACACAGGGACAGCAGAGATGGGTTTGTGACTGGGGGCTGGACCTCAGGACCAGCCCACCACGACCCTGTAATGCCCATGAAGGCCAGGCTGACACCTTTCTTTCCGGACTCCTTCACTGTTGCAGGACGAGCACAGAGCAGAGGCTCCATACGCGTCCACGGGCAGCACTTCAGGACAGTGAGGGGGGTCTGGAGCGTGGCCTCCGTGATGCAGGCACTCAGCTGAGAACCCGGAGCAGGGTCTCTAAGGAGCTGGGAGAGGCTCGAGATTCCAGGGCTGCGGAATGGGCACGGGTCCCCGAAGACTGGCTCACTTGACCGATAGAATAAAGCTAACCTAAATACAGGCAGGGCAGGCTTGGGGATGCAGGGAGAAGCGTGGAACGTCTCCACCAGCAAGCCCAGGAGAAGGGGCCGGCAGTCGGCCCCCAGCGTCTGTGGGCTCAACCCCGCTCGGCCATTTTAGACAAGGGACAGAGTATGGGATGATTCTGGTGGCCTGGGAGGATTCTGGAACAATCCTCCGTGGATAATGAGGGACGGCTGTGCTGCTGGAGAAGTGGTTCGAGGAGCTGGGGGACCAGCATGTGGAAGGGTCTGGAAAGATGAGGGAGTGGGCTCCCGTCTCTCCCCCCGGGCACTCCTCACAATGCCTGGAGGTGGCCACAAGTCCCTGGTGGTTATGGGCCAAAAGCCAGCCAGGCCTTCTCCTCCTAACACGGACAAGAGCCTCCTCTTGGAGAGTGCGAAAAGCACCCCTCAGAGACCACCTGGAGAAGAGCCACCACGTGTCTCTCTCGAGAGCCCGATGTGAATGAGTCCAGTCCAGCTCTGTGTTCTCTCCGATAAACTTCCCCAAAGAAACCTCCTGAGGGAAAGAAAGTGAAGTCGCTCAGTCGTGCCTGACTCTTTGCGACCCTGTGGACTGTAGCCTGCCGGGCTCCCCTGTCCACGGGTATTCTGCAGGTGCGAACGCTGGAGTGGGTTGCCATTTCCCTTCTCCAGGGGATCTTCCCCATCCAGGGATCGAACCCCGGGGTCTACTGCAGGCAGACTCTTTACCAACTGAGCCCCCAGTGGAGAGACCCAAAGGCAAAAGGTCAGGCGTGGTCCGATCCATACACTCCATGGCAGAACCCACTTAGCCCGGGGCACACGAAGCCCAGGGTGTCGCGGGGACGCGAGGGTCAACAAGTGCCTGGCAGGGGACACAAAGTGAGTGGTGGTGGCGGTGAGGGTGGCAGGGAGGACCAGGAGCGCCTGCTTGCACGGCAGAGGGCGTGGAGAGGAGCTCCTCTGGCCTTCAGCACACTGTCCTCCAGGCAAAACCCACTCCTTCCTGGGGTACCCTACTGCTGTCAAGTCTCAGAGCCGCCTGTGTCCCCCTGACTCCCTTCTGGGGAGTCCGGCCTCGCCCAAGGGGTGCACTCGGCAGACACCAGCGGAGGTCACCCCAAAAGGCTGGGAAAACAGCCCTGGGGTGGGGGGTTGGGGGGCAGCCAGCCGTGGCCCGATTCCCCCCCCTCTCCCCGCCCCACTCCGCTACTTCCTGCTGTGTGACCTTGGGCGGCTGGCTCACCCTCTCTGTGCGCCTGGCCCTGCCCGGGGAGGCGGGCGCGGGCCTCCCCGCCTCCACCGCCCATCGCCACCCCCCGCGCCCTCGCGGCGCCCGCACCCCCGCAGGTGCGCCCGGGGCCCTGCGGCTCACCCAGTTCCCGAAGCCGAACTGCTCGATGGCATCCAGCAGCAGCTGCTCCTCGCGGCTGGTCCAGCCGCCCTCGGCCTCGGGCCCCCAGAGCGTGAAGCGCCCGCCGTCCACCAGCTGGTAGCCGTGGTAGCGGCGGTGGTGGCCGATCTCCGCGCCGGCGGAGAAGCACTCGGGGCACAGCTCGATGTCCTGGCACTCGGTGCAGCGGAAGCGCAGCGGGCTCACCTCGGCCAGGCAGTACACGCAGTACTTCTTGCCAAGCTCCGCCATCTTCCGCCACCGGGGCCCCGCCGCCCCGCGCTCCAGCGAAACCGCCGCGGCCGCCGCCGCCGCGGCCGCCCCGCCCCAGGCGCCCGCTGCAGCCGGCCTGCCGGGCCGCGCGTCCCGCCTCAGCGCGCAGGCGCCCTCGGGCCGGCCCGGCGGCGCACCGCGCAGGCGCCGCCGCGCGGAGGGGGGTGGGAGTCCGGGCGCCCGGCCCGCCGCTCTGCGCCTGCGCGCCCCCTAACCCAGTGCCAGCCGCCTGGCCTCAGAGGCACAGACGCTCTGAGGCCGGCAAGAGGGCGGAAAAGGAAGCCGGGGCGGGACGCGTCCCGCCCCCTCTCGGTGCGAGCCTACGCCCTCCGCCAATCAAAGCAGCCCCCCGTCGTCCGGGGGCGGCCTCCCATTGGACTGCATTGGCCGGGAGGCCGGGAGGAGAAGGGGGCGGAGCCCCAGGCCCTGGAAAGTGGGCGGAAAAGGAAGCGAGGAGGGACGCGCCCCGCCCCTTCTGGGTACGAGCCTACGCTCTTCGCCAATCAAAGGTGACCCCCGTCGTTCGGGAGCGGCCTCCCATTGGTCTGCTCCGGCCGGGAAGGCGGGGAGGAGAAGGGGCGGGGCGTGGGGCAGAGATCCAGCCAATCGCCGGGCCCCTCCGCGCGCGCCCCTGGTTGCCCCTGGAAACCAGACAGCCAGCAGCTCCCCGCTGGAGGGTCTGCGGCGCTGACCGGGAGGACGGGAGATGGATGACCACACTGGGGACCCCGAGACGGAAGATGGAGAGGTGGAGAGCCTGGCCTCGCGGCTGTCCGGGATCAAGGCCAGCTCCGTCCCCCGGTCCCCGGTGGAACCCGTGGAGCCGGAGCCGGAGCCGGAGACGAAGACCGTAGAGGCTTCGGAGGAAGGCGCCGCCGCGCCGAAGCCGGCCAAATCCCAGGAAGGGCTGGCGGTTACCGAAGCTGCTGGCGAGGAGGGGCCCGGAGAGCTTGAGAGCCCGGCCGAGGCCCAGGAGGAAGCCGAGCCAGGGGAGCCGCGGGAGGCCGGGCCTGAGGAGCCAGCCGAGCCAGAGCCCGAGGAACCCGAGGAGGAGGAAGAAGAGGAGGAGGGCGAAGAAGAGGAGGCGGCGGCGGCGGAGCCTGGGAGGAAGGAAGTCCCGTCGCAGGTCTCCCTGCAGCAGGCCACGGCCGGCAAGGAAGAGGCCGCGGCAGCCTGGGGCGCTGAGCGGGAAGGCCAGGTAGAGGAGGAGGAAGAAAGCGAGGCGAGCGAGGCGAGCGAGGAGGGGCTGGAGGCCCGGGTCCCACGGAAAGACGAGGACGAGCTGAGAAACCTGGACGAGGGGCTTGTGCTCGAGCCTTACGACTGGAGCGAGGAGGTGCGGAAGCAGCAGGAGCAGCAGCTTCGCGCCGAGCTTCTGGAGCAGTACCGCGCCCTGGTGGTGGAGCGCGGTCGCTACCAACGCTACAACATCTACTTGCAGCACAAGATCTTCGAGGCGCTGCGCAAGAAAAAGGGTGTGGAGGCCGCCGCCGAGGCGCCCGGAGGCGACAGGGGCGCGGAGCCCGAGGCCCCCGAGAAAGAGCAGGCCTACCTCCGCCATCTGGCCGTCCTGGAGGACCTGCGGAAGCAGGAGGCCGACGACCTGCGCTGGTATCACCACGAGCTGGACCAGCTGAAGCTGCAGTGCCAAGAGAAGGTCTCCCGGGTGGACAAGGAGTGGCGGCGCTTCCAGGCGCTCAAGAAGCAGGTGGTGATGCAGGCCATGGGCAGCTGCTGGATGAGGGGCGGCCGCCAGGTCGCTCTGCGAGAGGTGGAGCAGATCCAGGCACTGGAGGATAAGAAGGAGAAGGAGATGAGCACCGTGAGGCTAGAGAACGTGCAGCTGAAGCAGAGCCTGGTGCATTTTGAAACCAGGATGAGGACCCAGGAGGACCTGACCGAGGGCCTGCTCCTGATAGACTTTGAACAGCTCAAGATCGAGAACCAGACCTTCAATGAAAAGGTCGAGGAGCGAAATGAGGAGCTCCTGAAACTGCGCGGCAAGGTGACCAACAACGTGCAGATAATAACTCACGTGAAGGAAAAGTTACACTTTGTGGACATAGAAAACATGTGTAAAAAGGCAGAGCTCATGGACATTGAGGCTCAGGTGGCCCAGAAGAGGGACATCTTGACCAAGACTAAGCAAGCACGAGATGGCCTGCGGCTTGACAACATCAGGCTGAATCAGAAGTGTGGGCTTCTGGGCAAGGAATCCCTCCTCCGGGACATGGAAGAGAAAGTGGACAGGACGGAGGTGCTCAACCAGCGCCTGGCGAGCCTGAAGCACCACCACGCCGGCCTCGTTCTGTCCTGCAAAGGCGTGAAGCAGAAGATCAGGGAGGCCAAGGCCTTTCTGCCCTCCTGACTCAATTGATAGGCGACTTCCATCTCAGCAAACTCCATCCTTCACCAACTCCTGTTCTGCCTTTGTTGCCACTCTTTAAAAGGCCCCCGATGATTGGGATGAAATTGTGTTTTGTATTCTTAATTTTTCAGCTTCCAAATTAATGCTGAGCACAGAATTGAGTTAAATATAGAAAAAATAGTAAAACAGGTACAGGGAAACAAACAGGGATGGCTTAATGTACCGACTTCTCATAAAAAGCTGTCACAGACCTTTTTCTATCTGAGCAATTTTATAATTTCAGTGTCCTGACACTGAGAACTGATCCTCCTCCATGTTCAAGAGGGTTCAACAAACGGGCAGAGTGCCCAGAAAATTCCTGTGCACTAAACGCATTAGTAAATCCTCTTTGAATGTACTGAACTGTGTGGTCCTGAATCGCTCATTTCAGGTCAAACCTCACCAATTCCCTTAAAACTGTTTTGCATGTAAACAGCGCTAGCTTCTGGGGTAATCAACACCCAGGAAGAGGAGGGACGAGAAACAGGGAGAAGAAGAGCCTTGTCCAATGAAAGGAGGCTCAGTCTGTCTAACTGTGAATGTCTGTTTCTGGCTCAAGGACAGTCTTCAATGCTAATGAAACGTTTTCTTGGACCCACTAAAGAAATGCACTGATCCGTGCCAAAAATGAAATTTTGTTTTCCAGTGAAGACAAAATGGTGGTTGTATTGTGTTTTGCAGGTGCAAAATACACAGTGATGTGACTGCTGAGTGTCCATAAGCCTTTCGTTTTCAGCAAGATATTTGCAGATCTTAGACTGTCACTAAGCACATGATTTACTGTGTCAAATATTAAGATTTCTTTCATTCCTTGAGTTAATGTGAGAAACACTAGACAGGTCTATCCCCTTAACCTGAAGTCAGCGATGGCTGTTTTAAGGTTTCTTTGATGCTTTGGGAATCAGGGGCTTTATTTCTTCTTAGTTTTAGCTTGAATTTTGAGATGTGCAGATTGGGATTAAAAGTATTCTTCCATCCCTAAATTTAAGAAGGATCATAAGAAGGATGATCTCTTCTTTGGTGCTAAATACCTTTAGGAAACCCCACTGCAGGCAGATGACTCACTCGTGAGACTATCACAGTAACTTTTGTCTTTTGATGACATTTTGTTTTCTAAAGTGCTTTCCCTTTAAAGCCAATAAAGACTGATTAAAATTCCCTAACTTCCACAGCATGAATACTCTTTTATAATATCATAATCAAAGCACACAAACGTAAGAGTGAGGAGAGTAAAAAGCTTTGCCTTCCTGTTTCCCTTCTCTTTTTCCTCTACAATTTTTGTCTTCTATCCTATTCATCAAGACCAAAGTCAAATAGTGATTCCCTGGCAGATAGAACTTGGTTTTTCCTGTGCCTCAAACTGGGGATAGCAGTGGCTCACTCTTTTTTTGGCTGGGGAGGTTCAAACTGGCAACAGGCTCGGTGCCTACAGCTTTTATTATGAGTCTCCGGCTTTTGATTCACTAGAGAGAGAACAGGTATTTTCAGCTGACTTTGAACCACCGGCAATTACCCAGGTAGATTTCCTCATCAGCCTTCAACCTGGTGACCAGTACGTCTCTGAGTGTGTGTGTGTATTCAGTCGTGTTTAAGCTGCAAAGTTACCGATGTCCTCTCAAATTATGTTACCTGTGCTGAAGATGTTCCAGTTGACTAGAACGTAATAATCTTCTGTTGACTATTTCATAACAAAGTTCTAATAACTCACAAGCTGTTTCAGACAGACCACGTCCGAGGAAGAATGCCAGGGACCCAAAAATCATTGTCCCCCTCCCTCAGCACCTGACAGCTGTCTGCAGGCAGAGCCCCACCCTGGCCTGTGACCCACCCACCCCTCTGTGACTGTACCTCCAGGAGACAAAGACCCTGGAAGGCAGACAGTGGGTCGGGGTTCAATAAATTTGTTGGGTTAATAACATTCATGTCAGTCTCATTTGCTGAATGTATTCGTTACTTGAATTCCTATTAGGTGTCAGGCACAAGTCCCGTGCCGGATTCAAAAATGATTACAGTAGTAATGAGGATGTCTCAATGAAGCAGAGCCAATGAGGACAAGGACAGAAGGCAGGCTTGTAGCTTTGGAAGGAGGACCCCAGAGACACACAGCTCCACCCCTTCCTTGAGGGGACAGTTACAGAGCAGTGCCCCAGTCCAGACTAGAAACCCCTAAAACTAAGACGATTCTTACAAACACTAAAAGGCTATACAGATTTTTTTTCATCTCTTTGTCAAAAAGTACAGGGCCTGAAAAGTGGAGGCACAAGAACATCTAAATGAGATGTCCGTGAAGCTGGCCTCTTGATTTTCTGCTTTCAACATTTTATCCTAATTTAGAAAATAAAACGACAACCACTCGCTAATCTTCAGGTAGATGGCCAAGGCCTTTCCTTAAGGGTAGAATCGTTGATTCTCGAATTGTCTATGGCATCTTAAATTTCTTGCAAAATAACCTCCGTGCAGACTGCATTATCCTCTTTCAAATCCTGGCCACACCACTTCATCAGGCAGGTGGCTCGGCCTCTGTGTGCCTCGGTTTCCTCAGTACTGACTTCAGAGTTGTCGTGAGGATCAAACATACTTTAAGTAAAGGCTTAATGTAGTGCCTGGCACACAGCCACCATACACAGATACTAAGTATTCTCCAGCTGTCTCTCCCACATCCCATTCAACAGCATTTGAAAGAGATTTGCCTTTGAGACTTGTCAAAGCTTTTAGTGTTCTTAGAAGCAACAGTTTCTTTTCACAACACTGGTTTAACATAGCATTTAATTGAATTGTGTAAATACAATAACTACCACCATTGGCATAAAAAAACTTGAGAACGATAATCAGTGACAGGCTCACCTCAGGGATGTAGCTGCGTACGTGCCAGACAGCAGCCTACCAGGCAAGGGAGATTTAGGGTGAACTAGCCTTTTTTTTTTTAAGGTCTGAGCTGGACGTGGCCGCTGTTACAGAGGGCTTTTTGTTTGTTGTTGGCATCGGTGGCAGGAGGGACGCAGGCACTACCTGGATAAAGCCCAAGGCCTCTGAAAAGGAAACACTTCTTCACCACTAAATGAAAACCATTTTTTGGTGACAGCACATGTAAGATTTTTCAGTTCCTCAGTGGAAATCCATACTTTTCTTTTCGTATGAGTTCATCTGCAGTCATTATTTAGATTTTCACCACTAGTCAGGTGTGCATGCTTGCTCAGTCGCTCAGTCGTCTCTGACTCTTTGTGACCCCCTGGACTGTAGCCCGCCAGGCTCCTCTGTCCACGGGATTTTCCAGGCAAGAAGACTGGAGTGGGTTGCCACTTCCTTCTCCAGAAGATCTTCCTGACCCAGGGATCAAATCTGTGCCTCCTGCATTTCCAGCAGATTCTTTACCCACCGAGCCACCTGGGAAGCGTGTCTTCTATAAAAAGAGAGTTCATCCACCCCCAATACGTAGTTTGTTTTAAACTTTGAGATGGTCTTAGTCAGGGTGATGAAGATGCAGACGCTACGGATGAAAGGGACCCCAGGAACGACTCCCACCGCGTCCCGTCTGAGAACCTGGCTCTAAGGCCTCCCTCTGCTGACCACACCCGTCCTCTGGTCCTCCTGGTGACCCGCAGCTCACCGCAAGGCCCAGCTGGGGGGCACCCGCCTCTCTGCCCTTCTGGCACAGCACCTCCTTCCCTCTCTTGCCTTCTTGGCAGGCTGCACACTTCGGGGGGTGGTGTCTTTGAACCGTCAGCCCCCTAGTTTCTCTTAGGAAAACACTCCCCAACTTCCACCCTTGCCACAGCTTGGGCATTGGCTGGGGGTCACCCCTCAGGGCCAGTCGTCAGGCATGGCTCTGCCTCCTCAGAGCTGAGGTCAGAAGCCCCAGAGCAACACGTTCTCTGGGGAGCCAGCCGTGTTTCTGAGCAAGGGCTGGGGAGCCGCAGGCCAGAGTCTGAGCCCCTCCATTGGGTGGAGGGGCCCAAGCAGATGGCTTCTGAGCCACACCTCTGAGGACAGGGCGTGACCTGCTGCGGAGATAAATGAGGTCATCCTGGAGACTGAGCCCCAGGCATGGTGTGGGTGGAGCAGTGAGCGAACCCCCAGCTGTCAACCCTCGATAACTCTCCACCAGTCTCAGCCTGCAGGGGGTGGAGACCACAGGGCAGTGGCCCGGAGCCCTGGGGCAGGGCGCCCGTGCACAGGAAAGGTGCTGTTTCTGAGCCGTGCAAGGCTCAGCGACATGGGACCAAAGGGCCCAGAAGCCGGGAACCTGATCCCGGAAGGACCAGCACGCACACCAGCAACGTGAGAGTCCACTGCCCTGCCCGGCTCCGGGACCTGGAGGACCGCTTCACGCGCACCGCCACCGTGGCGGGGCAGCGCCACTGGTCTCCGCCCCCAGGACGGGGAGAGACCACAGGTACCCGCGGACACCGCAGGGCACCCGGCAGGTTGGGGGTCCTGAAGCCCAGCCGGGAGACCCTGACGCCCTTCTGGGATGGGGGGCAGGCGCGGGGGTGGGGTTGTGAGCAGGGGAGCGGGGCAGGTGCGTGGGCTGGGTGACCAGGGGCTAAAGCTGCAGGCGGTCAGGCTCAAGGGGCAGCAAGCCTGGGGCTCCCCTCGGCCTGGAAGGGGGACAGCGCTAACTTTCCGATCCCCTGACCAAATCACCGTAACTGAACCACCTCTTTTATTTAACTGAGACTAGTAAGTGCATTTGAAAATATTCAAATAGCACGATGCTCAAAGTCAAATTTTACCATACTTCGGGGTGAGAACTCTAACTTGAAACCAAACGGCAGTGAATGTAAGCAACAATTTTACATGACTTTTTATTTAATAAAACCACGTATTTACAATTCAAAAAGCCCTAGTTTGATACACTTTACTAAATAAAATTAAACGTTAACTGTACAAGCAATTAAAACATGATATGTAGCAAGTGTTATCAGCAAATTATTTAAAATAGTCAAAACCGGAGCAGTTAAAAAGTACCCTTTAAAGTGGACATTGTTCTAGATGAGATTTCAGTAACTGGTGGGGACACAGCAACCGGCTCTGAGGTGCCAGCCACAGAGGCCCCAAGCCTGACATCTCACCTTCTGAAAATCAGTGGCACCGGAAGTGGAGATGGCCAACTTCCCAAGGGGGCTGCGCTTCCAATTCTGTTTCCAGTTTTCCGAAACCAGAACAGTAAGCAGAGAAGCGCAGCCCTGTGCGGTCCGGCAGCCCTCTGCCCTCTGTGGCAAGTGGCTGAGCGACCCTGGACTGGGACCTTGAACTTCCCAGACTCCGAGGTGGACACAGCAAGCCAGCAGAGAGCTCGTGTGGTCCCTGAACAGGTCATGAAAACGTCCTCTAAACTACAGATCCGGAAGGGCTGCAGAATGGCCTGGAATCCTGCTTAAAAACGCAATGCATATACGGTGCTACCCAAAGAGACTTACGACGAACCATTCGACAGCCACGTCAAGGGCGGGGCGGGGCTGATGGCATGTGGAGGTGCACAAACGCATTCTCAGCAACTGCCCGCGGCCTGGCTGCGGCGCCTTCTGTCACCACTTTGGGAATGTCTTTATGTACAGTAAGAAAATATACACATCTTTCACAAACAGAAAGCCCACGTCATGGGACGAGACCAGGTACGTCCACGAGGAAGGGCGTGACGGGGCCGGCGGCCCGTTTTTGGCCCGGTTACGCTCAGCCTCTTGAGGAGTCCGGGACCGGCTGCCTCAGCGCTCGGCGGAGACAGAAGGCCTCCTCCAAGGGGTCAGGCGGGTCAGTGCTTCAAGGCTGAGGCAGGAAGTGGTGGGGGATGCTCTGCAAGCTCCCCGGGGAGTTCAGCCAGGAACACGAGGGGGAAAGGACACGTGGGACAGAGCCGGGGTGGAGGGCGTGAGGACGGCCAGCGGCTGGGCAGCCTGCTTTGTACCTGAAGTGTCATCGGCGGGCAAGGCAGGTGGAGAAAAACCTATAAAAGTAACGCCGTGGTCAGGCTCCACCCCGGGGGCGGGCGTATGGCTGCGAAGGGCGGCTGGGCGGCAGGTGCCCACGGGCCCTCTCTCCCCCAGAGACCGGCGCGTGCGCGCGTGGGAGCCGTGTCCATGCGGACGGGCCTGTCCTTTGGACTTCTCTGTGACGACGGTCTTCACGTCTCTGAATTCAGATAACCAAAGCTCTCAATGCAAAGTTCGCCAAATGCATCAAGAAAAGCTGGGACAAAAAGGTGGCTAATGAAGTGGGGGGGGATGCTGAGAATTCCTGACAAGCTAACTGGACGCGTCCTGCTCGCCCCGGTCCCCACAGCCATCCACTGAGTCCACCGTGTCAGGGTCACCGCCCCAGGGACCACACCTGCCCTGCAGGGACAGGAGGAGCGCCCCACCCCACGCGGGCTGGCCCGGTCTCCGGGGAACCAGCGGGCGGCCAGGGGCGGGGCGTCTTGCCTCCCCTCGCCCGGCTCAGAGAGGCTGGCTCTGCTCTAACGCCCGTCTCTGCTGCCGCAGGGTCTGGGTGAGCCACCACTGCTGGACAAACGGGGCTGCGGGCTCTGGGACAGCGGGGCACCCCCCGGAACCTGAGCGTGCACTGTCAGCCCCGGTGCTGGAATTTTGTCAAGGCAACGTGGTAAAAGGTCAGCCTGAAGGTCAGATCGTGTGTGCTCCGGGGAGACCATGCGCACCAGTGGCTGTCCTCTGAGAGCCCGTCTTCCTGTCCTGCTGTCTTTGGTAGGCGGGCTTTAAAAACACGACCTGCGGCTCTGGAAGGATTACCTCGGCAACTAAAATCAGCAGTCCCTTTTGGACTAAAATATGTAGATATGGGCCAATGCCACCTCTGAGGTCTCCCAAGTAACATTTCTCATGCAACTTGGCTAATGAAAAATTGTAATGTACTTTCCGGTAGTTGACATAAAAGCATTACAATTTAATCAACTTTTGCTGAAATGAGGGGAGGGAATTAGCCACTGCCCTATTTTTAAACCATGCAGAATACGCAGTGGTTGGCCATGGTCATCATTCCACTGAGCTTCTTAAGGCTTAGCCTTGGTTTAATTCTTTAAAAGTGTTTGTTTGTTGTATTGTGTTTAAGGCCAACTCCAGCATTAGGGATCAAACGTGGAAACAGCCCCTCTCCTCCGGAGCTGCCAGGGCATCCGCCTGAAGCCACACAGGTGCCACGTGGAGCCTGCTTCCCAGCTGATCACGAGTCCACCTGCCTCGTCAATGCCGCAGAGATGGGCTTCCTTTCTCCATTTCCCTGCTGTCCTTCTGCAAGGCGGTCAGCACCTGGGAATCACAGGGAGACACAGGTGGGCGACTGGCGACACACGGACACAGGTCCTCACGTCCTCCCTGGTGGCCACTCCTCTGGTCCACCTTCCACATTCCTGCAGACTCATCTTTCTACCGCGGAATCCAGGTCACACCCTCTCTGGGCTAGAACGTTAGCCCAGGGACTTCCCTCCGAGCACCAGCCGCTGAAGTCAAGGCCGGGCTCCTGGGCTCTGCCCTCTCCAGTCTGGCTCCAGCCCCCGCGCTCCCCACCAGCGGGGCCAGGCCCTGCCTCCAGAAGGCTCACATGCCCTTGCGCCTTCCCACGCTGCTGGTCCCTCCGCCCCGTCCCTTTCTCCTCACCAGGGAATGACCAATCCTTCGAAGGCCCGCAAGACACCAGCTCCCGGCCAGGCCTCTCCACACATCCCCAGGGTGATTAGCTCCCTCCTCCTCGCTGCTCGGAGCTCTAAGTTAACACCTTCATTTTTAAAAGCATGACATCCCACTGTGATCGCTTAACAACAGCAGGGACAGGACGGGCCCAAGTGCTGCAGCCACGCAGAGCACCGCCAGGCACCTCCCACAGAGCAGCCGTGTAACCCGCACAGCGTGGAAGGCAGGGAGCGGTAGACACTCACACGAGCGACCCGCTAAAGGCCACACCACTCACACAGATCCACACTTACATGGGTCTTATTTCGGAACCAAGGGGATCTCCAGAGCACCAGTTCCTGAACCTCCTTGGGCCCAGCACTGGACCTCTTTAGGCGAAGTACAAATTACAGGGGGTATGAGGGTTTCAAATACATGGCACAGAAGGGCTAATGGCAGATAGAAGCCCCCTTCTCTTCCTGAGTGAGACGGCCAGCCAAACACAACCACTTAACTGTTTGCTAAAGCACAGCAGGATCTTACCCTTAAGCACCGTATTTAGAGAAACGGGCACAAACCACAATTCCTGTGGCACCTGGAACCCACTGCCAGGCCAACTCCCATCACGCCCACTATCAGGGGCGCCTACTCTCGGATAACCTGTGACCCGGTCCTAACCGGTAATGTTCACCTGAAACGCAAGAAGCAGAATGGCAGATCTGGACTCGGCCCGTCCGTCTGTGCATGTTTCTGCCGGTGTGTGGACAGGGGCGGGGGTGGACCAGTGAAACACACAGGGAGGTCAGCAGACCACAGCTGTGCGCGACGGACAGCCAAAGCAGCGAGGGCTCTGAGTGACGGGCACAGTCATTAGGAAGGGCCCTGGCTCTCTGCACCTACTTCAGAGCGTGAGTGGAAGGGGCCGAGTCCCGGGAGACTCCAGAGCACGCTCACACACAGGTGGGCATGCACCTGTGCAGTCCAGCGGGGACCCCACTCAGAGGCCCTGCCCAGTCCAGCGCTCTGCAGTCTCCATCCTCAAACCCTTGACACTGATTCTGAACACGAGGCCCCATACCTTCATCACGTGTTGCCTATTTATTTCTTAATCAGAGAAAGGCTCTTCTTCCCTCTCACCAGATCCCTGATAATTATATAGCTGGTCCTGCTCACACAGGAGCTGAGGTTTGTGTTTTTTTAATAGCTTACTGAGACATAACTCACACACCATAAGTAAAATTCACCCACTTTGTGTGTTCAATTTGGTGGCTTTTAATATACTCACAGATAACATGTGGCCCTCAGCACAGCCAATTTCAGGGCATTTTCACAGGGGCACAGGTAGCCCCTGCCCCCCACGCGCCATGTCCCATCTCTACAGCTCCCTTCTGAAACTGCACGGGAACGGGGCCTCGCAGTGCGTGCTCTGCAGTCTGGCTTTCTCACTTAGCGCCATGCTCTGAAGGTGCACCCGTTCTGTCGCATGGGTCAGCACTTCACCCCTTTTCATAAACTGAATGCATTTAGTTCAGAACTGTAACTCATAGCGCTTAGCTAAGCAGAGAGCAGTGCCCCCACCCTCTGGCTGGTAAAACCAGGGGAGCGTTTCACAGTGTTACCCAAGGGCCCACAGCAGCTGTGCTCTTTCCCTACAGACCCGGCAGGAAGGCAGGCCACCAGCCAGAGAGCGTCACAGCAGGCGAGAGACGACCAGCTCGGGGGCAGACCGCAGGGCCCAGGGCAGAGGGGACCCTCTCTGGGTAATAAACTGTGTACTCTAAAAGGGGTGAAGTTTATGGTACTGTAAATTATTAAAGCTGTGAAACAAAAATAAACAGGCCGCTAACTAAGATCAGAGAGAGACAGTCAAATCACCTGTGAAGTAATCTGGCCAAACATAAAAACTGGGAACCTCCTCGAGCCTCCAGGTCTGTCAATTTACAGGAAAGAGAGCAGAAGGACCACGATGAACACCACAGGGACAGAAGGAGCAAAATCCGCACTGTGACAACTGCTACTGGACGTGGCCTCGTTTCTTCACTAAGTAAAGGGGAGGGAGAAGTGGAAAGGGAGGGTCACCCTGTGCACTGTAAGAAGACGCAAAAGACTGTCATCCAATTACAACGTGTAGGCCTTATCCAGATCTTGATTCAAGCAAACGACAAAGCTACTGCTGATGTCTGAAAACAGAAATCTGAAAGCTGATGGGATACTTGACAGGCTCATGGGGACTGGCTATTCTCTCTTCTTCTATTTTGAATGTACTTTAAATCTTCCACTAATAAAAAAACCTGTAAATCAGGAACAAGCACTGTATGGCAAGGACAAGCCTCCCCCAGACTTGCTGCTCAGGCGGACTGAGCACACACAGCTCCTGCGGCCGAGTGTTCTAGTTCCCTTTCATAGGATAAAGACTAGGAACCAGGCCTAGGAGCGAAGTCCAGAGGGGAAGCAGGGAGCCCGGGAGGACGCGCTCCCATGCGGTCGCCGGACGGCCCTGAGGGCAGCTGCCGGAGCCCCAGCAACACGTCCAGGGAGCCCTCCCTGCCCCTCCCCTCCCACACTGAGGACACACGGCCCGTCTCTGGGCCTCCTCCTCTGTCGGTGCGATGGCGACAGGTCAGCCCCCTTGGCTCTCTGTCTCTGGGATTTAAAAACAGGGGGGAAGCTTGGTTTACAAAACGCTGTCACCAGGCGGAGGGCCCTGTGCTGCCACTGCTGTTTAGTCGCCTGGTCGTGCCTGACTCTCTGCGACCCCGGGGACTGGACCCCCAGGCTCCTGTGTCCATGGGAATACTCCAGGCAAGAACGCTGAAGCAGGTTGCCCTTCTCTTCTCTAGGGGATCCTCCCACCCAGGGATCAAACCTTCATCTCCTGAATTGTAGGCAGGTTCTTTACCATCCGAGCCCCCTGGGAAGCCCCTGTAGGAAGGGTGGGGAGATTTTTCTTCTCCAGCTCCTTCGCTCAAAGAGGAAACGACTGTCTAAGACTCTGTGTGGCAGAGCCAGGCCCCAAATCCAGGGCACCTTCTAGAGGGCTGGTTCCTCACAGGGCGCTCCACATAACCCGCTTCCTCAACCAGACGGGACAGGGAACAAAAGCCCACTCACCTGAGCCCACTTCTTGTTTCGACTTTGCATCTGAATGCTGGCAATGGAAGCAAAGAACTCCTCGGCGGGCAGGTCCTCCGGCAGCCGCGTGAGGAACTGCGCCACGTGAATGAAGTCCATCCTGGTCAGGACGTCCTGGAACAACCTAAGGAGGCCCAGGGCCGTGCGGAACAGGAACTCCTCCCCGTCTCGGCAGAACACGTCCCAGACCCGGCAGGCCAGGTCGAGGGGCAGGGACTTGCTGTAGAGAGTGAAGATCCTGGGGGAGAGAGGGGGCGTCAGGTCCCAGAGGTTCCACGACGGAACCCTGGCTCAGGGCCGATCCTCGCTGGCGCTCCTGAGCTTAGGCCCTTTCACACTTCAAGTCCTGGGAGTGGGGGGAGCTGGTGGAAGGGCTCTGGCCTGCATTCACGCTGAAGGTCAATTCAAACATTTTCTAAAACAGCATGATCAGCTTTCACAAAGAATCTCAAACAACACACAGCTTCCGAATTAGACACCGTACTGCATGCAATGCGTTTATCACGAACCTACTCTGTGCTCATTATCACTCTGAGGCAGGCGCTAGACGTTAAGTCAATAAGGCAGGCAGAGCTTCGCTTGGTGGGAAATAAAAACTGCAAACGGAAACGTATAACTGAATCGACGCGCACGCACCTGGTGTCTGAGGAGTGCTGCACACGTTCCTCCCGGCAGGGGCCACAAAAGGAACAGGGTACAGTTTTCAAGTAAATCTGACGGTGGATCACAGGAAACTGATCTCATATTTAAAACTATCAGGTGAAAACAGTAAGTGAGACACAGCTATGCATTCCCTTAAAAAACTGTTGACAATCGCAATTCAAACCACCAAACACACAGTCTCGGGTGACCAGAGCATGTCAACAGGTAGGTGAGTCCAGGCTGACTGTGTGGAGCCCAGTCCTCCCGCCGCCCCGGGGCCGAATCCGGGGCATCTCCTGACCCCACACCCAGACGGATGCGCCACCCACCTGGGCTCCCTCGACCCCAGTGCTCTAAGGACGCGCTGTCCGCCCCCACCCTCCCAACAGATGCTGCCCCCAGGCAGGGAGCTCCCATCCCCCCCCTACATCGGGCCCAGCATCTGGCATCTGTGTGACACACCTGTGTCCACAAGCCCCCAGGCCACTCCGGGATGTCACAGGTGTCAGGGAGCGGGTCTCACTGCCCTCCCACCAGATAGTCCTCACTGCTCCTGGGAAATCACTTTTCCACAGGCTGCAGTATTCCCTGAGTGCCCACGCTGACTCCAAGAGACACGCAAGGGCCGTGAAGGCACTTGAACTCAGGTGCTGCGCTCAGGCTGCAGACCGCCTTGGTCAGGAGGTCCTGTCACCCAGCCTTTACAGCAAGACTCTCCTGCAGTGGGGTCTACACCACGCTGGCAAGTCTGCTCACAAGTTGCAAGGCTCTCTGCCTGCCGAGACCTTCAGGGTGTGAACTCCACCCTCACCCCTGGAAGGGTGCTCTGCCCCCAACACAGCCTTTCCTCTAGGACCTGGGGAACGGGCATGCTTGAAGGCAGTGCATTCAACCCAGCAAGCTAACAAAGACCCCATAATGCTCGTTACTTTGCCGACAAAGCTCCGTCTAGTCAAAGCTATGGTTTTTCCAGCAGTCACGTATGGATGTGAGAGCTGGACCACAAAGGCGGCTTGAGTGCCAAAGAACTGATGCTTTTGAACTGCGGTGCTGGAGAAGACTCTCGAGAGTACCACGGACTCCAAGGAGATCCAACCGGTCAATCCTAAAGGAAATCAAACCTGAATATTCATTGGAAGGACTGTTGCTGAGGCTCCAATACTTTGGCCACCTGATGAGAAGCACTGACTCACTGGAAAAGACCCTGATGCTGGGAAAGACTGAAGGTAGGAGGAGAAGGGGACAGGATGAGATGATTGGATGGCATCACCGACTCAAAGGACATGAGTTTGAGCAAGCTCCGGGAGTTGGTGATGGACAGGGCAGCCTGAGGTGCTGCAGTCCACGGGGTCGCAAAGCGTCGGACACGACTGAGCAACACACGTTCAGGGCCACCCCTTGTCAGTGCTTTAAACACAGAGATTCAAGAGAGGTTAGATTTCAAATCAGATGCTCGAAGAGGGACACAGAGGTCTGAGAAAAACCACTGCAGCTCCTAAAGAACTAGACCCTGCACCTGTGGCCTGGAGCCCAGCGTGGGCCATGAGCCCTCGGGCACAGGCGAGGGAAGACCCCCTTACCTTTAAAGCCACAACAGGCCTCTGCCTGCGCTTCCTACTGTCTCAGAAAACAGAAAGCCACCTCATCACTTGGTCTAGAACACAGTTTGAGAGAGCGCTAAGAGATCTTTGTTTTGAGTCCCAATCTGAACATTCTCAACTGTAGAGGACATTTTATTTTTAAAAAATGAAAAGCAAGTGACCTAATCCCCAATACCATTTACCTGCCGATTCACAAGCGAAAAATCACACCTTTACATCTTAAAAACAGAGTAGTCTTAAGGGCAAAAGAAGACTGATAAAATTGAGTGGCTACAGGCAAAGAGAGAAACAACAGAAGAACTTTCTCTAACACAATATTCTTCAGTTCAGGTTTGTGCGTGGTCTTTGTAAACTGCTTCGGATCCACTGTGAAGCCGATGTCCCAGTGATCAAGAGTGCCACCCTCACAGCAGGGAGCAGTAGTTCCCCTGATACTTACTGTTACGTGGTTTTAAAAATGTATCCCCCAAAAAATACATTTTAAACACATTAGAAGTATTGTCTATGGAACAGAATGAGGATGGGATAAAAAGAGTAACTACAGACAAACGACTTAAATGAAATAGTGACTAGTTTACCATGAACTCAGAAATATGATCAACCTAACCCTCTTCAACTAACATTTTTTAATAGATATTTTTTTTTTCAAAACTTTATTTTTTGGCCACATGGCGTGTGGGAGCTTAGCTCCCCAACCAGGGATCAAACCTGAGCCCTCTGCATTGGAATCGCAAAGCCTTGACCACTGGACCACCGGGGAGGTCCCTCAATTTACATTTTTTTTTAAATTCACAAGAATTCACCAGTCAAGCTGTTAGCAACCACCTGCCTTGCTGAGTTGGCAAATACAGATTATTTGCAGGTAGCATTTGTGGTGCAGAAACTGTTCAAAGTGCAAAAACTCACATTGAACTCAGGATGAACTAGCCAAGCCGAGTCCTCCCCGCCATCCCCGCAAAGCAACGCCTTGCTGAAGGCTTGTGATGCCCTCCTGCTCGATCCTGCAGACCACCCCCATCACTCCATGAGCAGCTCTTGAGATCTGAGCCCTGCTGATTTTAAGCCGCACATCATAAACGGCTTTTAAAGCCTGCTCTACGCCAGCCACTGTTCTTTGTGGTGAGAATACGCAGAATCCAGCAGAACAGACAGCTTTCCCTGCCCTCGTGGGTAGAAAGGCTGAATGAAGCACAAAGAACGTCAGATGTGGATTCAAATAAAAAGCAGGGTGGGAGGCAGGGACCGGCAGTCTGGGTGTGTGAACAGGACGGTCAGGGAGAGCGTGTGACTGAAAAGCAACACTTCCGCAAAGCCTGGAGGAGGAAGCCCCAGATAGAGCGCACGTGGAGCACTCAGCTCAGCTCGGAGGCAGAGGAACCCAGTGCGTCTGCTGACGGGCCAGGAGCCACTGCGCTCGAAGCCATAACGGTCAAAGGGAGAATCCGTGAGGATGCCTGCAGGGACCGGGGCCCAGCGTGTGGACCCTACATGCTGCCGCAAGGCCTGCAGGCTTCCTTCTGCATGAGATGGAAAACGAGTGAAGGCGCTGAGCCGGGGAGGGGCCCGTCCACTGTGCTGAGCTCTTGCAGGGGAACGCAGGCCTTGCCGGCGCGGCCACTGGACCCACCAGGCGGGTCGGCACCAGACTGCAGCAGAGGGGGCAGCCCGAAGCAGAGCGGACGCGGACGCACCTCACGGGCAACGCGGCGGACGGGTCTGAGGGCAACTCCATGCGTGGAGCTGTGGGACCTCTGGCTCGGACCTGAGCTCAAGTCACGGGACATCCAGGTGGATACGTGAATCAATTTGAAGTTCACAGGAGGGCTCTGGGGCTGGCGACAGTTTGTGTATAGATAGTGCCAGATAAAGGAAATATTCTGGAATCACAGAGTGAAGAATGCCAAATGCTGCTGCAAAGTCAAAACAAGACAGAGACGTGATCACCAAGCTTGTCGTTCATGTGGAAACTATAGACTGTCTGATACACAGTACCATTTACTATCTTCAGGTACTGAAACGGAAGCGTTAAGGCCTCGAATCTTACTGTATCTTAAATAAAACGTGCCTTTTAAAGAAAAGCATGTAGAAGTTTTCCCCTGACAACATGTCTCCTCACCACTGCTCGGCCTTAGATGGCCCTCCCGGGAAGGCTGCTTCTTGCGCCTGGGCTGGGCTGGGCCTCTCCCATCAGCTGCTCACACGGCCCCTCACACGTCCGTCTCACGACAGCCATCAAACGGGGATGGAACCCTAGCTGCCCTCCCTACTCTGAGCCCCGAGACCCAGGAGGCCTTCCAGCAGCCAGCTCCCTGCCCCTGGGCTCCTGCCCGGGGCCATCTGTGCCCCACCCAAGAGTCCAGGGTCCCTGCCTGCCAGCCTCCTGCCTCTGAGGAAGTGTTCCCCTCCCATCCTCCCCTAGAGCGCGGCGTTCAGACAGCTCCAGGGTCCCCAGACTTCCTGCCTCCCCTCCCACCTCCCCTTTCACTGGAAAACTGTTCATCAGCAGCAGCTGTCAAACGCTTCCCTGTATCTTCAGCGGCTCAGAGTCAAAACCAGTGAGTGAACAGGACTCGGAAACAATGCTCTCACGCTTACTATCGGAAGAGCTTATCAGGTGCGGGTGGACAGCCACTCGGCTACCGCAGGGCCGAGGTGAGCCCAGCGTGGCCCGTAGCCCAGCACCCGCCGTCAGAGCACATGGATGAGGGGGCTGCTGCGTGCACGTGGCCCCTCCACCCCCCCCGCCTCAGGGCTTCCCACCTGCTCCCCACAGGGAGCCCTGAGCATCATCCTTCTCCAAGCAGGATGAGCTCCAAGCAGGATGAGCATGAGGAAGGCAGGACAGAAAGGGAAGGCTCCCCAGCCCTCCCAGGACTGTGGTGCACTTCCCGCACAGGAAGCGGGAGCCCCAGGACTTCTCACCCGCAGGACAGGCGTCCTGCGCTCCCCAGTACGACTGCACGTTACTGCACTGGGTATCAAAAAAGGACAGCTTCAGGGCTGCTCTGGGGGCTCGGTGGCCGATGCAGGAGAGACAGGTTCGATCAGTGCTATGGGAAGACCATGCCTGGAAATAACTAAGCAACTGAGTAACTAAGAACTAAGTAAGAGAGTAACAGTTCTGAGAGTTCATCAGAACTGCTGAGCCTGTGCCAACAGCCCGGAAACCGCAACCACTGAGCCTAGGAGTGACAACTACTGAAGCCCTTGTGGCCTGGAGCCTGTAGTCTGCACCACCACCACCACCACGAGAGCCCGCACAGGGCACGAGGGAGTAAGCCCACCCGCCACAAGCAGAGGAAAGCCCGTGCAGCAGTGAAGACCCAGCTCTGGCAACTAAATAAAACTACTTTTTAAATGACAGCTTTAGGTACCAACTCAACTAATTACAAAAGAAATGTCCTTCTATATTGCTAAACTAACAAAGGGGCTAAAGGCACATAAAAGACAACGAAGACAAACCGTGTGTCCCCACGTCCCCCGTGACGTATGTAAACCGTGTGTCCCCACGTCCCCCGTGATGTATGGAAACGTGTGTCCCCACGTCCCCCGTGATGTATGGAAACGTGTGTCCCCACGTCCCCCGTGATGTATGGAAACGTGTGTCCCCACGTCCCCCGTGATGTATGGAAACGTGTGTCCCCACGTCCCCCGTGATGTATGGAAACCGTGTGTCCCCACGTCCCCTGTGATGTATGTAAACCATGTGTCCCCACGTCCCCCGTGATGTATGTAAACGTGTGTCCCCATTTCCCGCATGACGTATGTAAACATGTGTCCCCACGTCCCCCGTGATGTATGTAAACGTGTGTCCCCACGTCCCCCGTGACGTATGGAAACCGTGTGTCCCTACTTCCCCCGTGATGTATGTAAGGGGAATAGAACAATTTTGTTTTTGGTTTTCCTTTTTCCTGCCAAGGCTTCACGTTTCCAGTGGCGACGTCTCACCTAACTGCTGGCCGACAAACAGGGAGCAGGCCAGGGAAGGGAGACGGGGAAGCCAGGCCTGGAGGCAGAAGCTGCTTCTCAGAAATCGATGGTGGGAGAATTGACGCCGTCCTGCGCTGCTCCTCAGAGTCAACAAGCAGCACACGCTCCCAGGCCTGGCGCTGCCCTACACGCTCCACCTGGGTCAGCCACGGCCACCCCTGAGGAAGAGCCGTCATCGTCTCCATTGTACAGGTGGTGGTGGTGGTGAGTCACTCAGTCGAGTCCGACGCTTTGCAACCCCGTGGACTGCAGCACGCCAGGCTTCTCTGTCCTTCACCATCTCCTAGAGCTCACTCAAACTCATGTCCATTGAGTCAGTGACGCTATCCAACCATCTCATCCTGTCAGCCCCTTCTCCTCCCGCCTTCAATCTTTCCCAGCATCAGGGTCTTTTCCAATGAGTCAGCTCTTCACATCAGGTGGCCAAAGTACTGGAGCTTCACCATCAATCCTTCCAATAAATATTCAGGACTGATTTCCTTTAGAATTAACTGTTTGGATCTCCTTGCAGTCCAAGGGACTCTCAAGAGTCTTCTCCAGCACCACAGTTCAAAAACATCAATTCTTCAGCACTCAGCCTTCTTTGTGGTCCAACTCTCACATCCATACATGACCACTGGAAAAACCCCAGGTGAGGAAATCACAAGTGAAGGGAGGATGCAGAAACGTAAGTTTTAGCCTGAGGTAAAAGAGGAATCAAATCCCTTATGATTATACAGTGGAAGTGAGAAATAGACTTAAGGGCCTAGATCTGATAGATAAGAGTGCCTGATGAACTATGGACTGAGGTTCGTGACATTGTACAAGAGACAGGGATGAACACCATCCCCATGGAAAAGAAATGTAAAAAAGCAAAATGGCTGTCTGAGAAGGCCTTACAAATAGCTGTGAAAACAAGAGAAGTAAAAAGCAAAGGAGAAAAGGAAAGATATAAGCATCTGAATGCAGAGTTCCAAAGAACAGCAAGAAGAGATAAGAAAGCCTTCTTCAGCGATCAATGCAAAGAAATAGAGGAAAACAACAGAATGGGAAAGACTAGAGATCTCTTCAAGAAAATTAGAGATACCAAGGAGACATTTCATGCAAAGATGGGCTCAATAAAGGACAGAAATGGTATGGACCTAACAGAAGCAGAAGATATTAAGAATACGTGGCAAGAATACACAGAAGAACTGTACAAAAAGGTCTTCACGACCCAGATAATCACGATGATGTGATCACTCACCTAGAGCCAGACATCCTGGAATGTGAAGTCAAGTGGGCCTTAGAAAGCATCACTACAAACAAAGCTAGTGGAGGTGATGGAATTCCAGTTGAGCTATTTCAAATCCTGAAAGATGATGCTGTGAAAGTGCTGCACTCAATATGCCAGCAAATTTGGAAAACTCAGCAGTGGCCACAGGACTGGAAAAGGTCAGTTTTCATTCCAATCCCAAAGAAAGGCAATGCCAAAGAATACTCAAACTACTGCACAATTGCACTCATCTCACATGCTAGTAAAGTAATGCTCAAAATTCTGCAAGCCAGGCTTCAGCAATACGTGAACCGCGAACTTTCAGATGTTCAAGCTGGTTTTAGAAAAGGCAGAGGAACCAGAGATCAACTTGCCAACATCTGCTGGATCATCGAAAAAGCAAGAGAGTTCCAGAAAAACATCTATTTCTGCTTTATTGACTATGCCAAAGCCTTTGACTGTGTGGATCACAATAAACTGTGGAAAATTCTGCTGCTGCTAAGTCGCTTCAGTCGTGTCCAACTCTGTGCGACCCCATAGACGGCAGCCCACCAGGCTCCCGTCCCTGGGATTCTCCAGGCAAGAACACTGGAGTGGGTTGCCATTTCCTTCTCCAGAAAAATTCTGAAAGAGATGGAAATACCAGCCCACCTGACCTGCCTCTTGAGAAACCTGTATGCAGGTCAGGAAGCAACAGTTAGAACTGGACATGGAACAGACTGGTTCCAAACAGGAAAAGGAGTACGTCAAGGCTGTATATTGTCACCCTGCTTATTTAACTTATATGCAGAGTATGTCAAGAGAAACACTGGGCTGGAAGAAGCACAACCTGGAATCAAGATTGCTGGGAGAAATATCAATAATCTCAGATATGCAGATGACACCACCCTTATGGCAGAAAGTGAAGAGGAACTAAAAAGCCTCTTGATGAAAGTGAAAGAGGAGAGTGAAAAAGTTAGCTTAAAGCTCAACATTCAGAAAACTAAGATCATGGCATCTGGTCCCATCACTTCATGGGAAATAGGTGGGGAAACAGTGGAAACAGTGGCTGACTTTATTTTGGGGGGCTCCAAAATCACTGTAGATGGTGACTGCAGCCATGAAATTAAAAGACGCTTACTCCTTGGAAGGAAAGTTATGACCAACCTAGATAGCATATTCAAAAGCAGAGACATTACTTTGCCAACAAAGGTCTGTCTAGTCAAGGCTATGGTTTTTCCAGTAGTCATGTATGGATGTGAGAGTTGGACTGTGAAGAAAGCTGAGCGCTGAAGAATTCATGCTTTTGAACTGTGGTGTTGGAGAAGACTCTTGACAGTCCCCTTGGACTGCAAGGAGATCCAACCAGTCCATTCTACAGGAGATCAGTCCTCAGTGTTCTTTGGAGGGAATGATGCTAAATCTGAAGCTCCAGTACTTTGGCCACCTCATGCAAGGAGTTTACTCATTGGAAAAGACTTTGATGCTGGGAGGGATTGGGGGCAGGAAGAGAAGGGGACAACAGAGAATGAGATGGCTGGATGAAACTCAGACTCACATCCATCACCGACTCGATGGACGTGAGTCTGAGTGAACTCCGGGAGCTGGTGATGGACAGGGAGGCCTGGCGTGCTGCAATTCATGGGGTCGCAAAGAGTCGGACATGACTGAGCGCCTGAACTGAACTGAAAAGAGGAAAGGATCAAACCAGTCAGTTCCAAAGGAAATCAACCCTGAACATTCATTGGAAGGACTGATGCTGACGCCGAAGCTCCAATACTTTGGCCACCTGATGAGAAGAGCTGACTTATTGGAAAAGACCCTGATGCTGGGAAAGACTGAAGGCAGGAGGAGAAGGGGATGACAGAGGACAAAATGGTTGGATGGCATCATTGCCTCAATGGATGTGAGTCTGAGCAAACCCGGGATATTGTAAAGGACAGGGGAGCCTGGCATGCTGCAGTCCGTGGGGTCACAGAGTCGGACATGACTTGGCGACTGAACAACAAAAGGGGAAAACTCACCTCGCAATGTCCTCACTGAGAAGACACCACCGGAGACCTGGACCTTCAACCACCGACGTCCAGCTGTGCCCAGAGCATTCCCCACCCACTGGCTCCTACGAAGGAGCTTCCGCCCCCAGCGCTGGCTTGGGAAGTGGCCCTGAACCCCAGCCCACCCCACCACGGTGCTCCCAGTGTCCTAAAAACTCAGACAAGGAGCATAGACACTGCTAGGTAACTACTCAGCCTCCTTGGATTCTGTGCGATTACATAAAACAACATGAAACAACAGAGAACCACACGCATTTAAAAAGTGAAGGTAGTTATGTAAGTCTCCGTTGAAACTAATTAACAAGCCTAACTCTTCCCCCCACAATCCTGGAAGCAAGCAGAGAGAACCACCTCTGAGCCCCTAGAGCACCCTCCAATTTGATCCCAAAGGTGTTTCCACCTTAGGCACCAGCCCTGAGCAGGGGCTGCAGACAGCAGGTAAGTAATGTGAACCCTACCTCAGCACCCAGGCTCTGTCATCCGCCAGGCGGGGGTGGGTGCACCAGTGACCACAGGCTATGTGAGTCCTTCTGCCTGAAGGTCCCCCAGCCTCAGGCTCCGAAACCTCCTCCCACCCTCCGCACATACGCTGAGGAGGCCCCCACATGGGGTGCCAGATGCGACTCAAACACCTGCTGCTCAGCAAGACAACTTTGCTCTGGAGGAGTTTTTAGGTACTGGGCTGGATGAAGCACAAGCTGGAATCGAGACTGCCAGGAGAAATATCAATAACCTCAGATACACAGACGACACCAGACTTATGGCAGAAAGTAAAGAAGAACTAAAGAGCCTCTTGATGAAAGTGAAGAAGTTGGCTTAAAACTCAACATTTAGAAAGCTAATAAGATCATGGCATCCGGTCCCATCACTTCATGGCAAATAGATGGGGAAACAATGGAAACAGTGGCTGACTTTATTTTTTTTGGATCCAAAATCACTGCAGATGGTGACTGCAGCCACGAAATTAAAAGACGCTTACTCCTTGGAAGGAAAGTTATGACCAACCTAGACAACATATTAAAAAGCAGAGACATTACTTTGCCAACAAAGGTCCGTCTAGTCAAGGCTATGGTTTTTCCAGTAGTCATGTATGGATGTGAGAGTTGGACTATAAAGAAAGTTGGAAAAGACTCTTGAGAGTCCCTTGGACTGCAAGGAGATTCAACCAGTCCATCCTAAAGGAAATCAGTCCTGAATATTCATTGGAAGCTCTGATGCTAAAGCTGAAACTCCAATATTTTGGCCACCTGATGTGAAGAATTGATTCATTTGAAAAGACCCTGATGCTGGGAATGATTGAAGGCAGGAGGAGAAGGGAACGACAGAGGATGAGATGGTTGGATGGCATCACCGACTCAATGGACATGATTTTGAGAGTAACCTCTGGGAGTTGGTGATGGACAGGGAGGCCTGGTGTGCTGCAGTCCATGGGGTTGCAAAGAGTTGGACACGACTGAGTGACTGAACTGACTGAAACCGGAAAGTAGAAGCTATGAATGAAAAGGATGCTGGATGCCATGGAAACAAAACTCTTCCGTCAGTAATTTCACCCCAACCTGCCTTTAAGGTAGAGACTCGGTACGATGACAGGATCTCCAAGTACCACCAAACGTTCAAGAAACGTTAATCAGGATACAGAATGTTCTGCTTAATTATTCCATTAATTCAGGATTATCTATTACAAAACCTATCCATGCCTCCTAATAACTCTAATATTTGACAGCAGTGGGAAATATTCTGACAAGTTAACTGACTGCATGTCAGTTCTCCCACAAAACACGGACATCTGATGGTCTGAACGATGGAAACTCTGTAGGAAGCCGGGAATGGAGGGCGAGAGCCCGCTCGGCCCCCTGTGTCTGTGTGAGCTGAGAGGAGAGACGAGCACACTGGGTAAGATCCCTGCCAGGAGGACGGCCTCAGCAAGTGAATCTGAGTCTCCACCGTGAAGTCTCTGCAGCGCTGGGCAGACGGCAGCCCCTGAACACGTGGGGAGGCGGGCACCCGTGCGAGACACAGGCTGGACTCCGTGCACCTCAGACCCGAGGAAGGGGCCCCTTGGGAGCGGGTGCATCCCTGGGTCCAGGACTCCAAGCCCAGCATGGGGCCGGGCACGGGGGTCACTGAGGACACCGACTGCACTGGGTCCACTGCGGGGGCAGCGAGAAACAGGGGTGCTCTCATGAAGGGAACCCCAACCGCTGTGGGGAGGGGAGAGAGAGGGGTTCTGGAAGAGGGGCTCTCAGACTGGGCAAGACCACGTCTTATAAAACTAATGCAAAAACCCAGGGGGTGGAGAAAGTGTCCCGCGATGGAAGAAGGAGCAAGTCCTAAACGGCTCCTGGCAGGCAGAGAGGTCTCCCATGAGCACCCACACGGCTCACCCAGGACACTCAGCAGCCAAACCGCGGGGCCCACAGCCGTGCAGAGGGCCGGGGGCCCAGGGGGTGGGGGTAGCGACCTGATCTTCTGCAGACACCCGCACAGCCGTGTGTGCCTGAGGCAGCCCTGCCGCTGGGGAGCAGACGTGGCCGGGGAAGGGGCTGGGACACAGCAGAAGCAGGATGAGCACGGAGAGAGGGCCACCTGGGCTGCCCACTGCGGGACGGGCCTCGCTGGCTCCCTCTGTGCTAAAAGGGGACTGCTCCAGGTGCTGTGAAGATGCAACAGGGCAGCGGTGTCTCTGAAACACCAGCCTCTGGGGCAGGTCCTGAGCAACCCTTTCCCTGGGCTTCCTTCCCTCCTTGTTCCTGCTCTGAGCTTCCACCTGCCCGTGAGCACCGCACGGACAGCCTGGGTCCCTGCGGACGCGCTCAGATGTGCACTGCGCGGTTTCCTGGGCTTAGATCAACTCAAATACCTACTAACGACCCCCTGTGCGCCCGGCCCCGCGCTGGGACTGCAAACACAGACAGGGCACCCATGGCCCTGATTCCAGGAAGCAGCCAGGCCCCAGCACCAGCAGAGGCCACACCGCACCCAGGCACCGCGAGCATCCACAGGGCCTCAGGCTCCAAGCACATCACGTCACAAGGTCTAAGGGCAGGAGTCCTTGGAGCGGCCCTGCACCCAGACACCTGCGCTCTGCTCCACGTTCACCACCCACACGTCCGACCCTCGCCGCCCACGCTCACCAACACATAGACTGCAGCTCTGGGGCCCTCCGCACGGGGTATGCTGCCTTGGTTAAGAAATCCCTCAGACTCAACCCACTCCAAGGGGACGCATGCAGGCTCTGGAGCTGGCCCTGAGCTCGAACACCAGCGCTGCCATCCAGCAAGCCAACAACCTCAGGCAAGTCATTCTGCCTTGCCGAGCCTCCATTTCCTCACGTGTCAAACAGATGTCTTACGATTCGCTCCTGGGGCCTGTTCTAAGGGTTGGATAAATGAGATACCGTGAGAAGCGCTAACAGATGCGAGTCCCTGTGGCCTGGGCCCCTCTCCCCCATCACCCTGGAATGAAGCAGAGACGCTCCCTGCAGTACAGCACCCCTCATGCTGCCCGTCGTGGCCGTCACTGACCGCTGCCCTGTAACACCATCGGCACGGAGCAGCAGCAGCCTGGTTTTTTTTTGCACCAAGAAAACAGAAGACTTCAGCATGCTCTCTACACATAATAAAGGCTGGTGAGTATTGTTTCTTACAACTGTTTCTGTCATATACGTTATCTTATATTGCTCCAAACACACGGCCACACACTGCGTCACAACACACAACTGATTTACTTTTGCAAGTCAGGGCAAAAATAAGCTTGAGAGACACTATTCCAGGACAGTGTTTTCCAAAGTTCCTCGTGAGCCGGGAATCCTAAGACTCTAACTCGGTGGCCTAAGCAGATAATGTCAAAGCTGAAGACTCTCATCCCATATGACCCTCCATTGACACTCTTCAGGCCTGGGAATCTGCGAGGTCAGGGTTCACAGTCAAATCTCACAGCACAGGTGCACAAACAGGCGTGTAGCAGGACAGTCTGTGCAAGAGTTGAGTGTTCACAGTGTGGAGAAATCATTTGTTGGTTAAATGGAGGTGACCTTTAACCCTGGCCCCAAACACTCCCAGACAGGCCAGGCCAGCCCAGCCCCCACCAGTGGCGGCTTCGTGGCCTCACGTCTGGACTGACCCACAGTGACACCAGCCCCGACCTCCACACCCTCATCTCCAGCATGAATTCAGCAGAATTCGAACGGTTCCGGGATTCAGGACAGAAGCAACATCCCCCAGGCTTGCTCCCACGGGAGCAGACAAATCAGCTTTACTTAAAGGGCGGGGCCTCATTTCAGAAGACATTTGGCCTTTGCCTTGTAGAGGTAAGCCTTTGCCTCCTGAAACAAGTAGCACAGAGGAAAGCCAAGTCCGCTGTGTGTTCCTAGCAGCTGTGGGCTCACCGCGCACGTTGGTGCAAAAACCCAAACGGCCTCTCGGTCCAGAGACGCCTCCTTCTGCGAGCCGGAGGCCTTCGCAAGGCTGGTGCCCCGTACAGGGCCCTCAGAGGCCAGTCGTCTGGGTGGACAGACGAGGCCACAGGCTCAGGGAGGCTCCTCAGCCGTGCTCGGGCTACAGGGACGTAACGGGAGTGGCCGGAGCTCAGGCGGGATTCCGGGACCCAAGACACCGCTCCCTGTTCCCCAGGAGGCCCTGGCCTCCTCACCTGGTGCCCGGTGGGGGACACCCCAGCCTTTCCAGCCTCTCCTCAGGCAACTAATCCAACCTGCATGAAGACTTCCTGGTCTAGGCTCCAGCAGGAATTCTCTGGAACCCTATATCTGTACGGCCACTTCGATGTCCGACAGGTGCCCTAAAACCACCGTGTCCAACACCGGCTCGGCTCGCCATCCTGCCAAGCCCAGCCTGGCGCGGCTGATGGCACCCGCGGCACCCCTCACGACCACAGTATGCCCCAGGGCCCCGCCTCTGGCCAGTGCGACCCCCCCCGGCCCTCCACCCACTTCTGCGGCCTCAGCTCAAGCCCCGGTCCTTCCCCTTCACTGTCTCTGCCTCCCGGTTCCCCTGCCTCCCTGGGAACCGGAAACTCACTTCTGGGCGGAACCCGCCGCCATCCTCGCCCCAAGTGGAAGCCGCCAGCCTCTCCCTCTGGCCCTTGGACTCCTGCCTGAGCCCCTCAGCTTGGCATCCACGACCCCTGACTCAGCTTCTGGAGCTCGCGCCTGCTGCCCTGGCCCTTTGCAGGAGGCTCCCACATCCCACCCCACCAGCCGTGGCCTGCTGATCCCAGAGTGCGCATGCTAACGGCAGGCCTCGGCTCCAGCTCGGGGTCATCCCCGTGGGCCCTGACGCCCCCACAGGCTGCACGGCCCCCGGTCCAGGCGCTCCTCCAGGTGGGAGCTTTGGACATAAAGTGCCGAGTCTGCCCCCGATCCCAACGGAGAGCCCGCACAGGCCAAGGGCTGAGTGACGTCTCGGGGAGGAACAAGTAAATAGAATCTTGGAAACACAGAGGTCCAAGGCACCTTCCTCCCCTGGAGGGAGTTGGGAAGGACTGGTGAAAGTCACGTGGCATCAAGAGAGGACCAGAGACGAGCTGATAACCGGCAGCCCGGGCTGTGAACACAGGGCGTCTTGGGCTCGGGACAGAAGGGAGACTGTAAAGCAGGAGGTGGGGGGCCACCTGGGCCCCAGAAGAAGCCGGCAGTGAGGAATGAATGATGGGGGCACAGACATGAGAAAACACTCTCAAGATGCATAAAAATGCAGTCTTACCAATCAATTAGGTAGATGTCTGGAGTTAAGTTGTTTTTCTTGAAATGAGCAAATAATTTCGGCAAATTTTCTTCAAAGAATACCTCAAATGCAGCAAAGTACGTCAACATCTGGGGAGAAAATGTGAAATACACTAATAAATACATTATCAGCACGTTTCCAATCTTCAGGGAAAGTCAGTATACTTAATGCCCCTAGATTCCAACAATCATCTTCGTATGTAAACTGCTCACATATATTTACTGGTAACCCTAAACCAGGCAGCGAACCGGCGATTTCTAAACAGGCATAATCTCTAACCTCCCTGTAACGTCACTGTAACTGACTACACCTCATCATTTCTTCAACCTGTAGATAAAAGAACTGAAACCCAGAGTGTTAGAGAGAGTGTTAGTCACTCACTCGTGTCTGACTTCGTGACCCCATGGACTGTGGCCCACTAGGCCCCTCTATCTGTGGGATTCTCCAGGCAGGAACACCGGGTTGGCGCCCTTCCTTCTGCAGAGCAGGTGCGTAACTTGCCTAACGAGGGCGCCTCGCGCGCCTGCAAGGTGCGGCCTCCAACTCGCGCCCTGGCCCGTGGCAAAGGCTGACCCCTGACGGCTCATTCTCCTCCAAGAACCAGAAAGGAATGCGCCATCTAAGGATGATCTGAGGAAACACACAGCCTCCGTGCCGACCCCCGGCCTTCCCAGAGGGGGTGTGATACTGACACTCAGGGAAGGGTGACCGTGGGCCTCCTCACGTGCAGCCCAGGAGACAGCTCGGGAGAAAACACAGAAGGGACAGGGAGCCAGCCACCCCAGCCCACGTCTTGCCGGCACGGGTTCTTCAACTTCCTACGGGGTCTGCGGGAAAGCACGATGCACCAACCAGGGTGCGGCGCCGAAACAGCGGCAGGGCACCGGCCTCCCCCGCGGACCTCCACGTGGGGGAACCGGGCCAAGGGCCTGCTCTGAAACAAAGCAAGGATGTCCGTGTGGGGGCACCCGTCCCCTCTCACGCCAAGGGTTTATTCTCAGAAACACTTGCTGGAAGAATGCATTTCGAAATTCATATGTATGGCTATTAACCGCCCGTTTTTCAGAGTCAACACAGTGCCCCGGTAATCCTCCACGCTGTATAGCACTACTTGCTCTAAGTAACCCCGGGGAGGGGAAAATGGAAGCTTCCCACCGAACAGAAGGGCACAGCTGCTCTTGCTCTGTGCAGACACGGCACCC
This sequence comes from Bos grunniens, assembly GCF_055505025.1. Lineage (NCBI taxonomy): Eukaryota > Metazoa > Chordata > Mammalia > Artiodactyla > Bovidae > Bos > Bos grunniens. Next base: position 4,337,802 of record NC_141170.1, read on the forward strand.
AGGGCACCACACACACATGGGGATACTTACAAGGCCATGGTCCACTCGGAAAAATGCCATTTGACAGGGTTTATTCAAAAGATTAGAAAAAGCAATGAAGGCATCTGCAGTATCCAAGTTCAAGATCAATACGGCCGCTATGAAGGACATGCCCTGAACCTGAGAGGAGGAAAGAGGGCGGTCAAACCACCGGCAGCCACCGCGGTTGGAGCAGCCCCTGCGTCTCCCTGAAGGAGGAGCCCACATGCCCTTGCGCTGGAAGGGCCCACGCTGCCCCCACCCGCTGCCACCCCCGCAGGCTAGGCCCACGGCCTCGAGGGCCCTGCCCATCCTGACGCAGAGTCGCCGCCCTGCCACGCCGGCCACCTGTCTGCACTCCTTCATTCGCACACCCTCCTCCTGCACCTCACAGACCCGCTGCCTTTGGGAAGGTCCGGCGTCCGGGCACCATGGAAATGCACACCTAAGGGAACACGTCACCCTAAAGCCGTGCCAGCACGCGTCCACTAGCCGCAGAAACCGCAGCAGTGTAATTTTAAAACAGTTACAACTAAAAAGCTTTTTTTGATTTAATGTCGGGGGAAAAAAAAGAATCACATGCAAAACATGAAAATCAAACCCAACTGAAACGTGATCTATGGAGAAGGAAACGGCCACCTGCTCCAGTATTCTTGCTGGGGAAATCTCACGGACCTAGAGGAGCCTGGTGGGCTATATAGTCCACCGGGTCGCAACAAGAGTCGGACTCAACTGAGCGACTAGGCTCGTACGTCAGGCTTTAAAAAAAAAAAAAAAAGATGGATGCCACAGAGTAGCCAGGGCAGCTCAATCTCCCTACGAGGAAACTGAGGCGAGTCATTGACCGTGAGCCTTTCATAGCTCACAAAAATGGGGGCACGTGACCCACCATCTGCTGCTACGGTGAGATGGCGGAGAGCATGACTTTCTTTCTAGAGGAGAACGTCAGAAAATCTCGGAAAGGTTCACTTACATAACCCACATCCGGTCGGTAACAAGTGTACGCGCCCAAAACGCTGTGCAGCATGTCGTGGTACGGGCCACCCTACAAGGACCAACACACGAGACACGTGTCAGCCAGGTCAGCGCGCAGGGCCCGCCGCCGCGGCAGCTCGGCACCGCCACGGCACCAGACAAGTGAACCACTGGCCACGGCTGACGCGCTCGACCCACAAAGTTGCTCTGAAACAAGCTGGTGCGCCGGTGTGAGCACCACACTGGAACAACACCCTTAATCCAGCTGCTGCCGGGTGACTGTACTGCCCCGTCAAGTTCACGGTGACCGGGTACCCAGGCTCTCCAGAGCAGGTAGGTGCCCATGGTCAGTCTGCCTCTGCCTCCAGCCGTACCCTCGTCCTGATGGTTCTCTCTGCCCCCTTGACCCCGCTGCCTGTCACTGTCTGTGTTTACGACGCTTCAGCACGGCAGGTGCAGGCGGCTGACTCATCTGCTGCTGTTCACTCCACTATCCTTTACTGGTTACCCAGTGTGTGCAAAGCATGATGCTAGGAACACGGGCATGGCAGAACCAGACTGGGTATTCCCAAGTCACATTAACCATCCGTCAGAGAGGATTCAGTTCAGTTCACCTCAGTTGCTCAGTCGTGTCTGACTCTTTGCAACCCCATGGACTGCAGCACACCAGGCTTCCCTGTCCATCATTAGTCATCCTTATTTTTAAGAGTCTGAAAGTATTAGCAAAAGACCCACCCTCCCAACAAAGATCCCCAGTACTTTTCAAATCTGATCACAAATGCATGCAATTTGGCATTTTAGACAAAACATACTGAAAGTAACAGATCACCACCACCTACTTGCTGGAAAATGCAGAGACTGGGGAATGTTCTGGAGATGTCCAGTTTAATCAGCTCCAGACTGGCTTCTCTGTCTGCTGCTGAAAAACCAGCATCTGTCAAAAGACCAGGAGTCATCACACCTCTCAGAGGCAAGTCTGTGGAGCGACTGCAAGGCTTCAAACTCTTCAGAGAATCAAACAAGGAAGGGACAGTCTTCAGGAGCATGTGGACCTAATTACAACCTGAGCCTACAGCATCAACAGTTTGCAGAGTTCTTTACTTTAAGAGCAAAAATCTCACAGCACCGTCTAAGGCTAGGTCATCATCAGATATTTTCTAGGGTCTGAAATCACGATCTAATTTGTTATTACCTTATCAACAACTGTTGATAGTTGGAATTAAGGAATTAAGGACAAGTAAGGGAATAAACACAAATGAATTCCAGACATGGATAACATCAGAAAAATCATTTGATCTAGAACATTGCTGCTATAAACGTAGACTATATGGGAGTTACTGCAGTATAACATCACTGTGTGTTATTTGTAACAAATAACTATGGATAACTTGCTTTATATTTTTAAAATTCCAATACCACATGGTATAAAAAACGATCAGCAGAAAAGATACTACTTAACCAACAGAAGCAACCATAATCATTTGTGTGTCGTGGAAAACTCTGAAAGCATAACCTAGGAACAGGCAGTGTTCCCGTCCCTTTGGAAGGCGCTCCAGCTGTCCTCTATAAACCGGCACTTGAGCCCTCCTGGGGGCCAGGCTACTGTCCATCAGCGAACACAGGAAGCCGTACATGATGCCCAGCCCTCCAGCACGTCTGGACACAGACAACTCTCAGGAACTGGTATCATCTGTCTTATAAAAGCTTTTTTTTCTTTAACTCATTTGATCTTAAAAAAAAAAAAAATCCCTTTTTGGGAATTCCCTGGTGGTCTACTGGTTAGGACTCAGGCGCTTAAGCCCAGGTTCAAGGCCAGGTTCCTTAGTCAGGGAACTAAGATCCGGTGTGCCATACTACACAGCCAAAAAAAATTTTTTTAATCCCTTTTCCCATGAAGCTTTCATAAATTTGCACCAACCGCTGTTTCAGTTAAGGAAGTTTTCCTTGTTAAGTAATAATGATGTGCATAATATTTACAACTTGTATAGCTGACCAAAAGAACCCACTGGTGTTGCCGCCACACACACCTTCGGTCTCCGCTTCAGAGCCTCCCGTGCTAAAGGACCGCCACCGCTCCTTTGCTCGGGCGAGACAGATGTCGAAGAGCTCTGGAAGAAAAGCCTTCGGTAAGTTATCACGTGCACACCAGAGAATACACTGCCGCCTCGTTCAAATAATTAAAGTTCAACCACAGACTCCACGATTATAGCTACTTCCTCCCTTCTGGCCGGAAGGCACTTCTGTTTTCTAAAGACATCACCATATACAAAGAAATACACAAAATGCCACTATCATGAGGTCGCTCAGTCGTGTCCGACCCTTTTGTGACCCCATGGACTGCAGCCCACCAGGCTCCTCCATCCGTGGAATTTTCTAGGCAAGAGTACCGGAGTGGGTTGCCATTTCCTTCTCCAGGGGATCTTCCCGACCCAGGGATGGAACCCGGGTCTCCTGCGTTGTGGGCAGACGCTTTACTGTCTGAGCCGCCAGGGAAGCCCAAACGTCACTACGCCTGGTTTCTCACACCACCCACCCGTAAAGCTGTTTTGTTTTGATGTGTTCGATGAGGCTATGGCCTCACTAGACTCTGAGCTCCGGGGTGAGACTGTGAGGGTCTCTGGTCATGTCTGAATCCAGAACAAACAGCACTGGGACAGACACAGACCAGGACACTCAGTGAGCACATGACCGATGAACAAAGCAGGAAACAAGCAGAAAACCCATCTGGTTTCAAATAAAGACAAGATGGAAGCGCTACCCCCAGGCCCAGTCCTCCTGGGCTTATTGCCTGAAAGCGCAGGAGGGTGAAAGCAACACAGGCATAAGTTTCAAAATAAGTCTTCCCAGTGGCAGCAAGGCTCACCAGGCAACTGCCAGTCTTCACATCTGGGACGTATTTACTCATTCTTCTCTTCGGGCAGTCTGGCCATGGTGAAACAACTTGAGCTCACAAACCTCACTGCGTATGCAGACCTCCACGGCCCACCCTTCCTCAGAGACTGAACCCAGAGACACCTCCGAGCCTCTGCTGCCCCCACCCAGCCCCCGCGCCTCCCGGCTCCTCTGGCTCGAACACTGCCCAGCCACTGGCTGCCCTGGATCAGGAACAATCACTGAGACTTAACTGCTGCTACCCAGAGAATTCCTACCACTTTATTCTTCCCTTCAGTACTTCTGGAATATAAAGCGAAGCACAACTGCCCCCCAGACAGTAAATGCTATTTTTAAAAATATAAGTCAAATTCTAGTAACACTATTGTGTTGTAACAAGCTAAATTCTGATTACCAACCTCCTGCTAACCTTGTAAAGGAAGGACCTGACGTACAATCTACGCTTGTCTGTAAGAGCAGAACAACTGTGAAACGTAACATCACATTCACGTCATATTAACCTGGAAGGCAGCGGGTGTCTGAACTCAGCTGCTTGTGGGACAAACCTGGGGGTGTGCTGAGCCGGAGGACACAGGGTCTGGGGCGCCCCTGCTCACTCTGCTTCCAGGAGGCGGGCGGAGCTCTGCTCATCTTGGCAGGAGGTGGAGGAAAGCCACCACGTGGCCCGACCACTGGGAGCCGCTCCCCAGTGAGGCGCCCGACAGTTACAGCACAGACGCAGGCAGCCCTGGGGAACATGGGGCAAAGGGCAGTTTCCACAACACCGCCACGCTTTAGCTGGCGTGCGTGTGTGGGGAGAGAGGGAGTTCAAACAGTGACCCCACCTTCTTCCTGGAGGAGCTTCGAAGTACAAGGCTAACTCCCTCAAAGGTGAAGGTAACGGTACTACCAGGCTGACTTTCAGTGAGTTTCCAATTGCACAGCCACAGAAACAGCAAAACCTTGGGGCTTCCCAAACCGCAGCCTGGGCTTCAGGGTTAGCTGACTAACCTGTCAGGGTGGCTGACTTCCTCAGTAGGGAAACAAGGCCAACAGTCCCTGCCCCTCAGACTGCGGTCAACGTTCACGGAGACGTGAGAAAGGGCCTACCCGATGCCTGGCCTCAAGAGGGGGCTTCAAGCTCATCAGTGCAGCCACGGTGGCTTCAATACACAGCCAACCTTGAGGTTAAGGAGGACCCAATAAGGCAGCATTCACACTCATCCGCCTGCTCCTTCATTCATCCAGCAAACACTCCCTGAGGGCCTGACTGCAGAGGTTGTGCAGGGTTTCGGGTGACGAAGGCACAGCATGAGGCCCCACCCTGCTGAGCACCAAGTGAGGTGGGCACCTGACTTCAGCTACACAAGAAAGACACGATTTAAATAAAACCGTCCAGTGTCGAGACTTACGCAGACTGTCAAGGCATGGAGCTGACTAATCAAGCCATTTAGCCTGATACACTGATATAGACTATGGAGGACTTTAATTTAAATGAAATCAGTGCAGCCGACAGTGAGAACGAAAAATTAAATAGAATACACACACTCAGAGCATGCTGCATTGCGCCCAGCAGGCTTAGAGCCACTGACACGTTTAGAAATTCTCAAGAACAGGGACTGAGACAAACTGTGGTCCATTCTCCAGACGCTGACTTCTGGGGAAGCTTTTGTGAAACCATTTCCACAAGTAATGTTACCCATCTTTTCACCTACAGATGTTAAGTTTGGGGCAGGTATGGACTAACAACGACAAAAAAATGGAACTCTGAGGAGATGACAAAGAAAAGAACCAGTAACCATCCACCCAACCAGCTGTCACTACTCAAGAGGAAGAACACTGCTGGCCAGGGCTGAAATGACAGTGTAAGATCGGTATCTTACAAAATAAAACTTACAACAACAGTATGAACCCCAGCCATGGAGAAGCTACAAACCAATCTATTTTACACTCAAGGGCCTTCAAGAGGGTAAAAAAAAAAAGCCAGCCACCACGAACTCTACAAGCTGGGCACTAATACAGAGGAGATAAGGGAAGAGTTCCTGGCCTGGGCAGTGTAGACTGCAGAGAGGAAATTCGATATTACTTTCATCAACAACTGTCGGTTGTTGTAAGGAACCGAAGTAAGGACAAGTAAGGCAATAAACACAAATGAATTCCAGACAAGAAAACACCAAAAAAAACCACAACAAAGAACCTGATCTAGAACACTGCAGGTCTAAATGTAGAATATGTTTATTCCAGACTGCAGACAGAGGGGAAGGGAGGGAAGTAAAGATTCCTGTTTCCCAGACACTTCATTGTGAGCCCGAGCTCCTAGGGTGGGTTTCACTCTGGGTCACAGCCTGCAGAGCGCTGGATAGGGAGGGAGCGAAGCAGTGGACACCCTTGTGGAAGAAAATCCCGCCCGAACTGTACGAGGGCATGCGGTGGGACGAACAGCCCTGAGAAAGCACGGTCCAGGAACTCCCTGGTGGTCGGTGGCTAGGATTCGGGGCTTTCACTGCTGTGGACCAGGGTTCCATCCCTACTCTGGGAACTAAGATCCCACAAGCTGCACAGCATGGCACCTCCAAAAAATGAGGGTACAGGGCTCCCCTCCCTCTGGACTGAAGCTACTAGACCCTCAAGGACGTGGCAGGAGCAGAGGGTGCCGTCCCCACTAAGCTGCTCACGTAGAAGACGCCGGGGCCAGGCGGGACGACAAACGCCACAAACACGGCACCTCCACAGAGAGAAACACCCCACACCACTCTCCCATCCCCGTCGAGCTTGCTTTCCACACAGCTCGAGGAGAGATCTCGGCGTGACTCAGCCCACCAGTGTTCCCCGCCGCGTGTCAGGGAGGATCACCGGCTCAGGAGGGAGGCGGGCGTTGGTTCTGAGCCACCAGATGACTGAGGCACCCGGGGTGCACCCGGGGTCCCTAATGCACCGCCTCCCAGAGGGCATGCTGGCCTCTAGAAAGACATGGCTTCGTGGCAACGGCTGCCTTTCTTCCTGAGCGGGCACATGGGGAGAGAGACGCCCCAGGACGGAGGCCAGGCTCCCCGGGCCGAGGACCACGCGAGCCACTCACCGTGAGTGATGTTTAACTCGTTGCCAATGGCTAAGCTCCAGACCTTGCCTCTCACGCTGGGAGGGATTCCCTGCCACCACAAATCTCGAACTTTTCTAGAGCACCACCTGGATGAAAAAGGAAGCGTGAGCTTATGAGTTTGTTCTCAGTGAAGAAACACTTGTCTGCCCACATGCTTAACCCCAAGCCACAGAGGTGAATGTCACAGCCCTGGCCTCAGGGGGCTCACAGTTCACCGATCGTACAGACCAGGAGACCAACGACTGCCTTCCACTGGGCAGTGACCGTGCCACTGCAGGCACTGCTCACGCAGAGACGGGCACCAGCAACCAGAGGGCCCCAGAGCGCTGTTCCAAAGCCAGAGTCTGCCTGACAGCAGCATTCTGAGCAGATGAAGACTGCGAAGGGATTTCTGAGTGGAAAGCACAGGAACAAGAGACGACCTGGCCCGCTCCGGGAACCGCACACAGCTGGGCAAACACTGGCGGGGGTGGGGGGGCAGGTGGCACCACCGCAGAGCGGCAGGGGGCAGGCAGACCCCAGGGCCCCGTGACGGGAGCCGCCCATCACCGCACCGCTGCACGCGGGCGAAGCGCTCAGGCAACGACTGCTGGACTCTAATGGCTGGAGCCCGCGAACTCACACTGCTCTGAGCTGCACGGAGGCGCTGCGTCTGCTGTGCACAGTGAACACACACCGCTAACAGACCGGGACAAGCGCAAAGGTGCCGAAGACGCAACACAGCGCTTCTCAGTACGGGGTGAGGGTGGAGAGGAGCACGGGGTGAGGGGTGGAGGAGCACGGGGTGAGGGCGGAGAGGAACGTGGGCTGAGGGCGGAGAGGAGCACGGGCTGAGGGGCGGAGGAGCACGGGGTGAGGGTGGAGAGGAGCACGGGCTGAGGGCGGAGGGGAGCATGGGAGGAGGGATGGAGGAGCACGGGCTGAGGGCAGAGAGGAGCACGGGGTGAGGGCAGAGAGGAGCACGGGGTGAGAGGTGGAGGAGCACGGGCTGAGGGCGGAGGGGAGCATGGGAGGAGGGATGGAGGAGCACGGGCTGAGGGCAGAGAGGAGCACGGGGTGAGGGCGGAGAGGAGCACGGGGTGAGAGGTGGAGGAGCACGGGCTGAAGGCGGAGAGGAGCACGGGCTGAGGGCGGAGGGGAGCACGGGGGGAGGGCAGAGAGGAGCACGGGCTGAGGGCGGAGAGGAGCACGGGCTGAGGGCGGAGAGGAGCACGGGCTGAGGGCGGAGAGGAGCATGGGCTGAGGGTGGAGGGGAGCACGGGGTGAGGGCAAAGAGGAGCATGGGAGGACCATGGGGTGAGGGCGGAAAGGAGTACGGAGTGAGGGGCAGAGGAGCATGGGCTGAGAGCAGAGAAGAGCACAGGGTGAAGGGTGGAGGAGCACGGGCTGAGGGTGGAGAGGAGCACGGGTTGAGGGCAAAGAGGAGCATGGGGTGAGGGCAGAGAGGAGCATGGGGTGAGGGCGGAGAGGAGCATGGAGTGAGGGGCAGAGGAGCACAGGCTGAGGGCAGAGAAGAGCATGGAGTGAAGGGTGGAGGAGCACGAGCTGAGGGTGGAGGAGCATGGGCTGAGGGCGTAGAGGAGCATGGGCTGAGGGTGGAGAGGAGCAGGGGGTGAGGGGTGGAGGAGCACAGGCTTAGGGTGGAGAGGAGCACGGGCTGAGGGTGGAGGAGCATGGGCTGAGGGCAGAGAGGAGCACAGGGTGAGGGCAAAGAGGAGCACGGGGTGAGGGCAGAGAGGAACATGGGGTGAGGGCGGAGAGGAGCACAGGGTGAGGGGCAGAGGAGCACAGGCTGAGGGCAGAGAAGAGCACAGGGTGAAGGGTGGAGGAGCACAGGCTGAGGGTGGAGGAGCACGGGCTGAGAGCGTAGAGGAGCATGGGCTGAGGGTGGAGAGGAGCATGGGGTGAGGGGTGGAGGAGCACAGGCTTAGGGCAGACAGGAGCACGGGCTGAGGGCAGAGAGGAGCACGGGCTGAGGGTGGAGAGGTGCACGGGCTGATGGTGCAGGAGGGACAGCTGCAGCCCTGTCCCACCCTCACCTGGGACCCCGGAGCAAACCCCTTCTCCTCTCTCATTCAGCACCCTCCTCCCTAAGGCCAAGATCATGAAACCTCCCCCTACACAGAGGGCCGGAGAGGATTAAGTGGGGAGACCACAAAGGCAGCCGCCACAGAGCCTGGCGCCCGGCGTGGGTCACTAAGTGGCGGTTCTGGTGTGCACGCGCGCCTCTGGATGCATCAAGTATCAGGTGGTGCGCGACGGGCCAGGCCGGGCCCTGCTGCCACACGGGGAGACAGTCCAGGCTTCTGAAGACCTCAACTCTCGTTACTGGGCCCCATTTGGGAAGAGGTGCTTTCTGACCATGTCTGGCCTATTAAAGACACCGCTGAGGAAAACAGGCTCTGGGTGCGGCGTGTCTTCCCAGTGGAAAGCACACAGTGATCTCCCCCCAACCCCCCCCAGTGACGAAAGCGAATGACAGCCAGGTACGTGCCAGAGCAAGTCCCCAACTTCCTGACTCACGGCTCAGGTTGAAAGCAGAAAAGGAACTAGCACCCAAGCCCCTCACAGCTCCAGCTGATGGGGGGAGGCCCCAAAAGGAGCCACCAGCCTCTGTGCGTGGGCCTGGGACTGCCATCCATCCACACACTGGCCCTGGGACTGCCGTCCGCACGCTGGTCCCCAGCCATCCACACCAGGCCCCAGGAAGCCGTCTGCACACAGGCCCCTAGCCGTCCTGAACACACAGGAGGAAAAGGTCCACAGCGCCTCTTCAGACAGAAAGAAGACAGCAGCTGCAGGGCTCGAGTGGGTCCTGACTCCTAGAGGCTGTCATCAGAGCAGCTCCAGTACCCTGGCTCACTCAGAGGACAAAGACACTCGAGCAGACGATGCAGTGTACCCGGGGGTCCTCTGCTGGCACCTGGAGCCAGGGCCAGGGCAGAAAAGGCTTCTCCAAGGAAGACTGAGCTTTAAAGAACAAAGTGTTAACTGGACAAGGAGATATGGGGCAAGAGTACTTGAGACAGCAGGACAAGAACATGCAATGGCCCTGAGCCTCCCCAAGGGAAACACTCGCCCAAGCAAAGGAGAGGTGAAAGGCAGGGCCACAGAGAAAGGGGCCGGCTGTGCCATGGGAGGCCCGTCAGCTAAGCCACGAAATTCACATCCTACACTGGAGTCACAGGAGGCTGCTGCAGTGTTGAGTGTGGAAGTCACACAGGTTTGTGCCCTAGACTGCTGAGGACAAGACGAGGCGGAAGGGGCTGGAGAGGAGGGCTGTCACAGCGCCGTGGGAGGAACAAGGCTAAACCGAGGCAGGGGAAGGAGACCGTGCGGCTCAAACTTATCAGGTAACTTCATCAAAGGCTGCGACATGGCTACACTTAATACAGCTGCTTCCCATAAATTCTGCCAAGAAACAACATGTCGTCTAGAGTGTCTGTGACGTCAGAGCTTACATTGTTTCCCAGTTGGGCAGAATCTCGTTGTTCCAAGTGAGGACTGCATTTCCAATACTTTCCTCCAGTCTGCATCTTTCTTCCAGCTGCTTTTTCCTCCTCTGGGCTTCTTTCAGCTCTAGACATCACAATTGAAAAGAAGAGGAAAACATCTGTTAGCTGATAGCCACTGATTCCTGGCTAGGTGACTCTTCTCAAAGAGTCAGGCTGCAGAAATACCAGGAAGACAGCACTGAAGCACAGCAGTGTTTAAGGCCTGACCCAGTGTATCTCACAGCTTAGAAGTCTAGACCTTAGGTGTTACTTACCACACAGTCAGCTTTTTGTAACACACGTATCGTATAACATGTATACAGAAAAGTACTCAGACAAGAACAAGACAAAACAATCACAAAACACACAAACCCGTGAAATTACCACCCCAGCTGGGAGACCAGACACTAACAGACCAGAAGCTCTGAGCTCCTTCCGCAAGTCCCCTTTCCAACGGCAACTGCAACCTCGCCTCTCACAGCTTAAGAATAACTCTTAGTGTATAACAGCAACCTTGAGAAAGACCACGCTTTTTCATTTACATTTACCTTTTGGGGGATAAAATACACAAAACATAAAATGTACCACTTTATCCCCGTTGAGTGTGCAGTTCAGTGGCATGAAGTACATTCACACTGTTATGCAACCATCACAGCCACCTTCCAAACTGGAACTCTGTCCCCACGAAACACCCCTTCCCATGCCACCCCTTTCCCGCTCCCCAGCCCCTGGCAACCTCCAGTCTAATTTCTGTGTCTGTGAATCTGACTTTTCTATTGGGTTGGCCAAAGCAGCTCATTTGGGTTTTTCTGTTGGAACTCTGGCCAACCCAACAGACGCCTCACATAGGTGGGATCGTACAGAATTTATCTTTTTGTGTCTGGTTTATTTCACTTAGAACAATGTCTTCAAGCTTCATGTTGTAGCACGTGTCAGAACGTCATTCCTTTTTAAGGTTGAACAGTATTCTGTTGCATGGGCAGACCAGGTCATTTTATCATATACACTTCTCCGTCTAAGAGTCATAGGGTTCTTAGGTGTCACGCGGCACTTTAACAAGTCCCAACGCACCTCCTTCTAAGTGAAGAGAACTGAGCCCACGGAGGGCAGAGAGCCGCCTCCCCATCCCCGCGAGCTAAAGCTATGCCCACCCTAGTACATTCATCCCACACAGGCTCTCCCCTCACATAAATCCCAAGTATCACCTCGAATAAAGTTACCAGGGATGAACAGTTGGCAGCAATGTATATTTCTGATGAAAAATTATAAATTTCAAAATATTAAAGGCATTCACCAAAGTTCAGGTTCTAAAGCTTCAAAATGTAAAGAGAAAATACCTAGGAAGACACAGTCTTGTGCTGCCCTACACAACCAAACACATGTGGATTCCATTACCTCGTTTTTTGGCCTGAACCACCATTTCTTCATACTGCTGCCTGTGTTTCTGAGCTTCTTCAGCTGGCTTCGCTGGGAGATTTCTTGATAGGAAAAAAAAAAGATTTTTCCACCATTTTAAATATTAAAGAGAAACTTGGAACATCATTTACTAAAAAATGAGAAGCTCAAAGACGAAAACTACCTTTGTTAGATGATAAAGACACAGCTCTTTTAAAACCAAAAAATATATTTTTTTTACAAAAGTAAAATAAAGCTCATTTTTAAAAACTTGAAACCTGAAGGTTAGCAAAAAGAAGAAATTAGAAATTACCCACAAATCCAACAGAGATAAACACTTAAATCTTTCAGTGTCTTTTTTCACCCCAGGTCTCCAAAGAAACTTTGATTTGACCACATGCACTAATCACTGTCAGCAGTCACCCGTGAAGTACTCCAATGGTGTATATTACGTATATGCACGAATCTACTCCCTGGCCTGTTTTTCAAGTGTGCAAGTTTCACACTAGCTATGCGGTTCATCTGTCTCATATCTATATCTATATATATACATACACACACACATAGATTCATACAGCAATTCTAAACATCTAAATGTGGTGGACATCTTCTAATTCTGGTTGAAATAATAAAAGGCACGTTATCTTTCCGAAACGTGCTGGTGACTCTGCTGGCCCTGGAGAACCGGGCGGGCGGCCATGTCTGCTGGCTGTGTGCCTCGCAGTGTCCCCCGCACCCCCCGCGCCTCGCTGAACGACCGTGTGTACTGCAGGGCAACAGCTCGCGTCTCAGGGAGTGCCTCAAGGGCTGAGCTTCATAGGGTGGCAGCTGTTACCCACACTCCCTAAGTCCCTACCTACCTGTGAGTCCGCCGTGTCTGAGTTTCTCTTCCCATCTACCCATACATCCACAATGTCCAATGACCAAAAATTAACATTGGAAGACACACATTGCTTCTTCAGACTTCATCAATTTTAAATGTCAGGGTTGGCAGGGACCTTAGAAATTCTAGCTCAGCGTTTTGCAATCTCTCTTAAGATTTAAAAAAAAAAAAAAAAGCTGTGGAATCTTTCTGCTCAAAAGCAGGGTTCTATGGAAACCTGATGCTTAACTAGAGATAAGCTCTGGCCTGGTACGATGGATCAATCCCTTTATCTAACTAGGGTCTCCAAACACGATCCGCAGGCCAGTCACCAAAACCAATCTCGTCAGTTCGAGGCAAACCAGAGGTTGGAGGGGAAGACCCTTGCTAGGCCCAGCCAGCCCGTTTACTGCAGCACGTCCCAGAGAAGCAGCAGACGAATGCAGGCACCGTCCTGCCACTGTCTAGGGCGCCTCCGGAACACCCTCTGCAGGGTGTTCGCTCTGCTGTTTCTTACAGTTACAAGCCAGTCTATAATAACAGTTCTGCAAGTGTTTAGACATGCTAAATTAAAGTCACTTAACGGAAAATCCGGGTTAAAACTTCTAGGTTAGGGCTTCCTTGGTGGCTCGGTGGTAAAGAATCTGCCTGCCAATACAGGAGACTCGGGTTCAACCCCCGATCCAGGGAAGACCCACATGCCACGGAGCAGCCACCCCTCTGTGCCACAGCTACTGGGTCTGTGCTCTAGAGCCCAGGAGCCGCAACGAGAGAAGTCACCGCAGCGAGAAGCCCGCATCCTGCAACGAGAGAAGAGCTTCTGCTCTCCACGTCCAAGGAAGAAAGCCTGAGCAGCAACGAAGACCCAGCAGAGCCACAAATAAAAAGTAATTAATTAATAAAACCCACTTCTACGTAACATGAAACGTTTCCAAGTCAGTTGTGCTATAACACAGAACGCACACCAGCACAGGGATGGGGAGGAGCCCGTGCTTTTACCAAGTGTTGTGCTAACGTGTTCTCTCCCTCAGGACCCAGTCCTTTGCTAATGAAATGGTGACCAGCAAGCAGACTGATCCCCCAGAACAAACTCTCTACAGACTCTCGGTCAGACTCACGCTGGCCTGTCCTCCAGGATGAGTGCGGTGGTGGAGAGAGGCTCAAAGTCAAGATTCTTCCTCACATTCTGCTTCGGAGAGGGAGGCTTGCTAGGTCGTCCAGCCTTGTCTTCATATTCCTAGGACAAAGAGACCAGGGATAACTCCAGGCCTGGCTGTAACTTTGTAACTCTGAGGTTACAAAGCCCTTCTCAAAGTAAGAAAGCTGTTTTGTTACGAAATTGTCAAGTCCTTTAAGTTGACTTTGAGGATGACACATTGAAAATATTTCTTGCTCTTTAGAAGGAAAAACTGCCAACAAAAGGGTTCCTACAGCTCTGCAGTTCAGGCCATCACTTCACAGGGCCTGTGGGCTTTCGGCACGGGTAGGAAGTCACTGAAGATCTCATCACTCCAGCTGCCCCTCGGAGGGACCACAAACATGGACTCAGGTCTATGTATGTTCCAGGTAAGAGGCGTGTACTGTTTTCTGGACACGGTAAATTTAAATGATTGCTGCAGTGCCCACCAGGAAGCTCAGAGTCAGAGTGACAGCCAATTCTGGCACTCCTCTGAACCCCCGGCTTCATCTCCCACTCCCATCCTTAATTTCTAATGCATTTCCATTTATTCCACTGCGTTTTATCAATTTTTGTTAACTTTTCAAATATTTTCCAAAATGAGGAAGGAGTTAAAAAGTTTTTGCTTGCAGGTGCTTAAAGCTGTTTCATTTTCTTAAACCAGAAACATCAAAAAAAGAAATTCTTTAACACCTATGTATGAAGCCATCAATGCCAACTGGTACATAAATAATTGTGCTATGCCCTGGAAATCTTGGAGCAGCCTCCGCACCTCCAGGTCACTAATCTGTCTTGTGAACTGCAACCACAAAACCTCAGTCACACCTGGTGACCCACATTCCAAACACCCAACCAGCAGAGTTCAGGGGAGCCAAATAACTTGGACCAAAGAGTCCAGTTTCTAAAATTATGTGTGTGCACACACACACGTATGTGTATCTCCTTGCGTGCATGGGCACATGCTAAGTAACTGAGTCACACTGACTCTCTGCGACCCTATGGATTGTAGCCTGCTGGGCTCCTCTGTCCATGGGATTCTCCAGGCAAGAACAGTGCAGTGGGTTGCCATGCCTTCCTCCTCTGTACCCTTGCTGCTGCTAAGTCGCTTCAGTCGTGTCCGACTCTGTGACACCTCAGAGATGACAGCCCACCAGGCTCCCCCGTCCCTGGGATTCTCCAGGCAAGAACACTGGAGTGGGTGGCCATTTCCTTCTCCAATGCACGAAAGTGAAAAGTGAAAGTGAAGTCGCTCAGTCTTGTCCAACTCTTAGCGACCCCATGGACTGCAGCCCACCAGGCTCCTCCGACCACGGGATTTTCCAGGCAAGAGCACTGGAGTGGGGTGCCACTGGGTCTAGTGGGGACCTAATAACCTCAGTGTATAGAGGTCACCTGGAAAAACACTGAATAAATTCCTCAGGACAAATTTTTTTTAAGGCTATATCTCTGAAAGTCACAATGGACATCTGTAGGAAAATATACACATTTTAATTACACACAAAGCCTTTTAAGAAAATACTTCATGTAAAGCACAAACAAGATGTATTCCTAGTTAGTTTAGTTTCTGTGCCCTTAGCCTTCTGCAAAAATAAAACCCAGCATTTTCTTGTTGTCTATTACAGACAAGGCTCTCAGGACTCTCCCTTAAGAGAAGGCCACCTAGCTGGGAAGGTAGATAAACATCAGAGCAGTTGGCCTAAGATTTAAGTGAGCACGCCAGACGCAACCAAAGCAGTATCAGGAGTGGAAAGTGATGAACTGCTAAATGAGTTCTATTAACTGTAGTTGTTAATGGCGTGTTACTGGTAAAATTCTTTGGCTAGCAATTATTCTGTCAGACAGAAAAGCCTGTTGAGGTTTCTAAAAAGTTTAAAGGAAAAACTACTTCCTCAGAACCCACAGGCTGTGAGAAGGGTGTGCACCAAGAAGCAGGTGGGAGGGGCAGTTTCTGTACAACTGGATGCACAGGGTTAGACGGCGCAGCATTGTTCGTTGCTGCTGTTCAGTTGCTGAGCCATGTCTGACTCTTTGAGACCCCCTGGACTGCAGCACATGAGGCTTCCCTGTCCTCCACCATCTCCCGGAGCTTGCTCAAACCCATGTCCACTGTGTCAGTGATGCCATCCAGCCATCTCATCCTCTGTCGCCCCCTTCTCCTCCTGCCCTCAATCCTTCCCAGCATCAGGGTCTTTTCTAGTGAGTTGTCCTGATGTAAAACAGTTCCATGAAAATCTAAAATGACCTCCACTTACCCAAAGCTGGGAAAATGGACTCATGTTCAGCCATTAATATACTTGGGCACCTCCATGTGCCAGGCACTCAGCTGCAACTTAACACGGTAATAAACAGCTATGAGGGAGTGTCATACGTAGCACCCGATGCAGAACCTTGAACTTTATAGGAAAACTACCTAGAGCTGTGCTCAGAAAGGTTCTGAGACATGTTGCGTTTTAACGAGCATTGTTAATGAACACCCTGTAAAGGGCTACTCATCTGCTGACCCTGGTCTGATGAACTACATGCCAAGGCCAAAGAAGCCGAGACCCAAGTTAGATGCCCCAGAATGTGGATGCCCATTGCCACTTGCTTCTGTGCACTTTATCTCCGTGACAATCTCTACGGCAGGTGTCACCGTGTTTTACCAGCAGAGCCCCTAAGGTTGAGAGTGAAGTGACTTGCCCCCACGCACAGCCAGCCAGGTGCTGAGCCTGTAGGACTCTCCTCTCCAGCCCTCTACGCAGGCCCGACCTCCCCTGTGGATACATTCACACAGGTGTGCAGCCGTGGAGGGAAGGGCCCAGGGCCCATTTGAGTCAAGTGTGGTCTCTGGGGCCAGAAAGGCCCGGCAGCAAATTCAGATCCACCGAGAACCAGCCTCAACCTTCGGCGAAGCACAGCCTAGCCTGCCGGTGCCTCACTTCCACATCTGCAAACAGGGTAACAGCACCTGGCAGAGGGGGCTGTCTCGGAGTGAGGAGAGGCTGTGAAGAGCCAGCACAGCCCCCGGGCAGAGGGATGCTCCAGGAAGGCTGGCCAAACAACAATCAAGAAGCCCTGCAAAGTCTGCAGAGAGCACAGATATGAAAAGGAGTTGTAACGTTAATTAAATGCCTTGATTTGTGATCTTTAAAAGATCGGTCTCTTCAGTGGGAGCTCAAAGGCTCCATCACAGATGATAAAACACAGCACAGCTGTAACGAGCCACGTGCTTTCCAAGGGCTTTACACACACAGAACTGGCTCAACTCCCCGGCTCACACCACCCCCCGACCCTGAGAGACAGGACCTGCAGGGGTGGCGATCAGGAGGGGCTAGAGGAGATGAGCAGGAGCGCCCAGGCTCTGCAGCCACACAGCCCACCGAAGACTGCCTGGGCCAGAAGCAACTCAGTCATTCACATGCAGTCTAAACGAAGCTTTCGACTATGACACAAACCTGTAACAGCCAATTAAGTGCAGACGCAAGGCAAATACTTATGATTTAACCACATACTGCACTGCATGATTAAAAAAACAGGCCTGTCCCGTCCACGCTTGCAATCCCAGGGAAAGCCTCTTCAACATTCTAAACAGCATTTCAGAATACGAACAGCTCTGGAGATGGTTAACAGGTCCTACTCCAAACCTAGTTCTCACACTGTTACCTAGAGACGTCAACAGTAAGCTCATCTTCCAAACCGGAAGCTCATCTTCCAAACCAGCATCAGGAACAAGAGAGAGGACGAGTCACTCTCAGGAAAAAAACAACTTTCAGCTATGAGTTTATCAACATTGAGGTCAGCATGTGATGTGGCAAGAGCTGGGGATTTGGAAGCAGAAAGACTCAGTTCTAAGTCCTGGCTCTGACCTGAAGCAAATCATCTTGCTTCTCTCTTAGCCACAAAAAGGAGTGACTGTGAAGACTCCTGTGATGATGAGATGATGGACATACGTGCAATGGCTGCCCATAAAGTATGAGCCCTTTCCGTGTGCCAGGCAAACGACAGGGTCGTCCCTGCCTCAGTCCAAGTCACCGTTCTAAAGTTTCTTCTCCTCCTGGGGCTCTTACAGGATCAAGTTTCAAAGTTTCCTGGTTTAAACCAAGTAACAATGCCATTCATTGCTGTGCTCATCTGAAGTCCTACCGACTAATGAGGATAAAACATCCATTCAAGGAACGGCTACAGATTCCAACACCCTGTATAACCCGAGGGAATTTAGAACGGGGTTCTTCAAAGTTCTAGGGGCAAATCAGTTTAACTGGTCATGACAGCATTTTTTAAATCAAACAATTAAAAAAAAAAAAAAAAACCAGGGCGCAAACAGTAAGGAGAGTGTGTTTCAGCTCTATGCCTAGTTATAGCTGTGCCTTTTGATAGCACTGAGTCTCAACCCAAACTGTCTGACCCAGGGATAGGAGTCGGGGGTTGTGCCAAACCAGGTTTGCAAGCCACTCATTTAGAACAGGTCACAGTCCCCGCCTGGAGTGGTTTACCTTGTATGCTGCTGGGAAGGAAAGACCAACACCAGAGAGAGACAAGAAACAAAACCTACTGTACCCCACCCCCAAAAACCTAGCGTACACAACCAGGGCCCCAGTGTGGGGCGTGTCTGATAACCCAGGAAAAGGTCAGGAAAAAAGCAGTAAGCAGGTAAGCAGGCAGGGAGCCCAGGCAGCTGAGTAGGGCCTTGACGCCACACAGTAGGGCCTCGACGCCCCCTCATGTGTGAAGGGGACGGGCAGACCCCAGGCCTGAAGGGCTCATTCTGGCTGGGGCAGGAAGATGCCAGCAGAGGCTGCGAGGCCAGGGCAGATAATAAAACACGCAGTGAGAGGGCAAGCCACAGCTGCTGGAGCCCCAAGGACAGGACACCGAAGGCTGCAGAGAGGCAGAGAAAGCATTTCCTAAAGGGGCTATCTCAGCAGACAGAGGATGGGGGAGCCAGGCTAGAAGCCACGAGGACCAGGCATCCTGACAGCACGAGAGCAGCCAAGAGACGACGCTCAGCAGGCCTCTCTGCAGGGGGAGCATGAGCACCTTAAACCGGGAATGATGCTGAGTCAAAGTTCTGTTCCAGATTTTACGGTCTCAATAACGAGCTACCTGGAAGCAATGGGACAGGCTGAGAGCAAAGGAGAGAGAAAAAAAAGGAAGAGCCAGACTTGGTGTAGAGCCAGAGAGTCAACAGCCCGGGGTGCGACGAGCCCGTTAAATACATCCAACGGCAAGGTCCTCCTGTGCACGATCGGAACAGCGCTAAGGATGAGAACAGCACATGAGACTCCGAAATTGTGTTTACTCTGCTGGTTAAAGAAGAGACGACAAAAAAAGTCTGCCTCAACAGACATTTGCCTAAGAGGAAACGATCAAGATTCCCAGACGGTGAAAAGGAGGAATTCCTGGGAGGATGACCAGACGGGCATCGCTGTTACTCCCAGCACTGAAGAGTGCGGTAAAAGGCAGCCATTTACGCCCCAACGCGGCAATAGAAGCCCCCCGGCTTCCTGAAATCTACCCCAGCTATAAGCAGACAGGGCCATCAGTTAACACCTGTGCTTACGCCTTGGACTCAACTGGTTACAGCATCAAGACGAGCTTTTAAAACAACCAGAAGGTTTCAGAGGCATGTCTAGAATAAAAGCACAGCAGGTCACTACCTGGCACCTGTTAGAAAACTGCCCCGAGCCAACAAGAGCGACACCACGGCCACCGCCTGGGCACAGGCGAGGCCCCTTCCGGAGAGGCACTGGAGTGGGCAGCAGGCCTGGGTCTGAACCAGCAGCGCGACCTTGAGCGTGTTTCTTCAGGTCTCCAAGCCTGTTTCTCCATCTTTTCAAAGGGAATGAATCAACCTAACACACAGCCATAGCAGGGATCCAAAAAATGCCAGGGAGTGTTACTGTCACTGTTACTACAAAATTATTTCTCACAGTATTTCCCCGCTAAGAGGGGTGCTTAATAAGGCTGCGCTGAAGACCAGCTGAATGTCAAGCACCCAGAACACTGCAGCGGGCTTTACGCTTTGCCCTTTGTCACGAGCAACTTCTGGGGAGGGGTGAGCGTAGAGTTGGAATGTGGGACACGAGACGGGTTTTGTTTTGCCATTTTCAGCGGGTAGGAGTAGCCTGAACAGGTCTTACAAACACTGGGACTTCCGAAACGACAGTCCTCTGTGACCAACGAGGCTGACCTCACAGTAAGAGGGACCCCGGGATCCTCTGAGGGGCCCCTCCTACTCCACCTCTTTCACCTACTTACCAGTCTTTTCCCCAGAAAGCATCCTCTAGGTTACCGGAAATGCTGGCATTTGGGAAACAACTCTCAGGAGGCCTGTCATAGTCCTTCCAAAACATGTAGAACACAGACGTGCCTCTGTGGACTGGTGAATGAAATGGAATAAATCTGAACTATGGGTTTTAACAAGCCTGCTTACTGTTGCCGTCTGACCACTTTTATTTGCACGTGGAGCGAACAGTAGGAGGAAAAGGGGGGAATACAGCCCCGATCCCCGTACAAAGGCTTCCCCCACTCAGGCCTCTAAGAGGGGTGCCTGGCCTGTCCTCAATCTCAACACCGGCTTGCAATCCCCTTGTGGGTGATGAGAATCATGACGCGCCGGTGCTCTCTTTTACGGTCTCCCACGGTACCCGTTAAAACTCAACCCTTTCCAGGGCACCGCAGACAAAGCACGGCAGTTGAGGAAGGCGCAGCAACGCGGCCCGCATGCAAGCCGCAGCTCGCTGGAGCAGATAAGATGCGTGGAGCGCCCACACATGGACACGGGTGCAACCACGCGGGGGCCTCCGGCCGGGGCCGGGCCTGCGGGTCCCCCGGAGGGGCGTGCGCGGGCCCGGCCCCACTCACCATGAACGCCGCGGGGCTCAGAGGCGCGCGGCCGGCGGCTCCATGCCCGAGCGGGCGAACGGGGCTCCGCGTCGGGACCTCGGGGCGGCGGCTCCGGCGGCTCCGGCGGACGGGCGGGCGGGCGGGGGCGGCAGGCCGCTCAATCGCGCGCAGACGCCACGCAGCCAATCCGCGGCTCGGGTTCGGCGCGTCAGGCCTGGCTCACCGAGGACCTGGGAGCTGGGGCGGGGCTGGGGCGGGGGGAGGACACCGGGTCTCCGGGCCCGCTAGGGTCCCTGCACCGCCGGCCAGGCAGGAGGGTCACGCGGCGCCCTCAGGACCCCCAGGTGCCCACGCGGGCTGGGGGTTCTAGATGCGGGATGCCTGCCCCGATACAACCGGGCCTGACTGCTGCCAGCACTGAGCGAGTGACTCTGCGCGCTGAGCACAGACACCACGCTGCAAAACGCTCCCTCCGAAGGCCAGCGGCACAGCGCCCGGCAGCATGCGCAGACCTCTGCTTTGTGAGACTTTTGAAAAGGAGAAGCGTATGCTA
Organism: Bos grunniens; assembly: GCF_055505025.1. Taxonomy (NCBI): domain Eukaryota; kingdom Metazoa; phylum Chordata; class Mammalia; order Artiodactyla; family Bovidae; genus Bos; species Bos grunniens. The sequence continues at coordinate 4,359,072 of NC_141170.1, forward strand.
CCAGAAGGAACTGCATAAAAACAGTAACACTGGTAACCTCCGGGGAGTGGGGTGATGGCTATTTTCTTCTCTTCTTTGTACTGTTCAGTTCAGTCGCTCAGTCGTGTCCCACTCTGCGACCCCATGGACTGCAGCACGCCAGGCCTCCCTGTCCATCACCAACTCCCGGAGTCTACTCAGACTCCTGTCCATCGAGTCGGTGATGCCATCTAGCCATCTCATCCTCTGTCGTCCCCTTCTCCCGCCTTCAGTCTTTCCCAGCATCAGGGTCTTTACTGTACTACGGTTCAAACGTTTTCCACAACAATATCAGTTCAATTAAAACGTCAGGCTGCACACAAAGGTAACAGAAGAAACCTGGCGAGTGACACCTTCTGGGGGACTGGCTGGGAAGGGGCGGAATGTATCACCCGGGTGACAGAATTACTATCTTGATAAGCATTCTCAAAACTAATTGAATAGTACACTTCAGAGGAGAGCATTCCACTGTCTGCAGATCATACCTCAGTGCTTTAAGTCTTAAAATCTGCCGTGAGGTCAAAATGATTGCTGGTCAGCCCATGGGTCCAATGTTCACAGGCTGAGCTCTGGGTCTGAGACAGCACAGACCCTGCTTTCGTGATGGAAACTCCCAACTCCTCAGACCATGGAAGGAGGCTTTCCCCAGCTGACTTTCTGAATAATAATAGCATTACCAAGTTACCACTAGAAACTTCACTCAGAAACCTACAGTGTCCATCAAGCTGCGGTTGAAAAGTCAGACAGCAACAAGAAATTTTCATAAGTCGCTGGCAGTTGCAGCCATTTTAGAAAGAACCCGGCAGTGTCTTATATATACAGTTCAATACACACCGACACATCTGAGCGGCTAAACCACCACCACCACCACCACACTTGTAGGAATCTATCCAAAAGAAATAAAAAATACATCCACAAAACGTCTTGCTAGCAAATATGCACAGCAGCATTATTCATTGTAGCCCAACACCAAAAGAAAGCACTAAGTGAGGACGGGATACACAGCACCTCCAGCAGTGAACAGGGGCACTGATACATGCTACACACGGACAGCACGTGGGCGAGCCTCAGGGCACCGCGGGCTGAAAGGCAGCGAAAGGTAATGCGCATCATTCCATTTATATGAAATGTCTTTGATAAGCAAATCTCTCCACATAAAGCAAATCACTGTTCACGTGGAGCTGGAGGTGGAAGCAGAGATCCACTGCAAATAGGCATGAGGGAACTTTCTCGAGTGATGAAAATATTCTACATCTGGATTGTAGTGACTGTTGCGTAACTGTTTAAGTTTATTAAGAAATCATGAACATGCACACTGAGTGAATCTGATGGTATGATAATCATACCACAATAAAGCCATTTGTTAAAAGTAATAGGATAAAAAGGGAGAGGCTGATTCTGGCTGGAAGGATTAAGGAAAGCCTTGTTTACAAAACTTACTCAAAATCTGGAAGTAAGACAAATGCATGGGGGAGAAGTGTCTCTTCAATTTATACCTGGATGTTTTTAACAAGCCTGCCTGAAGTTTTTAATCCTCTAGGAGATAAGCCTGTGCTACCTACCACTCGATTAGAGCCCAGAAACTGTGAAGTGACGTATTAAGTTGCACATTTATGTCCAACTGAAAACTTAACTCCAGAGGTGATGTTTTCTTACCCTATTCGTTTATTTAAACCTAACCTAGCAATCTTCTAATTCCTTGTTTGGTTTTATGTCTATAACTATCTACTTCCTCAGATGTCTTTGGAATAATTTTCCATCTTACTGCTTCATTTCACACATCTCCTCAATGTGTTAAATGAATCTTTAACCCATGATCATTTTTTTAAAAAAGGTAAATGTCATCAGAGAATGGTAGAGTAACTGTTTTCCATGAAGAGAATGAAGTGACCAACAACTGAGGTCAGTACACAAACCTGGCTGGATGCTGGTTCACAAAGAACAGTGCGGCGCAACTAGAGAAAGCAAGCACGATCTGGTCATGAACGTCGGCTGAACGTGGTCGCGGCCAGCTGCTGTGGTGGAAATCACTGATGATTTTTTAAAGCCTGATGACAGCTTCATGGTTGTGTAGAGCACTGAATGGTGCTGTATTTAGGGGTACAATGTCATGATACCTACAAGTCACTTTCAAGTGATTCCATTTTTTAAAACTAGAAAGGCAGGATGAAATGAATACGGCAAAACGTCAACAACTTCAATCTAAGCGGAGCATGATATACGGCTGTTCCTCATTAAATTCTTCCTTGAACCCTTCTCTAGGTTTAAGGTTTTTCTTCACAAGGGGACTAAACCAGTACGAAGGCCGACCTCATCTTCAGAGCTCATCTTAAACACTTTCCCTGCAGAAAGACTCTCTCCCCTCCCCTGCAAACTACAGCAAGGCCCTGTTCGCCTCCCTCCTCGCATCAGGTTCTGTTTCCTCACAGCACTTAATCACACCTTGTAATTACATGACTGTCTGATTAGTACTTATTTCCCTCAGGAGACTCGGAAACCTCTGAGGGTGGGGACTGGCTGTTGTCTCTCCACCACTGAAGACGAGCAAAGCCCCCAGCACAGAGGAGACACGCGGCCCGTGTGGACTCCACCATTCTCCCGTCCATCTTTTCGTCTCTCCCAGAAGCACTCACGGTGCTTGGCCCTAGGACTAAAGATGACCAAGGCTCCTGTCCTCACGTCCCTCACAGACCAGCAAACAGACGATTACCACTCTGCGGGTGCTTGGTCCTGTGACGGAGAGGAATCAGGGGGATCCAAGAGCCCCAGGAGAGGCAGCCGACCCAGCCTGAGGAGTTACTGTGTCCTTCCAGAAATAAGTCCTGAGACAGGAAGAGAGCTCCTTCTGGTCTCAAAGACAGGCGGGGTTCTCAGCCTCTCCTACCAACATCTAGTCCATGGTGAGCCTGCAGGCTCACTGAATTAAATATGAGACGCACATGTTAAGATATGCTTACCAAAAACACACTGCTGATTTCCTCTGGCAGGTCGTAACCTGCAAGTTACTTTAACAACAGTTCCTACCACATGTTTTACATCCGAGTACCATTTATAAAGTTTTAACTATATACACCAGGTGAGGACAGGCTGAATTTACTAAAATTTTAAACTTAAAAAGAAGAAGTCAACAGAGCCTCTACTCTATCTCAGTATGGCATTATATTTGACTTTTATCTTAATTCACCTGTAAAGAATTCTGCCTCCTGAAGTTTCTGAGTTAGCCAGAGCTCATTCCCAGGCTACCAGCACACTGGATTTATTTCCTTATTGATTAACCTACAACATGGTGGTCTCCACCCTTTGAGGTCAAGGAGGTGAGACTGGGTGATGTGTTCCATGCAGCACCCTAACACACTGCTGACAAAACCCCGCCTTGCCACAGGCCACTGGGTTTCACAGGAAAGCGCCGGCTCCAGTGCCCAGTTGAGGAAAACTGGTTAAATAAATGGAGATATGGCTACACAAAGGCCGTAACTTAGTGTGTAGAAACGAGATCATGGGAGAATACTTAATGATATGGGGAAATGTCTATGATGTCATAGAGATAAGAAGAAAGTCTACAAAGTGGTGTGCTTTGAAATTTTGAAATTCATTCATCCATTTAACAAGCTTCCCTTGTGGCTCAGACAGTAAAGAATCCTCCTACAATGTGGGAGACCTGAGTTCGATCCCTAGGTTGGGAAGATCCCCTGGAGAAGGGAATGGGTGCCCACTCCAGTATTCTGGCCTGGAGAATTCCATAGACTGTAGAGTCCATGGGGTCCCAAGGAGTGGGCATACCTGAGTGACTTTCACTTTCATCCATTAACAAATTTGTATTAACCATCCAATAAAGCCAGGTACTGTTCTAGGCCCTGGGGAGAAAGTGACTGAAAAGCAAACAAGCTCTGCTCCTAAGCTTCGTGATTCATATTCTGGGAGGGGTCGAGAGGCAGGCACTAAAGAGGCAACAGCAAGTGCGCAAGAGTTTACGACGGAGAAGAGCGCTGCAGAAAACAGCGCTCTGGCAGAGGACGGGCCTTCAGACAGGGTGGCCAGGGAGAACCGCTTAGAAGACGCCACCTAGGAGGGAGCATCTGAGCTAAGACGGGACGCATCTTATTCAGCCCCCTCAACCACGAGGTGAGTCAGTCCTGTGCTAGGCGGAGGGATGGCCCCAGACACGCCATGTCAATCCCGGGGACCTGTGACTGTTAGCTTAGGTGGTAGAAGGGACTGCAGGCGGGATTAACGTCATGGGCCCTGAGATGGGGAGATTATCCTTCATTATCTGGGTGGGCCCAAAATAACCCCAAGTGTCCTCAGAAGATCAAAGCAGAGGAGGATGTGAAGATGGAATCAGGGGAAGGCGACGCACTGAAGGAAACAACTGCAGCGCTGCAGCCACCAGCCGAGGAAGGCCAGCAGCTGACAGAGCCTGGGACAGGAGGCACAGGTTCTCTTGCGGGGTCTCTAAGGGGACCAGCCCTGCCTACACTTTGATTTCAGCCTGGAAGATTCATTTCAGATTTCTGACCTCCTAACTATAGGAGGATAAATCTGTATTAAGTCACCAACTCTGGTGGTGATTTATTGAGGAGCAGCAAGAAACGAGCATAGGTACCGTCTGCACCCTCTCCCCACCCCCTCTTTTCCCAGACGGAGCAGCTGAGGCTCTGAGGACCTTCCCAGTTAAGTGACAGCTGGTCAGGGCCAGGGCGCAATTCCAACCAGGGCAGTCTGGCTCCAAAGCCTCTTCCTATCAACTCCCCTGGTGCACGGCCTTTGAACTACGACTTCAGTTTACCACAGTCGTGCCCGCTCCGTGGTCCTAAGGCCACACTAACTATCAGACACGGGCACAGGATCAAGGAACAAATGTAACACTTGCCTGTTAACTCAAGGATACCACGGAGTGGGAAAGACTGAGGGCAAGAGAAGGGGCAACAGAGGGTGAGATGGTTGAATGGCATCACTGACTCAATGGACATGAGTCTGAGCAAACTCCAGGAGAGAGTGAAGGACAGGGAAGCCTGGCCTGCTGCGTCCATGGGGTCGCAAAGAGTCGGACACGACTGAGCGACTGAACAACAACAATGGAGTTTCCAGTGGCAAAGAGAAAACTCCACCTGAAGGGCTTCCACACGCTGCTGCTGCTGCTGCTGCTAAGTCGCTTCAGTCGTGTCCGACTCCGTGCGACCCCACAGACGGCAGCCCACCAGGCTCCCCCGTCCCTGGGATTCTCCAGGCAAGAACACTGGAGTGGGTTGCTGACAAGATGCAAAGCGACATTCTGAGTGCAACTCAGACTAGTAATTTAAAGGACATTTTAGAGGAAACTTAAAGCTCAGAGCCCTACTCCTCTCAAATCTGAGGTTTCTCCAAGTCCCACGTGACCGCTTGCTGACTACACCGCCCTCAGAAGGGTCAGCTATGCTCCATGCATCGCAGCCCAAGACAAGCCAGCCAGGCCTGTGCCCATCAACCCCTGGGAAAGGCCCAAGAAGTGTCTTCCCTGCTGATCCAACAGTGCTCAGAGACTATAAAATACTCTAAAAATCTCAATCTTCCATTGGGAATTAGATTGATGTGAGAAAAAAAAAAAGCAGTTTCCTCTGGCTGTCAATATTTTTATATCAACACATTAAATTGTTCAGGGAAGTGCAGGAGCATTTGAAAGCTCCCAAGGGCCACCTCCCTACATCTTCCTTGGAAGCAGCCTTGATTCAGCTGCTTGCCTGGAACACACTTTTCTGGTTCAGGTTATTCAACAGGCTACTCAGCTGCAGACACGATCACCAGAGCCCACAGTCAGTCACAGACCAGGTTCAGAAGACGGACGGTCCCCTCTGAACAATCCCGGCCACAGCGTCTTCAGGGTCAGACTGGGCAAGTCTCCTGAGAGCCGACTGTGGACATGCCAGAGAGAAGCTGCACAGCTCTATCACAAGCGTGTGCCCGCGAGCGAAGCGTACACCGTCCCCTGGCTCAGAGGAAGGCCAGGGAGGGTAGGCAGGCAGGGCGCGGAGTCTCAGGTGAAGAGGGCTTTCCAGTTAACCCTGTGTGCGTCTGCCATTTGGGGATTCTACAGGTGTTTTTTATTCATGAACTATTTTTTATAATTTGAAAAAAAAAAAAACAATTTTTAAGCTATTTCAGATGTTATTCAAGACTGACTTTGCCAACTACAAATTTCCAAAACACACTGAACACTCCTGACAGTGACAAAGTTGTTTTATTTTTTTTAAGATTTTTATCCAGTCACAAGAGTAAAGGTCCCTGAGGTGAGACCAGAACACGAGAAGCCACTGACATTTACTGAGCTCTCACTGGACACCAACCACTGCTCCAGTAACACGCACACTTAAACACAAAATGACTGCATAGTTTTTATTTATTTTGGCTGCACCACGCAGCACACAGGATCTTAGCGTATCAGGGGTTGAACCCGTGGAAGCACAGAGTCTTCTAACCACTGAACTACTGTGACTACTGCCACTGGGACCACTGCCACCCTCACTTCCTCCCACTTAACCTTCACAAGCACAGGCAAGAGGGGCATTACTTTTGCAGAGAAGGAGACCAAGGGTTAGGAGAGGCAAAGTCAAGTCAGCGGCCTGAAGCCACGCAACTGACTGCGAGTGACCGAACGAGGACACAGACAAGGGGCTCCCTGCTCAAAGCAGAGTCCCTCCCAGGCCTGACCCCTCTGACCCCAGCAGGGTCTGTGGCCTGTTCGAACGGAACAGGAACAGAAACGAACGGAAAGACCGGCCCGTTCGTTTCCCGGTCTCGAGCACCCACCTCCCCCTGGGAGCCCCAGCGGCAAGACTGGAATTGTGGCCCGAGTTCTGCCCTCTCAGACTGACGGGGAGAGGCATCACTTCCACACCTGGAAAAAGAAGCAAACCTCCCTTGAGAAGCACTGTGCACCAGAATCCAGTTTATACTAAGGTATCTGAGGCAAGAGAGTTAAACTGCTCAGATGGATTAACTGTCACCACGACAACAGTGGGAGACAATCCACGCACCGAATAAAACTGTCCAAACTAAATGACCCGCTGCCGTTTCCCTCTCTCCTCGCTTCCCCCTGTCTTCCCCAAACACCTCAAAGAAAAACCTGATACATAACGTGCTGCCTCTCTAAAATCCAAGATTAATAAGCATTAGACATTTTATACTCGTAGCTCAGTCGGTAAAGAATCTGCCTTCAATGCAGCAGCCCTGGGTTCGATTCCTGGGTCAGGAAGATCCCCTAGAGAAGGAAATGGCAACCTACTCCAGTATTCTTGCCTGGAGGATCCCATGGACAGAGGAGCCTGGCAGGACACAGTTCGTGGGGTTGCAAGAGTCGGACATGATTTAGCAACTAAACCACCACCACAGACATTTTATAAGATAATCTCCTGCTAAGACTGAGACAGTCAATTCTTGGGTAGGTTGATAAGAAGTCCCCAAGGAGAAGAAAGGGGTCAGGAACCCTTGAGAAGGAGAAAGGGGTCCAGGTCTGTCAAGGAGGAGAAAAGGACAAACTTTTTCTACATTGCTTTGTCTTGGTCAATGTAACAATGTATCTTCTTGAGGACATGTTTCTCCTTAACAAGAACCTTATGACTAATCTTGTTATCTTAAAATGTATATTGTGGAAGTGGGTCTGGTTCGGTTCAGTTCAGTCGCTTAGTAATGTCTGACTCTTTGCGACCCCATGGACTGCAGCACGCTAGGCTTCCCTGTCGGTCACCAACTCCCGGAGCTTGCTCAAACTCATGTCCATCAAGTCGGTGATACCATCCAACCATCTCATCCTCTGTCGTCCCATTCTCCTCTTGACTTCAATCGTTCCCAGCATCAGGGTCTTTTCCAGTGAGTCAGTTCTTTGCATCACGTGGCCAAAATACTGGAGCTTCAGCTTTAGCATCAGTCCTTCCAAAGAATATTCACAGTTGATTTCCTTTAGGATTGACTGGTTTGATCTCGTTGCCATACAAGGGACTTTCCAGCATCTTTTCCAACACCACAGTTCAAAAGCATCAATTTTTCGGCACTCAGCTTTCTTTATGGTCCAACTCTCACATCCATACACAACTACTGGAAAAACCATAGCTTTGGACGGACCTTTGTTGGCAAAGTAATGATTCTGCTTCTTAATATGCTGTCTAGGTTAGTCATAGCTTTTTTTCCAAGGAGCAAGCATCTTCGAATTTCATGGCTGCAGTCACCATCTGCAGTGATTTTGGAGCCCAGGAAATAAAGTCTGTCACTGTTTTCATTGTTTACCCACCTCTGCCATGAAGTGATGGGAACGGATGCCATGATCTTAGTTTTCTGAATATTGAGTTTTAAGCCAGCTTTTTCACTCTTCTCTTTCACTTTCATCAAGAGGCTCTTTAGTTCCTCTTCACTTTCTCCATCTGCATATGGTATCTGCATATCTGGGGATATTGATATTTCTCTCAGCAATCTTGATTCCAGCTTGTGCTTCCTCCAGCCCAGCATTTCTCTTGATGTACTCTGCATAGAAGTTACATAAGCAGTGTGTCAAGATACAGCCTTGACATACTCCTTTCCTGATTTGGAACCAGTCTGTTGTTCCATGTACAATTCTAACTGTTGCTTCTTGACCTGCATACAGATTTCTCAGAACGTAGGTTAGGCGGTCTGGTATTCCCATCTCTTTAAGAATTTTCCACAGTTTGCTGTGAATCACACAGTCAAAGGCTTCATTCAGCATAGTCAATAAAGCAGATGTAGATGTTTTTCTGGAACTCTCTTGCTTTTTTGATGATCCAACGGATGTTGGCAATTTGATCTCTGGTTCCTCTGCCTTTTCTAAATCCGGCTTGAACATCTGGAAGTTCCCAGTTCACGCATTGCTAAAGCCTGGCTTGGAGAATTTTGAGCATTACTTTACTAGCGTGTGAGATGAGTGCAATTCTGCAGTAGGTGGCATTGCCTTTCTTTGGGATTGGAATGAAAACTGACCTTTTCCAGTCCTGTGGTCACTGCTGAGTTTTCCAAATTTGCTGGCATATTGAGTGCAGCACTTTCACAGCATCATCTTTTCGGACTTGAAACAGCTCGGCTGGAATTCCATCACCTCCACTAGCTGTGTTCGTAGTGATGCTTCCTAAGGCCCACTTGACTTTGGACTCCAGAATGTCCGGTTCCTAGGTGAGTGATCACACCAACATGGTTACCTGGGTCATTAAGATCTTTTCTGTATAGTTCTTCTGTGTATTCTTGCCACTCCTCTTAATATCTTCTGCTTCTGTTAGGTCCATACTGTTTCTGACCTTGACTGTGCCCATCTTTGCATGAAATGTTCCTTTGGTATCTCTAATTTTCTTGAAGAGATCTCTAATCTTTCCCATTCTATTGTTTTCCTCTATCTCTTTGCATTGATCACTTAGGAAGGCTCTCTTATCTCTCCTTGCTATTTTTTTGAATTCTGCATTCAGATGGGTATCCTGCCTTTTCTATATTGCCTTTAGCTTCTTTTGTTTTCCCAGCTGTTTGCAAGTCTTCCTCAGACCACCATTTTGCCTTTTTGCATTTCTTTTTCTTGGGGATGGTCTTGATCACTGCCTCTTGTACAACGTCATGAACCTCTGTCTATAGTTCTTCAGGCACTCTATCAGATGTAATCCCTTGAATCTATTTGTGACTTCCACTGTAAAATCATAAGGGATTTGATTTAGGACATACCTGAACGGTCTAGTGGTTTTCCCTACTTTAAGTCTGAATTTGACAATAAGGAGTTCATGATCTGAGCCACAGTCAGCTCCCAGTCTTTCTTTAAATATTTGGAAGAGCTCATCAATGAAACCCCCTCTAGGCTTGGAGATTTCTTTTTTGGAAGGTTTTGAACTACAATTTCCATTTCATTAATAATTACAGCACAATTTGGGTTATCTATTGCATCCTGAATGAGCTCTGGTGATGTGTGACTTTCAAGGAAGCGGATCATTTCATCTAAGTTATCAAACTTATGTTTGGAGAGTTATTTATAACATTCTCTTATCCTTTTAATTTCTGCAGCGTCTGCAGTAGTATCTCGTCTTTTAACTTCTCTTACTGATAATTTGGTCCTCCTTTCTTATGTCAGTTTTGTTTGCGTTTGATTTTGTTGATCATTTCAGAGAACCAGCTTGTGGTTTCTCTGACTATTAATTTTTGTTTTCAATTTCAGTGTCTTCTGTTCTCATGTGTGTTACTTTCTTCGTTTTGCTTGTTTGGGGTTTATTTGCTCCTTTTACAGTTTCTTAAGGTAGAAAATTAGAGAACTTTTCTCTTTTCTAATCAGACTGGCTTAATGCTATAAATTCCCTTCTTGGGGAATTTCCCAGAAGTCCAGTGGTTAAGACGCTGTGCTTTCACTGCCGAGGGCCCAAGTTTGATCCCTGGTTGGGGAACTAAGATCCCATAAGCCACACAGTGAGGCCAAAAACATAAAAATGTCCTTCTAAGCACTGCATCCCACAAATTTTCATAGACTGTATTTTTGTTCAGTTCAAAATATTCTCTCATTTTCCTTGTGACTCTCTTATTGTCCCAAAACTTATCTAGAAGCATATGCTCAGTCATGATCAACTCTTTTGTGACTCCATGGACTGTAGCCCACCAAGCTCTTCTGTCCACGGGAGTCTCCACGCAACAATAATGGATTAGATTAGCATTTCCTTCTCCAGGGGTTTAGAAGCATGTTACGTGTTTAATTTCCAAGTGTGGAGAGATGTTCTTCTTATCTTTCTGACCCTGTAACCTTACTGAGGTGCAGGAAGATATTTTGTATAAACTGAATCCTTTCAGGTTATGGTCTATCTTGGTGACCATCCATGTGAGCTTGCAAAGGTGTGTCGTGCTCTGCTGGGGTGTGGAGTCTCCTCCAACAGCAGCCCAGCAGCCTGGCTCGGTGACGGGAGGCCAGAGTGGGGCTGGTTCCCTCTGTCAGTAGTCCCATCAGTTACTCGGAGGGGCACTGGCGTTTCGGCCGTAACTGTGGATGCGCCGACCTGTTTCAGTCTGCCAGGTTCTGTGCCGTGCAGTTTGCAGCTCTGCTGTTAGAATGCACTCAACGTGATTATGTCTTCATTGGTAACATTCCACCTTGTCCCTGGTGACTTTCTTTGCTCTGAAGTCTACTTTTCCTGATGTTACTCCATCTGCATTTTGACTAGTGTCTTCACCGCAGTGTTCTTTTTGCACCCTTTAATTGTAACTACACGTTTCATATTTGGAGTGAATGTCTTTTAGACGGTATATAGCTGGGTCATTGTTTCTGAACCCACTCTGACAATGTCACACACGATTGGTATGCTCAGACCGTTTATATTAAGGTAAATTATTGACACGTTTCAATTTGGGCCGTCCATCTTATGTGTTCTATTTTTCCTTCCTACATTTCCTCTTGCCTGTCTTGATTTCACTTCCTGGAACTTTTTTTTTTAGAATTCCATTTTAAAATATTTCATTTTTCGCTCTCTTTGTGAAGTTTAGTGGTTGATCTGAAATTTACAATATATATCTCTCACGATCTTATTAGAATCAATATTTTAGCGCTTCAAGTGGAATGTAGAAACATTACCATCATACCCTCTCCCCCTTCATGGTCTAGCTGTAATACGTACTACATCGACATACGCTGAAAACCCCACAGAAAAACGTACTTTTTGCTTTCAACAAAACATATTTCAAAGACCTCATTGAGAGAACAATGGTCTGTTGTGCTCCTCTGGACTTTTACCATTTCTGTTCCTCTTCCTTCCTAATGTTTCAGGTCTCTTCTAGTATAATGTCCCTATTGTCTGGAAAACTTCCTTCAGTAATTTTTTTTAGATCTGCTGGCAACAAATTCCCTCAGTTTTCCTTTATCCAAAAAGATCTTTATTTTACTTCCACTGCTGAAGGGTATTTTTGCTGGATATAGAATTTGGGGTTGATAGTTCTTTTCTTGAGTTAAGTAAGACTTGCATTATTCAATAAAGCCATAAGTCATGTCAAGTAGGTCCAGACGGACAGGTCACAGTGGACAGTTCTGACAAAACATGGTCCAGTGGAGCAGGGAATAGCAAACCACTCCAGGATTCTTGCCGTGAGAACCCCATGAACAGTGTGAAAAGGCAAAAAGATATGACACTGGAAAATAAGCAACCCCCCAGGTCAGAAGGTGTCCAGTATGCTACTGGGGAAGAACGGAGGGCCATTACTGATAGCTCCAGAAAGAATGAGGCAGCTGGGCCAGTATGGAATCAACGCTCAGTCGTGGATGTGCCTGGCGGTCAAAGTAAAATCCGATGCTGTAAAGAACAATTCTGCATAGGAACCTGGAATGATAGGTTCATGAATCAAGGTAAATTGGATGTCAAGCAGGAGATGGCAAGAATGAACACTGACATGATAATTTAGGAATCAGTGAACTAAAATGGGCAGGAATGGGTGAATTTAACTCACATGACCATTATATCTACTACTGTGGGCAAGAATCCCTTAGAAGAAATGAAGCAGCATCATAGTCAACAAAAGAGTCCGAAACGCAGAACTTGGGTGCTATCTTAAAAATGACAGAATGATCTCGATATGTTTCCAAGGAAAACCATTCAACGTCACAGTAATCCAAGTCTATGCCCTGTCCACAAATGCTGAAGAAGCTGAAGTTGACCAGTTCTATGAAGACCTACAAGACCTACAACACCAAAAACAGATGTTCTTTTCATTAGAGGGGACTAGAATGCAAGAAATACCTGGAGTAACAAGCAAATTTGGCCTTGGAGTATAAAATGAAGCAGGGCAAAGGCTAATGGAGTCTTGTCAAGAGACCACACTGGTCATAGCAAACATGCTTTGCCAACAACACAAGAGAAGACTCTACACATGGACATCACCAGATGGTCAATACCAAAATCAGATTATTATATTCTTTGCAGTTGAAGATGGAGATCTATACAAGTCAGCAAAAACAAGACACGGAGCTGACTGTGGCTCAGATCATTAGCTCCTTGTTGCAAAATCCAGGCTTAAATTTAAGAAAGTAGGGAAACCACTAGGCCATCCAGATATGATCTAAATCAAATCTCTTATGATTATACAGTGGAAGTGACAAATACATTCAAGGGATTAGATCTGGTAGACAGAGTGCCCGAAGAACTAAGAATGGAGGTTCATAACGCTGTACAGGAGGCAGTGACCAAAATCATCGCAAAGAAAAAGAAATGCAAGAAGGCAAAGTGGTTGTCTGAGGAGGCCTTACAAAGAGCTAAGGAAAGAAGAAAAGTAAAAAGCAAGGGAGAAAGGGAAAGATACACCCAACTGAATGCAAAGTTCCAGAGAATAGCAAGGAGAGATAAGAAGGCCTTCTTAAATGAACAATGCAAACAACTAGAGGAAAACAATAGAATAGGAAAGAATAGAAATCTCTTCAAGGAAATCAAAGATATCAAGGGAAAATTTCAAGCTAGGATGGGCACAATAAACGACAGAAATGGTAAGGACCTAACAGAGGTAGAAGAGATTAATATGAGGACGTGGCAAGAATACACAGAACTGTACAAAAACGGTCTTAATCACCAGGATAACAATGATGGTGTGGTCACTCACCTAGAGTCAGACATCCTAGCGTGAAGTCACGTGGGCCTTAGGAAGCATCACTACGAACAAAGCTAGTGGAGGTGATGGAATTCCAGGTGAGCTATTTCAAGTCCTAAAAGATGATGCTGTGAAAGTGCTGCACTCAATATGCTGGCAAATTTGGAAGACTCAGCAGTGGCCGGCCACAGGACTGAAAAAGGTCAGTTTTCATTTCAAGCCCAAAGAAAGGCAATGCCAAAGAATGCTCAAACTACCACACAATTGCACTCATCTCACACAGTAACAAAGTAATGTGCAAAATTCTCAGAGCTAGGCTTCAACAGTACTTGAACCAAGAACTTCCAGATGTTCAAGCTGGATTTAGAAAGGGCAGAAGAACAGAGTCAAATTGCCAACATCCACTGGATCACAGAGAAAGGAGGGGAATTCCAGAAAAACATCTACTTCTGCTTCACTGACTACTTTAAAGCCTTTGACTGTGTGGATCACAACAAACTGTGGAAAATTTTTAAAGAGATGGGAACACCAGACCACCTTACCTACCTCCTGAGAAACCTGTATGTGGTTCAAGAAGCAACAGTTAGAACCAGACATGGAACAACAGACTGGTTCAAAATTGGGAAAGGAGAACAACAAGGCTGTTATATTGTCACCCTGCTTATTTAACTTGTATACAGAGTACATCATGAGAAATGCCAGGACTGATGACGCACAAGCTGGAATTAAGATTGCTAGGAGAAATATCAAAAACCTCAGATATGCAGATGATACCACTTTAATGGCAGAAAGAGAAGAGTATCTACAGAGCCTGCTGATGAGGGTGAAAGAGGAAAGTGAAAAAAAGCTGGTTTAAAACTCAACATTCAAAAAACTAAGATCATGGCATCTGGTCCCATCACTTCATGGCAAACAGAAAGGGAAAATGTGGAGGTAGTGACAAATTTTATTTTCTTGGGCTCCAGAATCACTGTGGATGGTTACTACAGCCATTAAATTAAAAAACACACTTGCTCATTGGAAAGAAAGTTATGACGAACCTAGACATTAAAAAGAGTTAAAGTATTAAAAAGCAAAGACATCACTTTGCCAACAAAGATCCGTACAGTCAAAGCTATGGTATTTCTAGTAGTCATGCATGGATGTGAGAGTTGGACCATAAAGAAAGCTGAGTGCTGAAGAATTGATGCTTTTGGACTGTGGTGCTGGAGAAGAGTCTTGAGAGGCCATTGGACTGCAAGGAGATCCAACCAGTCTATCCTAAAGGAAATCAGTCCTGAATATTCATTGGAAGGACTGATGCTAAAGCTGAAGCTCCAATACTTTGACCACCTGATGCAAAGAGCCAACTCTTGGGGAAAGACCCAGATGTGGGGAAAGATGAAGACGAGCGGGGAAAGGAGAAGAGGCAGTCAGAGGATGAGATGGTAAGATAGCATCACTGACTCAATGGACATGAGTTTGAGCAGACTTCGGGAGATGGTGAAGGACAGGGGAGCCTGACGTGCTGCAGGCCATGGGGTCACAAAGAGGCAGATGCGACTCAGGGACTGAACAACAACGAAAAGTTTTTTCCTTTCAGCGCTTTAAAAGATGATGTTTCACTTCCTGCTGGCCTCCTCAGTTTCTAATGGGAAAAGCAAGTCATCCAAACTGCCCCTCCCCAGTAAGTGATATACTTTCTCTGGCTGCTTCTAAGATTTTTTTCTTTGTCTACATTTTCAGCAGCATGGTTATGACATGTCTGGGCACTGACTTTGTGAGTTCATCCTGTCTGGAGCTCACTGAGCCTCCTGGTCCCCCGAATCTGTAGGTTTATATCTTTCGCAAGATTTGCGACACAATCAGCCCTTATTTATACTACGCTGTGTCAAGCTGGGGATACCAGAGGACGCAGAGAGTGGTGAGTGTGGCCCGTTCAGCGGAGCTTCCAGTCTTCCTCTCCAAACCACCTGCTACTCCTTCCTTTCCAGAACCCCACGCTGCTGCCCCAGGCACTGTGTTTACATCCGAGTGGTGCGCTTCCCTTCTCTGGGAGAGACACTTTAGAGTACGCTTCGTTCTTCTTTTCCTTAACTGAGACCTGATCTTTTTTGTGAACTGGTTCAAACTCATTTTCCAAATGCATAAGGGATTATAAGAATGAAGAAAGGTTTCCTTTTTAAATGAAATTAAATTGTTTTAGGATATACTTGTAGGCCAGCCACCAGTTACCTGCAGTGAGCGAGCACTCAAGGCTTTTCCTTTCTGCAGTTTATGATCATTCGTGATTTCCTGAGAACCCAGAGGTGAGAATGAATGTCACTTTTAAGTTGTCCTGGTTTTGCCTTCTTCTGGGATTCTCTCTTTAACATCTAAGAGCTGACTTGAAATTCCAGAAGGCCACTGAAGACATCCCAGGTTATACGAACCCAAGCACATGTACTCGTGCTGCCTGACAGAATTCTGTCCAGGACGGTGAAGCCTGCAAGCTTGCCCCGCTGCTGCTATCCTCGCCACAAGCAGTGGCTGCCTCAGAGCCCGCCCAGGACTGAAACCTGCTGCTCAGCCTCACTTCCTGACAACACTGCCAGTCCCTCACATCTGTGCACACAGCATGAGGCCTCACAAAGTCACAGACTCTGTTCTGAAGCATCATCCCAGGTGTTCACAGTCCGGAGTCCCTCTGACATGTACTCAAATTACAAAGACTCGCTATCACTTTTCAAATGGTCTTTTCTTTAAAAAAAAAAAGAAAAGAAAAGCACATGGAAAAATATTGAAAGGAAAAACACCAAAATGCAAACAGTGATCATGTGGGGGACAGTAAGATTCCAAGTGTTATTTTATTTCCTAATATTCTTATACATCGTCTACACATCACTATAACCAAGTCAAAGTGTTAGTCGCTAAAGTGAAAGTGAAGTCGCTTAGACGTGTCCAACTCTTTGGGACCCCATGGACTGTAGCCTACCAGGTTCCTCTGTCCATAGGATTTTCCAGGCAAGAATACTGTGGTGGGTTGCCATTTCCTCCTCCAGGAGATCTTCCCGATCCAGGGATTGAACCCGGGTCTCCCACATTGTAAGCAGATGCTTTACCATCTGAGCCACCAGGGAAGTCACAAGTCATGTCCAGCTCTTTGTGACCCCATGGACTGTAGCCCACCAGGCTCCTCTATCCATGGAATTTTCTAGGCAAGAATATTGGAGAGGGTGCCATGCCCTTCTTCAGAGGATCTTCCCAATTCAGAGACTGACCCGGGTCTCCCACATTGCAGGCAGATTCTTTACCATCTGAGCCACCAAGGAAGCCCATAACCAAGTGAGTGTGACTAACTTATCTAAAGGAATCCACTCCCCATTTCCCAAAAACATAAGCAACTGGGAGACCACTCAGCCACAACCACCTCTGCCGCCTACGCCAGGAACACCTCTTTAGTAAGACTTTGTCCATGAGACTTCATTGGAGCAGAGGTTCAGAATTTTCCAGCAAGTCACTACTTCTCAAACCTGACTGCACATCGGATTTGCCTCACCCACAGCGCACAAACACAAACAAAACACCTGTCAGGCTGGGAGGTGGCGTCAGGAAGAGAAGCCCAGCAGGTCTAAAGCTGACCAGAAAGGCTGTCATCCACCGAAACGGGGGAAGCTGCAAAGGGAATAGGTCTGACAGATCAGAAAAAAAGAAAATCAGAGTTTAGCTTTGGTGCTTGTTCATCAGAGAAGGCCTACCAGACGTCCAGAGGGAGCTGTCGGGTACGCAGCGGGAGGCCCATGTGTGAGGCAGAGCTGGGATCCAAACCCAGCAAGTCTGACTCCAAAGTCCATGTTTTTAAATCACCACAGGATGCCACTTCTACAAAATATTTCCAAAGAGAAAGGGGAAAGGAATTAAAAGTCTACTAAATATCTTAATTATGCTTTAGCCCTAACTAGAGCTACTGCCACCATCTGGGATCACCAGTCTGGACACTCAGGCCCCAGGGACGGGCCCTCTGAAGCGGGGAGGGGAGGCAGGGAGAACCGACGCCTTGGACAGCAGCCAGCTCCAGCCTGCACCCAGGAGCTTCCTCCCAGCTTGCGGGAGGGCCCAGGGTGAGGGATGGGCGGCCCAGACACAAAGCTGGAGCAAACAGGATGGAGGCAGGGCTGTATGAGGCATGCAGGTACCGTTACATCCTGTATTATTGATGCTCAGAGCCAGATGGTCCTCTTCTCTGCAGTATCATGTTACTACAGAATTAGCTGACCTAGTCACTTCAGTTCACAGAAACCCTCTAAGAACATAATCCACGTTCGCCTTTAAAAAAGGGGGGTACGACAAAGATAACAGAAATTCAAGCATGATGCAAGTGGCATTAAGAGCCATGGGAAAATCTACGCAGCATAATGTATATAAAAAGTATAACTTTTTAGAAGAGCGTAGATTTCTTTAAAAATTCTGTAACAGCTTAGCTACTGAGTTTCCTAAGAAACCGCAGAGCTAAGCTCTGCATGTGAATACACATTTTAATTGTGTGTTATTTTAACAATCTACACAATAAGTGATCCAAATTCAAAATGTAACAGTCTCTAAAAATGAATTTCAACACTGATTTATTTTGCAAGTCTCCTGGGTCCCAACAACTGCTGTAAGGAGCATTAGACACCATTTGAAACACCATGAATTTGCCAAAACATAAACAATGAAATCTGTACAAAGCCAGTCTGCGGTCTGAGCCAGAGCCCTACACAGTGCACCCCCGGACCTAACACGTCTACACATGGAGGGGCCACAAGACTTAGCAGTCCCACGACTTCCACGGGCACTGGGCCAGACCCCCTTCTTTCACCCGGACAAGTCCAAGAGCCGCACACTTGCCAGGGGGCCTCATCATTCCCTGCATGCGTAAAGCCCTTGGTGGGGGGCTCCCCACAGCCTCTAGGTTAGGGGCAGGCTCCAAGCCCATCACGTCCCACCAAGAGGACCACCCGCCCCTGTTCCCCGGGCTCCCACTGCATGAAGCCCGGAGCTCGGGCCGCCTGGCACCTGCCCCCCTCCACTTCCTGCAGAGGAAGAGCCACGGCGAAGGCCCTGGCACCCACAGGCCTGGGGCTGAACTCCAGTTCCTCTGCTTTCCAGCTGCACACTCATTCGGTCTGCTCTCAGGGCTCTTTTGGTAAAATGAAGACGGTAACTAATTTCTTCACGAGGTTGTGGCGAGTTTTAAATGAACTAGAAACCCAAATGATGACTCATTTAACCCCAGTGTGTGTTCCCCATGGCGGCCCTGCCTCCCTCTCGGTGACCCTGCCCTGGAATCATTTGTGCACCAGAGGGGTGCTCTGGAGCCTGGGGGCAGTGCCATTTCTCTAACTCCAGGGCCACGCACGAGGCTGGCTCTTAGAGAAGTGTCTACTGAACAAGTGTCAGTGGATAAAAAACCAAGGTTTGGGCAGGGTAGGGGGGCCGGCTACTGGCAGTGTCATGGCACTGGGCAAACGCCCCACTGTCAGGACAGCTGGGGCTTGGGGCCAACCAGAAGATGTAGGTGGTCACAGTCGGGGTAGCTGAGGCCACAAACACCCCCCGGCCTTGCTGAGTCTGTGCTTGAGCCCTCTCCCTGGAAGGATGAGCACCTGCCTCCAGGGCTGGCACCCTCCCCGCCGCAGTGGGCAAAGGAGCCCACAGTAGTGAGACACCACAGGCTTGGTCTGACCCGGAACCCCACCCTCTCCCCCAGGACAGGTGGGCAGCCTCCGCCAGCGAGGGGAAGGGGGTCACACAGCAGCCTGGGTAACGAAGGCCCCAGCTGCCCTGCTCCCAGGCGGCACAGGAATGGGTAAGTCCCAAGAAGGGAGAATTCCTTAATAGCAGACACAATAAAAAGTGTGATCACATTTGTAACTCTTATTGGAAAAAAACTGATTAAATTTAATCAAGTTCTAAACAGCCTGGGTGTTCACTGGAAGGACTAATGCTGAAGCTGAAATTTCAATACTTTGGCTACCTCATGCGAAGAGTTGGCTCACTGGAAAAGACCCTGATGCTGGGAGGGATTGGGGGCAGGAGGAGAAGGGGACGACAGAGGATGAGATGGCTGGATGGCATCACTGACTCGATGGACACGGGTTTGGGTGGACCCCGGGAGTTGGTGATGGACAGGGGGGCCTGGCGTGCTGCGGTTCATGGGGTTGCAGAGAGTCGGACACGACTGAGCAACTGAACTGAACTGAACTGAAAAAGCTAAAGCCCTTGGGATCAGGAAGGGAGAATTATTTAATATCAAACACAATTAATAAAAATTTGATCACACTTGTAACTCTTATTGGGAAAAAACTGATTAAATTCAATCAAGTTCTAAAGCCCAGCCGTCTCAACTTTCCCACGTGCGCATGCATACAAGCTGTAAGAAAAAAGCTGAAGTCACCCACGTTCTGAAGACAGACTTAAATAGCAGGCACTTAGCATGCAAGTTATAACAAAGCTTTCCAATTGCAAAGCCTCAATGATGGTCATTTATGCAAGGCTCATAAATGGATGCTGTACCCCATATTTCTGTGTCTTTGTATCTTGTATACCTTTTGTAACTTCTTTGCATCTTTCTGAGCATTCTCTCCGAGTGGTACTTTTCCAAATAACTTCCATCCCAAGTCACTTTGTTTGTCAAGTCTTGCATTCTGTTTTCTAGCAAGCGAATTCCTGTAAGAAGAAAATGAAAGAGTTAGGGAATTGTTGGACACTTACAGAAACACCAGGACCGCTGAATCACTCTAGTGAAAACAAGCAGACTTTCCTTAGAGATCAATGTGCTGAATCACAGACTTTAATTCTGCAGACTTGATTCTCACGTAGACACGGAATTATGAAGCAGGTGAAAAGCTCTTGAACCACAACAAGTAAGCTTTTTGTAATTCAATGAAAATATATACAACAAGTTGTATCATTCAGAGTAAGGATATGCATTACAGCGTAACAAAGTATATCCAGAAAAAGTGAGCTTTGAAGTCGAACCAAATTGAACTGAAACCCTGGCTCAGTCACTCAGTAGCTGTGTAACTCTGATCTGTACATTAACCTCTCTGAGACTCAGTTTCCTTATGTTTAACAAGGGTCACTATATGAATTAAAGGGACAGGTACATGATCAGTACTCAAAGGATGACAACTGCTTTTGTACTGAACCTCTAACTTAGTTTAAATTATCTATAAGGTAAATCTATATTATCTGTTTATAAAGTCTCCATGTATCATAAAAAGAAAGCCACTCACGAGACAGTCACATGATCTTCTCTCATAATAACATGTAAACAAACCCTAATAACACAAATAAGTTATAAATGGTGCTACAGATAAACTGTTCTGGAACGTACTGCATTGGCTCATTCATTGAAAATGAATGGTTTCTAGGGCTCACTGGAAAGTTTAAGATGAGCATGAAGCGTCTTGTGTGCCAGAAAGAAGGTGCTCAAAGAAATACTGCGATAGGTTTAACAAAAACAGTACCCGGCTTGAAAGGGCTCTCGCTGACTAAATCTGGAATGTAATCATCAAAATACATAATGAGAACAAAGGATTATAATCCACCCAATAAAAAAAGAAATCCATGAGCCCAAATGGATATGGATACAAATAGGAAAATGAACACATGAGTGAAGGTGGAAGGAAAATTCTTAGAATGCCCCAAGTAAGTATTCTTTCCTGAGAAATCCTATGGACAGAGGAGGCTGGCGGGCTACAGTCCACGGGGTCGCAAAAAGTCACACACGACTCAGCAGCTAAACAATGACAACAGTAAGTAGAGAAGGACTGATGGGCTTATGGATTAGTCAACGGATGCTAAACCAGTAGATGAAGCTGGATGGAGAGAAGGATTTTTACACAGTCTGAAAGTAGCTCCCACAAATGACTTGTTAATTACAAAGAAAAATTAATTAACTTCACAGTGGAGACACCTCACTAGCCAAGCGATCACAGTGGGCACCCTCAGCGTCAGGATGGACAGCGCAGGTCACCTCCTCTGATGCTGAGAACAACACACCAGGTTGCCTGTAGTTAGCAAAAAACGCATGAATATCACCTGAATATCACCGTGAGGAAACACAAACACACCAAAACAGGGGGACAGCCAAGGAAACGATAAATCTGACTCTGAAAATGTCAGGGTCCCGTGTGGACAAAAAAACACTGCCTTTGGTAAACTAAGAATGTTGCCTCCCACCAAGCCATCAGCCACTGTAGCCATCCCTAACGGTCCATCCTGAGGGGGTTCAAGATGCAGAAAACCAGCATACTGGCCCCATACAGTAATGATGTATTTCAAGGGAAGTGATTTCAATCAGCCCAGACTTCTGCATCTTCCCATACACAGAAAAGCTCTACAGTCATTAACACGAGATGGCTGTTTTTGTGATTAGCAGTAATGTTTCGATGTTTCACTACATGGTTTTTTGTTTTTGTTTTCTTCAGCAAAAAC
This sequence comes from Bos grunniens, assembly GCF_055505025.1. NCBI lineage: Eukaryota > Metazoa > Chordata > Mammalia > Artiodactyla > Bovidae > Bos > Bos grunniens. Next base: position 4,381,089 of record NC_141170.1, read on the forward strand.
TCCTCTATACCCAGGTTCCTTGCTTATCTCTCTGCAACAGTCCATCAGAGCTATCAGAGAGGCTGCCTTCCCAGGCTATAGTCCTCAGGAAGGCCACCTAATAAAACAGAATTCTCAGCTTTTACGTGGTGCATCTTCCTCAGCTGACAAAGACTGAAGAACTGTTCCAGCTTAAAAGGAGGCTAGAGACCTGGGCGCTTCCCAGGTGGCGCTAGTGGTAAAGAGCCACCTGCCAGTGCAGGAAACGTGAGAGACGTGGGTGCTGTCCCTGGGTTAGGAAGATCCCCTGGAGGAGGGCATGGCAACCCATGCCGGTATTCTTGCCTCGAGTATCCTATGGACAGAGGAGCCTGGTGGGCTACAGTCTATATGGTTGCAAAGAATCTGACAGGACTTGAGGTGACTCAGCACAGCACACACAGAGAGACCTGACAATTAAAGGCAGGAGGAGAAGGAGGCGACAGAGGATGAGATGGCTGGGTGGCGTCACTGACTCAATGAACCTGAGTGTGAGCAAACTCCAGGAGACAATGAGGACAGGGAGGCCTGGAGTGCCGCAGTCCATGGGGTCGCAGAGAGTCAGACACAACTCAGCGACTGAACAACAGCAGCAACAGGTGGATCCTGTACCACATCCTGGACCATGGGCCAAAAACGGTATAAAGAAGACTGCCGGGACAGCTGATGCAACGTGAACACGGATGACAGAGCACAACAGCCCTGGGGTGATGTTACATTTCCTGGTCTTGCTAACTCTGCTATGGTTACGGAAGAGAGTGCCCTTCTGGTATACTTTCCATTGGATCATATAGAAAGCAAGAGAATTTGAGAAAAACATCTGCTTCATTGACTATGCTAAAGCCTTTGACTGTGGATCACAGCAAACTGTAGAAAATTCTTAAAGAGATGGGAATACCAGACCACCTTACCTGACTCCTGAGAAACCTGTATGCAGGTCAAGAAGCAATATTTACAATCTTACATGGAACAATGAACTGGTTCAAAATTAGGAATGAAATACAACAAGGCTGTATATTGTCACCCTGCTTATTTAACTTGTATGCAGAGTACATCATGCAAAATGCTGGGCTGGATGAAGCACAAGCTGGAATCAAGATTGCTGGGAAAAATCTCAATAACCTCAGATATGCGGATGACACCACTCTTATGGAAGAAAGTGAAGAAGAACTAAAGAGCCTTTTGATGAACGTGAAAGGTGAATGAAAAAGCTGGCTTAAAAGTCATCATTCAAAAAAAACGAGATCATGGCATCTGGTCCCATCACTTCCTGGCAAATAGATGGGGAAACAGTGGAAGCAGTGACTGACTTTATTTTCTTGGGCTCCAAAATCACTGCAGACGGTGACTGCAGCCATGAAATTAAAAAGACGCTTGCTCCTTAGAAGAAAAGCTATGACAAACCTAAACAGCATATTAAAAAGCAGAGATATTGCCGACAAAGGTCCAACAGTCAAAGCAATGGTTTTTCCAGTAGTCATGTGGATGTGAGAGTTGGATCATAAAGAAGGCTGAGGGCCGAAGAATTGATGTTTTTGAACTGTGGTGTTGGAGAAGACTCTTGAGAGTCCCTTGGACTGCAAGGAGATCCAACCAGTCCATCCTAAAGGAAATCAGTCCTGATTATTCCTTGGAAGGATTGATGTTGAAGCTGATGCTCCAATACTCTGTCCAACTGATACGAAGAACTGACTCATTGGAAAAGACCCTGATGCTGAAAAAGATTGAAGGCAGGAGGAGAAGGGGACAACAGAGGATGAGATGGTTGGATGGCATCACCAACTCGATAGACATGAGTTTGAGCAAGCTCCAGGAGATAGTGAAGGACAGGGAAGCCTGGCGTGCTGCAGTCCATGGGGTCGTAAAGAGTCGATACGATTGATCGAACAAAGGGGGATATCTCCAATTGCCTCTTCTAATGCTTCCCCAAAATTCTCATATGCTTATGTAGAATAGATGCCTTGTTCACAGAGTGAATAAAACAAAAGGAATGGAATGTAAACAGCTAGTGAATTTGAATAAAGGATATATGGAAGTTCCTTATATTTTTCTTGCAAAGTCTCTATAAATTTAAAATTATATCCCCCAAATGTTACAAAAACTTTCAAAAAAGGTTCTTTGTATTCTTCCTTGCTTTTCTCTTGTGGTTTATAATGGAACCTATTCAGAAGTTGGTATCATATCCCCAAGGCAACGTCTATTTACATTTGTAAGAAATGAAGTTTGAGGTGTCTCCAGGCCCAACCTGTTTGATGTGTTAAAACCACACCGAATCCTTTGGCACCCAGAAGGGTTCTAAGAATCTGGGCATCCAGAGTTTGGGTTCTAAGGGCTTACGTTTTGCTAAAGAGAGGAGGTGCCTCTGGGGAAGAGAACTGGGTGCCAAGGGACAAAGGTGAGGAAATCAAAGGCACCTGGAAAGGAGAGGGCCAGGGATGAGAGGCCCGCCTTCCCGAGGACCCTGACCAGATTGCAGGGACGGGAGTCGCTAAGGGTGTGGAGGGCTAACAGCAGAGAAGCACTCAGAGGCGACTGGGCACGGGGAAACACAGAAGAACTGTGGGCTTTGTGATCCGGGAGGCTGGGTGTCAACCGCGGTGCCGTTCACTGAAGATGACTGACAGGAAGTGAACCAAGAGCAACAGAAACCGTGGTTTCTCTGTCCACTGCTAAGGCTACACCATGTCACACAAACAGAGTGCAGATAAAGTTTATCAAAACTCAGAATGGTGGGGCACTTCCCTGGCGGTCCAGAGGTCATGACTCTGCACTTTCAGAGCAGGGGCATGGGTTCCATCCCTGGTTGGGGAACAAAGATTCCACATGCCACCCGGTAAGGCCAAAAAAACCAAAAAATCAGCGTTGTATAATTATTTTTAGCCTAAGAGCTTAAGCTATACATTACAGGCCATGATTTTTGAAGGGTCTGTAACAGTATCTTTGGATGTATTATTTTTTGTGATGCTGAGGTCACCACAAGTACCCAGGAGCTCCGAGCAGAAAGGACTCCCTGCGAGCTTCAGCTGCGTGTCACCTGCAGCTCCGGCGCCAGCGCGGGGAGCAGGGAGCCCAGCCAGCAAAGGCTTCCCGCCCCCTGCTCCCCTTTCAGGTCACGGTCACGGGGAGACTGGCGTGGAGCTGGTTGCTGGGCCCAGGAGCCAGGTGGAGCCAAGGGCGCACCTCTGCCCATCACAGGACCCACTCTGGGGGCCGGGGGCAGGGCGAGCCCCCAGGCCGACCTGTGCCTTCAGCCCTGTGCTGCGGTCCTAGTGTGGGGCTCAGAGACGCCCTTGGGGACGCCCACACACGGGGCTGCTCCTGCCAGTCCAACAGGGCCCAGAGGGAAGAGGTGTCTGGATCCCTGGGGGTGTCCCCACGCAAGTTCTGTGACCATAGTGTAGCCCAAGCCTGGGTCCCAGAGGCTGAGAGCGCACGCGTGCTGCTGGAGAAGGCAGTGGTCTTTCCACCGCGTGTGTCCTCAGGGGGACAAGTACATGAGAGGAGGGGGCAGGCTGGGGCCCACCCAAGGCCAGGGGGAGCCAGCCACCTCCAAGGGTGGGGCCCACAGACGGGCATCCACACAGGCTCAAGGCAACAGAGACAATCTGGACAAATCAGAGCTCAGATGAGACAGAGGAAACATCTGAGCGGGGGAGGGTCCCCAGGGGCTCCTAGAAGGAGGGGCTAGCAGTCCGGGGAGGGGTGGCCGAGCAGGACACCCAACTCGCCTCCCAAGGGAGGCCACCAGCAGGGGTGATGAGGGCTCGAGGCGGCGAGGAGGACCGGCCGCCCCAGAGGAGGGCCCTGGGTGGGAGGGTGGAAGCTCCGCTGCAGGGAAACGAGCGCGTCCTCCACCGGCAGCACCGGGACCTCCGCTGCTGGCCTCCCTGCAGTCTCTGACTGCAGAGCAGAAACAGCACGGGAACGGAGGGGACACGCCCCTACACTGAAGGGAACGACGCCACCAGGGCTGATAGGGAACCAGGGCTGCGCCGTCTCCAGTCCGCGGGCACGACGACGGGCTTCTGTAACAAGACCGTCCACAGCCTCCCAGGACTCTGGACAACAAGTCCCGCGCTGCCTATCCGCACACGCAGGCACACCAGCATGGCCCCCTGAACACACACACACACACACTCAACACACCACACACACACCCATTCACACACACACCATACAGTCAACACACCACACACACACTTAACACACCACACACACTCACACCACACACACTCAACACACCCAACACACCACATAGACACCCAACACACCACACACACACATGACACACATACGCACACACCCAACATACCCAACACACACAGTCTGACACACACACGTGGTGGGCACAACCTAACTCCTGCCAAGCCCCTCCCTCAAGGCTGGCGGGTGAGGGCTGCGGGCGTGGTGGCCGCAGGGACGCACCTGAAGACCCTAGGAGACCCTGGGGAGACAGAGGACTCGCCTGCCCTGAGGCTGGCTGCAGCGTGGGGGCCTCGGCAGCGCTGCCCCAGAAGCACCCCCAGAGGCGGGGGGTGGTGCCGCTCCACACCCCCCAGGCTGCGGGCCTCCACCGCAGCGCGGCAGGGAGAGGCAGCCCTCCGTGCTCAGAGACCACCAGGCTCTCCTCCTCAACTCTGGTCTTGCCCCACTGCCCCTCCACCCTGGGGCCTCCAGGGCTGGTCACCCCACCTGTGCCTCAGCAGTCCCTCAGGCGCAGCTCCAAGACCCGCGAGCCCTGGGCCCCTGCCAAACTCCACCGGCCATGCCTCCCAGAGCCCAGGGCCCTCTCTGGAAAGCGCAGGTGGACCCACCAGCCCCCGCCCCGACCCCTTCCACGGCTCCCCTGAGCTCATGGCACTTGCACACTCGATGTTCCCTCCACCCGCTCAGATGGTAGAGTCTGCCTGCAAGGCAGGGGACCCAGGTTCGATCCCTGGGTCAGGAAGATCCCGTGGAGAAGGAAATGGCTACCCACTGCAGTATGCTTGTCTGGGAAATCCCATGCACAGCGGAGCCTGGCATGGGGTCACAAGGGTCAGACACGACTTGCTGACTAAACCCCCGACCCTCAAAGTGCTCCTGACAGGGAGCCAGGAGGGTCGGCCTCACGGGGAGGTGCTGAGCCTCACGGGCTGCACACAGGACCTGCACATGCATGGGGCCCCAGAAAGTCCACGGGGAACCAAGAAGGCAGCCACGGTCCCCTGGCTCCACCCACCTCTCCAAGCCAGCGCTCTGCACCCAGAGGCAGGTGTCAAAGCCGGCGGCTGAGGGAAGGTGACCCAGGGGGCGCAGGCCCCACCAGAGGCCTATGGCTGACGCACGTCAGATCCACTTTCCAATAAAGCTGAAGAGCCTCAGGAAACACACCTTAGAGTCTGTAACAGGTGAGCCACATCCAGCTACAAGGGAAGAGCGTCATCCTCAGAGCCTGAGGGGCAAGAAAGCCAAAGGCAAGAAAAGGGAGCCGGGGTCTCCCCCGGCATTTACCCATGGCTGGCAAAATATCTATTCTTGTCTCAATAGGCACGACTCAGAGGACAAGATACAGAACACCAACGACCGAGTCGCGTTGACAGTAATGGCGCGCCCAGCCTCGGGGGACGAGCTTATGGCTGCCGGGAGGAGGGGACGGTTAGGGAGTCTGGGAGGGACATGCGCAGCAGGCACATTCTGGGCCCATCCCCATGCTTTTCCCACCGGAGAGCCAAAAAGCTGCAAGGGCGTGGGGTAGGGAGGAACGAGAAAGATGAAAAGGTGGAGACAGAAAGACTAAGGAGCAGGCCGCACCGGGCCTGGCTCCCGCGCGAGCGTGAGCCCAAGCTGAGCGGGGCCTCTGGCTGGGCTGCGGGCCGGGCGCCCCCAGTGCCTCACCCCTCACCCTCCTCCCGCTGCCCGTCTGCAAGGGCAGAGCTACGTCTGGGGAGCCTCGAAGGTCACACACTTTGGGGCATGCTCTTCAAGGGAAAAAAAATACTAATTAGGTACACAAAGTCATCCTGACTCATTTGAAAAGACCCTGATGCTGGGAAAGATTGAGGGCAGGAGGAGAAGGGGACGACAGAGGATGAGATGGCTGGATGGCATCACCGACTCAATGGACATAGGTTTGGGTGGACTCTGGGAGCTGGTGATGGACAGGGAGGCCTGGCGTGTTGCAGTTCATGGGGTCGCAAAGTCGGACACGACTGAGCGACTGAACTGGAACTGGAGAGGTCCTGATGTCAGGTTTATAACATGTCATAAACCCAGTTTTATATGCTTCTGAACCCTGGGACGAGGGACGCAGCAGCCACTAGAGCTCACAGGTCACCAAACTCCGGCACAGTCCAGCATCCCACGTCTCTGCTTTTAGCTGAGTGATTACAGAGCCAAGGGCCGACACAAAAGTTGAGAGGCTGTCTTCACAGGTGGTGAGGCTGAGGCTGTTACCTTCACCTCCGCCCCCAAGTTAACTTTCCCGAGTTACTGAAGCCAAAAGAAGGCGATTCAAGGAGCAAGTAAGAATGCTCGCTGACAAGAGGCCTGCGAGGCGTTCAACCTGGGTCCCTGGCCTCGCGGGTGTCAACGCGCCATGTGTGAGCTGAGCCACACACGGGCACACGGATACATTCCTAGATGCTATCACTGCGGCTGTGTTTGTCTTCGCCACCAGCAGGCAGAGTCCGTGGGCACGAACACAGCCTCTTCCATTTGCTGTGGTGCCTCCAGTGTCTAGAACGGTTCCCGGCCTGCAGGAAAAGACTCAAACTCATCAAACGTGTGCTTTTACAGGGAATTTTCATAAAGATTATCGGAGAGTTACTCCTGTCCATTTAAAACCAAAGCAGCCAGGACTGGGAGAGGGCGAGGAGTCCTGCCCAGGGAGAGACGGAATGAGGCTGTCCCGGAGGGCGGAGGAGGGCTGGGACGGGAGGACAGTCCTCGCCGACCCGGTGGAGCAGGTTCCACAAGCCACCCACGCTCCCCAGGGTTTCTCAGAGTCTTGAGAAATAGACCTCCGATGTCTTCCTCCTTTGAGAGGCCGTACATTTGAACTCCTGGCTGTGATTCAGTAATTACTTGGGGCTTCCCGCTCTCTTGCTCCTGTCTCAGTGACAAACTGCTGGCGACTTCTGATCCCACAGCAACCGGAAACCAGCAGAAACAGTGTTTGGCTCCCCCGAGGACTGGCTGGCCCAGCTGGGTATCTCCTTCAGCGTCTCCTGAGTCACAGACCACCTGTCAGGCTCCGGCAGCAGGCACTTCTCCTGTGCTTCATGTGTGAAACAACGCTACAGGAACGGTGCTATAGTTACTACGATACAGACAGCATAAGCTCACACAGGCTCAGTGAGGTCAAAAATTCACTCGAGAGACATCTAAACCCTGACACCCATCAGCGGCAGAGAAGGGGAGAAGCTCCACGGACTCCTCGGAAGTCCACCTCCCGTGTGTTTCTTCCAGATTCCCACCCCTCCACGACTGACACGCTCCGCAGCTGCACAGACGCACACCGGGCCTGGCTCTGCTCTGAAAGCACAAGGGGAAGAGGCTGGCCCACTTCGACCGTCAGCGAGACACCAAGGGAAAGCCGCAGTCTGCAGAGCAAACCTCCCGTGTGATCAGATTCTACCTACCTCGTGGGAAAAAGGAAGTAAGGGAGACACCGAGGTCTTATGGCCACAAGCATTGTGGCCCAAATTCCTAGTTCCACACACAGTTAAAAGTACCCAGGAGTCCCTCTCCTTTTTCAAAAATGTTACCCAAGCAGCAGCTGACGCTAAACCTTTAATCCACTAAAAGCAATGCTAACCCTCGGGGTGAGGGGTGGGGGCGGCGGACATGAGCACGGATATAAAATGGGGCCCTCGAGCTCCTGGTACACACAGCAGACCCCCGCTGATCACCCCCATGTTAAACTGAGGAACAGCCGAGGAAACAAGTCTGCCCCACGCAGGCTTGGAGGAGGGGAGCTAAACCACGTTAAAAGCTATCTAACATGGGAGGAACCGTGCTCCAGTTAAGTCTGCAATTACCGAAGCAAGAAAGGCAAGACCACAACCACCAACCTGTCCATCAACAGCAACGCAGGGGAGACAGCCATCACACCTCCGGGAAGCGCCTGGCTCTGAGGCAGCCACAGGAGCACGCGCCTCCCCCAGGAACATTCCTGCCCGGCCCAAGCCGCAGTCCCAAGCAGCACCATGGGCGCCCTTCCGAGCCCGCTCCACGCAGTCTGGAAGGCTAAGGAAGGCTGGGCAGAGCAGCCCGGCTGGAAAGGCCAGGCGGTGGGGGTGTGCGGGGCTCTGACTCCTAGTCAGTCCCCAGGAGGCTGGGTGTGGGCAGTCTGGGAGGAAGGCTGATCGACCAGGCTTCCAGGGCCCCACACAGACCCACTCATGCAGCTCAGCACCCGGCAGAGACCCAGAGCCACAGCACAGCAGGACAGGCTCACCTGACCCCAAAACCCACGGGTGCTGCAGACTAAGAAGGCAGGCGAAGGGCATCTGAAACAACTGAGCACCTCCTCTGGGCAGACACTGCACTCTGTGCAAAAGCAACCAGGTTTTCTGGTGAGTCACAAACATGGTCACTCAATCTCTGTCCAAACACTTGCCTTAGAACCGTCACTAGGGGACTGTCCCTCCATGACTTCAAATAGTGCTAAAGCTTTTTTAAGGGACAAGATCTAATTAACAACGTCCAGTCTATAGAACTGATCTATTCTAAAGCCACAAGATACCATGGGTTGGCTGGCCCTTGGGGCAGGCATCATTCAATCATTTGTCAACAATCAGCCCACGCGCCCAGCTAGGGCTCACTTGCTACTAAGCAGCCCCATCGTCCATGCCTATCTGGCACATGTCTGTATGTCTGAAATTACACAAAAGACATCTGACTGGAGACAGCAGGCGGACATCTCTGGCAAGAGGAGCTGGTGAGGAACAGAGGAAAAAGTTACTTTATGTTACAAACTACTATACTGCCACTTTATTTTTTTTAAAAATCAAACCTTTGCAACTAAAAAGAAAAGACAGCCAAGCATGGGCGGTAAGAGGGTACAGCGTGGCCCCGAGCACACGCCTGTCCCAGACGGACACGACTCCCACCCCAGTGCAGCGGATGCTAACGAACACACTCTACAAAGCCGGGGACCCCAGAGCGGGGGTCTGGACCAGGGGCAGCGTCACCTACCTGGGAGCTGGCGAGAAATACAAATCTTGACCCCATCCAGACCTACTGGGTCAGAAACTCACGCGCGGCCCAGCGAGCTCTGTTTCACAGGCCCTCCAGGTGGCTCGGATGCGGCTAAGGTTTGAGAAGCACTGTTCTGACTACACTTACACACTTCAAAAAATTCCTGCTCTCCTACTTAGCAGTTCTGGTCAAATCCCTCACTACCCGAGGAATCAAACTGACGTTTTTCCATCTGTAGCTCAGGGTGAGAACAGAGCAGTCATTCACAAAGTGAATATAAGAGATTCACTCTAAGAATCCACAAAGCCACTATAGGAGATTCACAAAGAGTTCACTTGAAGAGACTCCTCACAAAGCCACTGGAAGAGATTAGTCAAAGCCCCCCAGCAACAGCCTGCTTTCCCGGCTTCATCTGCAGTCTCCTTCTCGGGAGCCACTGTGCTTTCTACGCTCCAGAACACTCATGTTCCTGTAGTCCTTCCAAGTTCTTCCTCAACCTGCAGTATTCATGTTTTATAATTATACCTCAGCAAAAAAAAATGCTTCCAGAAATATCCATAATTTTAAAACTCACAGAGAAAACTCAGGTCCAGATGGTCTCACTGGTGAATCCTTCTAAACATTTAAGGAAGAAACCTTCACAAACTCTTTCAGAGAACAAACCTTTTAGACCGCCCCCCGACCACAGCAAATTTATTAGGTCACTCAACTGATGCATTTATACGTCTGATTCACCAAAAAAAACAGGACTTTCTGACGACCCTGGGAGGGTTATCTGACATGGGTTAGTATGTACGTGTATACATGTTAAATTCCCACAAAGCCTTTTTATTATTTTTAAAAATTCATATATAATAGAGCAGACTTTTTGGTGTGCAGGTCTCTGAGTTTTAACACACTGGTCAGTTCATTTAACCACCAGGGGAAAATCTTACAGAAAGTCTTTGAGAAAACAGAAACAAGAACATTCCTCAACCGATTTTATAAGGTCAACATAATCTTCACACCGAAACTGGACAGAGAATATTGTAAGAAAGAAAAATTACAGGCTATACTCTTATGAACAGAGGCAGAAAAAATTTCAAATGTATATATTAGCAAATCAAATCCAACGACAGATATAAAGGATGATCTATCAAGAACAGTTGAGATGATTCTAAGGAAGCCAAGTTAGTTTACTTAACATTAGAAAAATGTTATTCACCACATACAGAAAATAAAGGTGAAAACGCATCATCAATAGATGTGGAAAAAAGCATTTGATAAATGCAACACACTCATGACTTTTTAAATCGTACAACTATGAATAAAAGCAAACGATTTTTATCAGAATCCTTAATCTGATTTTTAAAAAGTGCTTCTTACTATAAAGTAAGGCATCTAGTAAAACACATCTTATTGCAAAAATCACACTTAGTGGGAAACAGAGAAAGCTTTCCCCGAGGCCGGCGCCACACAAGGCTCTCTGCCAGCACTACTTCAATCTAACCTGCATCGGAGACCCTGGTCACGCAATAACTTAAGAAAAGTACATACAAAGTGTAAGAATTGGAAAGAAACAAACCCCATCCACAGACAGCATGGTATTCTACAGAGAAAAGTCAAAAGAAACCACAGATAAACTGTAAGAACTGAACTGAGCAAGATTCTGGGAGTCAAGGTCTACAGACAAAACTTAACTCCGTTTCCAACTAACGCTTATAAAACGGCATTTTGAAAACCATCAAAAATAACAAGTATCTTGGAATAAATTTAATGAAACACAAAACCTGTACATAAAGAATTATAAAATACTGTGAAAAAAATTTTTAAAAACTAAATAAATGAAAGGACATAACATATTCAGAGATCAGAAGTCTTCTACTATAGATTAGAAGTCTTCTACTGTACAAGTCTTCTATAGTAAAAAGTAACCAACAGATTCAATGTAATCCCAAACAAAATCAGAGCAGATTTCTGTGGTAATCGCCAAACTGACCTTTAAAATTTACAGGGAAATGAAAATGACCTAGAATAACCAAAACAATGTTAAAGAAGAACGAAGCAGGAGGGCTTCCTCTACAGATGTCAAAAGCTATGACAGGGTAATAGTAATTAAGAGGAGACAAGTGAGAGAACAAACAGATGACGGACACACACTCACCTGACTTCTTTCAAAGGTTCAGTGGGATGGGTGATCTCTACAACCCGCTCACTACCTCTCACTCTAACAGAACATTAATTCTGATGGACTACGGCTCTAGTTGGTAAAGGCAAGACAAAGTCTCTAAAAGAGAACGTGCACGCATGCTAGGTCGCTGCTGTCGTGCTCGGCCCAAGGACCGAACCTGTGTCTCTCAGGTCTCCTGCATTGACGAGCAGGCTCTCTACCACTAGCACCACCTGGGCAGCCCAGAAGATAACTCAGACTTTCTTAAACAGGACACAAAGGGCACTAAGCATAAAAAGAAAACTTCTATTAAGCAGAATTCATCACCATGAAGAACTTTTGTTAGTTTAATAAACCAAACTTTTAAAATATTAAGAGAATAAGAAGGTAAGCCATAGTGTAGAAGATACGGGCTTCCCTCGCGGCTCAGTCGGTAAAGAATCTGCCTGCAATGCAGGAGACCCAGGTTCAAATCCTGCGCCGGGACAACCCGCTGGAGAAGGAAATGGCAGCCCACTCCAGTATTCTTGCCTGGAGAATCCCATGGACAGAGGAGCCGGGCAGGCTACAGTCCGTGGGGTCACAAGAGTTGGACACGACTTAGTGACTAAACCACCACCACCAGAAGATGTTGCAACACACACCTCTCACAAAGGACTCTCCTTCTGAATACAGACATTACGCCTACAAACCAGTCAAGACACACCTCAACAGGCAAGCCACAAAGGGAGATTCTCAATCAGCAAGATATGAAAAAGTGAATCGAATCATGAGTCATCAGAGAAATGTAAAGGAAAGCTAAATACCCCTATCCCATCACCAGAACGGCAAAAAGCGGAAAGAAGCCAGGAAACCGACACCACCAAGTCTGGGAGAGGAGGGAGCCGTGTGCACACGCCAGTCCGAGCACGTTCTGGGACAGCCGCCCCGGAAGACCACCCAGCCGTGTCCACGAAAGCAGATCCAGCGAGTCCACCTGAGGGTTACACGCATAGAGAGACACTACGACCAGCGTTCTTCCCGGTGGTCACGAGCGGAACAAGCGAACACCCACCCACGGCAGAACGCAAAGGGGTGGGTCTATCTGCACACCTGAACACCCCCCAAACGAGAGAATGGATACTGCTGCCGCACAGGAACCACCTGGGCGAGCCGCCGACAAAACCGAGCAAAGAAAGCCAGACACCGGAGAATACGCCGTGTGACACCACACATCTAAAGTTCAAAACGAGCGGAACACATCTATGGTGACAGAAGTCGGAACAGTGGTGGCCCCCGGGGAGCGAGGTCCTGACCGAGAAGGGGCGTGACTCTCCAGGGGCACACGAGTGGGTGCTCACTCTGTCCCCATTCAGCAAACACTAGTCAGCTGCAAGCGTGCTCCTCTGGAGCCTCTGGGCTGATGGAGTCCCTTTCCGCAAAGTCCCTCCTCTGTGCCCCCAGCGCACTCACACTGACTGTGACAGAGAGCTGAGGGCTATGTTTCAGTTATTTATGCGCCACTGCCCACTACATACACGGGAACCTTACTTGGTCTTTGTACCCCCAAGGCCTGGCATAACCTGCTGGATTTGCTGCATTAACAGGTAATTCATTAACTAACCCTGAAACTGCACCACCACCTCAGAGCCTCCCACTGATAAGTCAGAGAGCAAAACAAGACCCCGTGTTATCCTGGGCCACAACCTCCTTGAAATCTCCTTCAAACACTCCCAACATTTAAATAGAGGAAGGGAAGATGAAACAGAGATGCCTTCTCTAACATCAGCTTAGGTTTTTAAGAAGAGAGAAAGAGAAGACACTGCGAAATGCCTACATAATGTAGTACAGAACACTGCTAAGGGGAAAAAACACACAGCTTTATTCTGAATCTCTGTCTGGACACCAAAGAACAGAGGGAGAATGGCGCTGCTCGTTAGTGACAGGCTGCAAGCTCCATGGACTGTGAGTGGGCGCGACCACAATGGCGGCAGAGCAAAGGGACAAAATGGCTGCGCTCTCCCGTTTTAGGGGTTCTGACGGTAAGATCAGACCTCAGGTGGAAAAAGCACATGCGGAAGAAAGCATTCAGCACCAGGCAGAGCTGGGCTCCCATCCCACCCTGCTAACAAGCTGCTGGACTCTGGGTAAGAAAAGAACCTCTTGGTTTTGAGGCACCACCTCCCGGTTACGCACTTTGGGACTGTGAGGAGTGCTTATCAATGACACTGAAAGCAGTCTGCTCATTATATAGGGCCAAGCACCGCATCTCGTTGAATCCTGACCCTAGTCACACGGGGCTTCCCTGGTGGCTCAGCGGTTACAAATCCATCTTTAATGCAGGAGACTGCCTGCAATGCAGGAGACACAGATTTGACCCCTGGGTTGGGCAGATCCCCTGGAAAAGGAAATGGCTACCCACTTCAGTATTCTTGCCTGGGAAATCCCATGGACAGAGGAGCCTGGCAGGCTATAGTTCATGGGGTCGCAAGAGTTGGACACGACTGCACGGCTAACCACCACCACCTAGTCAGTCACACACGTTATTTCTTTCACTCAACAAATACATGTTGAGCACTGCTCATCTCCGAGGCAGGGCCAAGTTCAGGAAACACAGTCGATGACGACCAGAGACACAGGTGTCCGTCCTCCACAGGCTTATGCATAATTTTCCTCAAAATGAGGAAATTCAGAGACATAACCTTGCCTCAGGTCACACAGTACACCAGAACACTTGGATCTGGACTTAAGTCTGTATTTTCCAAGAGCGGTTCTCAATCCTGGCTGCAAACTATAATCACCTAGGCAGCTTTTTCGAAACTCCTAATGCCTCGCTCTCACCCTAAACCGATTAAAACTGGTCTCTGAGGGCAGGGCCTGCACAATTTTTTTTTTTCAAGTTTTCTGAATAATTCTATTGTGCTGCAAAGGCTGAGGACTTTGTTCCTTCACTAATAAATGTTCCCTTCCCCTGCTATCTGTTTAACTGATGCTTTAATCTACGCATTGAATTTAAGATTAACTCCTTTCCAGCAGTTTCCATGAACAGCGAATTACTTTTAGAGTTTGCTTTAAACGGCCCAACAATTCTATCTGCTAAAGAAAAACCGAACTGTGAACACCTGCTTTGTAATGAGAACGTTTCCAGGATCTTGTTCCCAGGATCAGGCTAGTGCAGGTCCCCAACCCAGGGAGCCTGTGGAGCCCACCTGCCTGCGCCCTCTCCCTCCACAGCAGCAAATCCAGGCCCTGCCCCAGGATTCGCTGGAGCCCAGCAGATCCTCATCTTCTCTCGTATGGAAAACACTCAGCCCGGAGTGCGCACACCGCAGGCCTTGCCCGTGAGGATTCAGACAGACCAGCCTCTTACGTGCAGCTCCAGAACAAGAGCTCGTGCCGGCCAGGTGAACAGAACCGAGTCACGTTCTAACACTCCAGGGCCAGGCAAGGACACCAGCTGGGCATCAGGGATGACTAAGCCCCAGGCCCTGTTTTTGAGGGGCCCACAGTAAGAGCGAGACAGAACACCACTGAACTAAACCAAGAAGGCTACGGGAACAGAGGGCAGCACGCCTGGAGGAGGCTGCCTCTGCCCTGGCCACGGCGGGGTAGGCGTCACAGAAGAGGTGTCAGCTGGGCTGGGCCATGAAGCTGTGCAGAAATCGGCCCCGGGGACCAGGGCAGAGGGAAAGAGAGAGTGTCAGGTAAAGGCAGGGTAGGGCGAGCCAGCAGTGCTGGGCTCAGAGCACACCGTCCCATGAGTCAGAGCAAGTGCCCGGGGGAAGGAGAAAAGGGAAAAGTAGAAATGTTAGCTGCTCAGTCGTGTCCGACTCTTTGGGACCCCATAGACTGTAGCCTGCCAGGCTCCTCTGTCCACAAGATCCTCCAGGCAAGAATACTGGAGTGGGCTGCCATGCCCTCCTCCAGAGGATCTTCTCAACCCAGGGATCAAACCTGGGTCTCCTGCTTTGCAGGCAGATTCTTTACCGTCTGAGCCACCAGGGGAGCCCAAGGAAAGGAAGGGAGGAAGCCAAAGTCTCTGCATTCTGCAGACCGCAGGACGTGGAAGGACAAATCCTCCCAAACTTGAACTCAGTAACCAGAGGCCAGAGCTATGGACGCTTCTAACAGTCCGCCGGCCCTCACTGAGTTTCCTCGTTCACACAGCAGGGGCTGGACCTTCGCTGCCATCAACCTGCAGCCAGGACAGAGGGCTCCCGGAGGCTCTCATCCTCACCTCGGGAGGCGGCAGATCAGAGCCGACCCGGGGTCAGGGCCGCGGTCAGGAAGCAGCAGCACTTCTGGGATTGTGCCCCAGGAAATCACCCAGAATGCACACAGTGCGCACTGAGGTGCCCTCAGCCCATTTTATCACCAAAAAGTAGGAACAAAAGCCATTTCCTTATTATGGGATAAGTAAATGATTCACAGGATGGAATACCACCACAAAGACACCAGTATGTATGAACAATTCATTTTTAATCGTGTGAGAAAATGTTTTCAATAAGTAAAAAAAAAAAGCAGGATATCAAGCTGTGGCGATAACACATTTTTATGGATAAAATTCAGAGAAAGTCTGTAGGGAAATACTATAAAGAGGAACATCAGCAGCAGGTGTAAAAGTGGAAACGACAAAAACAAAATGATAACATAAAAGGTCAAAATTTGCCTACATACTTCTAAACAAATACAAGCTTTGGGAAAACATGTAAAAGAAGGCTTACCATTAAAAACAAAAGGCAAAAACCTCCCAGAAAGAACACGCCAGTTTCGCAGACACCACCAGTGTGGACGCCACGCGTGCAATCTGAAACCTACACCGCGGGGTGACCTGATGCGGGAGCTCAAACTGTTGACGGGGGGAGCTTCTCTCAAATTCTAGAACAATAACAAAGCTGAGAAGAAAAATATTTAGATTTTAAGAGCTAAGTGTTCCAGATCTCTTTATTACTCTTTTAGATTTACAATCTATCCCTCATTCACTTAAAAGGATTTACCGAACACTTACTAAGCGCTTGCACTGGCCAGGAAAACAGAACCAGAACAAATAAGCTGCCTAAGACGCAGCCCCTGCCTTCAACCCGCAGGAAGCTCACGGTGAGGGGCTGCAGAGGGTGTGGGTGCTGTTGCAAAACAAGACCACGGACTGTGGATCCAAATGAGGGGGTCTGGGCAGGGGACAACTGATCAGAGGAGGTTTTTCAGAGGGACAACGAGAGTTTGCCAGCATAGCAGGCCAAAGTGCAGGGGTAACCCACGCTGGCTCAGAGAATTCACTTTTTTTTTGGGGGGGGGGGCGGGGGCTGAGTCGCACAGCTTGCAGGATCTTAGTTCCCCAATCAGGGATGGAATGTGTGTGCCCTGCTTTAGAAGCACAGAGACTTAACCACTGGACCACCTGGGGAGTCCCCAGAGAACTCTACGTCACGTTTCGTCACGTTTTGTCTCTGTTACTCTAAGTCACGTTTTGGTAGGGTTTTGTGGCTGTGGCATAGGACGGGGGCTGGATGCAGAATGCTCCCTGGGTCATGTCAGGCACTGAGGTGTTGATGCTGCAGATGGCGAGAACTACTATTTAAGCAAGAGGGTGACAGAGCATTCAACATATAGACCCCAGGCATTACTTCTTATGAAGAAAGGGGATCAAGAAAAATGATTCAGAAAAATGGCCGGCCAAGGCTCCTCGCTCTTCACCAAACCCACTTCCTCATTATCCAGGCACTGGCCCCGTTTCCCAGCCTCCTTCACAGGTGTGTGTGGCCACGGGTGGAGAAAAACAGCCAGCCAAGGCTCCGAGGTCACACTGCCAACATCTGCTGGATCACGAAAAAGCAAGAGTTCCAGAAAAACAGCTGCTTCTGCTTTATTTGACTAAGCCAAAGCCTTTGACTGTGTGGATCACAACAAACTGTGGAAAATTCTTAGAGAGATGGGAATACCAGACCACCTGACCTGCGTCCTGAGAAATCTGTATCCAGGCAGTGGCCTGTTTCCCAGCCCAAGTCACAGATGTGTGTGGCCACAGGTCAGAGCGCCAGCCAATAAGCTGTGAGTGGGGTGATGTGCACCCCCTCAAGTGTGCGCTCCCCAGGAAACCCCCCACATGCAGCACATTCAGACTCTGTCCCCTCTCCAGCTGATGCAGAGGAGCCTGGAGTCCTCAGGTTGAAATGGACAGAGCCCCGAGATGGGGAGGACACGGAAGAGAGTGGAAATGAACCTCCGCTGTGTTTGAATCTTCAAACATGTTTCAAGTTTGTTACAACAGCTAGTATTCACCTAAGCAAATATGTATTTATGTCTTCTCCCCACAAACTCTGAAAGTGAAAAGTGAAAGTGAAGTCGCTCAGTCATGTCTGACTCTTTGCAACCCCACGGACTGTAGCATACCAGGCTCCTCCGTTCACGCGATTTTCCAGGCAAGAGCACCAGAGTGGGTTGCCATTTCCTTCTCCATAATCTCTCACCACCACTCAATTTCCTCTGCTTTAAAAACAACTGCTGTCAAAGGAACTTCTAAAAAGAATGAAACCTGTTCGTTCCAGGGTAAAGGCTCAGAGTAAACAGTCAGATAGGAGGGTGGGGGCTGACCGGGAAACATTCCTTCTCGTCTAACTGGCCGCTTGCCCTCTTCTTCCTCCTCATACTAGGCTCTCTTCCACCTGTGAACAACAACAACAAAAAACATGCGACCCAGTAAACCCATGTAAATCCCAGTAAACCATGCGAGCCGCCACCCCAGTAAACACGAACGCTGCCTACCATCCGGCCAGCAGCTACTGCAGAAGACCCTCCGGTGCACCCTGGGGGGTTCAGGGTGGAGAGAACCAGACGACTGGCCCTGGATAATTAAACGATGGTTTCAATCAGCACAGACTCTTGCATCTTCCCATATGGAGAAAAGCTCTAAAACCCATTAACTTGAGATATCGTCTTTCTGTGATTAACGATAATCTTTTGTGTTTGACTACAAGTTGTTTCTTTCTCCCATCAAAAAACTCCAGACCCTGGCTCCTTGTTTATCTCTCTGGAACAGTCAGGCCATCAGAGCTATCAGAGAGGCTGCCTTCCCGGGCTACGGTCCTCAGGAACGCACGGAGTGACGCAGAATTCTCCGTTTTGGGTGGTGCACTTTTTCAGCCGACACAGCCCTGTAGGGTGTGGGCTGGGAGGCAGAGCCCGTGCCCTCCTGACCTCTTCCCCTGGACCTCCCCTCCTAGGCTTCCCTGGTGCCTCAGATGGTAAAGAATCCGCCTGCAATGCAGGAGACCCAGGTTTGATCCCTGGGTTGGAAAGATCCCCTGGAGAAAAGAATGGCAACCCACTCCAGGACTCTTGCCTGGAGAATTAGGAGCCTGGCAGGCTACAGGTCCATGGGGTCTTGAAGAGTCGGACACGACTAAGTGACTAACACTTTCACTTCTTTCCTCTCCTGCTAGGAAATGTATTTAACCACCCAATCCTGAAACCTAAAGGAAATGAGAACTTAATTCCAAACCCTAGTTTTCAGACCTCTACAAACATTCACTCTTCCCTGTAACACTGTACACAGAGCTTGAATTCTAAAAGCCTCTGGCTGAAAGCAAAGGGGAATGAATGCGAAAGTGGACTGTGGCGGGGAGGGGGGGTTACCACGGCCATTAGGCAAATCTGGATGACTCATCACTCCTCCATATATAGAGCCTTACAGGAATCCCGAGACAAACCACGACGACTCACAACAGAGAATCAGCAGAAGTGGAATTGAAACAACTCTCCCTTACAGACCCAGCTCAGTTCACATAAACAGGAACTAGCTGATCTGATGTGGCAATCCAGTAAGACGTGCACATGAAAAATGCAGAAGGCACAGCAGAGTTTAAATGTCAGCTACATCGAGTGTCCAGGGCTCTACAAGCAAACACGCAGTCGTTTTAAAATAGGCACTACTCAAGGTGGAAAACTGAGCAAGACAGTGTTAACCGCTCTATCGTTCCACTAACATTTTTTAAGTAGAACAGCTCTTATACTCAACTGGGCAGAGGGAAGTTTATTTCTGAGCAGTGAGTAGCTGGCAGCCGAAGAAGTGTGTTGCAGGAATGGGTCAGCCTGTGGGTTCCTCCACGCCCTTGTACCCCCACAGAGTGTCCTGAACGCACACTGAGTCACCCTCCCAGGCTGACCATAACTTCAGTTTCCATAAAGATGCAGCACGCGACTTCCCGACAGTGCAGGACACTATGGGTGTGGCATCAAGTCAGGAAGCCAAACGAATCTTGCAAAGAACAAAGACCTTCTCTTCACCCCCCACTCCCCAAAACTACCTTGCTTGTGGCTGTGGAGCTGCTAAGGACATGAACACCTTGCAGAAGCCAGGGCAGAAACGACGCAGAGAAATCAGTGCAGCCCATGAGGTTTACCAGGAACATAGTCCGGTTACTGAACAGGGCACGTACAGAGCCGCTCCTGATTACTGGCTCCAGCACTCTGGAACAAAAAGTCCCTGACTGCCCCCACCTGAGGCCAACGGGCATGTCAAAGTCAGCACCCAACAGCAAGCAGCTGAACATAAAGGCTTTCTTTCCTCAGGTATAGACAAGTTTCCTAATCCTCAAACAGAAGGAAGCAGATCATCAGACCCAGCTGGGATTTCCCAGAACACCTTCCTGTTCCCTTGAGTTCCTCCACCTAACAGAGAACTAGTGAGACCACAAAAAACCAGCCGGTGGCCTGACTTTAATCAAGTCACCATAACGTGAAAGAGATCCTTCAGGTTCACCCTCCAGGACCAACGGAACCCTTTGTTTCTCTTTTTTTGGCTGCTCGTTTCTTGGGCAAGCTGGCACTTCTGAGCATTCCTTCACTCGTTCGTTTACTAAACCAAGAAGCGGGGAAGAGATTCCTGATAAATTCTGGACAGGGCATAGCACTGACCACTATGCCAGGCAGTGTGTGTCGCCTGGTTATTGCCACACCAGAGACGAGGAGACCAGGGTTCAGGAAAACGAAGCCCAGGGCCCGCCCCAGCCCGAAGGGCAGGTCGGAGTCACGTCTCTGGCTCCAGGACGGCACTCTCTGAACCGCCCCTCCTCAAGTCGCTGGAGGGACAAGACACCTCAGAACACCCCTTGGAGAGGCAGGCTCCCCCCGTCAGTATCGGGGACTCTGAACCTCACCCCCGAGCTCACAGGCAGTGCCAGACCGGCCTCAGGTGAGACCCGCAACACGCGGCAGGTGGCTCTTGCCCCACCCCTCCTTCCAGAGGAGGAGGCAGGCCCCCTGTCTGCCAGCTCCCTCTCCACAGGGTCCCGGGGATGGCTCCTTCCACAGGCTCCCCTGGGCTTCACACACCTCCCTACTGACTCACTTGTTTTACAACCACCACGTGCTACTTTCACACGTGATAACAAAGGCTTAAAGTCAAGTCAGAGATGTCATCTGGACCACTTAGACCAGCGCTGGACAACACAACGCCCCACAGTGCCGGGAACATGTAAATCCAAGCCGTCTCGTGTGGCAGACACTGGCCACGTGTGGCTACTGAGCACTGGAATGTGGCCAGTGGCACTGAGAAGCCAAAATACCCATTTTAGTTCCATTTAAACAGCCACATGTGGCCAGTGGCCAACATGCTGGACAGCACAGGTCTGGGGTCCAGCAGTAAGCGCCGCAGGGCGCCTCAGGTGAAGGCTGCACAGGCCGCCATGGACCAGGCACGGGGGGCCCACCACGCCGGCTGCCTCTCGGGGAGGTGGGGAAAGGGCAGCGGAGCCCACATACCTCAGAGACCCGGCCAGTCCCCGGCAGCCTCAGAGCCTCTGGGCCTGCCGTGGCCTTCCTCATCTCGTGCAGACCTCTGCTCACCTGTCCCTGCTCAGCGAGGCCCTCCCTGACTCCCCTATTCCAAACGGGCCCCCCAGCCCGGCCTTCCACCACCCCCATTCCTCTCCCCAGACTGTGCTTCTGATCCCCCACCAGCAGCTCAAGCCTGACACGGAGCATCTCTCACAACTTGCGGTCACAAGAGACCACAAGGGCCCTGTGGCACTTTCTGGGGGAAGGGGCTTGTCGGCGGCTGCACCCCAGCACTGGGCCCCCACAGGTATCCACAGAGGAAATGGAGGAGGCTGAATTCAGCAACCTGACCAGCGTCTCCTGGGTTCTGACCAGGTGCCAGCACCGGACGAGGGAGACGGAGTCCCTCCGGGGGCACCCAACAATGACATCGCACAATGGCGCTGCCATAGCAACAGCAGGGAGCTGTGGAACCACAGCAAGGGGGCCCCCACCCTTCCCTGGGGACCTCAGCGAGTCTCCACGTTCACAGCGTCCAGAGCACGAGGGGCAGACGTGGGACGTCCTCCAGGAGGGGTCGGCAGGCCCGTGGGGGGACAGAGGGGCGACCCGCAGATGAGATGGTTCCTCTTGCCGGATGGACTGTTGCACACACGGGACACGGCCCTGCAGAGCACCCTGCCGGTGCAGAGGCGGGGGCTGGGGGCGTAGAAGGCAGAGCTGCCAAGGAAGAGTGCGCCCTCTGATGCCAGCGAGGGCTGCAGGCAGGTTTCTCCAGCCGAGCCCACCCTAGCCCTGGAAACGACAGCTGCTGTCATGTCCCTGCACGTCTGGGCCTTTACTGGTGTGGACCCCACGCTGCCCTCACATGGGCTCCAGACCCTTCCACGTTCTGGGGAGTGCTGCTGCAGGGGGCCCCCGGACCTGGAGCAACTGGGCGATGGCCCCCCAGGAGGAGGGCAGCCAAAGCCGTAGTAGGGGCAGCTGAGGTGACACACACGAGCTCCCCCAGGGTCTCCCGTGAGCCCCCCATGTGTACTCGAGCTCCTCAGGACACACGGAAGGTCACAGAAGGCCCGTGAGGCTGGTCCCCCACGGAGCCTGGACCAGCCCTCCCGAGAGTGGTAAGCACTGCAGAAACGCTTCAGGGTGCGTGCGCGCAGAGAAGCATGGAGGTGTCCCTGAGCGAGCAGGCCTGGACCTGGGCTACAGGGGCCAAAGGGTCTTCTCGGGCAGCAGCCGGAGGAGGGCGGCTTCCCGGAGACCAAGGATGCAGACGAGGAGGGACACCTCACACCTCACACCTCACACCCAGCCTGTGCCGGTCTTGCTCCCCTCGGACCTCTCTTCGTGGCATCTCCCAGGCCGTGAGCATTCAGCACCAAGAGGAGACGAGCCAGGCAGGCACTGAAGGCCACAGAGGCGCCTTAAAGGCCTATGAGTCAGTGAGAGAAGCCAGTCTGCAAAGGCTCTATACCGTATGCTCGCCATGAAGACCCAAGAGAGGTCAGCCGTCCCGGGGCTGAGGGGGAGAGGACAATGGGGGATGGGCAGAGGGGCTGTCAGGGCCGGAACGACAGGCACCATGATGTGGACCTGTCGTTACACGTCTGTGCAAACCCACGGAACCTGCTGTGTGGAGAGTGAAGCCTCATGCAAGCGAAGGACTCGGTGCTGATGGTGCTGGGTGGGGCGGGGGAGATGCTGATGGCACGGGAAGCTATGCACGTTGCGGGGGCAGGTACATGGCATCGCTGCCTCATTGTGCGGTGAACCTACAACTGCTCTGAAAGATACAATGACCTTTGAAAAAGTAAATATGTTGATTAAAACCTACGTTTGCACATAGAAAAACAATCCAGCAGCCCTGAAAGCAATGGAGTCATCTATGTGCGCTGAACACAAGAGGACTCCGGACCCTGGTGGCCACGTCCAGCCTCCACAGCTGTGCCCACGCCCGGCTCCCCCGCCGGCCCCGCTGGATGGCCCCGCCGGCCAAAGCCACCACCTCTATCTGAGCACCAGAACCACCCCTGTGGAGGCAACGCCAGGACCAAGCACCGGAGTTTGCTCCTCTCTCTCACAGGGTGAGCAGAAACAGTGACAAAAGCAAAAACAAAGGTTTCCCCAACATTTAAAAGAGAAACCAACCCCATAGCGCTGCTCCCTCCAGCTCTCACCCAACTCTTGGCCCTGATGCAGAAAACCCACCGGAAGAATCGCTGTGCTCGCTGTTTCCAGCCTGCCTCCTCCCGTCCCGGTAGCTTCACCCCGGTGATGCTTCGCCCTGCACCGCTCCACTGGCACAGCTCTGGGCCCCTTGCTGAGTCACGGGTCAACCCGCATCTCCCCGACACCAGCACCCTGGGCCCAGCAGATCACGCCCTGCCCTGCCACCCGGCTTCCCCCTAGCTTCCCACCCCAGCTGGCCACCTCCTCTCCCCAGGCTTCTCAGCCTTCACGCGCCTTCAGGCTCACTCCTTGATGAGCGGTGACCTCATCTGTTCCAAACCCTGGACGAGGCCAACAACTCCAAACTTGAATTTCCTGCTCAGACCCCACTGCCCAAGTCCGGGCATCCCTGCCATCACCGACCGCAGGCTCAGGCCCACATGGGACTGGGCCCCACTGACCTCACTGCGCCCCTCCTCACGGCTCACTTGGTCCATCTCACAGGCTCCTCACTGCTCCTCCAACGCACCAGGCCTGCCCGCGCCCCTCCTCAACCTAAGTTGCTCCGCTCCCAGACGTCTGCGCTCATGGCCTTCCTGACGCACTTCAAGTCTCTGCTAGAACCTCCCCTCCTCGTCCCCCTGAGAAGCACGGCTTCACTGGGCACTCTGACCATTCCACAACCCGCCTTCTCCAGTGCCCCGTCCCACCCACTGCCTCTACTCTCTCATTTTCTTCACAGCGCTTATCATGGCTTCATTCATTTATTCACTGTGAGTATTATCTGCACCCCCCCACTAGAACACTGTCTAAGCTCTCTGAGGACAAAGGTCCTTGTTTCATCCAGAAATGAATCCCAAGCACCTAGAACGGTGTCTTGGCAAATGGCAGATTCTAAGTATCCCTGGGAAGGACGGACGATGAGAAACACAGTGCCTAGCATGAGGCTTGGTCCACTGCAGGCCGTCGATGAAGAAACTATCATGCCTGTGACTTGCTGGCAAAGCAAACCCACAAAGCCTAGCAAAGTGTAAGGAGGCAACACACCCTCAGGGACCCAGCTGTCCCTTCCGAGCCCAGCTGTGTCCCGACAGAGGGCCTGTCAGACGCTCCCGTCCCGCATCTGCGAGTGACCCTATCCGCTGCACCGTCGCCACACCTGAAGGGCAACCTCAGACCGAAGTGCAGGGGGAGCGAGAGAAACATCTCTGGTCAAGGCCGCCGATGACCTCCCAGGTGTCACAACCACAGCTGGTGAGAGCCCAGCTGTGTAACCGGGGTTTGAAAAGCCAAGCGCAGGCACTCCACAATCGAGGGAGCTGAGCTACTGCAAATCCATCTGGTGCAGGAATTCACATCGGAAGACAGAAAACCCTGCGCTGAGGGAGCCAGGGTCAACCCGTGCCTGGGAAAGCACCGACCCGAGGAGGAAGGACGGGCTGGGAGCACTGGAGACCCCGCAGATCTCTCACTGGCAGCAACGGAGACCGCCTACGGGGCGCCCTGCCTGCTGGGACCTTCCCTGCTTCTCAGGCTCAAGGCCGAGGCGGCGCCGGGTCTAACCTCTCTCGGCCGAGGTCTCCCCGGCCCGGAGCCCGAGCCTCGGGACTCAGAGCTGAACCAGCCTGCTCCACGCTCTGGAACACGCGGTCTGGATGAGTCCAACACCTGGGGGAAAGGCGCGCTCCAACCACCAGCCTGCAGGGTCTCCAGGGCGCCTCTCCTCTTTCTCTCCCTGCCCCAGCCCCGCATGCGAGCCGGGGCGGCGCGGGCCTCTGTGGCGTCAGGGGTGGGTGCTCGCCGGCTCGACCTGAGAGCTGGGAGGCGCCCGAGGGGGTGAAGCGCCCCCTGTGCGCACATTGTGCTGGGACCCGGGCCCCGCCTCTTCCAGGCTCCGCCCTCTCTCCTGGAGGCAGCTCAGCAGCCCTGCGCACACCTGTGTCTTCCTCCCTATGGCGCTTACATGCTTCGGATCTGGGGTCTCCACGTGCCGTGGTCCCCAGAAGCCCCACCCACTCTGGGCTCCACCACCTTCCCATCTCCTCTCCCAGCTCTGCGCTCCATCCTGAGCACCTCTTGTCAAGGCGCTTTCCGAGAAATGCTGTGCCTCTCCCCGCTCCCTTGACTTTGCCAGAGAGCACCCAGGAGGCAGCTCCAGAGGCCTGCTGGCCCCTGAGGGATCTGCTGCTGCACTCCTGCCTCTTCCCAAGCCCTCATCACACTGCCCAGCGCAGGGACTCACACGGCCGCCTGCAGTGTGTCTGCCCGTCTCCGTGCCTTCCAGCCTGGCACCGGGGCTCAGCACCTTGACCGGAGCCCTGCGTTCACTTTCAGAAGAGCTCTGAAAGGCGGATGCCCTCAGTTCCTTCTGCAGCAAGGACACCAGGCCCCAGAGAGGCTCAGGGCCTGGTTCCCCAAGACCCCAGCCCAGCAGGCGGGAGGGCAAGAGAGCGCCCATCACTGCTCCCTCCAAGCACCACAGCAGTGCGTGTGCGCACACGTGCCCCAGCAGCTCAGATATACAGTAGGCGTTTTGTGTATCACTAATGCCAGATCGAAGTCATCAGGAATACAGGCAAAGTATTAAACAGATCGCTGCTTGTTATTAAACAGTGATTGATACTATTGATATTAATATTGATATTATTATAATCGCTGCTTAGTATTAAACAGTGGGAAGATGCTGTATAGACGGGGAGCTCAGCTTGGAGCTCTGAGATGACCTAGAGGGGTGGGATGGGGGGATGGGGGGAGGGAGGCTCCAGAGGGGGCAGATATACAGATATGCATGTAGCTGATTCACTTTGCTGTATAGCAAAACCTAACACAACACTGTAAAGCAATCATCCTTCAGTTAAAAAGAACACTGGCAAGCAGATGGCACAGAAAAGTCTTAGTTACAACGTTACACCTCAATTTACTGACACTAATTCTAACCCGGTCAAAGCCGTAGTCGGGCAATAAGTAAACAAATAGACACTGACAGGCCTGCCACGGGCCAGGCGCCTCACAGGCATGTACACTTCCTCCCCTTTAACCCCAGCAACCTTCTGAAGCATGAGCTTCTGTGTCCCAGAAAAGAAGCCTAAGCACTGAGTCCAAACCCGGACCATCTTTGTACCCCGTGAAGCTATGCAACCACCTCTTGCTGCAGTCTCCTCCCCTAGGGGAGAGAATTATCACCGTACTCACCTGAATCCACTGGTTTTCAGCGCAGGATACAGAAACCACTCTAGGAATTTTAAGCAGAAAGGGATTTATCTCAAGGAATTAGATGACTTCCAATCGCTGTTAAGGGCTGAAGCAGCTGGCTCTAAACTGGGGCCCCAGGAATGGCTCCCTGAACAAAACAGGACTGACGAACGAGGGGAGTGGTCACATCCAAGCTGCGCGGGAAGGACCGAGTTCGAGGGAGCGACAGGGCCGCTGCAACGGAACGCAGGCCGCAGCCGCTGCCACATGGTCAGGGACACCAGGCGATGCTACAGGCAAGGCTCATGTCTTGGTGACACCACTAGTCAGCGGGAAACAGCCCAAAGGGGGAAAGAAACGGTCTCCGCCTGACTCCTGCCTCCCGTCTTTCATAAATGGGACCTGATTCCTGCCGGGAGCCCCAGCTGCCAGCGACCAGGGAAACACACATGTTTAACTCTCAGGCTTCCCCAGGGCAGGAAGGTCCCCTAGGAGGATGAACAAGCCAGCCCACAGCAGCTAACACCCACCCTCTGCCTGAGTAGTTGAAGATCAAACCCAGAGGCCGCATGGAAGGGCTGAGAACAACGCCTGGCGGGACCTGCGCTCTGCCTGCTCCCCAGGCGCCAGGGGCTCCGGCCGCCATGTGTCTCTGGTTCCCGCTCACCTCCCTCATCAGAAAGCTAGGAGCAAACGTGTTCCTTAGCACTGCTCAGGTTGCCTTTCAAATGAACAAATCCCCAAAAGCCTAGACCAGTACAGGAACTAAAATTTCAGTTGCGCGTGTTCATGCCAAGTCAAAGTGCCCACACACAGATTTAGTTCTCTTAGGCCAGTGGTTGCGAGCTTTTTCAGATGGCAGGCCCTTTTTAAAAAGAGCAACCTTGGTGAAACCCAACAAAAGCAAGAGAGTGGGCCCAGGAGCCCACATGCTCACACTGGGTGTGTGCTCCGCCCAGAGCTGCCCCTGCGTGACCTCACTTCATCCCCACGCCCACTCTTTACAAAAGGTACAGTCAACCCCGTCACCCAGCACGCTCTGGGGTCACAGAGGGTAACGAAGTTTCTGGAGGCCACAGCGGTCAAAAACGGCCGAGTGGAGGTTGAAACTGGCATCAGAGCAGCGCTGGCTCTCGCCCACCGACACCTCCTGTCTCCACCTTCGAGTCACGACTTGGTGCCAGGACAAACCACACACAGCGCACCACTGAGGAGCTCCCAGCCAGGTCGGGAAGCAGAGCAGAAAAACACATCATTACAGTCCTTTAAACCCAGCCAGGTGCCCCACGCCTCCCGGCCACCCACAGGCGGTTCCCTCCGCTCCACATGGGCACTTGGCGCACTCCTCTCATCCTTCGGATGCAGTGCCAGCATGTCTTCTAGGCAGGGGACGCTCCGATCCCCTCTCCTGAGAGCTTTACGAGGGGCTGTGCAAAAGGAGATGGACATGGTCAGAGCTAACCCCCACCTCCCAGACCAGAGCAGAGCCGTCGGCCCTGGGCCTCACAGACGCCCCAGCCCTGTCTCCGCAGAAGGCAAGTGTGTGGCCCGGCCCTCTTGCGGTGCTGCCAGCCCTCTAGAGGAAGGCTCTGACGTGCTCTGGGCTCAGAGGATCCCTTAACACCATCCCTCTCGTCTATACAAGATGAGGGGCCTGCTCAAAACATACCACAGCAGTGGAAGGCCACCAACACTTTATAATAACTTTAAGCGGAGTGAAAAAGCGAAAATCTTCCAGTCATGTCCAACTCTTTGTGACCCCATGAACTATACAGTCCGTGGAATTCTCCAGGCCAGAATATTGGAGTGGGTAGCCTTTCCCTTCTCCAGGGGATCTTCCCAACACAGTGATTGAACGGGGGTCTCCAGCATTACAGGTGGATTCTTTACCAAGTGAGCCACGAGAGAAGCCCAAGAACGCTGGAGTGGGTAGCCTATCCCTTCTCCAGCGGATCTTCCTGACCCAGGAATTGAACCGGGCTCTCCTGCATTGCAGGCAGACTCTTTACCAACTGAGCCACAAGAGAAGCCTTTAAATGAAGTAAATCTATTAAAATACTGAATCAATGAAAGTAATACTGTAAACCAACTACACTTTAATTAAAAGAATACATACAAAACATTAGTAAATTTCCCTCAAAGAAGCAATTAAATACCAACATTTGCAGCACGCTAGCTCAGTGGTTCTCAACAGCTGGGTGATTTTGCCCACCTCCTACCCCGCCTGCCCTGGCCCTCTGGGGACACCCCCCACGGCTGAGGGTCTTTCTGGCGGCCACCCTGGAAAGGTGCTGCTGAAAACCAGCGAGGAGAGGCCAGCAGCTCAATGAACAAAGCAGGCTCCACCACAAAGACTCACCCCTCCCAGGGCGCCAGCAGAGCCAAAGTGGGGAAACCCCAATTCTTTCCATTAACGGACCAATCAAAGCAAAGCACAATACGTGGACGAGAACTACAGAGCGCGCCACAAAACATATTTTTTAGAAACGATCATATTTATGCTAGCATCATTGATAACTTCTACTTAGAGAGTGCCAGAAGCGTCCTGGACGCTTTACCTATTCAACCTGTGAACCTGCCCAGGAGTTTTACGCCCCTGAAGGCGCAGAGAGGTGAAGTAACTTGGCAAGGTCATATTAAGTAGGAGAGCTCACACTGAACCCAGCAAACCTGACTCCTTTACCAGCACTCCTGACTTCAGCACCCCTGCCAACATGCACACGCATGCGCGCACACACACACGCACGCACACACACACACACACACACACACACACGCCAAGACCTGTGCTCCCGGCCCAGCTGTGTGTCCGTCTTCCCCGGGTGGCAGGGACTATCTCTAAGCTCAGGGTGGAGCCGGCACCAGAGGCACTCACTGCAGCCTATGTGAAGAAAGGGGCAAAGGCGCAGACGGGAGCTGGGCCCAGCTTCCGGGGGAGCGCTCCCCAGGAGTGTGCCCTCATCAGGCGGTCAGGGCGCTCACAGGTCAGCCCCCCCCCACCTCTCCCCGAGTGCCCGGCTCCCTGAGTGCCTCCACGCCTGAGTCTCCTGACTGGCCTTCCCCCACACTGCCCGCGTCGCTGCCCACAAACGCTGTGGAGAGTGGACTCGGTGAGGAACAGGAGAGCAGGCGGCCCAGGCTCCAGCAGGGGAGAGTGGAGAAGCAGGATGACGCAGGGGCCTGGGCTGGGAACCACAGTGGCCCAGCTCCAGCCCCAGCCCTGCCTGCGACAAAAACGCACGCGGTCCACCGGCCTCTGAGCGCCGCTGTGGGCCAGCCCTCTCCGTAACCCACCTATAAAATGTTTAGTGGGTCCCGAATATTTTTGGCATAGAGCTGCCACCCTTTCTCCCCTCTGGGATTATAGGCTGAAACTCTTCTCTAACACTCAAGAGTCTAGCACAAAAAATTTGTGCTACAAATTTTGGGCTACTACATTCGGCCCATGACATCACACATCTTGACTCATCTGTCATTAATATTCCAAAGGTACTTAGTAACGGCTCCTAATTACAGTATCACAGTCCTCAAAAACAAGGGTAAGGAGACAAGAAGTAAGACATAAAACAAAGAGGAGATGTCTGATTTCCGTGGCACAAAGCTGAGAAAGATTTTCAAGAAACCATCTGCAGTGACGGACGGCGTCTGCTCTCAAAGGAGAAGGGGCTCCAACACAGTAAGACAAAGGCAGCAGACAAAGTATTTGCCGTCAGGACGCTCACATCAAGCAACAGACTCTTCCAAGTCTGCTCTGTCTGGGTCTGCACCGAGCCTCACACACGGGAGCCCACCGCGTCCCCCAGCCCAGCGGACGAGGCGGTCTCATCGTACCCACCATGGAGATGAAGAGACTGACGTGGAAAGCAAACAATGATGACGCAGGTAAGATGCACAAGGCGCATGCCAGTGACGTAACAGGCGCCTATGCCAGGCACTCGCCACTGCCGTTTCAGAGACAAGAGAACTCAAGAGAGGTGAAGTAACTTGCTCAAGGTCACACAGCGATGACACAGGCGCGGGTCTGCTGAACTCCAAAGCTAAGCTCTTTCCTCCATGCTACTTCCCAGCAACCTCTATTTTCAAGCTAGGCTTCCCAAATCTGCCAAGAACCCCAGGGGATTCTAAAAACCCGTCTCCAAGGCATTTTCCCTGAGACTCTGATCCTGGAGACCTAGGCTGGGCCCTGAAGAGCCGTATTTAACAGGCGCCCAGATGGCATTCAGGCTTCTCTTGTGGCTCAGCTGGTAAAGACTCCGCCCGCAACGTAAGAGACCTGGGTTCGATCCCTTGGTTGGGAAGATCCCCTAGAGAAGGGAAAGGTTACCCACTCCAGTATTCTGGCCTGGAGAATTCCATGGCCTGTATAGTCTGTGGGGTCACAATGGGTTGGACATGACTGAGCGACTTTCACAGGTGGTATTCACAAACAGGGAAAGTTAGAAACTCTGATCTGAGCAAAGGAAATGGTGTGGCCACTCAAATCTGAACCACAGAGCAGTGTTTGAGGGGACCATGGGTGTCCCCAACAGTTCCTGGGCTCCTCCACTGAAAGTGATCATGGAGTCACCGAGGTCTGCAGCCGGGAATTCTCCTGGGGCTAGAGCAGTACACGTCGATGGGTGCATCATGGAGAAGAGGTGCCCCATGAAACCAGAGCCTATGTCGGGGAACCTTCTCACTCAGGACTGGACTCAGGCTCATGCAAAATGACCCCCACTTCGGCTGATGACACAGCTGAGGCAGCCATAAGTGGACGCGAGTGCCCACAGCCACAGAGGTCTCCAGCTGACTCCAGCCAGCACATCATGCCGTACTGAAGGGACACCCAGCACCACATGCCCAGCATGGGCTCCACAACAGACGTGTTCAAGGCAGCCAGGCCGACCCCAGAAGCAGGCCCAGCCGCCCGGCCCTGGCTCCTACCCTCCAGAGAGCCGCTGGCGAGCCTACGGCCACTCCGGGCCCGCTCTCCAGACCCCCCGGCACTTCCTCGCAGCGCTCCACAGTTTGGGAGCTTGTGCCTGCCTGTGTGACTGACTGAGTGTCCCCTCCCCACCACCGTCGGTCTGCAAGTCCCCCAGAGTCATGGCCGTGTTACTCCTGCATTCCCAGTCAGGAGCAGAGCCCAGGACACACACACAAGACGCATGCTGAACGTAAACGTGAGGCACAAGAGATGGGCAGATGCTGCAGGAGCTGGAGGACAGCCACGGGGAGCCCGGCATCCCTGCTCAGCGCCCGGCTGGCAGGCCACTGTGGGGAAGGGGAGTGGGGTGCGCAGCCCGCTCCTAGCACAGGCGGGAACGTGGGTGGCTGCGGGGCGGTGATCCGCACACCTCAGCAGGAGGCCCAGGAACAGACGCAAACAAAGGAACTCGGCCATGCAGGAGTGCAGGGGACGCGCCCAGGGCCGCCCAGACATCCCAGCCCCCCGTCACAGTAGCGGGGCCTGGGGCTGCTAACTCGATTATCACCCTCACCAGCACCTCCGCTTGGCCCAGGAAACTCCAGTTATCAGCCTGAAGGGCCCCTCGGAGGATAAGGCTGACAAAGGGTGCTGACTTAGTAACAATGGCCACTTACAGGCCACCCTCAGCCACAGCACGTCAGAGGCCGGCGGCCAGGAAGTGACAAGAGGCTGCGTGAGCCAGGGCCTCAGGAGTGACAGCCAGCAGCGAGGGATCAGACCGCAGAATCGCCAACACGCCAGGCCTCCGCCGAGCCCACAGGATGCTGGGCTGCTGGGGACAGACGGCCTGATTATCTGTACAACAGCATCTGCCCAACGGGCAGGAAACATGCGACACGCTTCGGACGAACAGCAAGGCAAGGGTCTGAGCTGAACAGCCTGGCTCTGCTAGAGAGACGGAGACAGCGTTACCTGGTAAAGAAGTGACTGAACGGCCCCAGGAGCCTCAGCTTCCTCCCCTCCTCCGTCTCGCCAGCACAGTCCCGCTGGAGGTCACGGGTCTCCCTGGTGGAGCTCAAGGTGACGTCGGTGAACTGCGGGTCGTCGTCGTTCTCCAGGGTCACGATGGCACTGGAGCTGCTCGTGACCACGAGGTCCAAGATGTCCTCGTTGCTGACAGACAGCGTGGTGGACAGCTCCGTGCTGAGGCTGGACACGCTGCACACCGAGACATTGTCGCTGCGCTGCAGGGTCTGGGAGGCGGGGCTGTAGAGCTTCACCGAGTCGTAGCCTGTCCTGGGAAACGTGGAGGACTTGCGCACGCTCTGCTCCCGCTCGGCACCGGCGGGAGCCGGGGGCGCGTAGGAGGGCAGCAGGCAGGCACTCTGGCAGGCTCGCTCAGGGACGATCTCCGACTCGGATGGCTTCCTCCTCACGTGGACCACGCTGCAGGGGACAGGCTCCGGGTTGCCGATCTCGAGGGTAGGAATGCCCGAGTCCACCGATTGAAGGCTGTGCCGATCTTCTAAAGCACTGAGTTTCAGCTTGGGCCCATACTCGGGCAACGAGAGGGACCTGGGCGCCTTCAGAGTCAAGTGTTGCAGGTTCTGAATGTGGTTTCCTGGTCGACCGTCCAGAATGCCCATCAAGGCTACGCCATTTGTAGAGGTGGAAAGGTTTCCATCAGTCATCTTGGTCCAAGGAAAAACTAGGGGAAAAAAAACCCACAAAAATGGAAATTAAGACAGTGGATATAAAAGCCAAAGATGCAACTCCTCTGGAGTTCAAATGTTCTGACACCCCCTTTTAAAAGAGGAATCCTTGAAAAATAAAACTTTAAAAAGCCCTATATACCAAAGTATGAATTCAGGACCAGACGCTAGCATGTTAACATACTACCATCACGATATTATAAAGTACCCCACCAATCACAACCGTGGGCCTTAGGCCAGCGCTGGGAGCAGGAGGGCCGTGCCCAGCAGAGCAAAGGGGTTTGGTTTTCCTTGCTTTCTAAAATGATAAACACGTGATACCTCTGTCAAAAGCATGTGAGTTCATAACCCACACACAAGTCAAGGTGCGACATGTGTGGGCAGCATAAACATCAAGACGTCTCCATCAGGACAGAAAACAAGATGGGCCGCGAGCGCCAGGAGCAACGAGACGACCCGAGACACAGGTGAGCGGCGGCTCTCCACAGTGCTTCAGTCACCTCACTCGAGTCTCCAAGGCAGGGCATGTTATCCGCTTCCCCACGGACGAAACTGAGGCTCGGGTTCAGAAAAGCCTTCAGGGTCACGCTGTCACTTGGCGGCTCAGCTGGGATCTACAGGGCTGGCCCCAAACCAGCCACCCAGGGGACGAATGGCTCCGTTTGGGGCTATAAAACCCAGGTCAGAAGGCTGGTTCGATGAAGAAGGATAATCGATAAAAGAAAAAACTAAAGGCCACGAACCTGGAGAAACACCTGATGGGGAGAGTCCGAGCTGCTGGTGACACAGAGGCCCTGCCTACGGTTTCAGTCTCAGGCGGGGACGAGGGGGTGAGAGGCGCAGTCCTCACGGACTGAGAGCCTGGTGCGTTCCGCTGTGTTCCTTCCCACTGTCCTTTAAAATACTGAAAACTAAAGAAACCCGGTGGTGCATTTACATCTGATCCATGGAACAGAACAACATACAGAAGGGATCTCCGGACTCAGACATTCCTGGGTTCTAACCCCAACTCCACTAGACGGCTCGGGGGAATGAGAGAAAGTGCCGCGAGAAAGGCTTCAGCAGGCACCGACCACCGCCCCCCCGCCACCCCGAACTCCCACAAGCACTCTGCGGGCGGCTGCTATCATCAAACGGCAAGTTTTGAAGCCTGGCAGTGACACCGATAACCACTCCTTTTCGGGCGTTACTTTAGCTTCTGCAGTGAGCGTCCTGCTGCCCTTCAGGAAGCTGGCCGGGCCTCTCAATGTCAAGTCGGCAAAAGCACATTCATTAAAAGTAGACAACAGGGGAGGGGTGAGGCCCCTCCTCCCTAGAAACTGAAGGGGCCTGTCACGCAGTGCAGCACTGGAGCAAAGATAGAAATAAGGGGCAAAGTCAAAATGCACAGTTCAGGAACAGACCGAACTGTATATAAAACCTTGAAATGTGACCCAGTGGTAGGGAAGGATCATTTAACTGTGGTGTCGTACTAACTGGTTATCAGTTTTTCTTGGCAAGACGAAACCACATTGCACGACACCAAAATAAGACGGCAAACGAAAGGAGAGCGTAATACAAAAATGAGATCATAAAGGTGATCACGCTAAGTAAAGCGCTTCCCTAACCTACAGGGCTTCCCTAGGGGCTCAGACAGTAAGGAATCTGCCTGCAATGTGGGAGATCCAGGTTCAGTCCCCGGGTCAGGAAGATCCTCTGGAGAAGGAAATGGCAACCCACTCCAGCATTCCTGCCTGGAGAATCCCATGGACAGAGGAGCCTTGTGGGCTACAAGTCCATGGGATTACAAAGAGTCGGAGACGACTGAGCAACTAACACTTTCACTTTCAACCTACAGAGCAGAAAGGACCAAAAGGGCCCGGGCATCAGCTCACCACACGGAACACATTTTAAATGCTCTGCAGTTCACGCTGCCCTGAATTCCCGGGGCTGCAGTTCCTACCCTGAGTCCCCAGCCACGAGTTCCTCCCAGGCAAAGTGAAAGTGAAGTCGCTCAGTCGTGTCCGACTCTCTGCGACCCGTGGCCTGTAGGCCACCAGGCTCCTGTGTCCATAGGATTTCCCATGCAAGAATATTGCAGTGGGTTGCCATTTCCTTCTCCAGGGGATCTTCCCAACCCAGGGATCGAACCCGGGTCTCCCGCATTGCAGGCAGACGCTTTAACCTCTGAGCCACCAGGGAAGCCCTCCCAGGCAAGGCCAGGGCAAACTGTCCCTGGAACCCTGACTTGGCAAAACTCCCAAACTGAACTACGCTGTCAAGCCACAACATTCACAGCAGGAAGGCAAACCTGTGTACAAACTTTTAAAGTTCTAAAAAAAATTCTAATTAAAAGGAAAATATAGCAAGAAACATTTTTAGCACATAGTTAAGAGCTTATCTTGGGCAGTGGCAAAGGTGATAGGAATTATCCAGACACCATCAACATTCCAACAGGTCAAACTGACAAAAAAAAACCCATAAACACAAAAGGCCATACAGTCAGCAGAGCGGAGACCCTCTGGCAGGCCAGTGGAAACCCTCCTGACTTGCCAGTGTGGGAGACACTTAACCTTTCTGAGAATCAACTGCCCTCCAGCCCAGGAGTAAAATGGGGCAACAGCATGAAACTCACGGGCAGGCCTCTGAGCGAGGGGAGCCTCTGACGTGGCAGGCGCCCTCTACTTCAGCCACAGGCACAGTGGACACGCACGGAGGGGACGGATTTAAACTGGCATTTTGACACCAGAATAGACAGGAACAGGAACAAGTGTGCTAAGGGAACCCAAGGCCCCCTGCTCCTCCGCTGCGAAGACAGAAGCCCAGGGAAGAGAAGAACAGGTGGGATGGAGTTCGAAGCCACTTGCCCATGGCCCGTCCCACAGCCTCGGGCTCGGGGCCACCAGGAGCAGCCCCAGGGCCCCTTCTAAGAAGGAGCTGAGGGGCCTCTAAGGCTCCAAGGGTTCCAGGTCCAGTTTCAGTTCCTGAAACCTGGGAAACAGCCTCAGAGAACAGACTCTGGAAAAAGAAGCTTAAAAGGGGAAAAAGTCCTTCCGCTTGCAACATCCTCTAAGACCGAACTCTGCGAGGGCCAAGCCACCCGCCCTCAAGCACTTCCACCGGGGGCGGCCAGAGCACAAAGCGAAGCCGGCCTCCCGACCGGGCCCGCGTAGGGGGCGGCACAAAGAAAGGGCGTGCTTCCGAGCAAGGCAGCGGCGTGGACGCTGGAAGGCAGCCAGCAGGCAGCTGCCCACGGCTGGCCTCCAAGTCACACGTTTTCTCAAGACAGAGGAAGCCTCGACTCTGTGGGCTGGTGCCGGACCCCCAGGACCCACCTGTCCCCCGCCAGCCCCGCCAGTCTCGGGCCATCAGCACGCCTCTCTCAACACCCACTGCCCTGGGGACTCTGTCTCCTACTCAGCCACCAGCGCCCCAGGGGTTGGTGTCCCCGGGACGGAGCACGCCCCCAAGGCAGCTCCTCTGAGAAGCCTTCCCCGCCCCCAGGAAGCTGTGGGCCCTCCTCTCTCCGGGGCTCCTTGTGGCTGCACCCCACCTTCAGCAGTTCTGGGGTCCCCTCCCCGGGCTCCCGAGCTGCAGGCAAGGCACCTGGATGTCGATGCCTGGGCAAACGCCTCCAACGGTGAAGAATGAGAAAACCTATCTGCTGAATTAAGTATTCCCGACGACTAGATTCTAGCTGCGGGGGGTGTCAGGGGCCGTCCATCCAAGAAACCTCTGTTGGGAGCTGGGTTGTGTTTCCACAACAAGGTGGGCAGGGGAGCTCACGGAAGAGAAGCAAATGCAACCACACTCTCCCGGCAAAGTGTGTGGATGGCGGACCCAGCCCGTGGGCCATGACCATCCTGCGCGCCATGTCGCCTGCTAGACTAGACGGCAAGGGTTGACACATTCGACCTTTGACGGCTCAGGACAGCAAAACAAAATTTCCCTCCGCACCCTTTCCCAAAGTCACACATGACCGCTCGTGCTTCGGGCATCATAGCATGTGACCTGGGCTCTCGGCGTCCCCGGGCACAGCCTGGCACCAGAGGCCAGTTTGACCATGAGCAGCCATCACCGCCCGAGGCACAGAAACACACGTGCCGTCAAGCACAGGTAAGAGGAAGGCTTTTTATTCCAGGCGGCTGCCGGAGTTTTATTTACCTGCCAGAAACTGAGTTGTGAAGGAAACAAAGAGGCAAAGGGCCGCCCTGAGAGGCTGGAACGATCTCGCTCCGCCAGGGGCCCACCTTTAGTTTAACACAGGTCAAGACAGTGG
This sequence comes from Bos grunniens, assembly GCF_055505025.1. Lineage (NCBI taxonomy): Eukaryota > Metazoa > Chordata > Mammalia > Artiodactyla > Bovidae > Bos > Bos grunniens. The sequence goes on from NC_141170.1 coordinate 4,418,435, forward strand.
ACAGCAGCTCTGCCACCGGAGACTGGGAACGAGGCTTTGGAAGACAAGCCCGGCTCGAAGCAACAATTTAATTTTCTCCTCCTTACAAAGTAACAGGACTCAAACCAACTCTTCATAAATACAAAAAAAAAAAAAAAGAAACAGTTCATGAAACCACAACTAAGTGATTTAGTTATATCCCCAGGGGGAAAAAAAAAAGCCCACCCCAGGCGGCCTCGGGCAGAAGCCGCTCTGCCCGTCCATGCACACATCCTCTGCGCTTGTCCCCCGTGGCTCCTTCCCGTCTACAGGGCGTGAGCCACACGCGGCCTCCTGTACCGCCTCCTCTCCGGATACCGCAGGGGAGAGCGGCCCCCTCATGCTCCCATCCCACGGGGACGGCGCTGCGCCCCCGACCCTCCAGGGAGGGTGCACTCCCCTTCGCTGCCAAGCCTCCCACCAACCCAGCCCTGCCGCCTATTTCTGTGCCTTCCGCTTAAGAGTTGGGCGCACAGAGCTCCTTTTTGCCAGCCATGGTCTACAGGCACATCTGTCACAGATCTGAAGTTTCAGGAGGGCAGGCACTAGGCCTGCAAGTCCGGACAACACCAGCTGTTGCTGTTGAGTCAGTCACGTCTGAGTCTCTGCGGCCCCATGGTCTGCAGCCCGCTGGGCTCCTCTGTCCATGGGGATTCTCTAGGCAAGAATACTGGAGTGGGTTGCCATGCCCTGCTCCAGGGGATGGATCTTCCCGACCCAGAGCATCACCATAAAACTACAATCTCATGAGCACCAGGCACTGTTGGAGGCTCTTGACACGCCAGTCTGTTCTAGGGCCCTCAACAGTCCTCTGCCAGGCACTAACCCCACTGCATAGAGGAGGAAACTGAGGCACAGAGCCCACCCACGTGTCCTCTTGGATGCGGCAGCACCTGGGGCTTGAGCCCAAGTCTGCGACCCCGCAGCCCCTCGGTAAGCTCTGCTCCTTGCAGCCCTCATGCAGACATGGAGCACCTCCTCAAATCCTCACCGCTCCAGCGAAAGAGCAGGATTTCACAGATGGGAACGACGACACAGCTTGCTGAGTCAGATGTGGCCACCTGCCCGAAGTTTCACATGCAGGGCCCCCCGACACTCCTATCTCCAACGCCCCGTCACCCTCCTGAAGGCCTCTCCGGGGTCCTTCATGTCTCCCGGGGAGGATTCTGGTGGGACCACCAGGCTCCCCACAGGAGTGGCTCCCTGAGGCCTTCCCCTCGAGCCTGGATGTAACATCAGGGAGAACCCACTGACATCTCCCATGAGAATCAGGCTGTTTGGGACTTCTTGGTGGCCCAGTGGTTAAGAATCCACTTGCCAATGCAGGGGACATGGGTTCAATCCGTAGTCTGGGAGCTAAAATCCAACGCTGCAGGGCAACGAAGCCCACGCACCGCAACTACCGAGCCCATGCACCCCAGAACCTGTATCCCGCAACAAGAAAATCCACTGCAATGAGAAGTCCATGCCCCGCAACTAGAGAGAAGCCCCCACTCGCCACAACTAGAGAAAGCCCACGCGTAGCGACAAAAACCCAGCACAGCCATAAATAAATAAAATTTTTAAAAATATGTATTTTAAAATAAAAAAAGAGAACCAGATTGTTCTGTAAAGGGTTCCCAAGCATCAACCGCTGTGAGTACCTTTCTCTTTTTAATTCAAACCCTGGCTTAGCCAGAAAGGAGCCTGAAAAGAAAGGCACAGGCCATTCGGGACCTCAAGGGCCTCAGCAGGAGCAGCTACCCTGAGCAGCTGCCTCCGCGCACCAGTGCGAGCTGCGTGTGGGGCACCGAGTCCAGGTCTACACCCGCTGTCTGTGTGCTCTCTGCTGCCTCCACAGCACCCCCGGGGCCGAGGACACCATGGTCACCATCTCACAGGCAAGACCAAGGCCCCGACAGGATGCAGGTGGAGTGGTCCTGCTCTGACCCGGATCTGGACCTGACTGGATCCAGATCTCACCTGGACCTGACTCTAGGGTGCTTATTACTGTCTCCACTGCTGCACAAGCAAGCCGAAAACAATGGAGGAACGTGCGTCACACAGGACGGGCAGGTCGGGACTTCCCTGGTGGTCCAGTGGTTAGGACTCCATGCTTCTACTGCGGGAATCACGGGTTCAATCCCTGGTCAGGGAACTAAAATCCCGCATGCCAAGACGTGAAGCCAAAACACACACAGACACACACACCGACACACACACACAGAACCTGAAAGGCAACTAGAAAAGTAGTTTGTTATTCAAATAAGTTACTCTTCAGGAATAAAAACAACCGTAAAAAAGAATTTTCTAGAAGCCCGATGTATTTCTCTGAAGAGTGAATGGCAACTCTGAGGCACCTGGAACTCAACACAATGGAGGTTAGTAAGTTTCCATCCAGCAGCAAATCAGGCGGAAATTGGTGTTAAACTGTTGAGGCTCCCCAAAGGCTCCTTCCCAACCCTAAAAAACAGATATTTCACTTAAACTGTCCAAAGGTAGTTGGGCTTAAAAGGCACAGGTGGGACATTTTAGATCAAAGGCGCTCGGTGCAAAGGGCGGTTGCCCCACCAGCCCAGAACGTTTCAGTTCCCTACAGTGATTTACCAAAACTAACCCTCATAAGGACCTGTACAGTGACCGAGAGGCAACTGACGGCTTAGGGAGACAGCACGCAGCAAGGCCAGCCCCGTGTACGATCTTAATTATTAATATGGTAAACAATTTACTGAACATTTGCCACAGACCAAACATATCAGGGGGCTTCCCTTGTGGCTCAGCTGGTAAAGAATCTGCCTGCAATGCGGGAGGCCTGGGTTTGATCCTTGGGTTGGGAAGATCCCCTGGAGAAGGGAAAGGCTACCACTCCAGTATTCTAGCCTGGAGAATTCCATGGACTCTACAGTCCATGGGGTCGCAAAGAGTTGGAACGACTGAGTGACTTTCACACACATATACATACACATATTAGGAGCTGCTGCATTCTCTAATCATCACAAGCCTGTCAAGTACACCGCAGAAACCGAGCTCCAGAGAGGCTGAGTGACTCACCCAAAGTCACACAGCAAGGGAACAGGATGCAAACCAGGTTCTGACGTCAAACCCCTTACCTGGCTTGCTGGAGTGCTTAAGAATACAGATCCTAAACGCTGTGATAATAGAAAATAAACCCAACAATATTTAGACTTTTCTGTGTACTTCCACAGAAAGTTTCAAAAAGAAAATATGCGAGGGGTAAAGATAACGCAGGTTCTGGAGGTAGACTGCCTAGGTTTGAGTCCTGGCTCCTCCACTTAGCAGCTGTGTGATCCTGGATTAGTCTAACTTCTCTGTGCTTTAATTTCCACCTAGTAAGAGGTGGACGACAACAGACCCTATCTCATTAGGCAGTTGACAAGGTGGGGGGCGAAGAAATCCACATAAAGCCTTTAGAATCAAGCCTTAGAAGACGCCTGCTGGTGTTACTCTTCCTTGGGCACCCAGCTCAGGCCCACTATTTTAGCAACTTATTTGCATAAACAAGCCCAGACATAGCCAGTCTGCATGGCCTCACTCTACACCTTCCGGCTGTCACCAACATCCTCCTCGCACCTTTGCTTCGGGCACTGACTGAGCCTAGCTCTCAGCTTCCCCACCTGTCCAATGAGGCGATTAGCCCAGCCAGTCTATCTGAGGTCCTCCCAACCTGACAGTCTAGAAGTCTAAACCCAGGCCTTAGAAACTTTATACCCTCTCTGAAACAAACATGGACAAACAACACGTACCCACGTGCCTAAAATCCTCTCTCCCGTATTGTGTATAAACGCCTGTTAAGATGACAAATCTTCTCTGAGGTCTCAAAGCTCCACCGGCACCCACGACATGCTGGGCATGCATCCTCAGTGCTAAGGGTGGGGACACGGCGGTCAGAAGCTCTGACCAAGGAAGGACAGATTCCAAAATAAGCTGTTGCTCTGACAAGCTGAATCCACTCCATAGAGGTCTTCAGCAGAGCACAAGCAACGGCAAGCGGAGGGAAGATGGACAGGCATTCGGCCGCTGGACAGAGGGGAGAAGGGCAGTGATGGTGGGGGGGGCGATGGAGGAGTGGAGGGGTGAGAAGCAGAAGAGAGGGTGCTGAGGGGAAGGGCAGGGACCAGTGGAGGCCGGGTGAGGCGGTGCTGATGCAGAACGTGAGAGGAGCACTAGGGGCAGATTGCAAAAACTCAGCTTCACAAGCCCAGAGTAAGCCCAGCCCAGCAGCGCTGAGCAGGGACCTGCCAGGACTTGCTGGGACCACGAAGGACATTAAGTGAGCAGCGTCTGGCCCCGAGACCTCACTATTTGAATCTCATCCGTGCCTCTCTCCAGCTGTCCAGCTGCATGACCCCGAACCAGTTACGGTACCTCTCTTGATGTTTCCCAAAGGGTGTACTCACTCAACAGCCATGAGTCCCAAGGACACGGGCAGGTTCTCACCAGGGCTGGAAATCAGGGGCTGGGAGTCCACAGTCTCAAGGGATCAAACATACCACAACCAAGACAGGAGTAAGACAGTCTTGGTTGGGGGAAGAGGGGGCAGGTTGAGGGAGGAGCACCCCAGTTAAGAGGGGAGGTGTGAAGTTGAGAAGAAATCATAGGCAAACATGAGACCCAGTTGGTCCTGGCCAGATAAACCGAGCAGGAGGAAGCAACGGCTGTAAGGTGTGCCTGGTCCATGCCAGGGACCTCACCGAGGCCAGCAGCAACCACCCTCTACAAAGGCAGCCAGGACAACAGGGTGAGGTGCCCACATCCGCCGGACACGGGCCCCCTCCACCACCAGTCTGGGCACACGCGGCAGCGCCCGGGAGCCTGCCGCACAGGGAACTTCCCAAAGCTTCCACATGCACGCTGGAGCACACGGTGCCTCAGCAGTCTGGAAACAGACGTGGTCTCCAGGGGCCAGGCAAGGAGGCCTTCCAACTACCCGCGGCCCAGCCCGCCGCTTCCTGGGGGGGCCGCCCCCACCCCCTCCTCGCCCCCCACCCTCAGAATGACGGTCGCTGCGGTGGGATGCAGCCCCGGTCCGGGTCTGAGGCTGGGGGCTGCAGCCCAAGGGCGCGGGTCTCCGAAGAAAAAGGGAGTCCCTGGCCTGGGCAACGGGGATCCCAAGAGAATGGGGGGAGGACAAGGACATGAGAAGCAAGGGGGCGGAAACTCCGAGGTGGAGAGGGTTCGGGGGGGGGGTGCTCCGAGGTGGACGGGGCCCCGGGACTCAGGGACTCTGAGGTGAAGTGGGTCCCGGGGGGCTCTGAGATGAAGCGGGTCCCGGGGCTCAGGGACAATGAGGTGGAGGGGGTGGGGGGGCCGGGGCTCAGGGACCCTGAGGTGGCGGGATCCCGAGGCTCAGGGACTCTGAGATGGAGGGGGTCCCGGGGCTCTCGCGGGTCGGGGGAGCGGTTCCGCGCGCCGAGCCGGCTCCTCTCCCGCCCCGGAGCTCCGCGCGTCTGAGGGTGAAAACTTTCCGTCAAGTTCCGGAAACGGTGCGGTTAGGGGCGCGCGTCTCACGAAGGAGCGGAGCTCCCCGCGCCCCACGCACTCCCCCGGGCGCGGGAAAGAGCGGTGATCGCGCGGCGGCGAGGGGGTAGGCCAGGCAGGCGCGCCCCGCCGCGCCTCAGGGCCGCCGCCTCCCCGCTCCGGCCGACGCGGCAGCAGGTGGCAGCGGCCCCGCGCGCGGCCCGGCCCCTTCCCTCCCTCGCGGCCCGGCTCCCGCCGCAGGCCCTCAGTACCGGAGTCAGCGTGGCTCCGACGCCATCCCCGGGGCCCGCGGGCCCGCAGCCCAGGCCCCGCGGGACCCGCAACGTGCGCGGCGAAGACGCTGGGCGCTGCAGGCAGCGAGCCGACCAGGCAGGTGCCGGCAAGGAGCCCGCGGCCAACGGCGGCGCGCGCCCTTGCCCCGCCCCGCCCCGCCCCGCCCCGCCTCGCCCCGCCCCGCCCCGCCCCGCCTCGCCTCGCGCGCCCTCGCCCCGCCCCGCGCGCCCTCGCCCCGCCCCGCGCGCCCTCGCCCCGCCCCGCGCGCCCTCGCCCCGCCCCCTGCCGGCACAGCCGCTCTTCCGCCCGGGCTGCCGCCCCACCCCCGCCGCGCCGCCGCTGCTCCTTAAGCTCGACGCTCGTCCCTCTGCCCCTTCCCCGGCCCGGTCGCCCGCTCTCCACAGGCCCCGGGACGGCATTACCCGCCCTTTTCTCTCCCGAAGGCCAAGAGGAGCCGCGAGGGGTGGCCTGAGGGGATCTTCATGCCCGCAGAGCCCCTGTGGACACCCACCAGGGGGCCTCCTTACCTGGTCGGCTCCACCCGCGGCCATCTTGGAAATGGGAAGCGGCTGGGAGGGGGAAGGGGCACGAGCGGGCAGCGACCAGGCGTGGGGAGCCGAGCGGCGGAGCGCATCGATGGGTGGCCCTGCCCACCCCCGGGCAGGTGTGTGGGAGAGGAAGGTGCCGCCCCTCACCTGGCAGCAAGCTGGAGGCCAGGTGGGCAATATCGGAGCTCGGTCCCGGGACTTGGAGCCTTGAGCCTTCCCGGCCGGGCCTTGTCCCTTCATCCGTAAAACGGGCTTTTCTGATAGTTCCCTTATTGAGCCGGTAGACAGGGCACAGCGCCGCGCCTCCCCAAACTTGTCTGCACTTCTCTATCACCTGCAGATCTTTGAAAATTTTAAAGGCTAGGCCACGCCTCAGACCAACTAAATCACAGTCTCTGGAGGTAAGATACGGTTTTGGAAGCTGCGTAATGTGCAGACAAGTTTAGGAACCGCTGGCCTAGTGTTCATTGCATTATTTCCGTCAGTATTGCAGAATCTAGAGACACGGTCTGTGATCAAAACCGTCACGCAGGACTTCCCTGGCGGTGCAGTGCTTAAGCCGCTTTCACTGCAGTGGCGCGGGTCCCTGGTAGGGCTTCCACATGCAGGCGTCCTCCCCCGACACCCCCCCCCAAAAAAACACAGGTGGTAGAGAGTGGACAAACCTAGAGTATTACAAAGCAGAGACATTACTTTGCCAACAAAGGTCCATCTAGTCAAAGCTATGGTATTTCCAGTAGTCATGTATGGATATAAGAGTTGGACAAGAAGGCTGAGCACTGAATTGATGCTTTCGAACTGTGGTGCTGGAGAAGATCTTGAGTCCCTTGGACTGTAAGGAGATCAAGCCAGTCCATCCTAAAGGAAATCAATCCTGAATATTCATGGGAAGGACTGATGCTGAAGCTGAAGCTCCAATACTTTGGCCACCTGATGCAAAGAGCTGACTCATTAGAAAAGACCCTGATTTGGGGAAAGACTGAAGGCAGGAGATGGGGGTGACAGAGGAGATGGTCGGATGGCATCACTGGCTCAATGAACAGGAGTTTGAGCAAGCTCTAGGAGATGGTGAAGGACAGGGGAGCCTGGCGTGCTGCAGTCCATGGGGTCGCGAAGATTTGGACACATCTGAGCAACTGAACAACAAAGATGAGAGATGAAGTCGCCTGCCCAAGGTCCAGGGCTGGTCAGTGCCGAGAGTAGCCGAGAGAAGTCGGAGGCCAGATGCCCCGCCTCTAGGGTCATGCAAAGCCCCGGAATAAGAGAGCTCTTGTTCGCTAGTTATTGACCCATTCCTCATTGTCCTCCAAGAATGTGGGCTGCCTGAGCCAAAATGGGCTTATCTTGTTTACTGGTATGTTCCCTGAGCCTAAAAGACTCCAGAGATTGGGAGCTGGAAGGCCTGGCTTCCAAGCGAGGCTTGGCGCCTGACTGCCAGGAGCGCTGAGGATCACCCCAGGCAGAAGTACCGGAGAAGAAACCTCAGAGGGACAGGAAGGGTGATCTGTCCATCGGAACATCTGGAGGCGTACAGTGAAGATTGCTTTTGGCTGTAGTCATTAGTGTTGGTCCTGAGAAGCCCAGGCTTGTTTCTCCTGCCGGGGTCATAGCTCTAAAAACTCCGCGCCTGCAGTCATGACGGCAGGAGGAGGGAGAGCTTCAAAAAGCAAATCTGTTAAAAGAATACATTAACACCCTTCACAGTGCTTAGGGCATAATAGAAGCTTTATAAATGGTTGCATTTCTGGATGTTTTAAGGAAAGCTAATACCAGGGCTCCTCCAAAGCCCAGTGTCCCCTCCCGAGCTTATTTTAAGAAAACACTACCAGAGAACTACCGACTTGCTTTGGGCCTGACTTAATCCCCAATTTAATACCTCAGATTAATAAATCTGCTTTTACAGTGTTCTATGCGACTCTCCAAATTCCTACCTGCCCTCATTCTCAGTCTTAGGGTTTTGAAAGCTCGCAACGACAGAAACCATTGTTCTAAATCCAGAGCCAAGAAAGTTGTTTGTGGTCCACGGACTTGTGTTGGGCGCCCTCTGTTGCCTGCTCCTCCCTCTTGCCACCCTGCGGCCACCCACTCCAGCCCAGAGCTCCTCCCCGGAGCCCATGTGTCACTCATACCCTCTGTGATTTGACCCCCGTCTCACCCCTTGTCACCAGCACCCACAAACATTCTAGACAAATCCTCATTGCAGTTTCAGTCTAACAATTAAAACTACAGTGAACAAGATTAGCCACGTAGCAGCAGGCACTCACGTCACTTCTCAGAACCTCACACCTCCCGGCCCCCATCTCCAATGTGGAGATGACAACTGGATGAGGGTGGTCAGCCCCCTGTGCCACTCTGCTGGCTCACCGCTGCCCATCGGGAGGGTGGGTAGCCATCACAGTTACCCCGTGCAGACCTAACGCCCAGGTCCCAGACTGATCCTCACCTGGTCCCACCTCTGGGGACTGTGGAGCCGCTGCTTGATGTAGAGAAGCTCCCGGCCTGCAGTTCCCTCGCCTCCTTTCTGGGCCCAGGCCTCGCTAAGCCCCGAAACCTCCCCTCCCCAACTCTCCCCATCTCCACGAGGCTCATAGCATCTCCACCTCCTGAGCTGTGTGGTGATTAAATGTAAAACAGCTGTCTGGCTTTGTTGGTTTCTGGCATGTTTGGGGAGTTGTTGGCACCTTCCTAGAAGTATAATGTATATAGAAAGTGTGTTGTCAAACTGCCAAGGTGAGGAGAGAGACACTGAGACCACCCCCCTCCAGGGGCCCCATGGAGGGACTTCTTTCTCCAAGCCTGACCTCTGAACCTCCCCAGACTTGCTCAGCAGGAGTGGGAAGCCCTTCCCAGGCTGTCTGATACCCATGGAAACCAGGCCTGAGCCCACTCTGTGCCAGCCTTCCGGGCTCCAGGAGCACCAGAGGAGTCCACAGCCCACGATTCCTGCCCCACAGAGCCCCAGGGCCAGACCGACGTGGCAACTTGTAAATGCAGCCACGTCCCCTTGCCAAGAAAATGGTAACTGACCAGGTGCAGGCCCCAGAAAGGTCACAAGGAGGGTGTTGGAGCTGACGGGACCCCTATGAGTCCTCAAGCCCACCCCTATTGTTATTTAGCGGGAAATCGGAGGCTCAGAGAGAGATGTGCAGAGGGGCCCGAGTTCAGGTGGGGAAGCAGGTGGGCACCAGACCCAGGCTAGCAGCCCTGCCCTGCCAAACTGCCCTGGCATCGCTTCTCAGGAGGTGTGGGGATCCAGTCTCCCAAATGCATATTTTACCCTGACTTCCCCAGCAGCCCTCCCCAAAGGTGAGCTCCTTAATACTTGTTGAATGGGTGAATAAGCCTTTCTCATACTTGCACTCACGTGAGCCCTCCAGGTAGCCTGTGCCGTGCCTGCTGTTTCACCCTCTCACCATACCTGCCAGGTGAGCCCCACACCTGCCAAGCTGGCGCACCTACTTCACAGGTGAGGAAACGCACTGGGAAGCGAGGCCGCTCAGCCCGGGTCTCACCACTTGCCCCCCACTGTCCAGAAGCTCCAGCCCACTCGCCCCCCTCCCACCCGCCTTGCCCCCACACAGCTTCCGGTCAGGGCCACTGTTGGTGGGGGGCAGGGTGTGAATGAAGGTATCTGCGACAGTAACTCTCCCCTCAGGCTGGCAGCGGGCCCGTCCCCACCGGGCAGAAGCAGGTTGTGCAACCACCGTTTATTTCAGAAGAGCTTTCCTCTGGCCCGGGGCTTGCAGAAATCCAGGAAAACCTATCCTTTCTGTCTTTATTCCTTGGCATACGGGAAATCACCATCGAGTTGGACGTTCTCGTTTTTAGGACACAGTGCCTGGAACTTGGGTTTCTCTTGTTTCTGAAAACTGAGAAAAAAAAACAGCAACAACAACAAAGTCAGGAGTAGTCCAGGTAGCTGGAGGTAAGCCTTCTGGCAACCTCAGGCCCGTAGAAGACAGAGGCAGAGACACAGAGATGCAGAAGAGTCACAACAAACAGGGTGGCCACCACGAGCCTCTGCGCCTTGCTCCTAGAAGCAGCATCCGACCCTCACCCCAGGCCATCAGCTCGCATTTACTCAGCTTACCTGTTTCTTACCATCAGAGATTAAAACCAGAGGCTTCAGAGAGGCGGAACTCCCAGAAATAGCACATTTATAAGAGGGAAAAGGCATGGCTGCAGCAGAAAAGAAGATTATAAAGACAATGAATACTATTTAATGGTACACTTGAAGGGAAACTAATAAAATTACCCCCAGTTTCAGGCCAAAACTGTTGTAAAAAGATGCTCCCTGCAGTGTCGCTTACAACAGGGAAATGGATGTGATGTGGATGTCCATCCACGGGGGGAAAGGTTAACTAAACAGAGAAACTTCTACGCAGCTATTTTAAAGCCTTCCAAATAGTGTAGTATACAACTTCCCTGGTGGTCTTGTGCTTAAGAATCTGCCTGACAAGGCAGGGGACACAGGTTCGATCCCTGATCCGGGAAGACCCCACGTGCCGTGGGGCAGCTAAGCCCGTGTTACATAACTCCTGAGCCTGTGCTCTAGACCCTGTGAGCTGAAAGCACTGACGACCTCGCGCCCTGGAGCTTGTACTCCGCAACAAGAGAAGCCACCACGATGAGGATCCCATGCACCGCAACTAACACGTAGCCCCCACTCCCCACCCCTAGAGAAAGCCCACGCAAAGACCCAGCACAGCCACAAACAAATTAATGTTTTTGAAAACTCTGTTTTAAACAAGTTTATCATAGCAAACAGGAAATGCTTGTTATAAGAGTGACACTGAATTTTAAGTAAAATAGAAGACTGTGAAATATCCACAAAAAGAAATGGGAAGACACCCCAAAATGATATCAGAACACACGTGATTTCTTCTGGTATTTCTTCTGTATTTTGAAACTTTTAGATGTCCCGCAACAAATGCGTGCTGTGTGATGAGATGTGTTCAGATGCCAACTGATGGGTAACCAACAGAATTCAAGAGGCACAGGCGCCCGGGCCAGCAGACGAGGGCTCTGCCGCCCGACCCTTCTCCCCAGAGCAAGACAAGTCCTGTTAGCACTTTGTGACAGGGAACACTCCTGCTCCACGGGGTTAGGTAATCTGTGCTCAGCCAGACACACTTGCTGTGGCAGGATGGCCGACGACAGAGCCCTGCGACCGTGGTGTGTAGCCCAGGGTCAGTCACAGCGTCTCTAGCAGCCCTGTTTACTGGGGACACCTGACTCCTGGTGGGTGTGGATTCAAAGGTCACTAAATCTCAGGGTAGCGCATGTAATTGCTCGGAAGAGGAAATTATAAAGAAACCAATAGACTCTGCAAAAAGCCTGGAACCCCCAGCCTGGCAATGGGACGTGGTGGCGGGGAGTGTTGCAGGGGACCCCCTGTGGCCCGCGGCCCCCTGATGCTTAAGAGGTGCCCGGGGCTGGAGGCCTGAAGGCTCCGGGTACTGAGAAACGGCAGAGAGCCCGAGGGGGTGGGCTCCACGCTGCAGTGCACCACAGTGGAATTTTCCAAATAGCCTTGTTTTTTCAAAGGCATCGCCCAGTCGCCTGCTGCTGCCTCCACCATCGGGAAGCTAAGCCCAATTTAGAAGCTGCGGGATCGGGTCTCCCATGGGAGCCACGTGAGGTGGGGGCAGGGGAGGCAAACGCTTCCAGGCCCGATGATCTGCCGTGGGAGACCCTCCCAGCACCCTTGCATGCGCGAGGCTCTCCCTCGGGTCCAGGGGCTCCCCAGAAGCATCTTGAACTCTTGTTACATCCTCACCTTTGCGCCTGCCCTGCCCTCCGCCCCGGGGCCTGGACCTCCTGAGTTTCCCCACTCTTATACTTCCTGGTCCCCTTGGCGGGGTGTGGCCCAGAACGGTGCTCCAGGTGCTCCCACCCTAAGAACAGCATCCCCAACTCTAATCCACCCCCATCCCCAGGCTGTACCAGGCTCCAGCACCCCCCACCTCCAGCCACTCTCCATATGCCTTATCGCCTTGCTGGGTCTCTGTGCGGTCTCCAGGTCCCCAGTAGCAGCCAGGGCCCATACGGAGGCCCCCCACTTCATCCTCACGGCCATCGGGGGTGCACAGAGGACCTGAGGCTTCTGAGGCTGGGGAGAAACCTTCCTGCCCAGGCCCCACAGCTGCCGAGGATACAGGCAGGATTTGCACCCAGGCCCTCTGGCTCTGGGTAACGTCAGCTGGGGTGCTTGTTTGGGGGTGACTGACGGGACCCCGGGCTGAGGTCCTGCCCCCTCCACACCCTCCCCACCTTTCCTTCCCCGCTGTTCCTCCATCCGAGACCCCACTTTTTCCAGCCCCTGAGAAGAAGGCGATGATAGGAGAGGATGTGAGCCTTCATACCAGGCAGGTCTAGGCTGGAGTCACAGCTCTTCATGTTTTTACTGTGTGACTTTGCTCAAGTTTCTTAACCTCTCTGAGCCTCGGTTTCCTCTTTCAGAGGAAGGGGTGCCCCACATACCTCAGGTGGGGGAGTGGTTTGGATGTCACGCAAAGGAGGTGCTTGATATGTGTTGTCTGTCTTCCTGATGCATCCACCCGCCCTGACCCACTGACTTTAGCCTCTTCCCTCGCTCCACCATCCTGAGACAACCCGAGGTCTCATGTACCTTAGAGGAACCTTCTCTGATGCACCCCACATTCCTCTTCTTCTTAGACCTCAGCCCCTATTTCCTTCTAATCCATCCACTCACCAATAAACAACTACACACACACACGCACACACACACACACACATGCACACACACACACACACAAACACACATGCACACAGTTGGCCCCAGCCCCATCCTATCTATAGAAGTCAGCTTCCTAAATGTCCCAGCGTGGAGTCCAGCTCCCATCCTTCCTCTGTCCTACACCTGGAGTGGCAGGTGTTCCCAGGTCTCACAAAAACACAACTGGAGGCTCCTTGTCTTTCCCTCTCCAGAGCAGCCCATCCACCTCTTTAGGGAGGGAGCAGGTCTATGACAAACCTAGACAGTGCATTAAAAAGCAGAGACATCACCTTTCCGACAAAAGTCCATCTAGTCAAAGCTATGGTTTTTCCAGTAGTCATGTATGGATGTGAGAGTTGGACCGTAAAGAAGGCTGAGTGCCAAAGAATTGATGCTTTTGAACTGTGGTGCTGGAGAAGACTCTTGAGAGTCCCTTGGACTGCAAGAGGATCAAACCAGTCAATCTGAAAGGAAATCAACACTGAATATTTATTGGAAAGACTGACACTGAAGCCGAAGTTTCAATATTTTGGCCAACTGATGCAAAGAGCCAATTCATTGGAAAAGATCCTGATGCTGGGAAAGATTGAAGGCAGGAGGAGAAGGGGACGACAGAGGATGAGATGGTTGGATGGCATCACTGACTCAACGGACATGAACCTAAGCAAACTCCGGGAGATGGTGAAGGACTGGGGAGCCTGGCGTGCTGCAGTCCTAGGGGTTGCAAAGAGTTGGACAGGACTTAGCGATAGAACAACAACAAGACCTCAGCCTCCCCACCCTGGGTCTCTGCCCTGAGGGGCCCCAAGCCTGCTGACCCCCCTCCCTGGCAGGCATCACCCATCAGGAGACCTGTCCCTCCCACTGCCAGTCCACCCTCAAGCCCCAGACCTTATAGGCACCCTCTCTGCACCAGGCCTTGTGCGAGGCTCCAATGTCCAACTGACACCCAGGTGAATGCATAAACCAGGTCCATCTTATGGACTCAGAAGTCTCCAAGAAAGACCCTGAGACTCTGCTAATCAAGGTGATCCTCTGGGCACTGGCCGCCCACTGCCTGTGGAGGGCAAGCTCGTGGCTGGGAGAGAGTTGGCTGCTAGGTTTTGTTCTTGCTTGAATATGGGCAAGGGGGCTTCCCAGGGACGGGCCTGGAGAGGTGAGGGTGAGAGCGGGTGGGCTCGGGAGAAGCAAAGTGGAGCCTGGCTCAGTGTCCCAGGAGGCCAGCCGGGGCAACCCAGTAGACATATGGGCAGACGCACCTACAGAGCGCGGCTCCTTTAAGTCCAGCCTCCAACAGCCACCAGAGTGTCTCCCTTGGCCTGACTTTCCAGCCCCTCCCTTCCCAATCTGGCTCCAGCCTGACCTCTCAGCCCCGTGCCTCCCCTCTCCCATCCAGACTGGCATTTTCTAGACAGGTCACAATCCTGGCTGCACAAACCCCACCTTTGCTTGTCCTGTTCCTTCTGCCTGGACCCCCTTCGTGCCTTCTTCAGCTGTCATGACCCAGGTGCCCCTCGGCCATGTGCCAACCCCAGCCGCCCCATTGCCCTTGCCTGGTGGAGCTGGTCTCTCCCTCCTGAGAGGCTGGGGAGCCCCTTACTCACGCCCTGTGGCCCTCCACAGTGGAGACGTGGCAGGTGAACCAGATTCTCCGAAGGAGCGTGGCCCCCGAATTAAGGGCCTCCCGACCCCACACAGCTCGGCCTGGGGAGTGCTGGGTCGTGAACACCTGCCAACCGGTCCACTCCTCCTCCCATCTCTGGGGGTAAGGGGTAGGTTTGGGGTGGAGAGGACCACTCCTAAAATCTAAAATCGGCCAAGAGATTCGCCAAGAACCGAAGGTGGTGAAGGGTGCTGTCCGGAGCCGCCGGGGTACCAGGTTGAGCGCCCTGGAGACCCCTCCCTGCACCCTCAGAACTGGTCAGCAGTCTCTAGACCTGTCTGTCCATCTGTCTCCCCGTTAGGCTGTGAGTCCGACCCCAGCACACAGGCAGAACTCAGGATGGTTGGAGGGCGGCTCTTTCGGAGGTCAGGGGCCCACCTCCAGCCTTCCCAATCCCAGGGGGCCCAGTCCTCCAGGGAGATCCAGGCTTCGCCCACCAAGCACGGCCACCGCCCCAGGGGAGACCCCGCCTGGGGCTGCCCCGGGATGCTGAGCAGAGCTGGGTCTGG
This sequence comes from Bos grunniens, assembly GCF_055505025.1. Lineage (NCBI taxonomy): Eukaryota > Metazoa > Chordata > Mammalia > Artiodactyla > Bovidae > Bos > Bos grunniens. The sequence goes on from NC_141170.1 coordinate 4,433,663, forward strand.
GCTTCAAGGGCAGGAAAGAGAAAGCTGGTCACCTGGCCTCCCCAGGGTCCACAAGGCCCCTTCCCTGCAGGCCCCCTAGCCCCCAGGTCCACCCCTCCCCCCCAGCCCACATGTGGCTCAGCAGCTCCCACCCCAGGAGACAAACCTCTTCCAAGGCTCGTTTCCAGCTGCCACCAAACCGGCCCGACAGAGCTTCCAGAAAGAGCAGTCCACACGCTGCTGTCCACGCTGCCTCCCGCCCTCTCGTGGCCCGTGAGAGGCAGAGCCGCGCTTCCTCACCGCTGCGCCCCCCGCACACGGCGGGGCTTGGAGGCACCTGTCTGGCACCGGTTTGTCTGGACTTTGCCCCTCTCTGAGCGTCAGATTCCTCATCTGTAAAATGGGGGTGACCATTGCCACTCCCCCTGGCTCTTGGGAGCCCTTGGGTAACTGTGTCTCTAGGGAGAGGCCGGAGCTGAGTGTAGACAGGGCAGGTGCAGCACCACCCAGAGGAGGTGAGTGGGTGGGTTTCGGGGGGCCCTGACCCGGGCTCCATCAAGGCTCCCAGCAGACGTCTACGTTGAAATTATAGGAAAGGCCCAAGAAGCCTCCCTGAGCCTCTCCAGAGTCTTATTCGGGGAGACAATGTAGGGCCAGAAAGAGGCCCAGGCTTAGAGCCAGGAGACCAGGGTCCCCATCCCGGGTGTGGTGCTCATTGTTCCCCGTGACGATGGGGTTGGTGTGTTTAATGTGCCCGAACTTAGTCTCCTCATCTGTGAAACGGGCACATGAAGAGGTGTGGGGCTAGGACTTCCCTGGTGGGCCAGTGGTTAAGAATCACTTCGCAATGCAGGGGTTGTGGATTTGATTCTTGGTCAGGGAACTAAGATTCCACATGTCACCCAGCAACTAAGCTGGCACGCTATAATGAAAACCTACCACAATCAAAAAAAAAAAAATAAGCATGGATTTTCCTGAGGCGTGGAGTATGTGGCACAGACAAAACTCTAACATATGCGTGTGGAGTGAGATGAGCTAGACTCCCACAAGGGTGATTTTAGAGGCACAGCGATAAGCGCTTACATTTTTTTGCATTTTAGATAGTAAATGGAAATAAGTGGAAAAGGCTGGCCTTCCATTTGCAGAAGCTATTAATATAAAGCGTCTTCTTGGAGACCCTGAGTGGCCCTCGATGGGTCCAGGGCCCAGGTAGTCTGGGCCTCTGCTTACGGCTTACGGCGGGTGGTGTGATTTTTGCCTACCGTCTATGGGTTAAGAAACTTGGTCTCAGTCAGTAAAGAATCTGCCCGCAGTGCAGGAGACCCAGGTTTGATCCCTGGGTTGGGAAGATCCCCTGGAGAAGGAAATGGAAGCCCACTCCAGTATGCTTGCCTGGAAAATCTCATGGACAGAGGAGCCTGGTGGGCTGCAGTCCATGGGGTCACAAAGAGTCGGGCACGACTGTAAGTCGGACATGACTTACTTACTTAAAATTTATCTCCTGTATGCCAGATCATGTGCCGGGGTCCTGCCCCGGCTGATCCAGGGTATTCGAAGCAGGGACAGCGTCGGCGACCTATTTATTTAAATATTTTATCAAAGATATACAGAGTAATAGGATGAGGATAGCTCAGTAGGAAAATTCAGTGGAGAAAAGAGGCTGAGTAGCTTGGTTTATGCGGGAGACCAATAAAACTTCAAGACAAGAAGTTTGCACCACTTACGTAGGCCGCAGGTGTCCTTCCGTTCTCCCGAAGGAGAGGAGACACTGAGGCCTCCCTGGTCGGATCTTAGAAGCCCAGGCATAATTAGTAAGCATGGCGGGTTCCTCGCTCCAGATGGAGACTCAACCAGAGTGAGAGAGAGAGCGACATGGGGAGACCAGTATTTTGAGAAACTGATCCCAATTCTTTATTTTCCATGGTCTACTTTTATACAAAAGTTATACATGTTATGCAAAAGTCACGCGGGGTCAGCAGTCCTGACTTTTATCAAAGTCAGGTGCTTCATACAAATGTATACAGAGGTCTTAGGGGTGTTACATCATCTTCTGGCCAGGGGGCCTGCTGACAATTTACGACCCTCTCCTTGTGACAGCGGTCAGTCAACCAGGACACTTATTTCTCTAGGGCTGATTATTCTCAAAACAGACGCCACCCAAATAAAGTTACATTCCTACAGGGTGAGGGTGTAGTGGGTTTTAGTTAAGGAAAGAATTTACTTAGCCTAAGGTCTAACGTGATTAATATCAAAGGTTAATACTTGTTTCTTCTATATATTCATTAATGTGTGTAAGGGCAGGGGATGTGGAGACTTAGCAACAAACATTGGCTCAACAAATGAAAAACCCTTCACCAATACAATTTCTAATCAGCCCACTATACTTATACTAATAGTTTTCTAACTTTTCTAAGGAACCTGTTTTTAGAAGGTTTAAAGCATCTCGTGCCTCTCATGGTTGGGAGGCCGTGAGCAATCGCATGTGGCCGGACAAGCCTGTCAGGCAGGCTAGAGAACCTTCAGAGGAGTTTGTAGGTTAAAACACTCTTGTCACGCCCAGGAATTATTATTAACTGGAGCTCTAGGTTAACTCCTTCTCCGAAAGAGGTGGTGGGGGACAGCCCCCCGTAAAGTCAGAGGTGTAGGTGAGAGCACAAAGTAGTAAAGTAGGCAGGCTCTGGTTATGGGGGTAGACGCTCGAGGATTTCCAGGGGGACTCCTGAGGCTCGATCCCGCCTTTGCGTATGTCGAGCCTCCTTCCTCATGACCTTTGTCACGGGCGGAGTGCCTCACTCTGCCCCCCAACAGTCATCTGCTCAAAGCTAAGGACCCAGGAATGATTCAGGAACAATCCTTTCTCAGTTTACGGAGGAGACAGGTGTGTAAAAGGATACTGCATTTTCTCAAACTTTCACTTTATCTCCGTGTGAGAGAGTAACTCCGGTTGTGGAAAGTCTGGCAAATGCAGACGTGTCCACAGAAGAGAACACAGGGGCCTGCAGTCCTGCCTTCCTGGGCAGAGCCCCTGGAACGCACGCAGCTCAAACCTCCCTGTGTCTTCCTGTGCGGTGGGGTGGGGGCTCTGGGAGCTGAGGGCCGGGGCTGCAGAGGGGCCTACGAATTCACCAGGGTCCCCGGACAGAACCAGCAGAGCTCCCTTCTCTGAGGGAGGCCCAGATGGAGGCCCAGATGTCACAGCTCCTCCTCCCTTGGGTCCAGGCAGACTCCAGAATTAGGCTCCCCCACTGCCCCAAAGAGCTTCCCCGGCAGGTCGGATGGTAAAGAATCTGTCTGCGATGCAGAAGCCACAGGAGACGCAGGTTCGATCCCTGGATCGGGAAGATCCCAGGAGGAGGAAATGGCAACTCACTCCAGTGTTCTTGCTTGGAGAATCCCATGGACAGAGGAGCCTGGCAGGCTATGGTCCATGGGGTCGCAGAGTCGGACATGACTGAATCGACTTAGCACGCGTGCTGACCGGAAAACCTCTCTTTGCACTAAGTTATTATTTTTTACCTCTTGAGAGTGTTTTTATTGTGAAAGTTTCACACACACACAGAGTAGAGTGAATGGTACAGGGGTCCCGGCGAGCCCATCTCAGCACAGATCTGTATGCTGTCCCTCCTGTTCCCTCCCTCCACTCTTGTTATTTTTATTTTTCCTGGATTCATTTAGCGTGTATCTCTGATATATCAGAGCCCATGAAAATACTTCAGCTTGTTCTACGCACATCTGTAGTGGTAAGTGGGTTTTTTTTTTTTTTTGAGGCATAGTCACAATACCATCAGATACCTAATAAAATTAACAATTCCTCAATGTTTTATAATCCTCTAATCATCTCTAAAAATGTCTTTTTATAGTTTGTCCAAATCAAGCTCCAAAGGTGACACACTGCTCTCGGCAAACAGGTCCATATATACACATTCATTTGTATTTATTTATTATTTGGCTGTGCCGAGTTTTGTCGCAGCACACAGGATCCAGTTCCCTGACCAGGGCTGGAACCTGGGCCCCCGCGTTGGCAGTGTGGAGTCTTAGCCACTGGACTGCCAGGGAAGTCTTTGGTAGAAGAGTCCTTTTGTCTCTTTCAGTCTGAAGGGCTCTCCCGTGGTTTTTCCTGAGCCGTGTATTTGTTGATGACCTTGCATTATCTGTCTTGCAGAATTTTCTGAAGTATGGATTAGTGGATTGTGTATGTGTGGCGGTGTTCAACAAGCTCCTCCTCTAGCCCCAGGATTCCCTTTCAACTTGGTTTTCATCTCAAGCAGTGGGTCTCAATTTTGCTCCCAGGGGAACATTTTGCAGTGTCCTCCGAAGAGGGTCCCTTAGGAGGCACTGAGCTGGAGACGGGAGCAGGCCCGGGGGAGGGGTCACTTCTAGGGGTCACTCCCAGCGTCCACGCGTGGGCACTGGCTCCGCATCCATCAGGAGTGGACGGCTCATCCCCTGTCTCGGTGATGACGTCACCTTGGACCAGTCAGTCCAGTGCCGATAGCACGTGAGCTGATGAATCTGCAGCCATCGGTGATCATGGTCTTGCAGCCACGAGGGTTGCAGAACGGTGAGACCTGTTGTTTTGTGTGTGTGTGTGTGTAAGGTAAACGGAGAAGGGACGACAGAGGGTGAGATGGTTGGATGGCATCACTGACTCAATGGACACGAATTTAAGCAAACTCAGGGAGACGGTGAAGGACAGAGAAGCCTGGCGTGCTGCCGTCCCTGGGGTCGCAAAGAGTTGGACATGCCTGAGCGACTCAACAACAACCATTATGATTTTAACACTTTCTCGTGTACAGTTTGCAAAGGGCTTTCCCATCCAGGATGGAAAACCCAGGCTGTCTCACTGCTCTGCTGGAGGCAGGTACGATAAACCTCTAATAACTTTCTGCACACAAGAAGACTGAGCTTAGAGGAAGAAAGTGACACAGGACCCCACGGCTCAGTAAGAGCACCAGGCTAAGCCTGAGCGGGGCCACCCAGAGGGCCACTCGCAGACATGTACTGAGCTCACCCAGCAGCAGGGTATGGAGGAAGCGGTCTGTGATCTTTTTATTTTTTCTAGTTTTTTGCCAAGCCTCATGGCATACAGGATCTCCCGTGTGATTTTCTTTAAAGAAAAAAAAAAAAAAAGCTACAAAAGTTCTAAGAGATTCTCTAAAATCCCCCTCCAACCTCGGAGACCACTGCTCACCCAGGACACAGGGGTGCCCAGATCACCCCCCTTCGGGCTCCCTGCCGCCTCCAGGCTGAGATCCAGACCCTCTCAAGGGGCGTTCAAGGCCCTCTCCCCACTGTCTCCCACCTCACTGCCCCCACCCCAGCCAAACCCACTGGGACAGGGAACTTGGACTCTTGTTCTGACCCTGTGGGCCCTAAGGGGGGGGATTAGCCCCTGTTCAGCACCCACAGGTGCAGGCACATTATTCTTTTTAATTCTGGGACGTGGATTTCACTTTCCACTTTTTTCAGATGAGAAAACCGAGGCTTAGAGAGACTGAGTATCTCTTCAAAGGCCGCACGGCGGAGGCCAGGGGGAGACCGGCGGGCTGGCCCCACCCTGGGCTCCCCCGACGGCCCTCGGCCAGCCGTCCTGCCCTGGGCTGGGAGGGAGGCGGAGGCCCCCTGCGCCACACTCCTATCAGACCTCTCAGGGAGGCGCCTCTGTTTCCTGTAATCTGCAGCAGCCCTGGAGGGCGGATCACCACCAAGCAGGAAACCACGTTGTTAACGGCTGGTCTGCAGAGTCCTGTGGTGGAAACGGAGCCCCGAATGCTTCTTCCAGATGAAATGGGTAATTCGTTCCATAGGAAGGCCCTTTGAGGGTGTCAAGTCAAGGACTGTATCTCCTTCCTGCCCCACGTGCCCTGCTCAGGGACACCACGTGGCCTTGCCAAGGCCATCCAGGGCAGAACTGGGTCCCGATGCTTCACCCAACACGCCCCAGCCGGCCAACTTCCGAGGCCACTGAGTAGGGTGGAGTTTAGGGGCTGCCAGGCAGGGACATTGTGGGGCAAGAAGAAGAACCAGCCTTCTAATGGCATGGCTGCCTGGGCTTGGGGTCTTCCCCACTTTCTTTCAAACTGCTGAAAAATTCTAGATGTTCAGAGCTCAGGCAGGCTGGAAAGACCCTCAGAAGTTTATCTCGGAGAGATGGAAGAGGAAACTGTGGTCTCCTATGCCAAAGAAACGCAACAATTGCACTCATCTCACACGCTAGTAAAGTAATGCTCAAAATTCTCCAAGCCAGGCTTCAGCAATATGTGAACCATGAACTTCCTGATGTTCAAGCTGGTTTTAGAAAAGGCAGAGGAACCAGACATCAAATTGCCAACATCTGCTGGATCATCGAAAAAGCAAGAGAGTTCCAGAAAAACATCTATTTCTGCTTTATTGACTATGCCAAAGCCTTTGACTGTGTGGATCACAATAAACTGTGGAAAATTCTGAAAGAGATGGGAATACCAGACCACCTGACCGGCCTCTTGAGAAACCGGTATGCAGGTCAGGAAGCAACAGTTAGAACTGGACATGGAACAACAGACTGGTTGCAAATAGGAAAAGGAGTATGTCAAGGCTGTATATTGTCACCCTGCTTATTTAACTTATATGCAGAGTACATTATGAGAAACCCTGGGCTGGAAGAAGCACAAGCTGGAATCAAGATTGCCGAGAGAAATATCAATAACCTCAGATATGCAGATGACACCACCCTTATGGCAGAAAGTGAAGAGGAACTAAAAAGCCTCTTGATGAAAGTGAAAGAGGAGAATGAAAAAGTTGGCTTAAAGCTCAACATTCAGAAAACGAAGATCATGGCATCTGGTCCCATCACTTCATGGGAAATAGATGGGAAAACAGTGGAAACAGTGTCAGACTTTATTTTGGGGGACTCCAAAATCACTGCACATAGTGATTGTAGCCATGAAATTAAAAGACGCTTACTCCTTGCAAGGAAAGTTATGACCAACCTAGACAGCATATTGAAAAGCAGAGACATTACTTTACCAACAAAGGTCCATCTAGTCAAGGCTATGGTTTTTCCTGTGGTCATGTATGGATGTGAGAGTTGGACTGTGAAGAAAGCTGAGCGCCGAAGAATTGATGCTTTTGAACTGTGGTGTTGGAGAAGACTCTTGAGAGTCCCTTGGACTGCAAGGAGATCCAACCAGTCCATTCTAAAGGAGATCAGTCCTGGGTGTTCTTTGGAAGGACTGATGCTAAAACTGAAACTCCAGTACTTTGGCCACCTCATGCGAAGAGTTGACTCACTGGAAAAGACTCTGATGCTGGGAGGGATTGGGGGCAGGAGGAGAAGGGGACAACAGAGGATGAGATGGCTGGATGGCATCATCGACTTGATGGATGTGAGTTTGAGTGAACTTCGGGAGTTGGTGATGGACAGGGAGGCCTGGCGTGCTGCAATTCACGGGGCTGCAAAGAGTCGGACACGACTGAGTGACTGAACTGAACTGAACTGAATCATTGCACAAGTAGGGCCGAGGGAGGCTGACTGGCTTAGAAAAATGAACTTTATTGCCAGCATCAGGTTCAGGGTCTGGCACATCGTAGGCTCTAAACTGGAGAAGGAAAAAGCAAGCCACTCCAATATTCTTGCCTGGAGAATCCCTTGGACATAGGAGCCTGGAGGGGGTCTCAAGAGTCGGACATGACTTAGCAACTAAACCACCACCACCACAGGCTCTAAATGTGTTTGTCAAACGAATGGATGCAAGTTTCCAAACTCTAGTTTTGCAACCAAGACCCAGAGATGTCCGTTTCTTCCTAATTGGTAGCTTAATGCCTACATGAAGAGACAGTGGCCCCCAGAAGGCCCCAGACTGTCCCTCCTTCCACGTGACGACTCAGGAAGGTCCAGGCGTGGACTCCAGGGTCCTCTGCTCACCAGGCTCATCCAGCTAACAAAAGGCCCTCCCAGCGCGATGCCACCAGGCCTGGGAAAAGCGTTTTCGAGTGAGGACCAGAGTTCAGCATGAGGACAAGACTCAGAGGCTCAGGTCTCCCCACTTCCTCCCCAGTTTGGGAAGGTGAGGTCCACGTGAGGGACGAGCCTGAAGCAGTGAGGCGCCCAGAAGGATCCTTGAGATGCTACAAATACCTGCATCCTGGGACAGAGGCCAGACTCACCTAGCACCCTGGTAAGGCCTTACTGGGGCAGGGGTAGCCAACTGGATGGAGTGCTCGGCAGTCTTAGGCTCCCAAGGCTGGGCATGGAGATAGGAACAGACGTGTGTGTGTGTGTGTGTGTGTGTGTGTGGGGTGACCAGTGCACAGAGCCACGGTCTGCCACAATGAGGGCGTCTCTCCAGGGTCCCCAGTCCTTCTGAGCCAGCCACCCTGGGGCCTGGACGGCTACCGGGGGGAACCCGAGGGCCCTGGTGAGCCTTGGCTGAGCAAGGCTGCCTGCGATTGCTGGGGAGCAGCTCTTGGGATGCGGGAGCACGCCTCGGTCACATCGGACGTGTGTGACGGGCAGGAGCTGGGTCCTGAGCAGGGCCGCGGGAGGGGCCCCAGGCCTGGGAGGAGAAGAGCTGGGAGGCAGGCCCGGAGGAGTGGCGGTACTTGACCCTCAGTTAGCCTGGAGGTCTCAGCACACAGCCAGGCTTCCTCTTGGGCAGAGGGAGGGCCTGCCCCGAAGTTGGGCACCCGGCTTGGACCTGTGCTGCCGCCCCTGGTCTCACAGCCTGTGGCCCCGAGGCTTCCCTGAGCCCACGGCTCTGCAGTCAGTTCAGCTCCCCTTCTTGGGGGGGTGGGGTGGGAGGGGGGCAGTGCGAAGGCTGCTCGGGGTAGAGGCGGGAACCCCACCCAGGGGTGACCTCACAGCTGCTCACTCGGGCGAGTGGGTGATGCTCCACGCCAGGCCCCTAGACTTACCAAGCCTTCCCAAGGCTGGAGGGGGCAGCTCAGAACAGTAGCCCCACCCTCAGGGACAGAGAGGAGTGGAGGGGAGGAACAGGGTGGGTAGGGGGCTCAGGTGGGCTCGGGGCCTGTCCCCCCAACACCAGGGGTTGGTGGGGAGGAGGCAGGGTTCCCTGCCCGTCACCGGGGTGGCCCAGCCTGGCCCTGGGAGCCTGGGGAGGGGGGCGTCCTCAATCCATGGTCAGGGAGAGGGTGCCCAGCCCAGGGTCACAGGCTGGCCAGTCCCCTTCTTGGGTGGACAAGCAGAAGGGAGGTCCGCAGGCCCTCACGTAGCCCCCTCTGGGACGAGGCTGGGGGTGGTCCAGGGCAGCCAGGGCCTGTTAGGGTGGCGGCCCAGAGGATGGTGCCTCCTTGGTTCCCCCTGAAACAGACCTCCCCCGCTTGGGGGGCCCCCGCATGACCCCTGGGCTGTGGCAGGAAGTGGCCAGCCCCAGGTCTGAGCCGCAGAGGGCCGGGTGCCTGGAACCCTCCTGCCCACCTGGTGGCCCTGAACCAACGGGCACACTCGGTCCTGCTGCTACCCACGGCCCCCCCCACCACCAGGAGGGACACGGTGATCTCGTGACAGGTGAGAGGAGGGCTAAGGCACCGCCTGGAGGCCACGTGACCACACTGAGCACCCAGCCCCCCATGCTCTGCAGGGCCTGACCCTGAGGCAGGGCTGGGCAGCCACTGGGTGGAGGGAGGGGAGGAGGGGTACCCAGCCATCCCAGGCTGGGCATGCCAGCTTCCACTGACAGCCAGGGTGGTGAGGAGTGGACGCTCACCCAGAAGTGTGTGGCCAGAGAGGGCTGGGGTAGGGGGCAGGTGGCTAGGCCGGGACTTGGCCCCCGACGGCCTCACTGCACAGGACCAGAAAGAGACCGCTTGCCGGAAGCGACTGGCCCCACACGCTTCATGGGGTGGGGTTTTGGCGAGACATAGGCTTTCTTTGGGATGGGTTCTGTGGTCAGAGTCCACTTCGAATGCTGGCTCCACCGTCCACCAGGTGTGAAGAGAGGGAAAAGAAAATGTTGAGTCGCTCGGTTGCATCAGACTCTTTGTGACTCCGTGGGCTGTGGCCCACCAGGCTCCTCCATCCGTGGAATTCTCCGGGCCAAGAATGCTGGAAGCCATTCCCTTCTCCGGGGGAGCTTCCCGACCCAGGGATTGAATCCGGAGTCTCCTGCGATGCAGGCGGATTCTTTAATCATCTGAGCCGTGTCACAAGCTGTGAGACCTTAGCAAGCGATCGCTGTGTCTGTTTTCTCACTTGTAAACTGGGGCCACCGTACCTACCTCACAGGGTTGTGAGTAAACCCTGCTTAGACGAGTGCCTGGCACGTGGCGAGCCTCCAGTGCTGGCTGGTAGTGTTCCTGGTACAGACAGGGTGATCCCTGCGCCCCCACCACGTGGCCAGGTGCTGCCACTAGTTCGGTAAACCAAGGCAACTGCCCCTGAAAAGCTGTTAACTCCCCACCAGCGATGAAGGCCAGCTGCAGTCTAAAGGCAGCAGCCCACGTCCTGGTCTCTGTGTTTCTTACAGCCCAGCTGGGGAGGCCGCCCACCTGCAGCGCTCAGGGGAAGCCGGGCCCCGCCTGCTGCCCCCCTAGACCACTGTGCAGACAAGCTGGCCTCCAGGCCCCCACTCAGCCACTCAGCCCATGCGCCCGGGCTGCCGGGTGGCACCTGCAGTGGTACCCACTGAACCCCAGCTCTGCAGGCACACACCCACACGGGCCACCACACCTTCGCCGTCCACTTGGCTGTGACGCCTCGATTCCCGGGAACAGAAAGTCTCCAGGTGACTAGTTACTGTGCCCAGGGCGCCCCCTCCCCAACCCTGCTTTGGCAGGTGGGTGCCCTTGTGAAGCTCACGATACTTTGTGAAAAGGTGGAGCTGATGGCTGGTGTGGCCGTAAGGCACACATCTGTGCCGGGAGGTGATGGACGAGAGAAGCCCTGGACACAGTGGAGGGCGCGCTCCTGGGACACCGCCCGTCTCCGCGGACACACGGCCCCTGCCGCACTGACCACCCAGCCAGTGCCGGGGCCAAACGGGAAGAGGTACAGTCTGGCCAGCGAAGGTGATGGGGGCATGCCGGAGCAATGCCGCCCGGTGCTGGGCCTGCAAGTCGGCGCTCAGGGGCTCACCTGGTGCCAGGAGCTGGGCCCTGGGCGTCCCCTTACAGATGTGCTCTCAGCCTGGGCTGCCAACGGACTTCACAGAAAGCGGGGTTGAGGCGGGCTGGGAAAAGTGAGGCTGACCCCTTTAGCTTGTCTATGAGACCCATGCTTCAGAGATCTACCCCCCATAAATGTGGGAGAGCAGCTCTACCCTCTTCAGAGGGAGATGAATATATGTATGCTAAGTCGCTTCAGTTGTGTCCGACTCATTGCGACCCCATGGACCGTAAGGCTCCTCTGTCCATGGAATTCTCCAGGCAAGAATACTGGAGTGGGTTGCCATTTCTTACTCCAGGGGATCTTCCTGACCCAGGTTTCTCACCTGAGTCTCTTGTGTCTCCTGCGTTGGCAGGCAGATTCTTGACCACTGCACTAACTGGGAAGCCTGTAAAAACATGCCTGCACATCCCAGAAGCCAAAAGGACGGGCTGAACACAGTTCGAACCCTCTGTGCCCATGGAAGGCGAGTGCCCAGCGTCCGGATGGTGAGAGAAAAGGACGTCTGGGCTCACACATGGGTCCACAGACCACGCGTCCGTGTGGATGTCCGTCCAGCAGCAGGCGTCCCGAAAGCTGGAACTGGCCTTCCAGAGCCACTGCCCAAGGATGCCCATGGTTAAAGGTGGTCAGCAGAGAAATGTGACTTAGGGTACCGAACAGACACGAGGGGAACTTTCTCCATGTTGGCAGAACTTATTAAATCCATGTAATAGAGTCATAAGCTGTAAAAGTGATGCAGATCGTTACTGACAATGGGAAGATCTCTTAAGGAAAAACCTATTTCTGAAGCTACAGAAGAGCAAGCGTAGTACAACCCTTACTGTAAATGTCTCTCTCTATACATATATTCACATATGCACTCAGCTGTCTAGGAAGGTGTTTCGCACAAAGCTTAGAAGCTATCCTCTCAGGGTGATGGAAGTATGGATGAGTTTTCTTTTATACTTTTAAAATACTATATTGCTTTCTTGAAATGTACAGTCATTATGTTAATATAAATACACATTCACCCCCCTCCCACCCCGCCACGAACAAAAAGACTAAGCTTTTTCTACCACCACAGGACAAAAAGGTGTTTTCTTTGCAAGATTCAGGCAGTAGTTTCTAGGGGTGGGAATAGAGAGGTGGGGGTAGCCTCTTTTCTCAGCAGGATTCAGGCAGTAGTTCCCAGAGGTGGGAATGGGGGGTGGAGGGGCGGGGTAGGTTCTTTTCTCAGCAAGGCCCGACCCACTTTCTTCTCCAGCAAAGCAGACGCCAGGACTTTCAACAGTGCCCATAGGAAGAGCTAAATAACCTTCATCTGGAATTTAACGCATTATTGACTCAGGGTGATCTTTGCAGAAATTAACACCTGTGGGTGTTAGGTAAGTGGGTGTTACGTAAGGTGATTTGTTACATAAGTGAATATCGACATGACTTTTGGTCAGTAAGTTGCTAAGAGGAGGCTGGTGTTCTTTTATAAAAGAATCTTTGCTGTGATAAACAAAGACAACCAACGGCTTTTTAACTTTTTTATTTGGTGTTAACTCCACAAGAAAACAAAACAAAACAAAAAATCGGTTACTGTGGTGCACGTGAAATCAGAACGATACGGCCACGGGAAAAGAATCTCGGCCCAGGAGGGGAACGGGCGCTTCAGCGCCAAGACGTGCAGCGCGCCTCATACCACAGTGTGTTCCGGCGTTTTGCCAGCTTTTTAAAGAGATGCTTTTTCCTTGTGATCACTCACTCACAAACCTGAAAGCCACAACTTTCAACTCTGTCGCTGAGCGCCTCCGGCTTCAGCCACTTAGCTACAAAAACAAATAAATAAGTAATCTGTTCACTCCCTCGCCCATTTCTAATCCCTTCCCGTTCCCGTGGGAGGTGCGTCGCCTTCCCACCAGCGTGAGGAAGTCTGCACGTGACCACCTGGAGCCTTTTCATGATAAAAAAAAAAAAAAAAAAGCAGCTGTCCGAAATCACCGAGCTAAAGGTTGTGTCTGAAATCTATTTATTTGGTCTCGGCTACACGAGCAACGATTTCTAGGATGATCGTCACTGTAGTGATTTTTTTAAAGGAATTTTACAACTTCCAATTCTTTTTTTGCCTTTGCTGTTAAAAATTATATTTCAGTGCAGATGCTAATCAATTTTTAGGAAGCTCTGGAAGAAAGAAAAATACATAAACCCTTATAAAGTCTATAAATAAATAACAGCAACATAAAAACCTTACACACACACACACACACACACACACACAAACCCACTTTAAAGTGTCAAAGATGTGCTGTATAAAAACAAACCCTGACGTGTGGTGAGACCAAACCCCACGGCCCATCAGGTTTCCCACAGTGAGGACAGAGAGTGCCGGGGGAGGGGGTGACTCCACAGCCCTGGAGGGAGTTTCCTGTGTCATCATGAAGGCAAGGCAACGAAACCCAATGCTTGAAGCAAACCTCATATTCTCGGCCAGCTCAGCTCCCAGCTAGAACATATTAAGTGTCTAGTGCCTGCCAGAATCAGTGGTGGAGCTGTCTCATCCAGTTAAGACTTCCCGACGTTACAGACACGCTCAACTGATCTCACACGTCGGTTAAAAAAAGAAAAGTAACTTTAAACATTTAGGTTTTGCAAATATTGCTCCTTCTAACTTCAGCCTGTTGCGCGGCGGTGTGAAAAGCTTGAGGAAGTGACCGTCGTGAAACGGATGGGCCTGGACGAGACTGAGCGAGCCCTGGCTTCCCGACGACACGGGCCAGTGGCCCCGTGGAGCCCTCACACCGGTACGGGAGAAACCAGGACTCTGCTCTCAGACCCGCCACACAGAACTTGCCCAGAACATTCTCTCAAACACAAAAGAAGATCTAAGCTACTCTAAGTCAGAGCCAGGAGCGCAGCCAGCTGCTGCAGCCAAGGTCTCTTTGGGGTCGTGAGGTGGCCTTTGTTTCAGGTCAGACGTTTACAATCTCAAGTTCTAGGGCGGGGGGGAGGGGCTTGGATTCCATGTCGGTCACTGCAAGAATCTCACCTGCAACCCAGGTCCTCACCGAGTATTGCCAAGACTCACCGCAAACCCTGACCGGTGTCGGGGGCGGGCAAAGAGACTGCGACGACAGCAGGCTGGGGTGCACTGCCCCGCCCTCTGCCCCACCTGGCCTTACATGCCACCCCATACCTCCAAGTCCTTGGCTGCCTCAGCTAGCGAGGAGGTCACCGACCATGGCACTGTCCATGGTACATACTCTAGGGGAAGATCCTAAGATAGAAAACACAGTATTTTTGTTAAGTCTCTAAAAGCACACCCTTGCAGTTCCTACGTTAAATGTACATGAGATTTTTTTTACTGAATGGAGACCGGGGATGAGTCACCCAGGCTGCCCTCTGGCCTCCGGAGACAGGCACTGACCCGCCGCAGGGGTAAGCATTCACACCCCAGATCGGAGAGGACAGAGCCTGCGTGTCCCCGAAGCTAGAGTCTCTGAGGAGTGGACGTGGGCGCTGACGCTGCGGTGCTAGCAAGGGGGGGCGGTGACGGACTGCGGCCGGAGGTGGGGAGGGCTGCGGCAGCGGGAGGACGCGGAAGGCAGTGATGCTTCTAAGACGAGCACATGCACACCGGTTCTAGTCTAGTTCAGAGAGCCAAGAATTTTAACAGCTTGGAAGAAGAAGAAAAAAAAAAAAAAGAAAGAAAATCTTCAACAGGACAGCTGTCCTCAACTCTAAAATAAGCAAGAAGAGAAAGAGAATTACTGATCTGAACCAGTTAATTGAAGAAGAAACCTAAGTTGTTGTTTTAGATTAACAGGCCTCACAAAAGGGTACTTTCCCCCTCACATAGCAATTAAAAAAAAAAAAAAAAACTTGTACTGCTCTGCGGGGGGGCGGGGTTAGAGATGAGTCCGGGAGAAGAGCGCCTCCGCGCCGGGGTCCGCCCACTCGCCTCCACCCTCCGAGCCGGAGTCCTCCGCGGCGGAGCCGGCGCTGCAGCGCGGCGTGCGGTGGAAGCCGTTGGGCTGGGCTCCGGCGTCCTGCTCTGCTGTGCACCTCGCTTCATAAACAGAAGACACCTGAGGGGAGAGGGACAAGGAACGAGTTTTCGAAAGGCCACAGAAGGGCCGGGGAGACGCTTTCTTCCACATACAGAGATTAAGGAACACACTGTTGGTGGATATTTTCCGGTGGAGAGTTACCAGACTTTGAAGTTTTCCTGTTTGAAAGCAAAACGAACAAGCTCTCCCTCCTGACCTGTAAAGGACCCCGGACCCTGATTCTCCACGTTCCCGCCCTCTGGAGTCTCTGAGCGCCGCCTTGCCCTCCTGGGGCTCCATTCCAGGGGCGGACAGCAAGAAGACAGATCCACCCACACTCCTCCCGGCTTCCTGCTGCGCCGACCAGCTGGGGCGGGCAGGGGGTCGCTGATGGGGGTCCAGACAGGAGTGGCGGGGACAGCAGTTCTTTTAAGGAGGTGCTGAGAAGAGAGCTGGGCCACAGAAAAAGCAGAGCTGGCAGGGACCCTGGGGGCAGTGCTTCTGAATGGGGGGCCCACTGGCATGGGGGACGTTTTAGAGAAACTCTTGGCTGTGTGGGACTGCCCCCCCACCCAGCAGACGGGCAACTTCCCGGCCCTCGGGACTCTAGCTGCAAGTGGTGGCCCCTCCCGTCACAGTGCCCAGCAGTGCTTCCCTGCATCACGGTTAATTAGCCAAGCCACCCTCCCCTGACAGTGACTGGGTAATTCTTCCCGTTCCCCCAATGATGAGCAGTGCCCCTCATTCATAGTAACTAACAAGTGGCTAGAAAAAAGCCCCTCCCTCGTGGTGACCAGCACCCCGTACTTACTACAGTAACTAGCAATGCCCCCCCGCCAGTCACAGTGGCTTAGAAACACCCACCCCGCCCCCACCCCCATCTCCAGATGGCAGTACTGTCCGTGGTTGAGAGCCCCCCGAGGAAGGAGCACAGAGACTGCCACACCAACCGGGGAGCGGAGGGCATGGGAGCAGAGAGGCGCGCGAGGGCGGACACACAGGCCTGGCAGGGAGAGAGCACCCACTCCGTGCACAAGGGCGGAAGGACATCGCGGTCAGTGGCGGGGGCATTGAACTCAGGGGCTGAGGGCACGGCTCGGTCGACGCGCAGGCTCTGGCTGTGCGACTTCAGAGGCGTGTTTGGAAAATCTGTGCTCGTGTGTGCTCGGTCGTGTTGGACTCTCTGTGACCCCATGGACTGAAGCCCCCCCCCTTTTCCCCCGCTCCTCTGTCCACAGGATTCTCCAGGCAAGGATACTGGAGTGGGTTGCCGTGTCCTCCTCCGGGGGGAATCTTCCCGACCCAGGATTGAACCTGCGTCTCCTGCCTGGCAGGCGGGTTCTTTACCCCCTGAGCCAGCGGCGAAGGCCCTCAGAATCTTTCCGGGCCTTTAGTTTTCTCGTCTGCAGACTGGCAGAACAGCACCCACCTCCTGGGCGACGGAGTGAGGTAACAGTGCGGCCGCTGTGCCTTGTGGTGTGAGAGAGACTGTTGGGGGGTGGAGGGGCGGGTGGAAGCAGGAAGCCCGCGGCGAAGCGCACGGCAGCGGGGCGGGGCGGCGAAGGGGGCGGGGGAGTGTGAACGGTGGAGGCGGGAGAGCCCGGAGGAGCCCGGAGGACTGCGGTCGGCTGCAAGGTGGGTGCGCGGGACGGGCACACCGGCTGTGTGCGGAGGTGAGGAGGGACCAGCAGCCAGGCGGTCTGGGGACTGAAGCTGGGGTGGCGGTCGGGTCAGAACGGTCACGGAGCTGGATGCAGAGAACGCTGGGGATGCCCCAGACGCCTGTCTTGATGCGTTAAGTCCAGCAGGTCCACGGACACAAAGACCCCGGGGGCGCTCGGGGCGGGGGCGGGGGACGGACGACTTTCACAAGACTTCCACTGACACTGACGAATCACGCAGAGAAGCCAGAGGGGCTCCTTTGGATTTATTCAGCTGCCTGCTTAACCAGGCGAGGTCCGGGCCCTTCCTGAGCTGGCCCCCCAAGAGCTCGGGCAGGGCAGAAGGCGGGGGGCGGCGGACACACGGTGCCTTCAGCTGCTGCTGGGGGGCCACAGTGGAGCTCCATGGGGGCAGGGGGCGGGCAGGGCACACCCCTGGGAAGGGGGGTGGTGGCCGGGAGGTGCAGGTGTGACTGGAGGGGCTCCTTCCTGCTGCGCATTTTGAAAGATGGAAAGGGTGTCCACCCAAGCATCTTAAGGGGGAACCACAGGGTCAGACGTGTGTGGGGCAAACACGCTCTGGCAGGAGTGAGGGACGGACTGCAAGGAGAAGGGGGGCGGCGGGAGGCCTTGGCAGTGAGTGGGAGGCGAGGCAGACCAAAGGGTCGCAGCCGAGAGCTCGGTGACGGGAGAGGCAGCCGCGAGACTCCCGGGTTGTGCGGGGCGCTGGCGGCCACTGCGAGTTAGTAGTAAGGAGGAGGACAGTCCACTTACCCTATTAAAATCTAACAGACGCTCTTCATTACTGGGCATTTCTTTAACATCTGGATACTCTTCTATACCATTCTCTCCCTTGGCATTTGTATAACATTCTTAAATCATTTTGAATGGAGAAGGGAAAAGAGGGAAAGGGGGGGAGATTTCATTAAGACACAGTCATGAAACGTACCATTCTTGTTTCATTTTTCTTTGCTGAACAGTCAGATCACTAAAAGCAGACATGGTCAGCATCAGCTAGCCAGGTGTGCGCCAGGAAAACGTTAGGCCAGTTTAAAAAAAATGCTTCTAATTAATTGTTCATGGAGTAAAAACAAACAAAAAAAAAGAGGCCAACATAACCTCACAGTCTTGTTAATCCCACCACAAGACGCTCTCTCAACAACACACTCGCACCTCTCAAGTGACAGGCCCTGGGAACACAGAATAAAAAAGGCCCGCGAGGCCCCGGGGGTGGACGTGGTGTGGAGGGAGACGGAGGATGCTCCAGGAACACG
This sequence comes from Bos grunniens, assembly GCF_055505025.1. Classification (NCBI taxonomy): domain Eukaryota; kingdom Metazoa; phylum Chordata; class Mammalia; order Artiodactyla; family Bovidae; genus Bos; species Bos grunniens. The sequence continues at coordinate 4,451,691 of NC_141170.1, forward strand.
CTCCTGGAACAAGGGGACAGACGCATCGCATCTCAGCTCAGCACCAAACTAAGCCATCTGACGGGGGGGGGGGGGGGAGGGGGGGGGGCGGGGGGGCGGGGCGCGGTGTGTGGGGAGGGGCTCGCGGGCTGACTGGGCGGGGCTCGGGACTGCACGCTGGGACTCAAGGCATCAAGCGCGAGTCACCTGGCCCTGTGGTTCTCAACCCTGCTTTTGCGTGAGGATCACCTGGGGAGCCTTAAGACCAGCCTGGAAGCCCCAGGCCCGCCTGAGACTCGGCGCACTCGTTCTGGGGCAGGCTATGGTCAGGCTCTGGTCTCAGCCGTTTCCGGCGGGGCTCCCCGCGATCCTGACGCAGGGTTAGACTGAGGCCCAACTTAACCCAGATCAGCCCCCAGGCGCCTTCGCTCTGTGGGAAGGGTGCAGGGGAGGAGACCTGACGTCACGTGAGTCATCATCTGGCTGCCTGCAGTCACTGCGCTGCATGCGATGAAATGGGGCCCACGGCAGCGGCGGCAGGCCAGCTTGAGGACTGCTCCCTCCCGCCACCCCCAGGGGAGGGCCTGTGTGCCCTGTTTGGCCTCCCCACAAAAGGCTGCACTCTCCGCAACCTTCAGTTCCAACAGCCTGGGGCCCTCAACCTCCCTGGTGCTCCTCCGTGAGTCAGCTGACTCGGGGAGATTCTACTTAACTGTGCTGTAACTGGGGGCAAGTTACTGAAAGAGCCCCAGTGCTCTCATCTCTAGAGAGATTTCTGTGCAAGTTAAGACAGGCGCGCGGCCTCAAGTGCAAGGCTGGTACACACGGTAAGCGTCTTCTCGAGTGCTGCTGCCCATAGCCTGGCCTTGGGCCCACCCGCCCTGAGACAGCTGGTGAAGACACCCCGGCTCCACCGAGGCAGGAACCCAGCACCCGGCCCAGGCCTCAGCTTTTCTCAGCTCACCTGCCAAGCTCTCATCATCCCGGCGCCCCACGGCACTCGGCTACCCCTTGGATGAGGTGGGAAGGTGACTATGTCCTTGGCTGGGACATGCCAGTAGGTGGAGCAGGTCTCTCCCAACCCCACTGCCGTCCCATTCTCTTCCTGCTTTAGGGGTTCTATGCGGACAGAAGGGGTCAGTGGATGCCACAGGCATCAGGAAAGGGCCATGCTGACTGCTGTCAGGGTTCTTCACGTCCCTGGTGACCACAGGCCAGGCCAGTTCTGGGCATTTCAGTCTTTACAACTATTCTCTAAGGGAGCCATCACTTTTAGCCTCTTTTTACAAATACAGACTACGGAGGCACAGAAAGGCCTGTCATCGCCGGAGGTCTAGCAGCTGGTGAAGGGAAGCACTGGGTTCCAGCTCAGCTCTGTCTGCTGAACCCTTAACCATCACCTGTACTGAGTCCCTGCAGGGCCCTCTGAGACCAAAAGAACACGCACACTTTTCGAACCCAGTGCGTGGGCCCTGCAGGCGGAAGCTCAGGACAGCCCAGCGGAGGCACAGTCTGCACGGCCCTCGTGGCCAGGCGCCCTGGGCACAGCAAGTGCGCTCCTGCCCTCCCGGCGGGCGCCCTGGGCACAGCAAGTGCGCTCCTGCTCCCCCGGTGGGCGCCCCTGCGGGCACCTGTCTGCACATGCTCTCGGCTGTCACATGCCACCTGCCCTGGTCCCTGCATGAACCGCGCCTGCAGGTAGTCCCGGCTTGGGTCCTGATTCCCTGGGGTCCCTGTGTTCCCAGCGCCCAGAACAGCGCCTGGCATGAGATGAGTGTACAAGAAGGCTTTGACCAAAGGAGTGTGTGTGTGGACACACAGCAGGGCAAGGGAGGGGGCGTTCCCTCGCTGCCCTCCAGGGTCGTGCTGCTGCCCTCTGGGGCCTCCATCTCCCGACTTGCTCGGAAAAAGGAACACTTCCTCCTCCCCGACAGGGAGGCTGGGGCTCTCCAGTCAGGCCCTGACTCAGAGCTGCACAGGCTTCTTATGAGGCGTGAGCGGCGTCAGAAGCTTCAGGAGAGAGGGGAGTCGGCAGGCCTGGCTGCTGAGCCGGTGAGGCCACCTGCTCTCCGGGCTGAGCTGCTCCTCAGACTGCACCCTGCCCTCCGGCACCCCCCTACCCCGGGCTGGAAGAACCAGGCTTCATGACATCACCACCAGGCAACCACCAGGGGTAGCTGAGAGTGGCAGGTCATCTGAAAACCTGGCTACCGTGCTTTGTCCACTGAGAACGTTCCTGCACGCCACACGGCAATTACAAAGAGCTCTGTGTGCCACGAGCCGGTGCAGCACCTACAAGGCACGGCACGGAAAACCACAGGCCAAGAGCTGGAGCGGCTGCCTCGCTAGTGACAGGAAACCAGGCCGAGGCCACCATGACGTCTCTGCGGCCCAGGGGAAGCCCACCCGGGGTGCTTGGGGGTCACCCCCGCGGCCCAGGGATGAAGCCAACTCAGGGTGCTTGGGAGTCACCCCGTGCAGGCCCCTACCCGCCCCCGTCCCAGGCGGCACTTCCTGGGTGTGGGGCCCCCTGGCCCTCCCCATCTGCATTCCCCGTGACCGCAACTGGGACTTGCTCAGTCAGGGCTCCCACTGGACTCAGGTCAGGGTCCAGTCTGCACTCCTATCATCCCTGCATCTCCAGAGCGCAGTGTGCAGAGGCCGCTGGAGAGAGAGCACGCTTGGACCTCAGGGCTACGGCCAGCACTCAGGCCTGGGCCGAACAGCTGGAACCATTCAGATGGGTGCACCATCTGAGGCAAAACCAGGCTTTTTGTGGGGGCTGTAAAGATTGAAGCACCTTGGAAATAATGAAGAGTGGCTAAATATTAGCTAATGGCAGAGGAGCCGGCCTTCAATAGAGGCTGTTAAATAAAAAAGATGCTGGAAATGAAGACTCTGCTGCCCTGATGACCCTTGGGGAGGCAGAGGTGGGGAGCTGCTTCTGTGCCCACAGGACGAAGACGTGGACAACCCCAGGTCCCCCTGTCAGCTGAGGCCAGGCTGCGAGGGCACTGCCCCGCGGGCGGGGAGGGGAGATGGGACGCACAGGTGAACACGTGAATACCAACCAGAGCCTGGCCTCCTTCCAGGGCTCTGAGCGGAAAGACCACGAGACCAGCACCGCAGCCGGCGGAGCCCAGGCGACCACGGCTGGCCGCACAGGGTCAGGCCGAGCTGACCGCTTGGCCACCTCCTCGGTTCTCTCCTCCCCCAGAATGGCAGGCCCGGGCTGTTTATTGCTTCCGAGGAGGTGCCCCTGCCGGGAGGTTCGAGAAGCCCTTCCCCAGTCTGCCCCCATGTCCCTCTCCCTGGTCTGCCCAAGTGCTCTCCCACGGCTCGCTGTCACAGAAAGGCACTCAGCAAACTCTGGCCTCCTCCACACAGCCCCCCAGGGCTGCTCTCTGCTCTCCTTCCCCAACAGGGGCCTTTATCTTGTCATCCCAGACCACAGCAAGAGCCCAAGAGCCCCGGCAGGTGTCCTCCAGTCTTTCCATTCCTTCCCCACTCTGATTCTATTGCTAGAATTGCTTTAGAAAAAAAAAGCACCTGACCTGACACCCTCCAAGGTGAGCTCTTGCAAGAGGCCCTCTCCTCCTCCCTGTTCAAACTCCACCTAACGCGGCAGAACTCACGAGCCTGCTGACCAACTCGGCTCATCCCCTGCTGGTCTCTCCAGCCTCGGCTGGGCCTGGGGGGACCTCTGGTTCCCACCCTGACTGGCCACCGCCCCTCCCGCCTTTGCCCCCCTCACTGGGGGCTTACGTGTCTCCACGGCCCACCCCGCCCTAGGCTGTTGGTGGGCATAAGAGTGGGGTCCAGCCCGTGCTCACCTCTTGTGTCCCCAGTTGCCCCTGACCAACGCCTGCCACACAAATGCTCCTGGACCGATATTCACGGCAAAAGGAACAGACTGCTCTTTACGGAGCTAAGAGATCTGAGCAGGGGAAGGACCGCGTCAGGCCTCCTTACCTTCACACTCCGAGGCGGGGAAGAGAGGCGAGTACAAGGCTTTTTCCCACCAGGTTTGTCTCTCTTGACTCCGGTTCATTCCATGCACGTCAGTGTTCAGTACAGGGAACTGCTTAGAGTAAACCAAACACAGACCAAGTTTACAAACTTTCAAGATAAAAGGGAAAATTCAGGCATTAGAAACTAGTGACTGTTAATTGGTTTTATTTTTTACCATTTTACTGGCTTCCCTGATAGCTCAGTTGCTAAAGAATCCGCCTGCAAAGCAGGAGACCCTGGGTCCCATTCCTGGGTTGGGAAGATCCCCTGGAGAAGGGAAAGGCTACCCACTCCAGTATTCTGGCCTGGAGAATTCCACGGACTGTACAGTCTATGAAGTCGCAGAGAGTCAGACACGACTGAGCGATGTTCACTCTCACTGTTCTACTAGACAAGGTGAACAAAAAAAAAGCCACGTTCACAGCACATAAAGGAAGTTTTTCTTAAGAAAAGCACTGATACTGGAAATGGAATACGAAAAGTACAACAAGATTATCACAAGACAAAAACAACAGGAAACAGCCTTGAGGAAAGCAAGTTTCCAGATTTTGGAACAGCAGACCTAGCGGGGGTGGCGGGGGGAGGTGTGTGTGGCCCTGAGCCCCTCCTCCCCACTCAAGTGTGGGGAGGACTCTCTTCTTCACACACTCAGGCAGGAGGGAGTCAAAGAAGCAATACCAACCTAATGGTCTTTACAGCAATGATCTGCTTCAGTGAGAACCAGAAGGAAGCTGAGACTAAAACCAAATAACCAAACGGACAATAATTCAGCTTCAAAACAGGAAACATACATGGAAAAAGAGAGGAAAGCGGGACTCTGGAGCACAGGAGAGACCCCACATCCTGTGCAGGCCCCAGGCCCCGGCACAGCGGAAGGCGCCCATGCCGGGGAGGGGGACCAAGTCCGAGCCCAGGCCCCACCCTTCACTGGCAGAGCTCTTGAGCTCCAGCAGGACCTGCCCACCATCCTGGGCGGGGCCAGCCGCGGCCACCACAGGTGCACCCCGGGATGCTGGGGACAGGGCACCCCCCCTCCCTGCTCCTTTCCTGCTCGGCCTGCCCTCCAGGGTGAGGCCGGCTTTGGGCAAATCCGCACCTCCCACCACCCCTCACAGCCTCAACAAGGGTCTGCTGGACCGATGCAGCTCTATGAACACTGCATAGACCTTGGTTTCAGAAGGTGTTTCATCACAAGTTTAAAACCTGATCTGTTTCAGCAACCAATGATCTTCAATTCTCTGATAGGATTTTTTAAATTCTAAACAAACAACGTAAATCACTTTATCAAAAACTTTTTGGACTCAGGAATGTGTGTTTATTAAGCTAAATGGCAAATGTATGTCAGATCCTGATTTTCATTTAACTTTTTAGAAATACTCTTCAATCAGAAGCTGAAGAGGACTTCGTTCTGTCCACCCAGAGCAGCCACTCAACCGCCACCATTCTCTCTTGCAGCGTATCCTAACAACAACGATTAGCAAAGCTATTAGACAAGCAGACACCAAGGTCAACTGCACGGAGGAGGCCAGGGCTCGCAGATGAAGCCAGCAATGTGCCAGGGCTGCGGTTAATTCGAGGTGATGATTCCTGCATTGGGCACGCAGCTCACAGCACTGGAAGGCCTCGCTGGAAAGCCCCGGCCCTCCTCAGCGCCTCAGTGCTAACGACGGCTCCCTGGACAAACGCGTTTCCGTCACCCAAGGCACTACCGAGGGGCGATGGATTCGAAGGTGACCAGCTCCTACCTGCGAAGAAAAACACCTGGGGCGGCCGTGGGACGATCGAGTGTTTGTTCAGGTGGGCACAGCTGGACTGCTCATCCTTTAATCCTTTCCTGGGATTCAGGGCGTGGGGTAAAGAGTAGGAAGAGGAAGAGGGAGAGGACCCATCAGGACGGACAGGACAGGTGGGGAAGAGCAGGCTAGAGGGCGTCAAGGGACAGACAGGCGGCTGGGTCAGCAAGGACAGGAGGAGGAGATGAGACAGACACAAGCCGACCGGACAGTGAGTGCAAGGGCAGGAGCCGCGTCTCACTGATGGGCACCCCTGCAGGAGGAGGGCTGGCACAGAGCGGGGACACCACGGCCGCTGGCCTGAGAACAGCCCCCCTCCCAGCCGGAGGCCCTGATGGTCCAGCACGCTGCTCCCACGGCCTGCTGAGACCACTGTTGGTTGGGTCATGCAGTTTCTGCCATCGTCTCTTAAGTTTTTTTTCCTGCATCCTTCCTTTGAGTGTCAATTCCAATGGCGAGGACTTATTTCTTCTGTTTTGTTTACATTGAATATGTGGTCAGTGAATATGCATTACATTATGACATCTTTCCACTCAGCTATTTCCAGCGTTGAAGCCTGCACGCCAAAGATGACCAGGAGGCCTTGCTTGACTAATGTCTGTTTAACGTATTAATTCAGCTTCTGCCATGGCTGAGCATGAAATAATGAAGACATGCTGGAGGAGACGGAGAACAGAATGGGGCACAGCCCTGGGTGGTCCCGGAACCTCTGCCTCAGCTCTGCTCCCTCCCCTCCAGGCCGCTCCAGGCTGACTGGCTACTGGACACCTCTCTTCAACCGCGCCTCGGCCACGAGGCCTGCCCTGACGCGGGGGTCCACTGAGGCACACTGCTCTGAGCACCCCCTCCCGCCACGTCCTCATCCGCTCTGCCTTCCCACGGCACAGGTGTTCTAACGTACGCGTAGCTTCACGCTGCTCACGGAACGTACATCCAAGGATGCAGGAGCCATCTCTCTCTGTTCCTTTATACCTGGCCCCTAGAGCAGTGCCCAGACAGAGCGGCTCTTAACAAACGTGTGATGGATGAAGGAAATGGTAAAGAGGGAAGACGTGAACACTACCCAGAAAGCCTTATCGAAAACGTCTGTAGCAGGAGATGTAACGGTCAGTAATTCTCCAGGAGATGAAAGTTGGGTAAATGCTCGCTGCTTTAAATCCACACTGCACACTCCTGCTTCTGGTGACAAGACTGAAGTCCGGGCCCCCTCCCTGGAAGGAACTCTGGCTCTGGCTCTCATGCAGGGATCTGGGGCGGGTGGCCCACCCTCCGGGCCCACGTGCCCTGAGCCATCCTGGGGAGGGGTGGGGAATGTCACTGCGGGCATTCGGTAGGGGGGTGGTGGTAATAGAGGGCACAGTGTCTGGCGCAGGTGGGCTGGGCCCTCACACCCTCCGCTGGTCAGAGCCCCTGACCCCCATGGCACTGCTGCCTGTCCCAAGGGACGCCTTCCCCTCCTGGACTGCAAACTCCTGGAGGCACGATGAAGCCTCTTGCTGCTGCTCTGCGCCTTCGAGGGCACGACAGAGCAGATGCTCCTGCCACAAGGGCACGCAGAGCTGGGCACCGAGGCCCACGGCTCACCTGTCCTCACCTTTCCCTCACACCTCAGCTGCCGCGACCGCGTGCTGGCTGCCACCCTGCACAGGTGAGCCGCTCACCGGTTCGACTGCTGCTGCTTCTGCCTGGCGGGCCCCGCCTCCTCCCTTCCGCCCCGGGACACGCCAGTCTGTGCACCAGCCTCCTCTGCACTCTCAGGCCGGGTCGGTCCTCCTCTGGGTTCCCACTCCTCCTGTGTTCACCCTCCCCAGGCTGTCATCCCTGCCACCTCAAATTATGTGGGCCGGAACACCCTCAAAGGACTTCCTTGTAGCAGGAGACCAGGATTTGATCCCTGGGTTGGGAAGTTCCTCTGGAGAAGGGAATTGCAATCCACTCCAGTATTCTTGCCTGGTAATTCCATGGACAGAGAAGCCCGGCAGGCTACAGTCCATGGGGTTGCAAAGAGTTGGACACGACTGAGTGACTCACACACACAAACACCCTCAAATGTAAGGAACCAGCTAGGAAATTATAGTACCTCCAAATGATGGAGAAAATGCAGAATGTGCAGAAATAATATGCAGAAAATAAAGAAGGGTGATTCTAAATAAAGTGTCATTTCAGTCCAAAAAAAAAAAAAAGAAAAGTGGGACCAAAAAAAACAGCAGACAGAACACATGTGGACGCGCATGTATGTGCTTCCACAAGCACGCAGGGTCCTCAGGGGCAGCACGCTGGGACTCATGTCGCGGCGAGGAGGGGACTGGTGCCACGGACACGCCCTCCCGGAGCGCCCGCATCGGAACCATGGCAGACAATGACCTGCGTGACGGAGAGCAAATCAGCTGCTCGCGCTTGGTCTTCAGGACCAGGCTGAATTCTCCCGGGGCAAGGACAGCCTCTGGTTCACTCAGGGCACCTGCCGCAGGGATGTGCCCAGGACGGGCGAGTGTTTAATAAATGTTTGCTGAACTGAACTCAACTAACCTTTTGAAAAGCATCATTAATTCAGGCTCCTGCGTACCAATTCTATCAGAAACCCTACATTCTAGACCACCTATGCTCTAAAACAGATGGGCAACTAGTGACTTTTTAAAAAAACAGAGCCCTGCCCTCTGCAAAGACTGCCCTCACTCAGGGAAGTGGGGGGGAGACGACCTGGCTGGAGATCTCCGAGACGGACAGGCAGCGTGAGAGTGAAGAGGCAAGATCCTGGCCCCAAACTGGGGCCTTTCGGGCCACCCTCAACCTTTCTGCAGCTCAGATGAAGCTACGAGGTGGGAGCTGTAGGCAACGATGCTGAGACAAGGGCTGAGAGGACCCGGGACGGCGAGGGTCCTCCGAGGACTTAGCTGGCGCCCCAGACCTGTCAGCTTTGCTGGGAAAGAGGAGGGCAGGAGGAGAAGGGGACAACAGAGGATGAGAGGGCTGGATGGCATCACCGACCCAACGGACATGAGTTTGATTAAACTCCAGGAGTTGGTGATGGACAGGGAGGCCTGGCATGCTGCAGTCCATGGTGTCGCAAAGAGCCGGACACGACCGAGCGACTGAACTGAACAGACCTGTCAGACAAGACAGAGCTCTGATAACACACAGAGATGCCAACACACCAGGAGGTGGAGGCCTGTAGCGGTGGCTGTGATGCAGACTCGCTCTCACTCTTTTTCTTCATTCCCCGTCTGGAGCCAGGCGAGACACAAAGTACGTGAGGACACTTTTAAGGATGAAAGGTGGGGTGACCAGCAAACAGATGAAGGCTAACAGCGTTATACTTTTTTGCTGTTCTGAGCAACTCAGATGTCAGTGTTTCGGTGGGATTCAATTCCTGGCTAAATATCCCCAGGCAAGTGCCTCCGAGAGTGATTCTTGGGTTGCTGTGGGGGCTTCCCACCACCACCTGCGCTTAGGGCCACACCTGTGCACTGACTGGACACATGAATGATATGGCATCTGAATCCACGAGGAGCTCACAACTTAACAAAGAAAGGACACCGATGACTCATGAAAAATGGCAAATGCAACTAAGAGGAAAGGCATAAAGCACATGAAAATTAAAAGGAAGCAGAAATGATTTCTGGAGAAGGCGATGGCACCCCACTCCAGTACTCTTGCCTGGAAAATCCCATGGATGGAGGAGCCTGGTGGGCTGCAGTCCATGGGGTCGCTAGGAGTCGGACACGACTGAGCGACTTCACTTTCACTTTTCACTTTCATGCACTGGAGAAGGAAATGGCAACCCACTCCAGTGTTCTTGCCTGGAGAATCCCAGGGACGGGGGAGCCTGGTGGGCTGCCGTCTATGGGGTCACAGAGAGTCGGACATGACTGAAGCGACTTAGCAGCAGCAGAAATGATTTCTGCTGCGGGTGGAGCAGAGAGGAACGGGGGACGTGGGAGGGAGGGGCGCCTCCTGGGTCCAGCTGGACAGAACCACGTGGAGGGCGGGCAGGCAGGCGGAGCGTGCAGGACGACGGAGGCGAGGAAGGGATGACCCAGCGGCTGTCCAGCCACAGGTGGCCTGACTTCTCGATACCTCCACCTGACTTTTTAAAAAGCTGCACCTGGAAAAGGGCCGGGGTGGGGGCAGAGCCCCAGGCTTCTCCTTGGGCACAGGTCATCAGTGTCACTGTTTCTTCTTGTACAGTTTACCCTCAGATCACTTCTCAGCAACGTCAGACGGCACAATGACTCCTTTAAAACACTATTCCTATTAACCTCATTTGACAGACTGACCCATACAGTTCAGGTAACTTCAGGAATACATACTTTGTAATAAGCAAGGGTACACCTGCAGGGGTTCTGTGGAAGTTATTTTGTTACATTTGTATTGAGGGTTAATTGCTACATGTACCACAAAAAATTTCAGAGAATTCTACAGAGATATAATTTATCTTACATGTAAAACGTTAACTTTTTATAAACTAATCAGTGTTGCAGAGACAGTCAGACAGGCTTCCTACTTCAAGAAACCTTTCGCCGCCATTTCTGAGGAGCAAGGGGCCTTCCGAAGAGTGAATGGCCACTTCTGGATTCATCAGTTGGGAAAGCTTTGCTTTAAGCATAGCACATGCATGTTAAACCACTCAGAAACACCTCATACTCTGATTTATCTAAAAATGTCAATTGTCTAGTTCAAATTGATAAACATCAAATCCAAGGATGCTAAGTTTTAAGACGTTCAAGCTAAATTCCCAATAATTTAACTCTATCTTTTCTTTGCCTGAAATGGCTGTTCTTAAAGTCTGATCAAATCCTTTCACCAAGTACCGATCCCCACTGACACATACCTCTTCCAGCTGTCCTGAAGAAACTGGATTATCTTCATAAGCAGGGAACTGACAACCTGCTTTGCAGCTGCAGAAATGATTAATTTCTTCCTCGCACTGTGCCATTATTTTACAGTTTGCTTCTGGGCTTTCCAGGTCGATCTCCAGAGGCTCGCTCATGCTGCACTCCAGACACGGGTTCCGCTCTCCTGCTGGCAGGACCCCGGCTGACTCCTCCTGGGAATCCAGGGATGTCTGGGCACTCTTCTCCATCCCAGACTTCTTTAACCTGGGGAGGAACTTCCCAGACTCAAGCTCGGACTTCCCATAGTAATGGCCTTCTTTCTCTGCGTCCTCTTCAAGCGGTTTGAGATCTGCCTGTGGATCTTCGAATGCGTCGACTTGAGAAGGAATGGGAATATTTGCTTCGTCTCTCTCGGATTCAAATTCTGACTCACTTCCTCCTCCGGGGGAGAGTTCAGATGCAGAGATGGGGCGAAAGTGAGTCCTGGGGGAGATCCGGATAGCCCGGTACTGTGTTCTGTCGACGTCGCATATCCTGGGGTGGAAAACTTCACTGTCGGAATCAGAGCAGAGGATTGACTTCGGTTTGAAGCTTGGACTGAAAGATGCAATCCCTTCGGGTTCAAAGGAACACTCTACGTGGAGAACTTGTGAAAACGGATTGCTTAAGTCAAAAGAAGAGAAGGGATACTCGAGTCCAGGATCTTCAACTTGAAAGTTGCCACAAGCTCCTAGTAAGTCTTCATGGAAGATGAAGGAAAATCCCTTATTCAATCCGTTTTCCCCGCTCTTCGGCTGGTCGTTCTGTTCCAAGGACACAAAGGGTTTCCATAACTGCCTGTGACCAGGAGCGAAGCTGTTTCCGGGGGTCATAAAGACATCTGTCCCCGCTATGGTCACCACGTCAGAAGCGGCACACTGCAGCAAACTCCCTTTGGCGTGACTGGGCGGTACGACTGCCCACCCTGCATCGCTGTTAAACGTTTTGAGCTCCCCGTAAACTCCTCCCAGGATGAATGAGTTCTCTTTGTCTTGGGCCACATCCCAAGGTTTCGACGGGGTGGTGTAGTCCCCGCCATCCACCTTGGACAGCTCGCCGGACACAAAGGCTCTCTTCTCCAGGGTCTCTTTCTGGCCCTCCCACAGGTGGTATTCTGATCTCTGCACGGCCTTGTTTGGCTCCTGGAGGGGCTCCATTGGAGCCTCAGCATCCAAACAGCAGCAGTAGTTATTTACATCTGTCGGAAACAACTCATCATCAACGCTTTCTATTTCTAGTAGAGCTGCAGAATTTCTGTCTGCCATCTTTGTCCAAATGTCTTTAATAACCCCTGAGCTGTAGCCATCTCCACGCGGACTGCCTTCACTACACGCTTGCGTAGTTTCGAAGGCTTTGTTCTCTGTTTTTTGTTCTAGCTGAATACCACAGATAGATTCTAGTTTAGATTTTTTTTGGAAAACTAACGTTGGGATTTCTCCTAAAGTCCTACTGTTTTGCTGGCAAGTTTCATCCTGCAAAAAATCTAGGAGTTCTTCATCTACATAATTGGACGAGACTCTAGGAACTACATAGTTAATATCCTCTGCGTTAAACTGTGTGGACTCTTCAAACTGGACACTTAACGTCTCATTGTCTGAACGTGTTTCTTCTGAATGGGACCATGGACTGCAAGTTCTTGTTGAAAGATTAGAACAGTGTTCATTTTCCTCGAAGGCACTATTTTTGGTCCATATTAGTAATCTAGACTGTGTTTTCCCAAGCATGTTAGCACTAGAATCTGTATTTTCATTTCCCAAGTTGAGTGTTTCAAAAGAAAATGGTAAAACAGAATTACTGCATTGCACTTCAAACACTGAAAAACAGGAGTTTATACCAGATCCTTCATTAATATCTGAAAAGAGCTCTTGATTGCCGGCCAGCAAATGCGGATTGAGCGCTGTGCTGTCTAAGGTCGGGGAGAGTCGAACCGGGGAGTCTCCCGCAAAACTCTCCCCGTCGGCATCGCCAGAGCTGGACGAACAGCACTCCCAGAACTGGGCCAGGCTGCCAAGGTCTTGCAGGAGAAAGCCCTCGGCGCCCACAGAGCTGGTACAGTCTGCCCATATTGCACGTTCCCCTTGCAACTCCATTCCATCTAACACTATGCAACATTCTGCCTCAAAATCTGTCTTCTCTTTGCTTTTTTGTCGAATCATATTCAAAATCCGACTTTCTCCTTGCGTGGTTTCTGAGGCACCGGGATCCAACATGGATTGGTCAATATCCACTTCGTAGAAGTGTGTTAGTTCTGACAGATGAATATCATCCAAGTATTTGTCGTCCTCTGGCAGAGGACAGAATGAGGTCCCAGCGAGGTCGATGTCCTCATTTATGACTGCAGGCATTTCTACAAAATGACCATCGATGAAAGTACCTGCTGCGAGGTATGTTTTATGAATATTATTGTTGCTGATGCAGAGGCCGTGCACTGACTCGGACAACTCCTCCACGGCCGCTGAGGTCACGTCGTCGGCGTCTTGCCTGTTGCGGTACGTGGTCTCCAGCTTGCTTTTTCTGCTCAGAGGGACGAAGTACTCGGCGATGGGCTCGGTGTACCACAGCGGCTCCTCCTTGTACTCCCTGTCCGTCCTGCTCTCCAGGAACAGGTCTCTGCCCTCGGCACCCCCCGCCTCCTTCCTGCCCAGCTCCTTCAGCGGCCGCTTGCCCCGCTTGCACAGCTGTCGGAAGGAACCGCCACCGCCGCTGCTGCTGCTGCTCCCGGCGGCGTGTGGGCTTCTCTCCGCCTTCTCGCCGCGCTTCAGCGAGAGCCGGCTTTGCCCGCTGCGCGCTCCTTTCTTGTTCCGGATCTCCCGCACCTTGTGCCTCAACTTCACGCACTTCGCGGACGCCTTGGGCTCCCCCTGGTTCCCGCTGGAGCTCGAGCCGGCTTCGCTGGAGCCGGATGACCAGGAGCGCGGGCGCGGCTTCCCGTCCGGCCGGTGCCGGCTCTGCTTCTTGGACGGCGGCGGCGGCGCGGGCCGCTCTTCGCTGGGCCCATTCCTGAACCTGTTCTCCTTCTCGCTGTGGCTGCGGCCGCTCTGTGTTCTCTCGTGCAGGCTGGCGGGCGGCGCGTCGCCGCTTCTTTCCCGGATGATCTCGCCTTCGCTGTTGCAATCCTTGGGGGAGGGCGTGTCTGTGCTGGCTGGAGGGGCTGTGGACGAGGAGGACGAGCTCGAGTAGGAGCCGACGGCGGACTTGTTCCACACGGTCATGATTTCCTGCAGGCAAACTGGCTTCTCGGACAGCGGTGGAAACGCTTCATAGTACCTGGAAAAACAAGCAAGAGATTTCAGAAGTGGGCGCTCAGGGCGTTACCCAATATAGAAAAACAATGTCACCCGTCTAGAAATGGGGTATTTCATTTCAACAGAGTCAGTGTTTACACGGCATCCATGAGTGAGCAACTTAAAAAAAAAATTGACAATACAGTAAAACCTTTAAATTTAGGTCCATGGATCAAGCACCTTCGAAGTTCAACACCGAGATAAGTGCTACAGGAATACTTAGAGAGTATGTTAAGCTGACGACTTTAAACTTTGGATTTTCGTAAAGTCACAAAGTACAAATGGGATACGGTGGGAAGAATGCTAACATTCTGATGAGGACTGTCTGAACGTGAGTCAGCTCATTTCCTCCGCTTGTGACATTAAGCTACGCGTGCAATGGCACAGGCCATCTCCTAAAACGGGGGTACGGGGGCCTCTCTCACACGGCTGCCGCACACACAGAAAACCTGGAAAACGGGGGTACCGGGGCTTCTCTCACACGGCTGCCGCACGCACAGAAAACCTGGAAAACAGGGGTACCGGGACCTCTCTCACATGGCTGCCGCACGCACAGAAAACCTGGAAAACGGGGGTACCGGGGCCTCTCTCACACGGCTGGCACGCACAGAAAACCTGGAAAACGGGGGTACCGGGAACTCTCTCACACAGCTGGCACGCACAGAAAACCTGGAAAACGGGGGTACCGGGACCTCTCTCACACGGCTGCTGCACGCACAGAAAACCTGGAAAACGGGGGTACCGGGACCTCTCTCACACGGCTGGCACGCACAGAAAACCTGGAAAACGGGGTTACCGGGACCTCTCTCACACGGCTGGCACGCACAGAAAACCTGGAAAACGGGGGTACCGGGAACTCTCTTACACGGCTGCCGCACGCACAGAAAACCTGGAAAACGGGGGTACCGGGACCTCTCTCACACGGCTGGCACGCACAGAAAACCTGGAAAACGGGGGTACCGGGACCTCTCTCACACGGCTGGCACGCACAGAAAACCTGGAAAACGGGGGTACCGGGACCTCTCTCACACGGCTGGCACGCACAGAAAACCTGGAAAACGGGGGTACCGGGACCTCTCTCACACGGCTGGCACGCACAGAAAACCTGGAAAACGGGGGTACCGGGGCCTCTCTCACACGGCTGGCACGCACAGAAAACCTGGAAAACGGGGGTACCGGGACCTCTCTCACACGGCTGGCACGCACAGAAAACCTGGAAAACGGGGGTACCGGGACCTCTCTCACACGGCTGCCGCACGCACAGAAAACCTGGAAAACGGGGGTACCGGGACCTCTCTCACACGGCTGGCACGCACAGAAAACCTGGAAAACGGGGGTACCGGGACCTCTCTCACACGGCTGGCACGCACAGAAAACCTGGAAAACGGGGGTACCGGGGCCTCTCTTACACGGCTGCCGCATGCACTAGAAACATATGGGTGAAGAGCTGGAGAGCAAAGTTGTTGTGAGCACACGCTCTGAAGCCACACTCCCTGGGCCCGAGTCCTCATTCTGCTCTCTGCCAGCTCTGTGACCTTAGGCACAGGTCCTAAACCCGTGGCCTAGAAAACGGCTGAACACAGTACCTACCTCACAGAGCTGTGAAGAGGGGAGGAATTAACATGCACAGTGAGTCGCTGACTGCCACCGTGTCTCCTCCTCAGAAGCCAAGTGCGACGCCCCGCTGGTTAAGCAGGCCATCGGAAATGGCAGCGATCGTGGGATTTAAGGGTTCGGGAAAGGGGATGGATTCTGGCGAGGCCCGAAACAATCAGATGAGGTGGACCACACCTGAGCCTGATGCTCCAGGCATGCTGCGGTCTGGTGAGCGCCGGCTGTGCGGCGTGGGAACCTGGGCGAGGATACGAAGACACTGGCCCCACGCCTCGGGAGAGCAGTGGCTCCTGCAACATGGGGCGGGAAACCAGGAGGCTGGCGTGGAAGCGTTTCGAGACAGGGTTTCGGTCTGCTAGGAAACTGGTAGCCACGGAAAGTTTCAGAGCGAGACAGACTAGACTGGCCAAGGAAGACTCAGGAGAGTCAGACTGGCTGCCAGAGTGGGGACTGTCATCGCGGAGGCCAGCCAAGGTCACACACAGAGTGATGCAGGGCCGGATTTTCAAGGGCCTACGCTGGACTCTCCTTTTCAGTCTACACCAAGCTGTCTGATGGAAACATACTGTGAGCTTTGTAAGTCATTTTTAATGTTCTCAGAGTCCCGTTAGAAGTGTAAAAAGAAACAAATGAAATTAATTTCGACAGTGTATTTTACTCAGCCAAATATATCCACATGATCAGTTTACATATATGCAATAGTAAAAACACTAATGTAATGCTTTACATTCTTTTTTATATGAAATCTTTGGACTCGAGGGGTCGGGATGCAACCCACACTGGACAGCACACACCGCCACGCCGGACAGAGTACACCATGCCAGACAGCACATGCCATGCTGGACAGCACACGCCACGATGGACAGCACACGCCATGCCAGACAGCACACGCTGCCACGCGGACAGCACATGCCATGCTGGGCAGCACACACCAAGCCATGCCAGACAGCACACGCCACGCCGGACAGCACACACCACCACGCCGGACAGCACATGCCATGACGCTGGACAGCACACACCACCACGCTGGACAGCACATGCCACACTGGACAGCACACGCCACCATGCTAGATAGCACATGCCACGCCATGCCGGACAACACACACCACCACACTGGACAGCACATGCCATGCCATGCCAGACAGCACACGCCACCACGCTGGACAGCACATGCCACGCCACACTGGACAGCACATGCCACCACGCTGGACAGCACATATCACGCCAAGCCGGACAGCACACGCCACGCCACACCAGACAGCACACGCCACCACGCTGGACAGCACACGCCACGCCACACCAGACAGCACATGTCACGCTGGACAGCACGCGCCACACCGGATAGCACACACCACACGACCAACGACATCCTGCTTTCCGCTTAAGATTTACAAGTTTGGAAGATTCCAATGACCTGTATGATAAGGAAGTCTGCTTACAATGAGGCCAATTTAAATACAAACCATTTATGAAGAAAGCAGAAAAGCATCTTCAGGAAACGAGTCTGACACGGGTTCATGACTTGCCCAGGTTCCCTTGGTAATCAGTAGTGGGAAGCTGGCTTCCTTGTGTGTAAAACAAGGACAATCCTAATTCCCACAGCTGGCTCAAAGGACGGGCGTTGGATTTCAAAGGTCATGTGTGAACGGACCATAAATAATAACCTTGTTCATTTTATCAGTTTCACAAATATTGATTCAATGTGTGTGAAAAAAAGATAAGACCAGCTCCTTCACCTTTGAGCTCTCTGTGTCAGGCACACAGTAAGTGCTCAATAGATTCCTGAGTCATAAAATAGCAACTAAACCGAAGATGGCAAACTAAACCTGTCAACCACGCAGCAGGGCAGTCGTTAGCGCGGCTTTATCGCGGAACAACCTGACGTACATTTCCACTTGATCCTTCGCTGTGGGCGATAATTCTGCCTCTGGAGAGGGAGACCCCTCTAACTTCTTGTGAATCTTCTCTTCTGTTAACGAAACAAAAATTCAGAAAGATTTGTCTTGTATCAAGTCGGTAAATGCTCGTATTTTTGAAAGTTTCTCAAGTAAATTTAATCAGAAATTACACAGGCTTCTGTGGCTTAAAAAGACCTCTACACCAGTTTATCTTTTTAATAAAAATCTATTCCTTCACGGGCTTCCCTAGTGGTCCAGGGGTTAAGAGTCTACGGTTCCACTGCAGAGGGCGTGGGTTCCATCCCCGGTCAAGGAACTAAAATCCCATATGCTCCGTGGCACGGCCAAAAAGAAAGAAACCTCTTTCTTCAGTGAGCCAGGGAAAACTCTGCTCAGCCACATTAACACTGGACTGAGACCTCTGACCTCATCCCTGACAGAGCACGCTAGAGGCACTTGGTTACAAGACTGAAATCCCCTGGGTGCTTATTAATTACACTGCAAGAACAGAACATCTCTTTGGATTCCAAAAATACTTTCTCACAAGATTCCGCACTCACGGACTTTATATCGCCTCTTCCTGATTAAAACTGATATGTAAAGAAAGTTACTACAATTAGCTTTGTTACTTAGCATCTAGGGGAGCAAGGGCTGTGTTTCAACTCTTAGCTCACGATCCTGCCCTCAGATTAGAAACAAACTGTGCCTTTAAAAAGGCTCGAGACTTGGGGGTGCACAGCAAGATGACCATGAAGGGGACAAGCAAAAGAAACACCCTTAACAGGTAATTCTCATTCTACGGGCATGCAGAAATGCTGGGGAAAGAAGCTGTGAGCATTCACAGATCACAATGACTCGATGGGCCTGTCGAGTCTGCCTTTCCCAAACCGTCAAGGCGCAAGGCAGAAATTCCTGCGGCAAACCTGAACTGACAGGCGACACACCTCTGCAGGCCTCGCTGCCACACGGGCAAGTGTTAGTTTGGGATGATGGGGAGGAGCGGGGAGGATGGAAAAGACGAGAGATGATTGCTCCCGATCCAGAGCTTCATCTCCTCTCCGGGAGTGCTCCGGCGGATGAAGTCACTCCTCTGAGAGCAGGGACCTCTCTGCAGAGGATGGCCATGGGCTGACCAGCAGCCCCCCACAGCCAAAGACGGGGCAGGACACCGGCCTGGCGACACGCCAGGTATGAAGACTGTGGTTCCGTGCTCTTTCTTTCCGATCAGTTCTGAGACCTGTGCCCTGCGTGGTGGACGTGGACAGCCCGCGGGGACAGCGCTCTCACCTTGCTGGCTCTGCAGGTCCTTCAGCCTGGAGCAGAGCTCCTCCACTAAAGTCTCAATGCCAGAGCTCTGTGGGGACAGAAACGCACATGGTAACTGCCAGGTACGGAAGAGTCAAGCTGTTTGTACACTGTCGTCTTAACAGGAAAGCTTTAGAAATCTTTCACGTTTCAAAAGAAATACACCATCCATATTTAAATGAACACAGTAGATTCAACCCAGCAGATGTAGTTTACTAATAAAGCATATTCGCCAGCACTTGCCGATAGAATGTAACAATTCTTAGGAAACTCCCGGACTGGCTCTGTCTTCCGGCGGGTACAGCAGCTTGCTCACAGGGGAGCCTCAGGACCTAAATGCCTGTGTTACAGCTAAGAGTCCGTCACTATCAAAAAAACATTATCCAACATCTGTAACATCTGGTGAGCAAAGAGCTTGTACGGGGCTCAATACAAATTAAAATCACAAAAATCGCCTTCCGGTCCTCTTAGCAGTTCACGGTCTAAAGAAAACAGGTGATTTCTTTTTCTTTTTTTCTCTTTAAAGTGAACACTCATGACTGGAACAGAAAGAGCAGATGGAAAACATATGTCATCACTGTGAACAAATGTGAAGCTGCACCGCACGGGTCATGGATAGGGTACTGGCCTCTGTGAAGAATCAGGGTAAAATTTAAGAGAGGGTGTGGGAGAGTCGGAAATTGGTGGGAGGGTGGGGGGAGAATAAGAGCCTCACTCGACGGAAAAATGAATGATGCAAACAGGCGTGAGCAAACCTTTCACTAGGCAGACTTTTAAACTTGTAAAATTCTCTTTCTCTCAAGGGAGGAAAAGGAAACAACCTTTCACAAGGTACCGGAAAAGTGAACGCATTTCCCAGGAGCTCTGTGTTTACTCAGCAGCTGAAAAGTCCTACTTAAACTGGAACCGAATCCCTCTAGGTGGGCATGACCCGAGCGGACACACAGGATCCCAATGCCCTTCGCCCTCTCGGGGCCTCGAGGAGCTAAAAATAGAACGTTACCCCATTTGCGTCCCTCAAAATGACTCAGCACGAGCATTAGAGATATCCTAAAGGAGAAACCGCACAGTCACACCGTCTGAGCAGCGAGAAGGATCACAATGAGAACAGCTAATTGTACACACTGATTAAGTTACACGCTATCCACATCACAGCACAGCTTTTGACGGGAGACAGGACAGAAGGAGAAAAGGGGAAACAGGCCAGGAGAGAGCTGACCTTTCCTGAAGAAGCCCTAGAAACCATGGCAGGGACTAAGTCATAAACACAGCTCCAACTACACAATTCCACCGGGGAGACTCGCTTACCATAGTGTTCAAGGTGGGATGAGTATGGCTGCTTTATTCCATTTCCTCCGGACCATGAACCTAACACCAGTGTCAGCTGACTGCCGGCGGCACGCTGCTCTTCGGTACAGCAAGCCTGTGTCGCCGTTCCTAAACCCGGCGCCAGCCTCCAGTGCCGAACACCGAGCCCGAGGGATCGCTTATTCCACTCCGGTCAGGGCTCTGAGCCAGCGGGCACGTACTGTCCTCCACAGGCCAGCCATGACAACAGTCACCGGACACTACTCACTTTTTGGCTTTGTCTTGGAAATTCCTTCCAAGCAACTGTAAAATTCAGTTGCTCTGGACAGTAATGCAGCTTAGGAGTGCAAATGGGAGAGAAGCAACATGCGTGCTCCACAAGGGACAGGCACTCCCATCAGGCCTGTCTTCCTTCCTTGATTCCTGTAGCATCCTAACTACAGTTTCTCACACACACACACACACACACACACTCACACACACTCACACTCACACACACGCACACACACACACACTCACACACGCACACACTCACACACACAATCGTTAGACCATGGATTATCACATGAGCAAACTGAGAGACAAAAAGGGCGTCAAAAGCTGTACTGGACCCTGTCATCTCCCAGCAGGCATTCTGAAGCGTGGACTTGGTGCTGCTAATGAGAAATCTTATCCTGCTTCCCAATTATATTAACTAGATAATTTTAATTATCATATTTTAATAGCGTAGCATATCCACAAGGGCATTCAAGAACACCCAGAGCCTACAGTATTTTAAGGAAAAAGAAGTATATTATATTCATGCTTTAGGGATAACTCAAAGGGAGAAAAACGCTGTAGATAAAAAAAAAGAAACACTAACGTTCTACCACTCAACTCAAGAACCACTTTTCTGGCTGCAAGATGGATAATACCCAGTATCAAACCAACATGAAAAATTTCTCTGCAGGCTATAGGATCACTCTAAAATGGAAATCACAGTATCCACATCTTTACACTGGGAAACCAGACACAGAGCCTGGTGCTTTCAGGAGAGGTCCGGGAGGCAGTCTTCCATAACGACCGTTCACTCGTTTATTCCTCCCTCACTCAGAACAGCCTGCGAGATGAGCCCCTCGTCCCCGTGGAGCTTACACTCCACCAACTCCCATGTCCCAGGAGACAGCCCGGAGCAATGGACCTGGGCCTGGGTCCCCGAGCGCAGGCCCGCTCCTCGTTTCTGAACGCCCCCGTCTCAAGTTTCCCCAGAGTAAACCAAGGTGAGCGTGCCTGTCACGTCAAGTCACCCGCATACTGGTGCCATCTCTAGACAGTGGATATGATTTTCATTTCCTAGAGTCTCATTTTTTGATTCATAGCTTTTCCAACACTTGGGGTTTTTGCTCTGAGTCTGAGGTTGGACGATTAAGAAAGAGAAACATACCTGATCCGGAGAACGCAAGGTCCTCCGGGTCCTGCCTGGACGGCACGGTGCGGCTCTGCTGCCTTCACTCCCCCCAGGCTTCAGGGCGGACCCGGGGCACTTCCGGGATGAGGGAGCCCCCGGTCAGACCCTCAGCGACGTACTGTCCCCCTGCTTCTGGGAAAGCTTTTTCATTGGTTTCCCAACAAACTTCTATCATTTCCCACCCCACAGCACGGTGCTTCTTCCTCCTCTCTTCCCATCCTTCTCAGCTAAGGATTTTAATCTTTAGCATCAAGAAAACAAAGGCAGTCTTGACTTGTCCTGCCTGGTTATCCCTCCTCTCCACAAAGGTTTCTGTGGCTATGTTAATCATCTCAAAGGCTAACCTTTTATGGAGAACCTTTTTGGACTGGACAGCCCCTAAGTGCTGGACAGATAGCCCCACACCAACCCTGTGATCACTGACAGGTGTGACACGCAGGGACACTCAACTGCCTGTTTCATGCAGGACCGGGGGCTGGGGGGTGCAGTCAGATAGACGTGGGTCTGAATTTCACCTCAGGGTTAGCCACGTGGCCGCCTGTGACTCATCCACCTACTGCAGCCTTACTTTCCACGTCTGGGAATGATAAGAGCACCGCTTCCAAATAGCGGGGTTTTCACTTCATGCATGTCAGTTGCTCAGTCGTGTCCGACTCTGCGATTCCATGGATTCCACCAGGCTCCTCTGTCAGCAGAATTCTCCAGGCAAGAATACTGGACTGGGTAGCCATTCCCTTCTCACGGAGAACTTCCCAACCCAGAGATCGAACCTGGGTCTGCTGCATTGCAGGCAGATTCTTTCTGAGCCACCAGGGAAGCTGACTTCTTGTACTGATCCCCAACTTCTTTTATCTTTTCTATTTGCCGCTGCTTCATTTGTGGGTCTACTTCCTGGGAGACTTCCTCAGCTACACCTTCCCATCCTTCTTCCAGCCTTTCATTTCCATCATGACGTTTAGGATTTTCAGGAGACCATCTTGCCAGTTGACTGTTTCTTCTCTGCAGCAACCTTCTCCTCAGTGAGGAGCTCCCCAGGCTTCAGAGCTGTGGCAGCCAGGGAGAAGAGGGCCATGCGGATCCACCATCAGCCTCCGGGTTTCACCATGAGATCTCACACTTTCCCGCAGAGGCGCTGGCTGCTGCACTCCTGCCTGGCTCCCACCTCTCCGGAAGTACTGATGGGATGGGGAAGCTGCTCGCCATGCGCTCTGGGGACCGGGTCTTGGGCACTCGCCCCACGGGTCTGCAGGGACTCCTCGGCGAGACACGGGCAGGGGCGACGCCTGTCCTCTGGGGGTGCTGACTCCTGGCTCCATCTGCCATCAGCAGAGCCTCAGCCTCGTGCGGAGAGGGTCTTGGCTCCGAGCTGGCCCTGTGGAGGCACCGGACAAGCCAGGAAGGCAAGCCCGGATGGCCCGGTCCCCGCTCCGTGGGTGGCAACGGGCTGAGCCCTCACACAGGGGCCCAGCCTGGCCCACAGCACCGTTCAGGAAGAAACAGACGGGAGAGCAGGGAGGGCGCCGAGAATGTACTCCAGGGCTCACAGACTTAGGCCTTCTGGTGGCCAGGGAGTCATAAAAGCACGGTGCCACAGGAAGCAGTGGGACACGTGGTCACGATGATGAGAACACATCCAAGGGTAAGTAACTTTAAGGCTCTCTCTGCCCTCCTGTGAGGGCTCTGAGTCCCATCCCTGAACATAGGAGCGTCGACACCCACCCGCCCACGGCCTTGTCCCCAGCTCTCACTGCTGAGCACTCTCTAGTCTGCGTTACAGAGGAGGAGAGAAGAGCCTATCACGGGCCAAAGGTGTGTAAGAAAAGACGATCTTTCCAGTGAGGTCCACAGCTTTCATCAGATACTCAGCCTGTGATGCCAAAAAATGGTGAAAAACAGCCGACTTGAGTTCAGCAGGCTGACGACAGAGGACATCCTTGAGGAAAAGCACTGCCCAGGATGGGGCCTCAGAAACAGTCCCTGCTGGGGTCTTTACCACGGTCAGAACTGGGAAACCCCCGAGAGGGCCATGACCCGGAGAAGAAGCAGCTTTATAAGTGTTACAATGGACAGTGAGCAGTGAAAAGGTCATACTATCAACATAGATAAAATCGTTCAAAACGTTAACTAAAAACAAGTTATAAAACACATACAGGACGATACCGTTCATCGAAAGTTTACATGCAGAACAGTCCCGCGTCTGGGTGCCGTCTCACAGAACGTTCAGTAGAAGGACACGGACGTGCACAGGAGATGAACGGTGGGTTCTGAGTGGCGGTGCCCACAGAGAGAGAGGGCATGCTCAGGGAGGGCACGTGGCCACTCAAGCCCTGCTCACAGCTCCGCATTTCCCCGGCCGTGTCCACAGGGGCTCAACGCTGCTCCGGGCTTCACACCATAGCCCCCGTATGCCTCTTTTCATGCCCTCACCCTCAGATGGTTAGGGGGGCACGTCCCATTTGTTTCCTTTTTCACACCCTCGCTTAGAGTGCTTAAGAGTTCAGGAAATTTCCTATAAATATCCCCACCTTTTCCTAAAGAGAGAAAAAGACCCGACACCCCCAGGACTGCGCTCCCCAATGTCTTCCTCTCCCAGCAGCCGGCTCAGCCCCTGGAGACGCGCGAGACCACAGACTCAGCCCCCAGCCAGACCAGCGTCAGGTGGGCTGTTACATGACTTCCTGGCCCAGACCACCAGCCCCTGCACCCCAGACACGCGTATCCCACTGCGTTTTCAAGATCTCTGCCAGCTCTCCCAGGCACCTCACATTCAAGTCTTAATTCATATGCATCCACTCAGAGCTAGTGTTCCTTCCCGAACTCCCTTTCCTTGGTAAGGGACGTATCCACTCCTGCAGGTGCTCAGGGCTGTCCTCCTTGATTCTGCCCTCCTTGCAGGGGGTGCACCCCCCCAGGGCTGGGGCCGCACAGCAGGAGGTTGGGGGGGACGGCAAAGTTTCATCTGCCCTCCCCATGGCTCACAGGACGGCCTGAACCATCCCCCTTGCCCCCCATCCCATCAGAGGGAAAAACTGTCTTCCACTAAATTGTTCCCTGGTACCAAAAAGGCTGGGGGCTGCGGCTCCACCCCACACCCGAGCTTGTCAGCTCTGCTTCCAAATGTATTTAGAATCCAACCAGGCCTGATCGTCGTCAGCCTCTGGACTCCTGTAACAGCCTCTCACCTGCTTTCTGGGTCCACCTCTGCCCGGCGACCTTCCCAGCCTCACCCGGCCGGTGCACTCCACGTAACGGCCAATGGCACGCTGCTGGCAGGTGACCCGGCGACCTCCCCAGCCTCTCCCGGCCGGTCCACTTCACGTAACAGCCAACGGCATGCTGCTGGCAGGTGACCCGGCGACCTCCCCAGCCTCTCCCGGCCGGTGCACTCCACGTAACGGCCAACGGCACGCTGCTGGCAGGTGAGTCAAGTGGCATCCCTCCTCTGCTCCCAGCTCTCCAACACTCGAGGCTTCTCCGAGGAAGAGCCGGAGCCCTCATTAGGGCCTATAGGCTTCCTTGAAAGCCCAGCTCCATCTCTGCCCAAGGAGATAAGGCCTGGGCTTCCGCGGGCAGGGCTGGCTGTGAAACACAGCGACTGGGACCATCTCAGCTTTGAAACCCGCTGGCTTCTTGGGGGTCTGGCCTGTAGAGGGAGCACGGCGTCACCCCTCGCGGTGCACACAGGGCGCCCAGACGGGCCCTGCACAGTCAAAGGCTCGGTAAGTATCAGCTATCACTGGACGCTCTGCAATCCAGAATGAATTAAGTTCAGATGCTGGCGGGCAAAGGAACAATGGACCTGGTCAAAATTCACCCTGACAGTAAACCGCCACGAACAACCTTACGTGTTTTTTTATACACATCTCTGTAGAGCACATAAACAATACGTATGTGAAATATTGAGATGTACTGTGAACTTTTACTGGCAAAAAGAATGTCACTGGTGAACTTAGCTCACTGAGAAAACATGAGCAACTGCAATGAGACTCCCCTGTACCAAAGACATAGATTCTTTACAAGGCTCTGGTCTTTAAATAACCAGATCGAGTCAGGGACCCCGGGTAAGCAGCATGCTGTTACTTTCAAAACTAAGTTAACAGAAATAACTTTCAATAAGTGATCATTGCATCCTAATTTTATTTCTTCCCCAAACAGGGCCCTTGTTGAGTTTCTAATATCCTAATCATTCCCCAAATGGGAGATGAAATACTAGCTTTGATTCAGTTTTAACTAGCTCAATAAAAATGAAACAAATATAATTATTAAAGACAAAACCAAACGATACGAAAAGCTCTAACTCTACGGAGAGAAAACAAAACCAAGTAAACTTGAGGATTCAAGAAACAATCACTGGCACAGTTCAACTTTCGGTTTTACGTTCTCGAAAGGGGGAAAGGGGGTCCAGGTCCACTTAACCACAGCAGCACATGCCCTTGCCCACAGCAGCTCAGGCTGACATCACGTGTGAGACATGCCCACTGGGGGACGTCCAGTGGCCATCACCGAGTCACAGCACCATCCTCTCTACGGCCCCGGGACCAGCTGCACTCGGAGCGAATGCGAAACGTCACAGAGAACAACGAGTACCAGAGAATCCCATGCTGTCTGCATGTGCGAATGAAGAGTGTAGCAAAGGCAGTTTCAGCTTGGACCTGACGACCACGAAGCCCATTCCAGAGCAGGGTCCCCTGGAGGAGTGAGCCGCAGCTCACGCCGCTTCACAGTGCCACCAAACCAGCCGGCGTACGAGGTTCTGACATGACTGAACCCGCCTGCGGTTTTGAGCTCCTCTCAGAGGACTACACGGGGGGGCAGGTCCAGAGGCCCGCTCCAGCGTGGGGACAGCTTGGTGCCAGGATTGAATGGGGACAAGCATCACATCACAGGGATGCGGAGTGCAGTCAGAGAAGGCCGCCGTTCTGCGTAAACCACGGTGCGGCTGAGAGCCTGAAGACGGTGCGTGCTTTTACAGGAACGGCCAGCGCGGCAGCTGCAGCGGTCACACGCACACACAGGCAAGAAACAAGACTCATCTCACACGTAACACGTGACGTCACCGCTACCTATCTACCTACCTAACACAGCAGGAGCATCACCTGCGTCCCTGTCTCGCGATTGCGCCACTAACCCTGCAGTCGATCAGCTTGTAAACTTGTCAGTGGCTCTGGCCCTCATCAGTTTGCCGTGACCACACAGAGCTGCACGGAGAAGGACGTGAAGCTGGTATCAAACCTGCGTGGGAGAGAGCAAAGCGCAAAACCGCAGATATCACCGTCCTCGGTACTTGGGGAAGGAACAACACACCCGCATACAACAGACACTGTGTCCAAAATAGAAGACATCTGTGCTGAAACTACCCACACGGGGCCTTCTCTGCTCTGCTCTTTTCAATGAAGCAGAGTCTAGAAAGAAAAACCAGGGGACTTGCAAACGGCCTACACCAAGCTCCTGGTGAATGCCTGGCAAGTCCACTTCCTCAGCCAACTTTCATTTGATAAGATTAGGAAAAAAAAAAAAAAAACCTTGTTAGGGAAAAGCAATGCAACAGTTTTTAATAAAAGGAGGAAAGAAGACATATATGCTTCATTGGTTTTGAAAACAGAAACCCCACCTTTGACAGCCAGGCTAAAGAGCTGTCTTCTCTGCCTGACCAAGCTCCCGTGGGCACCCCCAACCCCCCACCGGCTCCTCGCTGCAGGAGGACAGGGTCCTGTCCTGCACTTCAGCTGTCTCTACTCCCCCTTCGCCCACTGACCTCAGCTCCTCATCTTTCGCTCCACTTCGCCACGAGTTAAAGGCTAGAGTCATTTCTCAGCAACTTTGGTCCAAAGCAGAAATAAGATCCTTTCCCAGATTGAAGCCCCTACTCAGATTTCCTCCCAGCCATGACTCAGCAGCAGTGCCTTTGGGTCTGGCCCAGAGAATTTACCTGAACTAACCTCTCACTCAAAAGCCATCTGCATTTTGAATTCCTTTAAAAGCTCTGAATTCCTTTCCCAATCTACTACCCTCTTCAGGGTCACACAGGAAACACTCTTTGGGTAACTGTCCAGCCACCCCCTTTTCTCTGAGGACTTTCTGTCACTCAGCCCCTGCTCCAGGCGGCTCTGTCCCCTTGATGCAGATTATCAAATCAGAGGTGGAAAATGGCCCGAGTCCAGCCAATCAGATTTTCCCTCTAACTGAACGGGCTTGGATACCAGACTTCAGGTAGAGAAGGAATGACCCAGAAACAGGGAGAGGAGCAGATGAGAGACTGTGGGTCATTAGACACAATAACTCTGGCTGTCAATCATTGGGCTCCCAGCTCAGGCTGCTGCATTTGCAGTGAGAGACCCTTGTTTCCTTCAGGTATATTTCCACTTTGTCTTAAACGAGATTCATTACGTTTTTTCGCTCTGTAACGAAAAGGTTCCTAAGACAGCCACCTGAGCGGTATTTCCAAACTCCTAGCCCACAGTCTATGAGGCAACAGCTTCAAGAAACCTGAAGTTAACAAAGTTGAAGTGGGGGAGGGAAAGGAAGACGAGGACGGGGTGAACGCGGAACTCTTCCTGCAGAGACTGGGGTTCACTCAGCTCGAGAGACAGCCAGTACCTTCTACGTGACAGGCACGCACTCTGCTGGCACCCAGAGAGGCAAAGCAGGGGAACGCAAGAGTCCTGGCACAGCTCTGAAGGGAAGACAGGAACGTACAGACAGGGCTCCCACAGACGGCTCCGAGCGGGATGAGAACACACAGCTGGGAAGTGCTGAACGAGCTTGGAAAGACACATATGGTAGGCGGCAGTCAGACAGAATATGCGGATTATCAAGTGCAGCGAAGCTGGCTACCCCAACATCAGACCATGAGATAATTTAGGGAGGAAGTTTCTGAAGGCCAGAAGCCTCTCTATAATAGAAACGCTGTAGGAATCTTCTCACTTTAACTCTGTATTATAAAGGCACCTAAAGCGCCTAGGTCAAATAGCATGGTAAAAGCAAAATAATTTTCTAAGTAGTTATGATCTTAGAGATTACATCTTATAGTGAGTAATAAAATAAGAACTCGTTGCATGAATTTAAATAGGTGATTATACTCTAAAACGATTCTATTTCAGGTTGCTGAAGGACATGAGAAATATTTGACATGAAATGTTAAAAGAGCAATAACATCATCCTACAGTATTTTCTTTAAAAACAACCAAAAAGTTACGAATCAAGCAAATATAGTGATCTTAAATGTTAGAGTCGTTATCACACTTTTAGCAACGCGTCCAAAGGAAATAATAGAGACGTGGAAACAGCACACATGAAAATATTCTAGACAGTGTAACAAAAAATAAAGAGCAATCTACACATCCAGTAACAAAGAGCATCAGTTCAGTTCAGTTCAGTCGCTCAGTCGTGTCCGACTCTTTGTGACCCCATGAATCGCAGCACGCCAATACCAGATGGCTATTGGAATATTACTGGATAATGCAACTTAGCCACTAAAAGGTAATGTAATAACAAAATGAAATATATGTTGAGTGGGGAAAAGATATAAAATGAGGTATTCTCTAATCACAATAGTACTTAAAAAAAACACATCATAGAAAACTCAATACATACAGAAAAATGCTACAAAGGAAAACATGGTAATATTTACAGAACAGTGGTAAGATAATGAGTACTTTATTTTTCTAAGTTTTTTTTTTTTTTGTCAAGATTTATTATTTATAAACTTTTATGAAACACCTCCCCCCTTTTTCTCCCCTAAGTATTAGAAACCAAATGTAAACTCACTTCATCAGAAGCAGATCGAAGACACTGGACAGCGGCCTGTTTTTTCATTTCTTCAAGAGTTAGATCTGAGCACTTCTTCTTACTCTTTCCCCATTTCTTATAAGCTCCTTTTTCCCAGCCCAGGAAGATGTCATTCTCCTGAAATAAAATTAAGACCAGATTCAATGATCAACATAGTTTCAAACACTTATTATTTCCCACATACTTACGTACACATTTCCTCTACAAATATCTTCATTCACAAGTTGGTACACATTAATAAATTATGAGGCCATAGAACGATGTCAATCAGAACAGTAATGAATAATCAACCAGACTATTCAGGATAATCCATCATTTTAATACCTATTACTGAGATTAGTATTAGATTATTATTTAGGATTTATGATCTCAATAAATCTCACCCATTTATGTTTGTAGGAAATGCTAATAAACAACTCAGACATTCATATGCAAATTTCAGTGTTATTTAAATTTCAGTATAAAAAACTATACACACAAATGTCCTCTTTTCTGTACTTCCCACCTGTCAATAGCAAGTGTTCATATTACTAGCTTTTTTTTTTTTTTTGGCCATGCCACATGACATGCGGGATCTCCAAACCCATGGCCCCCTGCAGTAGAAGGGCAAAGTCCTAACCCCTGGACAGCTAGGGAAGTCCCTTACTAACAGATTTTAACATTTAACAGTTGGATGGTTCATTCCTATTTCTATATCTTGCAGTTCAGAAAGCAACAGATATAAAATATTCTATGTTAGTATTCTTATTTTCCCCTTGATTATATATGCCTGTTATAAAAACTAAGGAAAATTTGAAAAATAGGAAGAAAGCAAATCTTCCATGATCCTACCACCAGTGAAAATTAGAACAATTTTCACACACTTAAAAAAGAAAAAGCATGATTGAATTCACACTGTCTGTATAATTTTGCACTTAACTTATATTGTAAAAATTACCTGCATGTTACTACAAATTCTTTGGCTACATAATATTCCAATAGGTTTACTTCACTTCCCTAAACGGGGACTTGAATATTTTTAATTGCTCGGCTATTTCACTTTGCCTTTCATTTGGTAAGTTATTATTAAAACCAATGGACATACAACAAGTTAGGAAAAAAAAAAAAGATTAGAAAGAAAGACTAAGGCAAATTAAGAAAACTACTCCAAAGAATATCTGGCCTACCGTAAGCCCTCAGGAAATGGATATGAATTAATGAATGAGCTGGAATAAAGAAGGAAAAGCACAATAATAATTAATTCAAAAGATCTTTAAGGATCAAATTCATATACCATCAACTGTCTATCTAGTCTTTACTTTGATCAAATACATAAAAATTACTTTTCTAACACCAGGTAAAGAGTGGGAGGACCCTTCTCTCCATACACATTGTAATTAACATACTTTTTACGTAATTTCTTGGGCACGTCTGATGATCTCATGAATCCAAAAACCATTTTCTGGCTGAGTGGTGTCGATTCCATTTGCCAAGGGAAAATGTGCCTGATGGCCAAGTGAGAGCTCTCAAGTCTGTTCCAGCTTATCTAATGTTTGGCTACATGACATCTAAAGCCTGACACTGACATTTCTTATCAGTGATATCTTCTGGAGATAGAGCTTGTCCTTTCACAGAATGGGAACAGACCCATGACAATGGACAGCCAAAGCTTCTGAAGGCGGAGAACCGTCATAATCTGGCTCTGCTGCTCAGGGTGTATAAAGTAAAGGTAGAAAACTTCTGTGTAATTACTCAGGACAGAGCTCTTTTCTGTTTCAGTTGCTGAGACTGGCTTTCCCTTTACCAAGCATTATGAACACGTTTCTCTACTGAAGCCATATTTAAGCTCAGCAGGAGTAATAACACATTTAAAGGTCCAAATAAAGTTTTCATAGACAGACAGAGGGACTTTCAAAATTCACATGGACACACGGTCCTCCGGGAGGGCAGTTTGACAATACACATCCAATGTCTTAAACACGAATATGCACTTCTGATCAATAACTCTACTTCTGGAAATTTAGCCTAAAAAAAAACACACCAAAATGTGCACAGATTTTGCTATAGTGATGTTCATCATATAGTTCTCAACAGCAAACATGGACAAACAACTTAAATGTCAAGCGAGGAGGACTTGGTGCACGAGTTATAACTGACCAGGCAGTAAGACACAGCTGTTAAGGAGATTATGAAGCACACCCACTGACATGAGAAGCTATTCCCAACATATATGAGACAAGGTGTTCATACAACAGTATGATTTCATTTTGGGTTCAAGTAAACACACACACCTGTTAATGTGCATTCAAATGTCTGAGAAAAATGTACGAAGAGACCACCAAGGAGCCTGACTCTTGGTGAACAGAAGAGGAGTCTACAATTTTTCTTGTAGGTCAGACTCCCTGAACAGTCAAAAGTTGTTTGTTTTTTTTTTAATGGAAAATTTGTAAGTCAAAAATAGAGAAATGAAAAGAGTTCCTATAGCTCTTCGCCTAGAACAAGTGTCTGGTACTTGCTTCGTCTGTCACATACCACAGAATTTACTTTTTAAATATACAATTCAGGGGTTTTGGGTATAATTCACAGGGTAATGCAAAATCATTATTTTAAAACATTTTTCATCACCCCAATTGGAAGCCCTGCACCCACCAGCAGTCAGGTCCCATCTCCTTTCTCTCCCAGCTCACTGGTAACTACTAACCTGCTGTCTCTATGGATTTTCCTGTGCTGGGTATTTCGTATAAATGAAATTACACAATCCACTTCTTTTCCTGCCTGGTTGCTCTTGCTCAGTGTAATACCTGAAAGGCTCAAGCATGTTGTGGCATACCATCAGTACTTCATCCTCTTTTATGACCAATGTTTCAGTGCATGGATGCACCACATTTTGTTTATCCATTCATCCACTGAGGGACATCTGAATTCTTCTCACCTTTTGGCTAATGTGAATAACACAGCTATGAACATTCAAATAAAGTTTTTCTAGGGACATACATTTCCAGTCTTGCTGGGGATATATCTAGGAGTGGAACTGCTGGGTCACATGGTTAACTCTAGGGTTCAACCTTCTGAAGAGACACCAGGCTTGTCTATTCACTTTCTTGATGATGTCCTTTTATGTATAAAAGCTTTTCACTGTGATGAAGTCAATTCACTGATGTCCTCTTTGGCTGTTTGTGCTTTGGTACCTTATCTAGAGAATCACTGCCTAACCCAAGTCATGTCTTCTCCCAAGTTTTACAGTTTCATTTCTTACATTTCAGCCGGTAACCCATTTTGACTTAATATTTACATGTGGTATGAGGCAGGAGTCCAACTTCATTCTTTTACACACGGTTGCCCTGTTGTCCCAGCACATTTTACTGAAGGTGTTTCTTTGCCCACTGAAGGGTCTAGTTGGAAATTACAAAGGTTTATTTTTGAACTCTCATTTCTGTTACATACACCCAGTCACATGCAGGCCAGGATCAACTGTCTTGCTTACAGGGGCCGTGCAGTAGGTTTTAAAATTGGAAGTGTGAGTCCTCCAACTTTGTTCTTTTTCAAATTCTTTTGGCTATTCTGGATCCCTTGCATTTTGCATGAATTTCAGGATTGGCTTGCCAATTTCTGCAACAAAGGCAGCTGGGATTCTGACAGGGGTTGCCTTGAACCTGCAGATCAGCTTAGTGAGCACTGAAACTTTATGGATATTAAGCTTTCCGACTATGAATATGGAATGCTTTTCTATTTATTAGGTTTTCTTTGATTTCTGTCCATGATGTTTGTAACTTTTACTGTGCAAGTCTTGACTTCTTTTGTTAAACTTATTCCTAGTAATTTAATTCTTTTTGATTCTACTGTAAATGGAATTTTTCTAATTTCCTTCCTTAGGATTTTCTACTATATAACACTACATCAAGTCATTAGAAAGAGTTTTCGTTCTTCCTTTCCAACCTGATGACTTTTCCCCCCTTACCTAACTGTCCTGTTAATGCTGATTTGTAAGATTTTATGTATCTCATCTTTGAAAATGCCTTTTCACACAAATAGATACTGCTGAATACTGGTATTAATCAACAGGCATGGGTTTAATGGAAACTATTTGTTGCTTAGAAGGCATTTATAAAATTCTGCTCGCTTCCTCTCTTGATATGTACCTTTTCAACGTGTTATCACATTGCAGATCAATCACTCCCAAGTGAAAGTGAAGTGGGAGCTTTGCATTGAACCGTTACAGATTTCAAAATAAGACATTTTCCTCTGCACTGTGTTAAGGCATGAAAGATGCTGCTGGAACTGCACAACATACCCAGTGCAGATTTGTGCGGGAATGGAGGTTTTGCTTCTTGTTTTAACTTTTGACATAATGAATGATGCAACCTGACATTAATTGTGACTCAAGCAACGTTAGCTGTTAGAGTGAGTCTGCTGCTGCTGCTAAGTCGCTTCAGTCATGTCCGACTCTGTGCGACCCCATAGACGGCAGCCCACCAGGCTCCCCAATCCCTGGGATTCTCCAGGCAAGAACACTGGAGTGGGTTGCCATTTCCTTCTCCAATGCATGAAAGTGAAAACTGAAAGTGAAGTCGCTTAGTCGTGTCTGACTCTTAGCGACCCCATGGACAGCAGCCTACCAGGCTCCCCCATCCATGGGATTTTCCAGGCAAGAGTGCTGGAGTGGGGTGCCATTGCCTTCTCCAGAGTGAGTCTACCATATTACAAATTTTCATTTAAGTGCTATTTTGCCTTGTGATTTTAGGCTGAATTCATGAAGAAACAGCATCAAGTCTATAGGTAAAGCTATACACACGCTAGCATATGCGACAACTGTTCTGTATTCTGCTCTTTCCACTTACTATATTTGAGAGCTCCCCTTTTCTATTTTCGGGCTTCATGTACTCTGTGAATGTATTATGACTTATTAACCTTTAGAATTAAACTAGCAATTAGGTTTTAAAAGAACAGTGTAAAAGAAGCTCTATACTTCTATTGTTATATTTTCTATGCTGCAAACTCATTAAAAGTCCACTTGGACACGAACATACAACATTAAGCGTGTGCAGAACATGCAGTAGGTAGACTCGGTAAAGCCTGGCATGCTGCAGTCCATGCGGTCGCCAAAGTCTCGGACATGACTGAGCGACTGATCAACAATGAATTCACTACACCAACTTATGATTTTTCAAAGTCATAACCCTGAAGATAAAACGCAATTATCAAGTCCCCAAAGAAGCTACGGCCGAGAACCTATTATTAGGTACTTCTTTGGACACTATCGCGAGGGAACTTAAAGCTAGAGTTTTGATTGACTTTGTCTTGCTGTCTTCTATCACAAAGGCAATTGAGAGCTGGAGGAAGAAAAAGAACACAACATTCTGAAATACAGCTGGGATCACTGATGTCTGCTGTCGTCGCCCACTGCTTCCCCTTAGCAGTCCTGGAACTCCAGAACCACCAGCGCCTGAATGGGACTAAGGCTCCTCCCAGCTCTGCGCCCTGATTGGCTGAATAGTAATAAGCTCGTTTCATGCGTCTGGCCACAGGATTGGCTGAGAGGCAGATGACCAATCAGAAGTGAGCAGTTTAAATAAAGCACCTCCCCTGCCCAGAAAGGTTTCTGCTGGGAACGCAGGGACCACATCCTCTGGAGCCTGTGGTTCAGTTCAGTTCAGTCGCTTAGACTCTTTGCGACCCCATGGCCTGCAGCACGCCAGGTCTCCTTGTCCATCACCAACTCCCGGAGTGAACTCAAACTCATGTCCATTGAGTCGGCGATGCCATCCAACCATCTCCTCTGTCGTCCCCTTCCCCTCCTTCCTTCAATCTTTCCCATCATCAGGGTCTGAATGAGTCAGCTCTTCGCATCAGGTGGCCAAAGTATTGGAGTTTCAGCTTCAACATCAGTCCTTCCAATGAATATTCAGGACTGATTTCCTTTAGGATGGACTGGTTGGATTGTCTTGCTGTCCAAGGGATTCTCAAGAGTCTTTTCCAACACCACAGTTCAAAACCATCAATTATTCGGTGCTCAGCTTTCTTTATGGTCCAATTCGCACATCCATACACGACCACTGGAAAAACCACAGCGTGTGCACAGAACGTCTGCCAAATGTGATGCTCACCTTCTTGTGCCCTCCAGCCCTGGGGAGTAGCTGCAGAACCAAGCTGCAGAACCAAGGGGAGGCGGGGGCGGGGAGGGGTGCCAAGCGGATGCCCTGAGGACACCCAGGGAAGCTCTGCTGAACCAGGCGGGGGCAGTCCTGATTCCGGACTTCTAGATATATGACATTCCTTCCCAATTAATCCAATGTATGCCAGATTTGTGACTGCGTGTGAATGAAAGATGCAGCTAGAATTTGAAGAGAGGCCTCAGTAATAAATTCACTTCTAACAGCTCAAAGGAACTGTAAATTGCCTCTCAGTGAGTAGCACAAATTAAATGAGCATAATGTCACCTTAAGTACATCCTTTTTTTCCTACTAGGTCATCAGACAACATGTTCATCACTGGCCTTCCTGCTTTCAGTTGCCCAACCCAGCTCACCCACCACAATGCTGCCATTTGGCACTGCTGACTAAATACAGCAGCAGGTGGTCTTGTCTCTGGGACTAAAATATCCATCCCCCAGTGGAGCACAATGACAGGTTCTTGCGAACCTGCTTCCTGCTCACCCTTCTCAGGCTGATCTCCTCCCACCCTTCACTGCACCCCTCCCCGCCCCCCCCCCGCCCCCGGGCTCCCAGCATCAGGCCCTGCTGCCTCTTCGACCGCTAGTTTGTTTCAAGACCGTTCTGCTCCAGACTCTGCAGCCAGAGCGTGGCAGGGACCCCTAACCTGGCAGCTGTCTCTCAGGGCCCATCCCCAGTCATCTCCACCATCCTGCCGCCATCAATGCCCAGCATGTCATGGGCACTCACGTGGTGAGTAAAAACCTATAAATGTGCACTAAATGCAGTAT
Organism: Bos grunniens; assembly: GCF_055505025.1. Lineage (NCBI taxonomy): Eukaryota > Metazoa > Chordata > Mammalia > Artiodactyla > Bovidae > Bos > Bos grunniens. Next base: position 4,487,911 of record NC_141170.1, read on the forward strand.
TTCTAGTCAGACCATCTTCTCTATTGCATGAAAAGATTTTACTGAAAAACCCCACCCTTTTTACTATGGTATCTGAGGGAGTTTGCGGACATGAACTTGTGCACCCACCATTATTACTAACTCCTACTCCTTATGCATAAAGTTAATTTAATGTCTGTTAAGTGAATGGTTGTTGAAATACAGTATATGCAGCAAGACGCCTGAGGAACGCAGGATGGGTCAGTTGCTATTGTTAAAGATTATGGTAAAGGAAAACACTGCAAATGCTAGCCTTTCCAAGCCGTGAAATGCTAAGCTAATGGGGATATACTGCAAAGTACTTTACAAGTGGGCTAAAAGAACAAAAAGTTCTGCTGAATACAGAAATGATCCATCTCAACGAGCAATTAGTTCTAGGATTATTCTTTCTCAACCTGTAGGCAAAAATAGAAAATGCAGTAATCCAGCTACATTTGTAGAATGATGGACTCTGAGGGAGAAGATACAATTAATTAAGGGATTTAAAAGAAACTGAAACTGGGGCTCTCCTGGTAGTCCAGTGGTCTTCTGTACTTCCAGTGCAGACTCTGTACTTCCAATGCAGGTGGCTGGAGTTTTATCCCTGGTCAGCGAACTAAGATCCCACATAGCACATGGAGAAGCCAAAAAAGAGACAAGAAACTGTGACAAAGAGACAGAAATCGAGACAGTGAGGTACTGGTATAAAGACAGACATACAGACCAATGACTAGAACAGAGAGCCAAGTAACAGACCCTTACAGTCATGCTCAAAATGTTTTTCACAAGGGTGTCAAGGCCATTCAATGAGGACAGGGCAGTCTTGTCAACAAATGATGCTGGGAAAACTAGATAACCACATGCGAAAGAAGGAAATTTGACTCTTAACCCACAACGTATATAAAAGTTAATTCAAAACGGATCAAAGACCTATACGCAAAAGCTAAAACTTAGAAATGCTGGGCAAAGATTTCTTGGATATGACACCAAAGACACAGGTAACAAAAGAAAAAACAGACAAACTGGGCTCATTAAGTTTTTTAAATTTAGTGCAATGAAAGACACTATGAAGAGAGTGAAAAGGCAAACCCCAAGGAGGGGGAAATATCCACAAACCACATATCCGATAAGGGGTTAGTATCCAAAACCTGTAGAGAATACCTAAGATGCAACAACAAAGAGAGATTCAAAAACGGGAAAAAGACTTGAGAGTCTCCAAAGAAGATACACGAATGGCCAATAAACAAATGAAGAGATGCTCAACATCATTACTCATCAGGGAAATGTAAGTGAAACCTACAAGATACCGATTAGGATGACTACTGTGAAAAACTAACAAACCAACAGGACAGAACAAGTGCTGGTGAGGATGTGGAGAAACGGAACCCCATTCATCACTGGTGGGAATGCACCAGAGTGCAGCTCACGTGAAAGCAGAACCACCACAGGTCCAGCAGTTCCACTTCCGGACAAATACCTCCCAAAGCTGAAAGCGGCGTCTTGATGAGATATTCGCCCACCTGCGTTCATACAACAGTACTGCTCACAGTAGCTTCAACATGCGAGAAACCCGAGTGTCCACTGTTGGATGGATGGATATGCAAAATGTGGCATATCCGTATGATAGAATACTGCTGCTGCTGCTGCTGCGTCGCTTCAGTCGTGTCCGACTCTGTGTGACCCCATAGATGGCAGCCCACCAGGCTCCCCCATCCCTGGGATTCTCCAGGCAAGAACACTGGAGTGGGTTGCCATTTCCTTCTCCAATGCATGAAAGTGAAAAGTGAAGTCGCTCAATCGAGTCCGACTCTTAAGTGACCCCATGGACTGCAGCCCACCAGGCTCCTCCGTCCATGGGATTTTTCAGGCAAGAGTACTGGAGTGGGGCACCATTGCCTTCTACAATGATAGACTACTACTTGGCCTTAAAAAGGAAGGAGATTCTGACACCTGCTGCAATACGGATGAACCCTGAGGACATGATGCACAGTGAAATAAGTTGGTCACAAAGAAACAAATAAATATCACATGACTCCATTGATAAGAGGTCCTTAAGAGTAGTCAAAAGTCATAAAGACAGAAAGCATTGGGTTGGCCAAAAAGTTCACTAGAGTTTACTTTAACATTTTTGGGGAAAAAACCCTCAACAAACCTTTTGGCCAACCGATATGATGGTGGTTGCCTGGGGCTGGGGGAAGGGGGAATTTTGTAAAGCTTCCATTTTATGAGATGAAAAGGGTTCAGAGACGGATGATGGCTGCATAACATTATGAGTGCATATGATACCACGGAAATGTGTACACTTCAAGATGGGAGAGATGGCAGTGCTGAGGAGGGAAGAAACTTCAGTAGCTTCTCTGAAGGGCAGGCCCCAGCGTGCAGCTACGGCCTCTGCACTCACCTCCACCATGCTCCCCTCCCGACCCACACACAAGTCACACGCCTGAGAAAGAAGCACACGTCTGTTCCTTTCTTTAATAAACATCTGAGCCTTTCCTGCATCCCATGAATTGTCTCAAGGGCTACGAATACAGCAGAAAACATGGCAAGCAAGGTCCCTAGCTCTGTGAACTGTATATCCCAGCGGAGGAGGCTTACAGACAGACAGAAAACACGGCCAACAATCCCACAATTCTGGGCAGTAACAAGTGTCACGGGCTTCCTGGTGGCTCAGACAGTAAAGCATCTGCCCGTAATGCGGGAGACCTGGGTTCGATCCCTGGTCGGGAAGATCCCCTGGAGAAGGCAATGGCAACCCACTCCAGTACTCTTGCCTGGAAAGTCCCATGGATGGAAGAGCCTGGGGGGCCAAAGTCCATGGGGTCGCAGAGTCGGACGCAGCTGAGCAACTTCACTGGTTAAACAAGTGTTATGAAGAAAAATAAAGCAGAAAACAAGACTGAGAATGGGAGGTTTCTTTTTAAATATGGTGGTCAAAGGAAGACTGAGGCTAAGACAAGCCAAATAAACACCTAACTAAACAGGTAAACAAACAAATACCCTCTTTTAAAAAGTAAACCAATTCAAGACATGGCGGGAAGCGGCCGGCGGCACTGCACCTGGCCTGAGGTCTGCTCTCTACACCACAGGAACACGAACGCTAAGAAGATGAAGGCCCTTGCGAGCAGAACATCGATGACTGAAGGAGCAGGCATAACTGAGTCAGACAAAGAATCACCATTTCGTGACCATCAGAGTAGCAACGGATCCAGGTGGGAGCCATCCATGGACGTAAGCTCATCAAGTCTCCTCTGAACTGGTGACCTGAAAACCACACAGCGAGGGGCTCAGCTTCGTAGTGCAGAAACCTGGCGGCCATCAGTGGAACCAAAGTCAGCGTCCACCAGGGTGAGACAGACCGGTGTTGCGTGCTGTCTGCCGCGACGCACCAAGGAGGAGGCTCGCCGCCTGTGTCATGCCACTGCCCTGAGGCATACTGCTGCTGCTGCTGCTAAGTCGCTTCAGTCGTGTCCGACTCCGTGCGACCCCGTAGACGGCAGCCCACCAGGCTCCCCCGTCCCTGGGATTCTCCAGGCAAGAACACTGGAGTGGGTTGCCATTTCCTTCTCCAATGCATGAAAGTGAAAAGTGAAAGGGAAGTCGCTCAGTCATGCCTGACTCTTAGTGACCCCATGGACTGCAGCTCACCAGGCTCCTCCGACCATGGGATTTGCCAGGCAACAGTACTGGAGTGAGGTGCCACTGCCTTCTCCCCACTGAGGCGTAAGCGGACTCTAAATGAGAGGAAGCAGACGCACCCATAGGGGGACACTCTGCAAGATAACTGGCCTGTACGCATCAAAAATGTCGTTATGAGACACAAAGGAAAGAGGAGGAACCACTCCAGGTTAAAAGAAATCATAAAGAGACGTGACCACGAAAGTCAATGCGTGACCCTAGGCGAGGAAAAAACTACAGTGGAGGACATCACTGAGCATCAGCAGTGTACTAGGCCATAACGTGCTGGAGTGAATTTCCTGGACTTTATAATTGTCCTGTGGCTTAGAGAAAATGCAACCAACAAATAATAGGCTGATTCATGTAGGAGAGATGGGCATCAAAAGCAGAGGGGAGAAATAAGCAAAAGTGGGAACGTGTTAGCAATAAGGGGCTGACTGAAAGTCTTTGCTCTATTCTTCCAATTCTTCGGATGTTTGAAATCATTTCAAAAAATTTTTAAGATGATTATATGATTTCTGCCATTAAACATCGTATAAATTACTGGGAGAGACATTCAAATAACCATAATGAAGAGCAGAAACCTGGTCAAGTTTGGAAGACACTGTTTTCGTCAGGAGCTGTCAGAAGTGCATTCACAGAAAGGTGATCTGGGCCTCGAAAGGATGCATTAGAAAAGTGGTTTATATTTACAGCTAAAAGTAGTTTATACTGAATACCTGGTTTAGCTAAGCATACGTTTATCAGAATATGGTAATCATAACCAAAAAGGAAAAAAAAAAACGAAGAAAACCTTGTGGAAGTAAAATTACTGTGACCCAACTACAGTATCTACACATTAGAAGGCGGTTGTTGCCCAGGACTACACAGGCATCAGCTGATGCCACAATGTACTCCCAGCCCCGCCCAGATCAGAGGGTCACACTTAAAACCCTGGCTGCCTGTCAGCCTCGACCTAGATGAGGGCCTGATCAGCTGCACTTCCTCCCCGGTGGTCCAGGGAGGGTGGGACAAGCACAGACCTGTTTCTTAGACCTCAGGAGCTCTGTTTCTTTTAACCAAAACTGAGAAAGCCATGAATTCATCATGACAAATAAGGTCAGTAGTTGCAGCCATGACCTTAAAACTAGTCGTCTTCAAGGTCAGGCTAATTCAAGGACTGAGGGATGAGAAAAGATGTGAGAAAACAAACACCCCCAAGGCGGAGTCACCTGACCTCCAATGGACAGGGCGGGGGTGGGGGGGTGAGGCCACCGTGGGTGTGACCCAGGGACCAGGGAGGTGGCATGCCTCGTCGCCTACAGCGGGCTCCCGAGCACACCTGCTGGCCGGAGACTGAGCCATAGGAGGTCAGCTCAGCGCCTTCCGTGGCTCCCTGCCCTGACTCTGAGCATATCCTCCTCCTCGAGGATCGGAAAAGTTACCGAGGGGCTGGCTGACCCTTGGGTCCTCTCCTATGAAAGGACATTTCCAATATGACCTTCCCCATCAGCATGAGACTTATTGGCACCGTGCTAGCCTGGGACAAGCAGAAAAGGATTTCAGGATCCTTCTGGTTCCCAGTGGATTCTCCTTGTGATTCTCGGCATGCTCTGTTTCCACTGACCTTTATCTGTCCTGTGTCCTAAACATGAACCAGAACAGGGAGGAGCAAACACGGAGCGTGCTGATGGCGGCCAGGACCCGTCCCCAGCTTCCTACAGTGAAGAAAGAACTCAGGAGTTCACAGACAACTCTGATCACCTAAGTGTTCAACGGGAATCTCAGCAGCAGTCCTGCGTTTTTTCCCTTTCAATGTCCTACAGCATCTAACACTTAAATACTTCTGACTTGTTTCATGAGTATATATTTACAACTGAAGTATATGATTTCTAAGTTAACAGAAACACCTTCCTCATTTCTGGAAATATTAATTCTTGTACTTTAGTTGTTGCTCGTTGTTCAGTCGCTCAGTCAGTTCTGACTCTTTGTGACACGCCAGGCTTCCCTGTCCTTCACTGTCTCCAGGAGTTTGCCCAAACTCATGAGTCAATAATGTCATCCAACCATATCATTCTCTGTCAACCCCTTCTCCTCCTGCCTTCAATCTTTACCAGCATCAGGGTCTTTTCCAATAAGTTGATTCTTCACATCAAGTGGCCAAAGTATTGGAGCTTCGGCATCAACATCAGTCCTACCGGTGAATATTCAGGGTTGATTTCCTTTAGGATTGACTGGTTGGATCTCCTTGCCATACAAGGGACTCTCAAGAGTCTTCTCCAACACCACTGTTCGGAAGCATCAATTCTTTGGTGCTCAGCCTTTTTTATGGTCCAACTCTCATGTCCATACATGCCTACTGAAAAAACCATAGCTTTGACTAGACGGACCTTTGTCAGCAAAGTAACGTCTCTGCTTTTAAATATGCTGCCTAGGTTTGTTATAGCTTTTTCTTCCAAGGAGCAAGCATCTTTTAATTTCATGGCTGCAGTCACCATCCACAGTGATTCTGAAGCCCAAGAATATAAAGTCTGTCACTGTTTCCATTGTTTCCCCATCTGTTTGTCATGAAGTGATGGGACCAGATGCTATGATCTTAGTTTTCTGAATGTTGAGCTTTAAGCCAGCTTTTTCAGTCTCCTCTTTCACCTTCATCAAGAGGCTCTTTAGTTCTTCTTCACTTTCTGCCCTAAGGCGGTGTCATCTGCATATCTGAGGTTATTGATGTTTTTCCCTGCAATCTTGATTCCAGCTTGTGCTTCATCCAGCCCGGCATTTCGCATGATGTACTCAGCATAGATGTTAAATAATCAGGGTGACAATATATAGCCTTGATGTACTCCTTTCCCAATTATGAACCAGTCTGTTGTTCCATGTCCAGTTCTAACTGTTGCTTCTTGACTTGCATACAAGTTTCTCAGGAGGCAAGTAAGGTGGTCTGGTATTCCCATCTCTTTCAGAATTTTCCACAGTTTGTTGTGATCTATACAGTCAAAGGCTTTAGTGAAGTCAATGAAGCAGAAGTAGATGTTTCTCTGGAATTATCTGTTTTTTTTCTATGATCCAACAGATGTTGGCAATTTGATCTCTGGTTCCTCTGCCTTTTCTAAATCAAGTTTGTACATCTGGAAGTTCTTGGTTCACATACTGTTGAAGCCTAGCTTGAAGGATTTTGAGCATTACCTTGTTAGCATGTGAAATATGTACAACTGTGCAGTGCTTTTTGGGACTGGGATGAAAACTTATCTTTTCCAGTCCTGTGGCCACTGCTGAGTTTTCCAAATTTGCTGGCATATTGAGTGCAGCACTTTCACAGCATCATCTTTTAGGATTTGAAATCGCTCAGCTGGAATTCCATCACCTCTATTAGCTTTGTTCATAGTCATGCTAAGGCCCACTTGACTTCACATTCAGGATGTCTGGCTCTAGGTGAGTGATCACACCATCACAGTTATCCAGGTCATTAAGACCATTTTGCTACAGTTTTTCTGTGTATTCTTGCCACATCTTAATACCTTCTCCTTTTGTTAGAATCATACAGTTTCTGTCCTTTATTGTGCTCACCTCTGCATGAAATGTTCCCTTGGTATCTCTAATTTTCTTGAACAGATCTCTAGTCTATTTGGTGGATTTAACATTTTACTTGCCCCTAAAAAAGTATATTTACATTTACTGGAAAGATGATGGAACATAATAGAGCTTCGGCAAGAAAATCATACAAACTATTGACCACCAAAATAACACATTTTCTGATGATTAGGTTTTTACACGTCAACTCCCTCAAAACCTTACTTGTCCCAACTGTCACCAGACAGGCCAGTAGCCAATCTGGAAGCGAGGAAAATGTGGAAAGAACGAGCAAACCCCAGCAGTGAAGAGCACGCTGCACCAGCAACGCGTGATGGGCGGGGCTTGCCGTGAAGCCCCCGTGTTTATGAGACTCCTCTGCGGTTCGGAACGTCAAAGCCAGTTTCTGGTGTCAATGAAAGTCTGTTCCTGCTTTCAGTGTTCCTAACAATGGTTTAAAACAACAACTAAGAACTGCCCACAAAACACTCAACTCTTTTTTTTTGGCTTGTCTGCGCCTCGCCACATGTGGGATCTTAGTTCCCCAACCAGGGATTGAACCTGCGGCCTCTGCAATGGAAGCGCAGAGTCCTAACCACCGGACACCAGGGAAGTCCCCAACCACTCCCTTTTAGGTGAAATCTGTGCCCCGCAGTCACTCAGAAACCACCCGCTCGGTGCTGAGAGCTCTGCTTCCCTTTCAGCAAGCCTCATACTCAGCAGCTTCTCCTGGTGAGTGAGACCAAAGTTGAGATCTTTGTCAAGAACACAGATTTGTTTGCTTTATTCACCTACGCACCTAAGTCAAGTAATATGTATAATGGCTCATTTAAGGTCATTTGGTTATCGTTCAGTCGCAAAATCGTGTCCAACTCTTTGCGACTCCAGGGACTGCAGCATGCCAGGCTCTTTGTCCACCACTATGTCCCAGAGTTTCCTCAAATTCATATCCACTGAGTATTTAAAGTTATATGCTTTATCAAAATTTTAACTCTCCTGATTCAAAACACACACTTGGATTAATAAGCAGCTTATCATCACTGTTGGAGATGAAATATTAAAGTTTGAAACGTTAAGCAGTATTAATAGACACAATGATTAAAACTTGTTATCATCATGTCTCATTTTCCTAAACCAACATTCTGGAGCAGTGCTACTCCAAGGCAGCAGGTCACCTAACTACTACCATCCACGAGAAGATCCAGAGTCTGCCAGAACGTCGATCAAGTCTCAGAGACAGTGACTGCACCAGTGTGCTCGGTGACTTGGCTCATCAGCTTAAAAGTTTCTGGACCACAGCCGTCTACCTGCTCCAGAGTACGAAAGCACTCTCGGGAGGAAAAATGCAGACATGCAGACACAATCATGAGCTTTCACAAAACATTTACAGCACGTAAATACCTGTTCCTGCAGGTCGTAGTCATAGCTGTCGTGCAGCAGAAGACTGAGGACGTATCGAGTATAAATCATGGCATCAATGCCACATTTCTCTAGCTCTTGTCCCAGCCAGGTCTGCACGGGACCCAAAGCATGAAGCAGAGACATTTCAGAGACAGATACGGGGCCTGGGTAAGAGCTGGAGGAGCTTTCAGATGGTAAATCGTCCACAGCAACTGCACAGACAGGGCGCATGAACTGAGGTGGCTGACATCCTTAAGATGCGAAGCATTTTCTGCAGTGACGTTCTGTTGGTGTCTGGAGGGGATTTTCACTCCAGTAAAAAGGAGAGATGCTGGACATCTAGGGTAAACATTTATTTCTGCTGGCAGTCAGCCATCTACAACTGAATTTCCCTCTGCAGGCATGACCAATGAATCAACATCCTGATATTAACATACATTTAGATACGATGTTCTACTTTAATTTCACATCGAGGCCAAATGTAAGTCTCCAGCAGAACCTACAAAAATAAGAGAGAAAAAAGGTAGCATTATGTACAGATATAAATTATTGATCTTTTGAAAAAAATCCAAATAAACGATTCCTGTTTGACTCTCTGATCACTTGTGATACAGGCCACTCTTTTAATAGCTTTTCTCACTAAATTAACCCTTTCAACATGTCAAACTAATCTAACAATGGCTTTATTAAGTCATAATATGCTTTATGCTAGAGTTCTGATTAATTTATGCCACTAGAAAATGAAGACTAACAGTAATAGGTAAATCTCATTGGATCAGCTTTTATAGGAATTTTGGCAGACAATCAGAGGGCTACCAAAAATGACTTTTAAAAAATGTATCAATAGTTATTTCTAGTAAGAGCATCAAGCCAGAAAGACAGACCCTCCTTACCAAAAATTTAAGACTCAGCTTCCTGCATTTCATCTCAAACTACACATTAGATGTTACATACAGGTTTAAATCCACCCCAGGACGATATCACTAGATTAATGTATTACTAGGTTAATGTATTCTGGGCTTCCCAGGTGGCACAGTGGTAAAGAACCCACCTGCCAACACAGGAGACACAAGAGAGGCAGGTTTGATCTCTGGGTAGGGAAGATCCTCTAGAGTAGGAAATGATAACCCACTCCAGTATTCTTCCCTGGAAAATTCCATGGACAGAGGAGCCTAGCAGGCTTCAGTCCATGGGGTCAGAAAGAGTTGGACACGACTGACCATGCAAACACAGTCATATGGCTTCTGCTACTTTCTAAAATCTTCCTTACCATACTGTCTTTTCTGAATTATAAAAACTAGATAAATCAAAGCAAAGATTTTCTGTTTTTACTTGCTAAACTTTTCCAGCTGACTCTCAAAATTAAAACATCTTCCGAAATTCTTTTAACATGTGTGGATCTCAGGATGCCAGGAGGATCACCAATTAAACAATACATTCAATCAGGACACCACTTGAAGCAGGTAGACGAGGCAGTGCTCATCCAATGACGGCGCCCCACGACGAGGCGGGGACCTGAAGCAGGGGCTCTAGGAGGTGAGAGAAGGTAAGGCAGCTGAAGATCACAGGGAAAATGTACCAGGAGGGGAAAGCTGCCCAGAGGAAATCAGCAGACACTGGCAAGGGCTGCTCCTGCACCTTCCACAGAGTGTTGATCGGGGCACGCAGGCGAAGACCCGGCCAGTACACAGGAGAGGGTCATCACAGAGCACAGGCGGAGACGGGCCCAGGGCTCAGCACGGCCGGGGGCACTGCTTGCTGCCACCAGTCGGGGCTGGAAAACCTCACAGTTCCGGCCACATCAGGCAGAGGGCTCAGTGGGTCTTGACGCTGTAATGGGCAGTCACTAGCCCTACAGTAAACACTGCTCTGGACTTGCCTAGTACATCTTAAAATTCAAGGCCCCACAGGCCACACTGCTTCCAACTATTTTCACTAAGGCCCCCAAACAAAGTTCAAGAAATTTACAGGAATGCAAAAATATCCACCGCCCAAGAAGATAAAATTTACCACATTTGGCACCTAATCAAAATTAGCAGATATGTGGGAACTCCCTGGCGGTCCAGGGGTTAGGGTCTGCACTCTCAGTGCTGAGGGTCTGGGTTCAGTCCTTGGTCAGGGAACTAAGATCCAACAAGCTGCACAGTGTGGCCAAAAAAATTAAAAAATTAGGAGGCATGCAAAGAAATGGAACACAAAGGGAGTGGAAATGAGGAGAAAAATGAACTGAAACCAATCCAGAATTGACACAAAAGTTAGAAGGAGGAGAAAAAGACTTTAAAACAGCAATTATGACTATATTCCATAAGTTCAAAAAAGATAATAAAAATCAAATATCTAAAGATGAAAACTACAATGTCTGAGATTAAAAATATAGGATGCAACTATCGGCATACCAGACCACCCGACCTGCCTCTTGAGAAACCTGCATGCAGGTCAGGAAGCAACAGTTAGAACTGGACACGGAACAACAGACTGGTTCCAAATAGGAAAAGGAGTACGTCAAGGCTGTATATTGTTTATTTAACTTCTATGCAGAGTACATCATAAGAAACGCTGGGCTGGAAGAAGCACAAGCTGGAATCAAGATTGCCTGGAGAAATATCAATAACCTCAGATATACAGATGACACCACCCTTGTGGCAGAAAGTGAAGAGGAACTAAAAAGCTTCTTGATGGAAGTGAAAGAGGAGAGTGAAAAAGTTGGCTTAAAGCTCAACATTCAGAAAACGAAGATCATGGCATCCGGTCCCATCACTTCAAGGGAAATAGATGGGGAAACAGTGGAAACAGTGAGAGACTTTATTTTTTTGGGATCCAAAATCACTGCAGATGGTGACTGTGGCCATGTAATTAAAAGACGCTTACTCCTTGGAAGGAAAGTTATGACCAACCTAGATAGCATACTCAAAAGCAGAGACATTACTTTGCCAATAAAGGTTCGTCTAGTCAAGGCTATGGTTTTTCCAGTGGTCATGTATGGATGTGAGAGTTGGACTGTGAAGAAAGCTGAACGCCGAAGAATTGATGCTTTTGAACTGTGGTGTTGGAGAAGACTCTTGAGAGTCCCTTGGACTGCAAGGAGACCCAACCAGTCCATTCTAAAGGAGATCAGTCCTGGGTGTTCATTGGAAGGAATGATGCTGAAGCTGAAACTCCAGTACTTTGGCCACCTCATTCGAAGAGTCGACTCATTGGAAAAAACTCTGATGCTGGGAGGGGTTGGGGGCAGGAGGAGAAGGGGACGACAGAGGATGAGGTGGTTGGATGGCATCACTGACTCGATGGACGTGAGTCTGAGTGAACTCCGGGAGTTGGTGATGGACAGGGAGGCCTGGCGTACTGCGATTCATGGGGTCGCAAAGAGTCGGACACGACTGAGCGACTGAACTGAACTGATGGCTCATGAACACAGATGCAAAAAATTCTAAACAAAAGTTTAGGAACCTGAATCCAACAATATACGTCAGATCCAGAGTACAGTGGAATCAGAAAAACACCATTAATGAAGGGGATGTTAATTGTCTTGGCCAGAGAACTTCTACAAATCTGTTTCACTGCGAGCAACTTAGTGGAAGGCTTTTCTCCATTTTTTAAATGCATAAAGACTTTAAAAATTCACACAACAGACTCGGTTCACTGTAAAGACTGATTAAAACAAAACAAAACAAAAACTATTTAGTGTACTATGTTTATTTTAAAATGGTTGTGGGATTCTCTCTGTTGTCATTAAGAGATTTAGCCAAGGGAAAGGACCCAAGAAGTAGGTGAGAGACAAAATAAAGCCAAACACACCAAGTGCCCATAATCTCATCAAAGCCAGTTAAAACCTTGCATCATTACCCCTAAGAGAGTCTTGCCGTAATGTGTTCATAGTCAATTTCATATAAATTTTAAATTGCCCGTATCCTTACAGTCATTAGGGGTTATAGTTTGCTTTTACTGTCCACACAGAACAGACTCAGAGGACTGGAGGAAAGAGAGGAAAGGCCAGTGTGTCAGGGAGGAGGGGCATCAGACTACGTGGTCAGTGGAGCAGTGCCGGGGAGAGGACCCTAACAACAAGGGTCTGAGACAGCACTCCAGTACCACAGTGACAGGTCTAAACGTTCCTGAAGCTCCTCGCTGTGAACCTGAACTGTTAACAGGTGACCCAGGGATAAACAGTGGGCTGTTAACTAAGCTTCCCTTCTCCTAAGCTGCAAGCCTTTGGCAAAGGAGCAAACATTTGACCCAATGGAAGCCTTTATATTCTAGTTCTGAACTGAGAGTTACCTGCTTAACCACTTGGCCAAAACAATGTCGGGATCTAACAAGCATATTGGAGAAGGCAGTGGCACCCCACTCCAGTACTCTTGCCTGGAAAATCCCATGGGCGGAGGAGCCTGGTAGGCTGCAGTCCACGGGGTTGCGAAGAGTTGGACACGACTGAGCGACTTCACTTTCACTTTTCACTTTCATGCATTGGAGAAGGAAATGGCAACCCACTCCAGTGTTCTTGCCTAGAGAATCCCAGGGATGGGGGAGCCTGGTGGGCTGCTGTCTCTGGGGTCACACAGAGTCGGACATGACTGAAGTGACTTAGCAGCAGCAGCAACAAGCATATGCAAAACCCACTTATTATTCACCTGGCAAGTTCAAGAACACAGCTGGCAAACACCAAAATGCCAAACTCTGTCTATTTGCCTTCACACTCATTTCAGAACATGAAGTTTAGTTAGCATGAAGGTAAACTGCATTTAGTTAAAGTTCTCTAAGAGAAAAAGCACAACCATATATATTCACAGGCTGTTTTGTCCCATTTTTCCAACTTTTTCTTCTACAAAGGTTTACACTGAGAAAAAAGGGCCTTCAAATTATCTTGAGCATCCTTCTCCCATGCAAAATTAACCCAAACCATCCTAAAGAGTGAGCTGCATAAATGATAATTTTAAAGGTCCAAGAATAATACTCTCATTTTAGAATTTGTCTTTACTTTAAATTTTAAATGGTTTGAAACCAAAACATACATATATAGCTAATCAAATGCCCATGGAAGGATGCGCCTTCTTTAATTCATGTAGGCAAGACAGACGAGTGGAAAGCGCACCGACCTAGGTTTGGTGCCCATAACTTATCTGGAAAAGAGAATAGTAAATCCTTGCTCTCCCGACCCCTCAACTTCTCACAAGGCTGCTGCAAATGAGCAAGCGAGAAACGCCTCCAAGTATCTGTGGCCTCTGCATTTCACCAAATGTCACACCCGTGGAAGGGGGTATTATTGTAAACTCCCCTTGTCAACTGTCTGCTTACTCTTACAGGATTCTTCACTAATAAGATTATCTGAAGAACAGTAATTATGTAAAATACGTTAAGCTTTTAGTACAAAAAATACTCAATTACCTCACTATCCTTAAAAAAAAAAAACTATGGAATCACCTTCGTTTACAATAACCTAGTTCTAGTCATAGCAGAGTCTTTGCTTTTGTGAGGAACAGTCTTGTCTCTAGCACAAGTTCCAATGGGACTGTGAAGAGCTCAAGTCGTGGAGTGCAGAGGATGGACGCAGAAGCGCCATGGACCCCTCGGCCGCGTTTCCCGTGCTCCGGCCTGTGCGCATCCGCAGAACCGCCATGGGCCCCTTGGATCCATTTCCCGTGTTCTGGACCGCGCGCATCCGCAGGAGCACCGAGGACCCCTCGGCCCGGTTCCCGTGGTCTGGACCATGGCAGATGCACTGTTAGGCCACACTGTCCCCAGTAATACAGACGCGGGCGCTCAGCACACAGCACTTTCCTTGTGCGGCCCACTGTACCATTTCCACGTGTTTCAAGGGCTCTAGAATTAAAAATAGTCTTGGGAGTGAATGAACATCACCCCGCGAACACTTGGGGGTTGAAGAGAGCCTCCAGGCCAAGTTATTACTGTGAGCCTGGTGGAGTGGGGGGCAGGGGGGGTAGCGTCCGTCAAGCCTTGCTCACTCCCACGTCGCCGCCGCCCCCCACACAAGAAACCCCACGTCACTCTCCGTCTCCAGCAGTCAGGGCCCTGGGGCCTGTGACACATTACGATCAGACAGGGAACCAGAACCACAAACTGAATCCTAAACATGAAAGCATTTAATTCTTTAATTATCTGGTCCACGTTTTCAGAGTGATACAATTAGTCCCAAATGATTTCTCTATCTAGAAGAAAAGAAAACACGTCTAAGTACCTAAGTCATTACGTAAGAATTTTTTCAGCAAACTGCCAGACAAAACATGGTAATGCCACAATCTTCAAATGAGTAATTTAATGATGAAGCAGTTTCGGTTTTTTCCTGCAGGGCTGGGGGTGCTGATGGGGGGTTCTGAAGAAGTCCACTGACCTTTCAAATTTTCCTCCCCTGTGTAACAATGTTGTAAGAAACACAGTGCCCTCCTCTTACACTCTTTGCAGCACCACAAACAGTGATGAAAAGAATTCAAACGGCAGCTCCCATCAGTGTTCTCAAATCTACAGGAGACACTCTCTGCAGCTCAGCTTCCTTAGTGCTCCAAGTGGAAAAGACACGCGGCAGAAACTAAAACATACTAAGGTGCTCCCCCCCACTTCTTTTTTGGTGACATACATATTTTTAGGTTTGCTCAAAGACTCATAAAAATTATTTCAAAAAGCACACTCTTTCTGACACGGAACATACATGTTACTTGTGGGCTGTCTTCTCAACTTAGCTGTGTCACAGCACAGCCAATCGCAGAGAGCACTGGACCATGACCAGTCGTAAACATGGCTTCTTTGGGCCAGGTGTAAATCTTGCGAAGCTCTGCTCAAGCAAATATTCACTTGCTGAAGCATTCTTTTAGGGTCTCGGAGCCCTTTTCTTTATGTGCAAGTTTATAATACACTGTAATTCTTACTGTACAGGTTTTTTAAAGGATTTTTTTAAAATATGGAAGCGGAAGGGCAGACATACACAATTTCTCCACTCTAGTGTAGTTCACTGTTAGTATACTGGTATGATTGTCAGTGTTTGTGTGACTATTTTCACACAGAACTTAAAAGCTTTCATCACTTCTACTTATTAAATATGAATATGTACTTTCATATTCTGCATTTTTCACCTAACATTATGTCACCCCAGTGTTGCTCCAGAGCCTTACTACGTTGTCTAATAGTGGCCCCTAGTCACACTGGCTATTTAAATTAAAAAAATCAGTTCCTCAGCCACATTTCAAGTGCTCTTACAGCCACATGTGGCTAGTGGTGACCCTGTGAATACGGAACACAGGACATTTCTCTCATCACAGAAGTTCTACTTGACGAGGTTGGCTCTGACGCTCTCCAGCAGATGACTGTGTTGGGCTAAATGAGAACCGTCAGCTCTTTTTTCTAGAGTTCCCACGCCCCTCACGTGCCTGCAAACTGCACTGACACTCCTCCTTGTACCAGAAGGTGGGGTGCCTACCTGCGTCCCAGAGGAGCTGTGTGAGGGACCTGGCAAAGCGTCACCCTTAGGTCTGAGAGGCCTCAAACATCTCAACAAGTTAGACTCCATTACAGCAGAACATACGCACACAGTTATGATTATGGAACAACAAAGCCAGACTGGAGAGAATGGTAAGAGATGCAGTGAACTGTGGTGCTGAAGAAGACTCTTGAGAGTCCCTTGGACTGCAAGGAGATCCAACCAGTCCATACTAAAGGAAATCAGTCCTGAATATTCATTGGAAGGACTGATGCTGAAACTGCAACTCCAATACTCTGGCCACCTGATGTGAAGAACCTACTCACTGGGAAAGACCCTGATGCTGGGAACAATTGAAGGCAGGAGGAGAAGGGGACGACAGAGGATGAGATGGTTGGATGGCATCAGTGACGTGACGGACATGCGTTTCAGCAGGCTCCGGGATGCAGTCCCTGGGGTCGCAAACAGACTGAGCGACTGAACTGAACAGAGCAAAAATAAAAGACAAAAGAAAGCTGAGGATACACAGGACGGGGGGCCAAGGGCAACATCTGGGAGGAAGGTTATTTAGTCCAGGAGCGGGTGTGCTGCAGAAACCACTCCCAATGGCTGGAGACGAACACCAATGCCAGTATCCTGCTCATGCTACGTGTCCGTCCTGGACGGGCATGGGTGCCTGGCACGATCACTGAGCAGAACCACTCTGGGACACAGGACGACCCTGGCCGCCAGCCCTGAACCCCGCCAGTCCAGAAGTGAGAGAAAAAACAGACTATCTGAACCCAAGTGTGTACCCGAGCTCTGAAAGCTTCTCCTGGAGCGAGTCACTCCCACCTCATCAACCAACCCAAGTTTCAGGGGCTCACTTCATTTACACAAGGGGTGTGGGTAGGTGGGTGGGGGTGCCAGGGAGGAGAAGGGCGGGCAGCAACAGGCATCAACAGCCCCAGTCCTCACTGTTACTTCAAGGGGCAACAAATAGGGGGCTCGACAAGAAACAACTCTACAGTCTGACATGGTAAGTCTAACGTTGACCCCAGCTGCTGCTGCTGCTAAGTCACTTCAGTTGTGTCTGACTCTGTGCGACCCCATAGACGGCAGCCCACCAGGCTCCCCTGTCCCTGGGATTCTCCAGGCAAGAACACTGGAGTGGGTTGCCATTTGCTTCTCCAATGCACGAAAGTGAAAAGTGAAAGTGAAGTCGCTCAGTTGTGTCCAACCCTCAGCGACCCCATGGACAGCAGCCTTCCAGGCTCCTCCATCCATGGGATTTTCCAGGCAAGAGTACTGGAGTGGGGTGCCATTGCCTTCTCCAAACATTGACCCCAGCCATCTGGTAAATATTCACATGGAATATTCAAAGCCAAGGATGAATTAAAACATTGCAAAAAGAATCCATACAAGAGACTCATTTTAACACTCAGGAAGGTTTCTGGCAGGCATGAACGCTGCAAAGATAAGAGCAGCTAGGCGGTAATGCGGTGGAGTCCCGCCCTGGGCCCCTAAGCAGCCTTCTCCGCACAGGGTGATCTGTGCTCTCTGGCGACACTGAGGCCTCTCACTGTCCTCAGCAGCCTCGTCCTTCAGGGACCCCCCATTCACATGCTTCTGCAAGCGCCTCCTGTGCGGGGGTTCCCTCCAAATGAGGTTGGTCTTCAGGGCCTAGCCTGACATGGTCCAGGTGCTGTACAGCAGAGTGCTGAGCCCTTTGGCAGGTGATCAAAACTGTCTGGCCAAATACTCCCCAATCTAACTGGGGGAATGAATTCTGAGGGAGAGAGTCTGGGAGAGAAAACAGTATTCATACACTGGCATGGGAGGGGGTGTTTGGGGGCACCTGGGAAGCCCCAAGCACACACGCCTCCCAGGGGCTCACCGCGTCTCAGGCATGGTGCAGACTTCTCCCCACCGAGCCCACTGCCCTCCCTGTGGCCTAGTATGGGGTAATTCATGCCTTCACTCTATTTTTAACTGGTCCTTTTCACTACCAGTTTCATCAAAAAATTGTTAAAAAGTGCTCAGTATTCATCAAAGGGGCCTATATTACCTGAGACTATCTTTTCATAATTTTTCATAATTTTTCAATTTGGGTGTCCAAAGGATTGAAAAGCCTTTGAAGGGGAAGGGTAAAGGGTATAAAATAGAAAAAAGAACACAGAAACGAGAATAAAGAGATAGACGTCTGAAACACTGACTCTTCATATTCTACCACTTTCACAAAATTCCTAAATAACTTTTGCCAGGAAACCAGAGAGGGCACTCATATAATGCGTGAGTTAGGCATATACATCTAATCCTTGCCAATTATTTTCAGATCTCAGTGCACAGATTTGGAACACAAGGTACAGCTTATTCTCTTTAGTAGGTAGCCTGGCTCCAGAGCCAATGTATGGCTAGAAGGGAAAACCCACAGAGAATCTATGGATTCTACCCCACAGCTCTGTCACTGAGGACAGGATCAGGGGCTAAAAGCTGGTCATGTACACCTATTCAGCCATGTAACTGGAAAACTACACAGAAATGGACAATCAGATCTACAGTCTCTTTCCCATCTAGAAGTGTGTCCAGACCTAGGAAATAAGGTTCCATTATAAAATAATGCAATCAACAAATCTAGTGCAGGACATGAGTTCCTTCTGTGCAAACAGGAAGAACTGCATAATAGATTAAGAAATTCCACTTTTACTAGCCAGGTAACCAGAAATGATCAGTGTAGATTCTTCAGGGACAAACAAAATGAATTTTTTCATGAATGTAAATAAGACTACTACTGCTGCTGCTAAGTCGCTTCAGTCGTGTCCGACCCTGTGCGACCCCGTAGATGGCAGCCCACCAGGCTCCCCCGTCCCTGGGATTCTCCAGGCAAGAACACTGGAGTGGGTTGCCATTTCCTTCTCCAATGCATGGAAGTGGAAAGTGAAAGTGAAGTTCCTCAGTCGTGTCCGACTCTTAGCGACCCCATGGACTGCAGCCCACCAGGCTCCTCCATCCATGGGATTTTCCAGGCAAGAGTACTGGAGT
Organism: Bos grunniens; assembly: GCF_055505025.1. NCBI lineage: Eukaryota > Metazoa > Chordata > Mammalia > Artiodactyla > Bovidae > Bos > Bos grunniens. The sequence goes on from NC_141170.1 coordinate 4,506,980, forward strand.
GGGGTAAAATAAGACTACCACCTGATAGCAAAAGTAACTAGCAAATGCCTGAATAGACTGCTGCTCGTAGCAGACCCTGGTTAGTGTCTGTTTAAGAGGAAGAACCGACTACATGAAGGTAAGGTACAGGTGAAAGCGCTCTGCTCTGCGTAAGAACCAGAAGCACCGAACAGACTCCCATTAAAGCAAACAGATGAGGCGCAGATCAAGTGTGACATGGGAATGAATAAAAGGCAAGAACTGTCCAACTTGGGGGGATTCTTCTCTACTGACCGTGCTGTTGTCAAATGCTTATAGAAACCAAAGTCCAGACCAGCCTTTATGTTCTGATAGCTTTACCTGGGCTAAATATGAAGGAGATGAACTGCTTACGTCAAGTAACCCTGCTTTGTTTCTAAGTGTTGACCTGACTGGCAGTTACTTGCTGATTCACTACTCACCACTTAATACTTCCGGTCTGAAAAGTTGAACTGCTTTTTCAAGGATTATAATTTATTTGCAGGTTGTCACAGTACAGTAACCAATGAGGTATTTAGCTTAGACATCAGAATTCTTTAGCAGGGCTGTAAAATGGTAGTTTTTATGCCTTTAAAAAAGTCTTTATAGAGATTTAGAAAAATGCCCCCTTTTCCCCTAAAAGGGGCAAATTTCATGTCATACAGTTCCTAGGATTAAAAAACATATATGAAGCCATCTGGGTCAAAAGGAAAGTGCAGTTGCTCAGTCATGTCTGACTCTTTGCAACCCCATGGACTGTAGCCCACCAGGATCCTCTGTCCATGGGATTTTCCAGGCAAGAGTACTGGAGTGGGGTGCCATTTCCTTCTCCAGGAGATCTTCCCACCGCAGGGATTGAACCTGGGTCTCCCACATTTCGGGCAGACGCTTTACCGTCTGAGCCACCAGGGAAGGGAGATGGAAATATATATGAAGTGAAGAAGTAGTCTCAAAGATTACAAAGCAGCTATCAAAGAAAACCCAAAAATTCAAACAAAGTTCACTACTATGAAATTCTAGACAGCTTTTAGAAAAAATGTTGGAAAAGAGACAAACTAAATTTTAGGAACCTAAAAACTTCAGTTAGGAGCAAGTTAAATTGATCTTACTCTAAGAAATGCATATTTTCACAAACCTAAAGTGATTTTATTAGTTTTGTTTTCACAGGGATCTTCCCTGACCAGGGATGGCAACTGTGCCCCTGCAGTGGGGTGCAGATTCCTAACCACTGGACCCCGGTGAAGTTTCAAAAGCAAGTTTATTTGGAAACAAAACAAACAAAAAAAAAAGGCAGATTTTTGGAATTTTTAAAAATGCAAAAAGCTCCAACATAATGAAAACTACTCTGTCAAGGATGAAACATTCTATCAAGTAAAAGAGCAGATCACTGTGTATTACAGTAAATTTTCAAATACTTGCTGCTTGTCAAAATGTCTATGTACAGAAATTTTACAGCTTTCAACTACTCATCTCAAAACTACAAAGTCATCTATCTTGAGTTTCAATGAGTGGGAGAAAAATGGCCGGAAATCCTACAACTCACTAAGAGTAAGACAAGTGAGCCAATTTTTTGGTAGTTACTATTAAAAGCCACTGTATTACTCAATATGTATTGTTGTTGTTCCGTCACTAAGTCACGTCCAACTCTGTGTGACCCCGTGGAATGCAGATGCCAGGCTCCCCTGTCATGGATCACAGACTTGCTATGGAAGAAGGGCTTGTGTTAACTGAACGAAGCTATGAAATACGCCGTGCAGGGCCACCCAAGATGGACAGGTCACAGTGAAGAGTTCTGACAAAATGTGGCCCACCGGAGGAGGAAACAGCAAATCACTCCAGGATTCTTGCCTCGAGAACCCCATGAACAGTAGTACTAATACATATTACAGTTCTCTAAAATGAACCTAGGTAATAAACAATATTTGGTAATGTTTTAGGTCTGTCAACGAGAGATACCTAATTCAGTATAAAAATTTTATACAGATTATCTGACTCGTATCTTACTAGTCAGAAATTTTAAAGAATCAAAATAAAACTGTCTATTTGATTTTGCAAAGTGATATAGATTTGAGAACTCAGAACAGGGCTGCTATACACACTTCCATTCTGCGCCCACTGATCACATGCTTCAAAGGTTAAACCAAGGTTTAGATGCGACTCTTGAGACACCATAGTATAGCCCCTAGGAAGGTATTTAAATGAACAGTGTCAAGGTTTAAGAGAGAGCCTGCTAGGTGGCATAAAAATGTATCACTTCTGTTATAGAACTACTTCCTTTCTGCATGAGTTAGGAAAATACCAGGGCTGAAATAAAAGCAGTGTTTTCTTTTTTAATTTTAGGACACCTTGAAACTTTTACTATGGGAGTAATAGGCCTGTGGCGCCTCCAGGAAGGAGACAAAGCTTCATCTCCACGCTTGCTGAAGACCGACTGGTTCTGTGTTCCTCAGAATGTGCTTTGGTAAACATAATCTTCTAACCACAAAGAATTAACACTTTCTCTAAGGCCCACATTGTAAGCAAGACACAGATCACCTAAGGTCCTTACAGCCTCAGTTTCCAGAGGGCTGAAAAGTTAACCTGCGACTTCCCTGGCGGTCCAGTGGTTAGGAATCCACCTGCCAGTGGAGGGGACAAGGCTTCGATCCCCGGTCTGGGATGCTCCCACGTGTTGCGGGACAGTTATCTGTGCACCACACCTACTGAAGCCCGAGCGCTCCAGGGCCTGTGCTTTGCAACAGGAGAAGCCCTCGCGATGAGAAGCCTCCGCAACACAACTGCAGGGCAGTCCCCACTCTCTGCACCCAGAGGAAGCAGCCACAAGGACTCAGCGCAGCCAAAACAATAATTTTCAAAAGTTTCCAATTTAAAAAAATTTTTAAAAAGAAAACTGAAGATTAATTTAGGAATGAGATCATTAGGTGTATCCTTCTCCTTTTCTATAAATAATCTGCATAAATTGTACTATTCTATTTAGTAAAATCAATCAGCACCCCTTTGTGGTATTGGAAACTTCCAGAGTCTCCCTTTTCCCCAGGCATGCCTGGGTCCTCATTTATTATCTTTGATGACATACACGTAGAGGCCACCAGCTGATGCCCGAATCCTCCGCGCTGTGACTATCTAGTGGCGCAGAAGACAAGCACAGCAGGCAGGCAGGCACCTGAACACCGTGGGGGTGCCCACAGCCACTGAGATGGTCTCGGGTCTGCTTCTATTTCACACAACCACCAAGCTATTTTTCAGGGGATCAAGGCAGGCACCTGATGTTAACACACGATGTTAAGGGCTGAACCACAGCCAAGAGTGATCCAGCTGGCCAGTGGATCCACACTGGAGGAAAAAGGATGATTCTCAGAGGGTACACTCTGGGGCTGGTGGAGACGCGGGCTAGAAGTACAGTACCTGATCCAACAAATGTGTGGAAAACCTCAGAAATGCTACTGACTCAGTGTGCTTCGAGGCACTCCTGAACCTGGGAAACACCCTGAGAGGCCCGATGATACTTGGAGCCCAAGTTCCTACTTGTCTTATGTAATTCTCCTTAGATCAGTGAAACAGATATACTTTTCCAAAACCCCCCAAATGTAAGTACTTTAAAGACAGACTAACAGTACAACATTCCTAAAAATATGTATTTAAAATACTGTACTCAGCAAAGTGTGGTACTCAACAAAGGTGATACATTTTGGATTGGAATTTGATACTAATTAAAACTCTCTGGGATTTCCTTGGTGGCCCAGAGGTTAAGACTCATGCTTCCAATGCAGGGGGCGTGGGTTGGATCCTTGGTTGGGGAACTAAGATCCCACAAGCCACAAGGGGTAGCCAAAAAAAATTTTCTTTTTAAATGTAAAAAACAAAACCAAGTAACTCCTTCCCTCAAAAGACAGAGTGAAATGATTTATATAAAGAGCCCCAATACAGGTCAAAACCTTAAGATTTCATGGATGTGTTCAAATCGTTAAGTTTTTTACATGGACCATGGCTGTTAGCTTTATTCCCAGATACCAGGTTCCAGATGCTCCTAGGTCCTCTCCACGGCCGTCATCTGCGCAGGCCGGCGGCTCTGTTCCCCGCATCCCGCCCCCACTGACGCATGGTCTGGGCTGCGGAGCTCGGGGAAGGGCAGCAGCCCCAGCGGGGCGTCCTGTGTCATGTACGTGATTATTCAGGAAACGTTTCCACACTTCCTCACTAAGAAGGATGTCTGTCTAGGTTTTCCACAAACATTCTTTATTGGTTAAGCACATTTCCTGCTACTTGACATCTAAGATCATAGATACAGCTCAGTCACCTGTATCCAGAATGAGTGAGCAAAGATCCTTTCTTCCTTATAGCAGAAGCTATGGTTTTCTTCTAGCAACAGCAGAAGCAGCTTATGCTTACTTAAGCCTTACCACCTAAGCGTCCCCTTTTTACAGATGAAGAAACTGAAACTGAGAAGATGAATTTCCCCAGAAAAAAAGAGGAAGAGCTGGGATTTGAAAGCAGGCTGAGCTGATGCCAGAGTCAGTCAAGCTCCTCACCGATGCAGACCATCCTGTAAGGACTCACAACCACCCAAGAGGGTCCTCTGGCCCCAAAGTGGGTGACCTCAGGCGCTGGTCTGCATCTAAGTCTGGCTTTCCAGGGATCCCGTCCTGCATGAACACAGCACAAGTGGACCACAGGTTCTATAAGAGACCCAATGATCATCAAAGCGGCTGAACCAGCAGGGGAAAGAGAGAGGCAGGATTAAATGAGATGAGAGTTTAATCCACATTATACAGGGTTTCTGGAGAAAGCAATGGCACCCCACTCCAGTACTCTTGCCTGGAAAATCCCATGGACGGAGGAGCCTGGTGGGCTGCAGTCCACGGGGTCGCTAAGAGTCGGACACGACTGAGCAACTTCACTTTCACTTTTCACTTTCATGTATTGGAGAAGGAAATAGCAACCCACTCCAGTGTTCTTGCCTAGAGAATCCCAGGCATGGGGGAGTCTGGTGGGCTGCCGTCTCTGGGGTCGCACAGAGTCGGACATGACTGAAGCGACTTAGCAGCAGCAGAAGCATACAGGGTTTCAAATTTTTGAGAAGCTGTTGCTCCAAGGATCTCCATGCGACTGATAAATATCTGAAAACACGCAGAAAATCAAGGAAGTCTAGACCACACCAAGAAAACAGTGGGTCAGCATAGATAACACGTGAAATAATGTAAGTTTCAGGAAGTCAGTGTGTTTAATCTGGGAAAGAAAAGCTTAATGTGAACCATCACTCTGTTCACCACCCAACCCCCCCTCACACATGCACATTACACACACGGTGAGGGGAGTCACTCCCACACACATACATGTTACACACATGCGGGTTGTCTCCCCACACATACATGTACATATTACACACACGGTGAGGGGAGTCACTCCCACACATGTACATGTTACACACATGGGGGTTGTCTCCCCCCACACACATGTACATGTTACACACACAGTGAGGGGAGTCACTCCCACACACGTACATGTTGCATACATGGTGGGGTGTCCCTCCCCACACGTACATATTACATACACAGTGGGGGTGTCACCCCACACATGTACATGTTACACACATGGGGGTTGTCTCCCCACACATACATGTACATGTGACACACACAGTGAGGGGAGTCACTCCCACACACGTACATGTTACACACATGCAGGTTGTCTCCCCCCACACACATGTACATGTTACACACACAGTGAGGGGAGTCACTCCCACACACGTACATGTTGCATACATGGTGGGGTGTCCCTCCCTACACGTACATATTACATACACAGTGGGGGTGTCACCCCACACATGTACATGTTACATACATGTGGGGGTGTAGCCCCTCTCACATGTGTACATGTTACATATACAGTGGGAGTATCACCCTTGCACATACATATGTACACATTACATACACAGGGGGTGTCACCCCCCTACACACATATGTACATGTCACACAGACGGTGGGGGGGCGGAGTTGAGTGGAGTCAGAGACAAAGGGGAACAGCCCTATCCTGCATTTCTCCAGAAGGTCAACCAGTAAACCAAGTCACTCAAAAAACACTCTAAGAAAAATGCCACCCCACTGGCCGCACTGTGCCCCTCCCCAGGACTGCCCTACAAGCGGTGACTGACTGGCGCGCATACACGGCTCCCCGTGGCGGGAGGGGAGCAAGGCTGGGCTGGGGCCTGCCCGGCAGCCCAACGGGCTCCCTCCCGCGTGCAGGTGCGGCCCCCTTGGGCAGGTCCGAATCCCCACTCTGCATGCTGAACTGTCTGCTCCTGCTTTCCAGAGCACCCGCCCACCAAAGGACTCACAAAGGAATCAAAGGCCCCATCGGAGTCACAGGTCCCTCAGCTGAAACATCAGAAACAGCCGCCACTTGGGGTGAGTCTACTTCGTGCAGGACACCGTGGGGGGCACAGGCGGCTTCACTGGGAAGGCAGTGGTGGCGTGCTGCCCAGTGGTTTAAAAGCTCAGAGAGCGTGACTTCAGCACATGCACGGAACGATTGTGCTTGCACATCGTTCGCTCTGCAGAAGAGGCAGAATCCACGATTCCGCTCTATGGAAACGCTGTTTTATGTTTAAGAACTCGAGTGCGCTAACCAAAGTTCTAGGCAACGTAATCACTTTCCGTTAGTAACTCCTCTTCATTCTCCCACCAACCACTATTCATTATTCGATCTACCTGTTTAGACCCTGTGTCAGCTACTGATGCCCTCAGAAGGAAGAGGAAATCTGGGCAGACACACTCAAGGGCGTCACACGAAGATAGAGGCAGAGACCAGACTGGTGTGCCTGCAGACCGAGAAATGCAGTCCCAGAGGTTAGGAGAGGGGCACGAAGAGGGTCGTCCTGCAGAGTCTCCAGGAGCCAATCCTGCCGACAACAGGGGACTGCTGACTCCAGGACCGAGCACAAACATCTGTGGTTCACAGCCGCCGGGGCAGTGGGACCCTATTTCAGCTGCGCCAGGAAACAACATGTCTGCGGCACAGCTCACCCTACGTGTGACTTCAACTGCGTTTATTCTCCTGCAACTTCTATCCTGGTAAAAGGTGTCCAGGGAAGTGACAGGGGAAGCCCTGGAAGCACACCATCTTCACGTTCAGAGAGGGGTCACCTAACCCAGGGTTGTTCAAACATTTCTCCAAGTGGTAGAAAGTGAAAGGAAGAGTCGCTCAGTTGTGCCCGACTCTTTGCAACCCCACGGACTACACAGTCCATGGGATTCTCCAGGCCAGAATACTGGAGTGGGTAGCCTTTCCCTTCTCCAGGGGATCTTCCCAACCCAGGGATCGAACCCAGGTCTCCTGCATTGCGGGCGGATTCTTTACCAGCTGAGCCACCAGGGAAGCCCAAGAATATTGGAGTGGGTAGCCTAGCCCTTCTCCAGGGGAATCTTCCCAACCCAGGAATCGAACCGGAGTCGCCTGCATTGCAGGCGGATTCTTTACCATGTGAGCTATCAAGTGGTAGATCCCAGGACTAAATCTGAGAGGGGCTGAAGGGGCACAGGCAAGGGAGGGGTGGGGGGCCTGCCCGTCACCCCACCCACTGCCTCATGCAGTAAGTCCCCTGGGCTAAGAATTCTTCTCCCCATTCATTCATTCAGCAAACGTTTGGGCCCCTAAGTTGTGCAGATCCGGCCTTCACAGCCATCAACAAGCACTGAGTTCAGCCAAACCTCCTCGTCTGATGGGTTACGAAACTGAAGCAAGCACTCAAGGTCCCGGGTCAGGATGGGGGTCACTGTGGGCCCAGGTCCAAAGCTGTGTCCTCTCTGCCATACCGTTCACCCCTCATCTGACTTGCAGCCTTGCTGGCATACGATTTTGAAGTCAAAGACAAGCCGTTTTGCTTCACATCTAGCACATCCTTCTTTTTATTAATCTGCTCATCTGGTTGTGCTGGATCTTCACTGTCGCGCCTGGGCTTTCTCTAAGCTGAGCCAAGCGAGGGCTCCTCTCCAGCTGCGGTGCCCAGGTCTCTCACTGCAGCAGCTTCTCTGGTTGCAGAGCACAGGCTCCAGGGCTATGCTGAGCTAGTGGTGGTGAACAGGCTTACCTGCTCCAAGGCAGGTGTGATCTTCCTGGACCAGGGATCGAACCTGTGTCCCCTGTGTGCGTAGGCAGATTCTTACCCCACCCCACCCCCAGCATATCTTTCTTAATCGTGGTTTCTGGATACGGTTCACTGTCCCCACAGGTCTGGAGGCATCTTGAGAAGCTGGGAGACCTGAGGCCTGAGCTGGAGAGAAAGCGAGATGGGCCCTGCTCCAGTGCAGCCACAGAGACGGCAGGGCGCTCCCTGAGCCCTTTCAAGGCTACCACCGGCCTGCACAGGCAGGGCCCGGATACGTTCCACTTCAGACGCGTTTCGGTTCTGTGACAGTGTCTATCGCATGGTCAGTGAAAAAGCTTAGAAACACTGTTCTTCGATTTGCAAGTGTGTTTTTCTGGAAACAAGAGAATGAAATGAAGGGGAAAAAAACGTATAACATCTAAGAGCACAAACATTCACCTGATATAGGTTGTTGTTTAGTTGCTAAGTCGTGTCCGACTCTTGGCGACCCCATGGACTGCAGCACACCGGGCCTCCCTGTCTTTTACCAATCTCCCGGAGCTTGCTCAAACTCATGTTAACTGAGTTAGTGATGGCACCCAACCATCTCATCCTCTGTTGCCCCCTTCTCCTCCTGCCCTCAAGCTTTCCCCAAATCAGGATCTTTTCCAATGAACTGGCTCCTTGCACCAGGTGGCCAAAATACTGGAGCTGAAACCTCAGTCCTTCTAATTAATATTCAGAGTTGATTTCTTCTGGATTGATTGGTTTGATCTCCTTGCAGTCCAAGGGGCTTTCAAGAGTCTTCTCTAGCACCACAGTTTGAAAGCATCAATTTTTCAGCTCTCAGCCTTCTTTACGGTCCAACTCTCACATCCACACGTGACTACTGGTAAAACTATAGCTTTGACTATACGGCTGTCTCGGTTTGTCAATAACTTTCCTTCCAAGGAGCAAGTGTCTTTTAATTTCATGGCTGAAGTCACCGTGCACAGTGATTTTGGAGCTCAAGAAAATAAAATCTGTCACTGCTTCTCCTTTTTCCCCATCTATTTGCCATGAATTTAGGACCAGATGCCATCATCTTCGTCTTTTGAACGCTGAGTTTTAAGCCAGCTTTTTCACTCTCTTCCTTCATCCGCATCAACAGGCTCTTCGGTTCCTCTTCACTTGCTGCCATTAGAGTGGTGTCATCTGCATATCTGAGGTTGTTGCCCTTTCTCCTAGCAATCTTGATTCCCGCTTGTGAGTCATCCAGCCTGGCATTCTGCATGATGTCCTCTGCATAGAAGTTAAATAAACAGGGTGCCAGTACGCAGCTTTGACGTACTCCTCTCCCAATTTTGAACCAGTCCGTTCTTCCATGTCCGGTTCTAACTGTTGCTTCTTATCCTGCATACAGGTTTCTCAGTAGACAGGTAAGGTGGTCTAGTATTCCCATCTTTAAGAATTTTCCACAGTTTGTCGTGATCTGCAGTCAAAGGCTTTAGCGCAGTCAGTGAAGCAGATGTTTTCCTGGAATTCCCTTGCTTTCTCAATGAACCAGTGGATATTGGCAATTTGGTCTCTGATTCTTCTGCCTTTTCTAAACCCAGCCTGTTCATATGGAAGCTCTTGGTCCACAAACTGTTGAAACCTAGCTTGAAGGATTTTGAACATAACCTTACTAACACGTGAAATGAGTGCAATTGTGCGGTAGTTTGAACATCCTTTGGCACCTTCCTTCTTTGGGACTGGGATGAAAACTGACCTTTTCCAGTCCTGTGGCCACTGCTGAGTTTTCCAAATTTGCTGGCATATTGAGTGCAGCACTTTCACAGCATCATCTTTTAGGACTTGAAATCGCTCAGCTGGAATTCCATCACCTGCACCTGCTGTGTTTGCCGCGATGCTCCTAAGGCCCACTGACTTCACCATCCAGGATGTCCGCTCTAGCTGCGTGTCCACACCGTCGTGCTACCCGGGTCACTAAGACCTTTTCTGCATAACTCTTCATGTATTCTTGCCGCCTCTTCGTAACCTCTGTTTCTGTTGGGTCCTTACTGTTTCTGTCCTTTATTATACCCGTCTTTGCATTAAGTTTCCTTGATACCTCCAATTTTCTTGAAGGGATCTGCACTCTTTCCCATTCTCTTGTTTTCCTCTATTTCTTTGCACTGTTCACTTAAGAAGGCTTTCTTATCTCTCCTTGCTATTCTCTAGAACTCTGCATTCAGTTGGCTATATCTTTCCCCTTCTCCCTTGCTTTTTGCTTCTCTTTTCTCAATTATTTGTAAAGCCTCCTCACTTCAGTTCAGTTGCTCAGTCGTGTCTGACTCCTCCTCAGAACACCACTTTACCTTCTTGCATTTTTTTTCCTTTCGGATGGTTTTGGTCACTGCCTCCTGCACAATGCTACAAGCCAGGCTCCTCTGTCCATGGAATTCTCCAGGCAAGAACACTAGAGAGGGTTGCCACTCCCTTCTCCAGGGGATCTTCCTGACGCAAGGACTGACCCCAGATCCCCTGCACTTGCAGGCAGATGCTGACCCCGAGCCACCAGGGACGCCTGGTCCACTTCCTGACACACTAAACAGCAGTCCCGAGCGGCACCAGGCACCCCCGGGCCACATGCTGCCAGCCAAGGCCCAGGCACGCCTGCAGCCCCAGAGCCCTGGGCAGGCCACAAGTGGGCTTGGGGGTGAGGAATGGGGCTGGGTGGAAATCACGCCGAGCAGGTACCAACCACCCGAGCTACCTGTAAACCAGAAAACCAAACAGAGGTTTAGGCAGCGGACGGTAACACGGTAGCGAGGTTCACTCTGGGGCTGAGAACGGGAAAAGGAAGGCAACGAATTCTCACGGTCGTTTCATCAGGGGAAGGTTGCAAGATGAGGGGAAGCCTCGGGAGCAAGGCTTTGAGGATTACAGTCACTTGCCTGTGTGAACTGCGTCCAGTCCTCTGAATGTGGGGTCCTCCCTGCTGCCGAGGGCTGCGTCCGCAGAGGCTATGTTATAGCTCTTGTGGGAAAGGTGCCTTCTTGTTCTGATGAGATGCACTTAAAACACAAAAACAAAACAAGGTAGTGGGAGAGCCCACTCGACAGCCCAGCTCCAAGCCTTGCTCCCTCCTGGAATCACGCCCGTCTGGGAGAGGGGCTCGGGGTGCCCTGCTCCCTGGCACTTTTCTTTCCCTCAAGCTGCAGAGACTACAACCATGCCCACCCCCACCCCACCCCTCCTCTGCCCTGGCCTCACTGGCACTTCTCTATTTACACTCACTTCCTCCTTTGGCACGATCCAGCAGCAAAACCCAAGTCACACCAATGTAATTTAAAAGTTCCTAGCAGCCATATTAAAGAAGAAAAACAGATGAAATTCATTTTGATAATATATTTATAACTTGAGAGACCCCAAATATCACTCCAAATATAACCAAGGTACAAGTCATTAGTGACTTATTTTACGTTCTTCCCCCATACTAAGTCTTTGAAATCTGGTGCATATTTGACACAGAACATCTCAAGTCAATCTAGCCCCATTTCATGCACTCTGAAGCTGCATGTGGCTCAGGCGGCTACCTTACTAAACAGCTAGGCCTAGCTGACCTCCACTCCCATGACTGTAAATATGTCTACAAAGAGATCACTCCGCACTTCCTCTCACCTCCTCCTCTCTCTTGAATCCCAAAATTATAGAGCCATCAAGCTACCAGACAGGTGTCTAATCAGTATCTCAACTCACGTCTCTTAAAAATAAAAAAAATAAAAACCCACACATTCTCACCACCACCACCAGCATCCTTGCCATGACCTTCCCAACATCAATCAAGGGCAAGTCCATGCTCCTGCTACTCAAGCCAAAGGCTCTGGAATCAGCCTGGACTCCTCCGGTCCCTCTCACATTGCACATCATCCAACCCATCAGCAAGTCCTCCTGGTCCTGCCTTCATGATGACCCAGGATGGGGGTCTTCTACTTGCTCTGCCCTCCCGAGCGCTGCTCTGCCTCTCAGATGGCTCTCCATCTGTCTCGTTTCCCCCAGGTTTCTGCTCGAGGGTCTTCTCACCAGGGAGCCGTTCCCTGTCCACCCTAAACACACAGCAGCCCTCTGGCCTTACGTCTTCACATGGCTCGTGTGTCCATCTGCTGACTCTCCCCCACCCCCACCCACTGGCACAGGATGGTGTGGGGGGCCACGGGTGGTCAAACAGTCCCCTGAGACCGCCTGCCATGGGCAGCCCAGCTGACCAGAGCCTCCGGCCGCTGCACATGCAGCGTCTCCAGGGCCAAGACATCAGGCCACGTGTCCCTCGGGCTGCTTGCTCCCAGCAGTGCTGACCAAGAGGGGGTGCCAGCCCTCGTCTTCCAACAGAGCCCAAAGCCTGGCCGAGGCTGTCTCCAGACTGCCCAGCCCTCTGCCACTGCTCCTTCCTGCATGAGCAGGATGGCATCAGGGGGAAGCCGAGGGCTCCTCCCAGCACCCCACTCCCTCCCTCGGCCCCTCGTGGAAGTCTCCCACACGTCTAACCATCTCGGCATCTACGCCTGGGACACTGTGAGCACAGCCAAGTACTGTGGAAATGAATGAATCTCCAGAAGAGCCAGGCCGTGGACAGGACATCCATTTTTAAGTTACAGAGACAGTCGCTGGGGCTCCTCCTCTGCCATGTGTCGTGTGTTAACTTTAGGGAAGTGTCCTGAGACCTCTGGGCTCCAGCTTCCTCATCTGTAAAATGAAGACGCCACCACCTCTCTCAAGAGCTGTCAGGAGGAGTACAACAGACAGTTCACCTAAGGTCCCCAACAAGAGGCCTCATGTGGAGGAAGTGCTTTAACAAGCGTGAGCTCACTCTCCTCTGTAGCTGCTTCTAAGAATCCCTCGCCTTCCTCCTTCACCACCAACTCTGACCACTTGTAAATTAAATAAAGCCCCAAATGACCGTAAGTACCCTAAGGACTGTCATCCTCAGTGACAGACTTTATTTTCTTGGGCTCCAAAATCACTGCAGATGGTGACTACAGCCATGAAATAAAAAGATGCTTGCTGCTTGGAAGAAAAGCTATGACCAACCTAGACAGCATATTAAAAAGCAGAGACATTACTTTGCCGACAAAAGTCCATCTACTTGAAACTATGGTTTTTCCAGTAGTCATGCATGGATGTGAGAGCTGGACTATAAAGAAAGCTGAGCACCAAAGAATTGATGCTTCTGAACTGTGGTTTTGGAAAAGACTCTTAAGAGTCCCTAGGACTGCAAGGAGATCCAACCAGTCCATCCTAAAGGAGATCAGTCCTGAATATTCATTGGACGGACTGATGCTGAAGCTGAAGGTCCAATACTTGGCCACCTGATGTGAAGAGCTGACTCTTGGAAAAGACCCTGATGCTGGGAAGGATCGAAGGTGGGAGGAGAAGGGGATGACAGAGGATGAGATGGTTGGATGGCATCACCGACTCGATGGACATGAGTGTGAGCAAGTTCCAGGAGTTGGTGATGGACAGGGAAGCCTGGCGTGCTGCAGTCCCTGGGATTGCAAAGAGTCAGACACAACTGAGCGAATGAACTGAACTGAATCCTCACAACTACTTTAAAGAAGAAAATGCCCAGGTTGATGTCCTAAAATTATTAAAACTAATAAAGCCACCAAGAAAATGTTTAATATCATCATTTAATCGAGCACATTAATTGATCAATTAATGATTGCAATCATTAATACTATGATTATGACAATTATTAATATCATAATCATTATCAATGATAATTTAAAGAAATTAGAAACTTGCTGGTTCATTTTTCTTTTTTTAGGCTGCCTAGAGTAAGGGGGTTTCTCATGAAAGTTCACCAAAACATTATGTACAAAAATGTTGTTATTGTGTTACAATAACAACTTGGAAGTCTGCTCCATCAACTAAATTCTGGCACATCCATACCACAGAAAACCAGGCACATCAAAGAAAACAGTGAAGTGGATCTACACAAGCAGTAAAGATACAGATGCTGACACGGAAAGCACTCCAGATACAAAGTGTTTGCACATCACACTCTCCACTATGACTCCACAAGTTACAAGTACAGACATAATTTTTCTTCTATGACATCCAAGAAGTTGATCAGTCATTCTTTAAGATGAGTACAGGATGGGCGGGGAGTGAAAGAGGAGGCTTGTCTAATCAACTGAAACTTACTGCTTTTTTAGATTTCAGTTCAGTTGCTCAGTCGTGTCTGACTGTTTGCGACCCCGTGAATAGCAGCACGCCAGGCCTCCCTGTTCATCACCAACTCCCAGAGTTCACCCAAACTCATGTCCATCGAGTTGGTGATGCCATCCAGCCATCTCATCCTCCATCGTCCCCTTTTCCTCCTGCCACCAATCCCTCCCAGCATCAGAGTCTTTTCCAATGAGTCAACTCTTCCCATGAAGTGGCCAAAGTACTAGAGTTTCAGCTTTAGCATCATTCCTTCCAAAGAACACCCAGGGCTGATCTCCTTTAGAATGGACTGGTTGGATCGCCTTGCAACATGTACTTTAAAAAAAAAAAAAAATTGGCTTAAAAAAATAAGTAAATAAACAGGTTTTAAAAGAGTTGCCTGTATTCAAAACAGGGGCTTCCCAGGTGGCTCAGTGAGTAAAGAATCCACCTGCAAGGCAGGATAAGCAGGAGACTGTAGGTTCAATCCCTGGGTCGGGAAGATCTGGAGGAGGGCATGGCAATCCATTCCAGTCCTCTTGCCTGGAGAATCCCATGGACAGGGGAGCCTGGAGGGCTACAGTCCATTGGGTTGCAGAGTCGGACTCGACTTAGTGACTGAGCACACACGCATATTCAAAACAGTGTTTTGGTAAACCATACAAAATACAGTTTTAATAAATTAAGTTTTATATTTTACAAAAATAAGAAACAGCTTTGATAATACTAACAAAAAATTAACAATATGATCAGTAATCATTATCTAGGGTGGTAATCAAAGGAAGTAGTGGCAAGTCACCACCACCACCATCGCCAAATAAAGGGCCACAAACGCGTCTATTCAATTTCCGCTTTCTCCTGGTGACATTCTGTCGATGTGTAAAAATAACTGAATCAGTATGTCGTGAGACCAAACCTAATCCAGTTTTGTAAGTAGACTATACTTCAATGAAGTATTGTTTTCAACTTTCTCACCGTGAAAATCTTCAAGGAAGATGCTAACGAGGAGCAAAAGGTTATCAGACACCTAAGAAAAGGCTAGTAACCGAAGGAAAAATAGATAAATAAAAGTCTGACTAGATGCCCAAACTTGGGCAAACAGTTGTGAAACAGTCCTGCGTCCTGGGATTAAGACACCACAGGTACTTTGGGAAATGTAACTGGGCTAGAAACAGACCCCTGGCTGGAAGGGAAAACAAATCCCTGTCTGCTCTCTACCTCACCCCGTTAACTGAGGTTAGCAACGCTTATCACCGAAAAAGAAATCTGAAGACGTGCCGAGGCCCGCCGCCGCCTCCACACGTGACTGGCTCAGGGGGTGCACTGGGCGGAGTGACCACTGCCTGTGCCGGTACTAGAGACCACACACACACACACACACACACACCCCACACACACACACACACCACACACACACACACACCCCACACACACACACACACCCCCCCCCACACACACACACACACGGCGCCCGGCCTTGCTTCCTGTCACATAACCACATGCAGATACACACGCACACACACACAGCCCGCGCTCACAGAACGCACATTCTCCCACCACTCCCTTAACGAAGAGCACGGACACAAAGCCACACGCCTGCAGACGGTTTTGCGATCATTCACCTTCTAAACTGTCCCACTGCTTTTAGTTCTAACTCACGCTAGGCTCCTCCCCTGGGATAGGCCTGTTGCCCTCAACTCTCTGGGGCGGGTTTTAAGAGAGACTGATTAGGAATATATAGATTTCCAATGATTCTTTTTTTTTAAGTTCATAATCATAAGTAAGGTCAACGTAAGTAAAGTAGCAATCGATACACACTCTTATGCTGCTGCAAGTTTAGGGAATTTCATATTACGTTAAAATCAAAGACACCACGCTGGATACAACCTGTCAAGCACTAATGCGTATAATCTTAAAAACAGTAACTAAATGTTTAATTAAAAGTTTCAGAATTACAGCTGGCTTTCAGCACCAAGCTTCTCCCTCTCCAGCCCGGGAGCAAGACTGCTGAGCAGACACAGGAAGCGACAGAGAACTACGGAGAAGCCCCAGGGACAGGAAGGCGCTTCGGAGGTGATGGCAGCAACACCATTTCAAGTGATGACAGATACTGCAGAAGGAGGACGGCCCTCTGGTTCAGTGGTTAAAAAGCTGCCCGTGGTGCAGGGGCCGTGGGTTCAACCCTTGGTCTGCGAAGAGTCCACATGCTGAGGGGCAGATAAACCTGGGCACCACACAGGCCAAAGCCGCAGTCCTCGAGCCCACGCTCCGCAGCAGGAGCCCCACTGGGGAGACACCTGGGCACTGCGACCGGAGTGGCCCCACGCGCTGCAACCAGACCCCGCGCAGCCGCAGAGGAAAACAGAAACATAGGTGTAAGATTCTACTGCCAGATTACAACAAAAACACCAAAGAACAACAGAGGAGAAAACACGGCAATCCCTCTTCCACTCTCTTAAGCTCACCGACAGAAAGACGTACTCGGTCTTCAGAGCGACTCCGGACCACCACCATGCATCTGCTTCTGTAAAAGCGCCCTCCAACCCAACACTCACTGTTTCGCTTCTTCCCAAAACCAGTGGACGAGTGAAGGTGGGGAGACCGGATGATTATTATTTTTCCTTTACACAGGAGCCAGAACTAAATCTGGGAACGCTGTTACAGTAACCAACGTATACTCAATCGACACACCTACCCAACCACTATACCTGCTGCAATTACCAGGTGAAGGCTGCCATTCCCTGAGCACTGACCACGCGCTGGGCCCTGCTCCGAGTGTCACGTGGATCCATGAGGCTCGCACGTGCAGCCATCCCAACCCCACGCCCCTTCTGCCTAGTTCAGGGAACAGAGCCTGCTCGCGTGCACTCAACCCAGCATTTTAACCAGCAAGAACTGTGTGAGAGACGGCATGACACAGTAGAGGGAGAGTCAGCCACGGCCAAGAACTTCCTCTCTTTCCTTAAGGAGTTTATAATCCATGGAACGAATAAACTAAAAAGTCGGAAAGAAAAAACAGCTGAGTGGGGCAGCCTCAAGCACCGTGTGAGCAGA
Organism: Bos grunniens; assembly: GCF_055505025.1. NCBI lineage: Eukaryota > Metazoa > Chordata > Mammalia > Artiodactyla > Bovidae > Bos > Bos grunniens. The sequence goes on from NC_141170.1 coordinate 4,524,282, forward strand.
CAGTGAGGAGCTGATTCTGAAAGTCAGAGGAAGCTTCTTTCATAGACGCAGCGGCACTGAAGTCAAGCCTTCGGTATCAAGGATTCTGCTAAGAAGAAAAAAAAAGGCAGAAAAGCCATTCCAGAGTAAAGAAGTCGGACAAATAATCATGGAAGTGGCCAGAGGTCTAAGTGTCGAAATACCAGGTGGTGAGAGATGAAGCTGAAAGTTACAATGGTGCCAGATGGCACAGGTCTCAATGATTTCCTAACCCTTTAACACTAATTCTCAGCTGGCCAGGTGGTGATGCCTCCAAGGTGAAAATCTTTGTGGGAGTAAGCCTACCAACAGAACTAGGTCATAACCCTCAGGTGTGATGGAATGGAGGGAAATGTTAAGAACCTCTGCTATATGCCTGGGGCGGGGTTGGGGGAGGCAGGTATGATATGACCTGATTTTACATATTGAATAATTCTGGTAACAGAACACAGGAGGACTCAAGAAAGGGAGGCCGGTCAGCAGGCCTACCTACAGGAACAACCTCCACAAGGACAGACAAGAGCCAGGGACGGCAGGGACAGAGGAACTACTGGGGGAAGGAAAAAAAAAAAAGGTTGATGGAAAAGGCACACAGAGGCAGACTTGGTAAAAATCTCGTCAAGAAAAAGAAGACTCAAGAAAGTTTGCAGGCTGGGGGACGAGGAGGACGAACGTTCTGTGAATTATGCCATCCTCTTACCTTTTATCTGAACGAGGCCACACGGTACACAAAGAACAGCCACCCTAAGTGACACTGCAAAGCAAGAATAGCACAGACTTCTCACGAAATAAAGAAACAGAAGTTCAAGAGAGATTCAGCTAACTTGCCTACAGTGACCCAGGGGTGAGGGATGAGCCGACACAAACTTGAGTCTTCCAAATCCGGACCTGACGGACTCTAAACAAGCACACTCAAAAGCAGTTTACTTTTTATGAATATAAAAATCTCCAAAAAATAAACCCACCAAAAATGTTTTAAACAAAAAGCTGGTAATCTGCTGGGAATGCAATTTTATTTCAAAGGTAAGGAATGTCTTAAAACGTGTGCTCCGATCCCCTCTCCCAAGAGACTGGCTTCAGTCGGCAGTGCTGGCTTTGTGAACCCTCAAAGTTTCAACACACAGGGCAGAAGTGGCTGTTATTTTTGTATAAAAATACCACTTGGTGTTTTATGAGAGATCAAAAATAATTGAAAAGCAATATGCTCAGTATCTTCAACATCCTAAAACCTCATTCCCAGATTCCCAGTGCCGTGGTTGGTACTGATGTTTGTTATTAAAATACTTTATAATAATAATATTCTTCATAAGGTGGATTACAGACTTTGGCTTTATTCAGCAAACATTTAGACATTTTCAGGTAGGGGATAAAACAATGACACGGTCACCACAGCCAGAGTTTAACAAGCACAACACGTGACACAGGCAATAATGAAAGTAAAAATAGAGGACTGTGACTGCAGAAATGAATAATTCACTTTGATAGGGTTTCCAAAGGGCTCCAGAGAGGACCTAAAATCAGATGTGGACTTTTAAAAAAGTGGAGTGGGTGGAAGTGAGACAGGGCATTCCAACCGGAGAAAAAGATTACAAGAGGGATGAAGCGGCTAGGCTGATGCGAGAACCGAGAGCCCTCTCGCGGGGCAGTGTGAGAAGGGAACCAAGAGGACAGGTGAGGTTCAGAGCAGCTGGGGCCAGACTGCGGGGGCCTGAAACGCGGTACTGCCGGGTCTGGATTCCGGTCTCCACACAACAGGCAGGCTTAGAAGCTTTCTGAGCCAGACACTGACAAGATCCAATCTGTGTTTAGGAGACATGGCCTGACAGCCGGGCAAAGTGCAGGTAGGAAGGGTCAGGGAGGAGCCTAAGAAAGCTGTAAGCCAGAAGAGGAATCGGAAGCCCTGACACATTAGCACCAACTAATATTTTAAACGGGACTGAATCTTGACAGAACGACTTCACATCTCCCCTCACCTGATCATTCCAACCATCCTGTGAGACAGGTATCATTACTCTCCCCATTTTACAGATGAGAAAATTGGCTCAGAGGGCCATTAACTGCTCCAAGTCAAATGCTGCTACAACAGGGAGAACCTAGGCTCCCCACTGCTCCACACAAAGCAAAATAAAAACAATCTTACTGCTTTCGAAAACGCTACTGCAAAATAAAGCACAGAGTGATCTATGACATCTTTAAGAGTTGCTAAAATTCCATTTACTTTTCTTAAATGGTTGCAACTTGTGTAACAAATAAGCTAATTACCCTTAAAATAGTTACAGATTTGCCTTGTGTTAGCCTCATGGTAAAGACCTGTACTTTTCCTGAAAAACAATGCATCTGTACCTCTACTTCTATCTTTTGCAATATTAAATATTTAAGAGTAATACTCTCTACTTCCTTCAATGTTTCAGTGGCCAAACTAGATGACACAGGCTTACGTAAAAACTGTTATACATATGCCCAAACTGAAACAGTAAATATTTTTTGAATTACTAAAAATTATTTAGCAAGTACAGTAACTGACTATAGAACACAATAAGCATTCATTGCAAGAAGCTTGCATGTAAGTATAAATGTTAGTCGTTCAGTCAGGTCCAATTCTTTCAGACCCCAAGGACTGCAGCCCACCATGCTCCTCTTGTCCATGGGATTCTCCAGGAAAGAATACTGGAGTGAGTAGCCATTACCTTCTCCAGGGGACCTTTCGGACCCACGGATCGAACCAGGTCTCCTGCATTGCAGGCAGATTCTTTACCACTGAGCCACCAGGGAAGCCCCAATAGGGTATACCTACGCACACATATAGGCATGTAAAGACACAATTTCAGGAATCATTTCTGTCACAAAGAAATGTCATCAAGAGCCTAAAAGGCACTTATGAATGGATCAACCCACAATAACCGATGGAAGAATATTTGACCTTCAGGCTGCAAAGTGGGAGAACTCCCCACATCGGATTCAAAGTCTTATGAAATGGTCAAGGTGCTCTGGCACCTAGCTAGCTCTAGGATTTGACTGTATAGTTAGTTTTACCCCGGACATCACCTATTATCAAAACTGCTTGCCCCCAACTCTTCACCGATCTCCTACCACTTTTTTTGTTTTAAACAAGCAAAGACCCAGACTCACTCTTAGGTACCTGGACCAAGTATCCGATATCCAACTATCCTAGGCATCCAGGGGGCTTCCCTGGTGGCTCAGTCCGTAAAGAATCGCCCTGCAATGCGGGATACCCGGTTTCGATCCCTGGGTCGGGAAGATCCCCTGGAGGAGGGCATGTCAACGCCATCCAAGTATTCTCGCCTGCAGAATCCCCATGGACAGAGGAGCCTGGCGGGCTACATACAGTCCATGGGGAGTCGCAAAGAGTCAGAACACGACTGATCACAGCACACACGCACGGGCTAGACATCCAAGCATCCACCCGCAAGTGATTAGCAGAAACCATATTTAGTTCTGTCCCCCCAACCCGCTAAATCTCCTACAGTTTTTTTTTTTTTTTTTGGCTAGGGGGGTTGGCTCTCCTGAGCTTGCCTCTAGAGGACACAAACTGAAAGGTGGCGAAGGAGAGAAATCGAAAACCCGGGTTCTGCCACGATTTCGGTGGTCTGCTCCAGGAGCCGGGGCAGGCCCGAGTACAAGCGCGCGCCGCCCCGCTCCGTCCCGGGGCGCAGGCATCTCTCTCTCCGGTGACCGCCCCGCTGCTCGGGGCGCCGGGGGGTCCCGGGGCGCAGGCATCTCTCCCCGGCGACCAGCCCGCTCCTCGGTGGCGCCGGGGGGTACGCTCGCGCTGGAGGCCAGCGCAGGAGGCCGGCTCCGGCCCTCCGGAGCGCGCGCGCGCGCGGCCGTATAACCTTCGCCGGACCTGGCGCCGCAGGGCCCGCCCCGCACGCGCAAAGAGCCACAGGCCCGCGCGCCCGCCCGCCCCCGCCGGCCGCTTCCCTTCCCGGGGTCGGGGGAGAGCCCCTAAAGGACAATGCAGGACGGGAGGGGGCAGCGCCGCCGCGAGTGCCCACCCCGCCGGCCCGGCCCGGCCCGCCGGGCCCCGCGCGCCCCGCCTCGCCTCCCCGGAGAGCCGCTCCCAGCGCGGCCCATTGTGCGCACTCATCGTCCGGCCCGCGCGCCGCCGCCGCCGCCGCCGCCGCCCGCGCCCCCCAGGCGCCGGGGTCCCCGCGCCCGGAGCGCACCGCACGCCGGGGGCCTGGCCCCGCCCGCCCCGGCCCAACCCCGGCCCGGCCCCGGCCCAGCCCGCGGTACCTGCCGAGCGAGCGGCCGGGCGGCGCGGCGGCCGCGGCGGGGGCGCCTCCTCGCTCCGCGGGCTCCGAGCGGCTGCCGAGCGCCGGGCGGGCCGGGGCGGGCGCCTGACGTAAAGCGGCGGCGGCGGCGGCGGCAGCGGCGGCGGCGCCACTCGGCGGAGGGCGGGGGGGGGGGGGGGGGGCGGTGCACCGCGGCCGCTCCGCTCCGTTACCCGGCAACCGGCCTCAGCGCCCCGCCAGCCGGCCGTGCTCCATATCCTTCCGCCCAGGCGCCGGGATTACATCAGCGCTGCCGCCCCGCCCCGGCCCCGCCCCTCCGGCCGACTCAGGGGCGCCTCTGGGGGCGCGCGCGGGCGCGCGCTGAGGGGCCTTCTCCCCGGTGGGAGCGAGGCAGCCGCGGGTGGGTGCTGGGGTCGCAGGCGGGAGCCCCCCCACCACCACCCGCGGTGTGCGGGGCGTCGGAGCGGAGATGCACACCCTCCCCCCGCCCCCGGGTGCAGGGGCTCGTGGGGCTCCTGAACTCCGTCACCGCCCCTCCCCGCCCCCGGGCTGCCGCCGCCCGGGTCCCCGCCTTCGCGGGCACACGCTCCACCTGTCTGTGCACCCCCCTCTCCCCCCACCTCCTCTCCGCGTCCTGGGATGGCTGCAGTGGGCGGTTTAAAATACCGGTTTAAAAAAAAAGAAAAGAAAAAATCCAGAAGACAAGCTAAGGAAATGCTACAGGGCTCTTTTTATTAAGGAGGCAAAAATAAATTCTGGAAGATTCGGAAGTGGGAACCAAAAATAGGCACTAACCTTTGAAGCAGACTCTCTTCACACCCACCTACTTTTCCTAAATGTGATTCCTAGACCTGTCCTGAAAAAAGGCACCAGACAGGAAGGAGCCTGAGAGGTTACCTACTTAAGTTCGGAGGGAGGGTGACCTGCCTAGATGTTATGGTGCCCTGATGGATTTGTTGAGCGCCTACTGGGTGCCGGGCTCTGAGCTTTACTGTTCAGAACTTACAAGGCCAGGTTCCCAAACCAGCTCCTTGGGGGAGAAGCTGACCTGCGGGCTGGGACGCGAAACTGGACACTATGCGCTGCAGGTGCTGGAGAAGTGACCATGAGCTACTGATATCTGCAAAGTATCTACCAAGTCCTTCTCTGTACACCTGTCTTGTGTTCTTGAGAAGAATGCTGGATCAAGCATGATCATCCTTCAACCTGAGGCTCTGAGAAAGTAAAGGATTCCACCTCAACTTCTGGCTTCCCTGATAGCTCAGTTGGTAAAGAATCTGCCTGCGATGCAGGAGACCCCCGTTGCGTTTCCTGGGTTGGGAAGATCCACTAGAGAAGGGATGGTTACCTACTCCAGTGTTCTTGGGCTTCCTTGGTGGCTCAGCTGGTAACCAATACACCAGCAATGTGGGAGAGCTGGGTTCGATCCCTGGGTTAGGAAGATCCCCTGGAGAAGGGAAAGGTTACCCACTCCAGTATTTTGGCCTGGAGAGTTCCATGGACTGTATAATCCATGGGGTCCCAAAGAGTCGGACACGGCTGAGCGACTCTCACTTTTACTGTTTCTGACTAGATGAGGTCTTCTGGCTCCCCTGAACTGCAGTCTGTTGCGGGATTTGAACCCAGGTGCCTGGCTCTAAGGTCTGGGGTCTGTCTGCTCCTTTACACAGCTCTCTCCCTTCATCAGCTTGCTCACCCTTTTATTTCAGTTGAGTGTGTCAACATGAATCACAGTGCATTCAGCCAGTATCTTCTGAGCACCTATTCTGGGTCTGGCTGGAGGCCAAGCCCGGGTGGCTCTGCCCTCTTGGAAATCAAACTCTGGAAAGAGGGAGAGGATGAAAGGGTGTATGAAATCCAGGATGACTTGGGTGCAAAGAAAGGGCAAATAATGGAGTCTAGTTTTTAGGTGCCCCCAGACCTGGGATTTCACAGACCTCTGGAATTCCCTACCAATATAAGGGATTGGCAGAGTGGTCAGCTTTTAATTTTTGCCACATTGTTAACTTTGTTGTCATCTATACTTATTATCATCAATTCAGTGGACATGAATCTGAGCATACTCCGGGAGATAGTGGAGAACAGGGGAGCCTGGCATGCTGCAGTCCATGGGGTCGCAGAATTGGACATGACTCAGCAGCTGAACAACAACGACATCTTCAGTATTTAGTGAAAAGGACTTGTTAACAGTAAAAAATAAAAATACCGTCAGCCCTCTGTATCCATTGGTCTGCCTCTACACATTCAACCAACAATGGGTCAAAAAAATTTTCCCAAAAAGTTTCAAAAAGCAAGATTTGTCTCTGGGCTCTCTATTTTGTTCCATTGATCTATGTTTCTGTCTTTGTGCCAGTACCATACTGTCTTGATAACTGTGGCTTTGTAGTAGAGCCTGAAGTCAGGTAGGTTGATTCCTCCAGTTCCATTCTTCTTTCTCAAGATCGCTTTGGCTATTCGAGGTTTTTTGTATTTCCATACAAATTGTGAAATTCAGAAGGGAAAGAGACACGTGTACCCCAATGTTCATCAAAGCACTGTTTATAATAGCCAGGACATGGAAGCAACCTAGATGTCCATCAGCAGATGAATGGATAAGAAAGCTATGGTACATATACACAATGGAGTATTACTCAGCCATTAAAAAGAATACATTTGAATCAGTTCTAATGAGGTGGATGAAACTGGAGCCTATTATACAGAGTGAAGTAAGCCAGAAGGAAAAACACCAATACAGTATACTAACGCATATATATGGAATTTAGAAAGATGGTAACAATAACCCTGTGTACGAGACAGCAAAAGAGACACTGATGTATAGAACAGTCTTCTGGACTCTGTGGGAGAGGGAGAGGGTGGGAAGATTTGGGAGAATGGCATTGAAACATGTAAAATATCATGTATGAAACGAGATGCCAGTCAAGGTTCGATGCACGATACTGGATGCTTGGGGCTAGTGCACTGGGACGACCCAGAGGGATGGTATGGGGAGGGAGGAGGGAGGAGGGTTCAGGATGGGGAACACATGTATACCTGTGGCGGATTCATTTTGATATTTGGCAAAACTAATACAATTATGTAAAGTTTAAAAATAAAATAAAAAATAAATTAAAAAATTGTTCTAAAAAAAAAAAGATTTGAATTTGCCACAACTATTTACATAACATTTACATTGTAATAACTATTTACATTGCGTTAAGGGTTATAGGTAATGAAGGCAATGGCACCCCACTCCAGTACTCTTGCCTGGAAAATCCATGGACGGAGGAGCCTGGTAGGCTGCAGTCCATGGGGTCGCACAGAGTCGGACACGACTGAGCGACTTCACTTTCACTTTTCACTTTCATGCATTGGAGAAGGAAATGGCAACCCACTCCAGTACTCTTGCCTGGAGAATCCCAGGGACAGAGGAGCCTAATGGGCTGCCATCTATGGGGTCGCACAGAGTTGGACACAACTGAAGCGACTTAGCAGCAGCAGAGATGATTTACAGTATGGAGGAGGGGAATATGCATGGGTTATATGCAAATACTGTGCGATTTTATATAAGGAACTTGAGTAACCTCCAGTTTGGGTATCGAAAGGGTCCTGGAACCAACCGTGGCTGAACAGAGGGATGACGGTAGTAACAATAAATCTCAGAGGTTCTCAGAAGAAAGGCAACATGGTTGGCAACTTTGTACACACACACACACACACACACACACACACAGGGTTTACTGACATTTTTCTCATTTTGCCACAGACAAATTTTTATAAACCACGAACTAGTAGAACCAGAAGTCTTCTTTGGTGGAAAAGGTGTTTAAGCTGAGTAATGAACTTGGAGAAGGCAATGGCACCCTACTCCAGTACTCTTGCCTGGCAAATCCCATGGATGGAGGAGCCTGGTAGGCTGCAGTCCACGGGGTCACTAAGAGTCGGACACGACTGAAGCGACTTAGCAGCAGCAGCAGCAGGAATGAACTAGGACTAAGTATGATTTTGAGGTGGCAGGGGAAGATTACAGGTGAGAGAATGAGCATCTTGTTTATTGTTTCCTTAACAGAAGTGCCCCCGTGCCTTCAGATTATTTGTTTTAATAAAAGTCCTAGAAGACTTGGGTGACTCCAGCCTTGGACCTTAACACTTGCTGATTCCTCTTCACAGAACGCTCTCTCCCCAGATGTTTGCACAGCTGGCTCCTCCTTGCTCAAGGCTCAGCTACAGTGTCACCTGGGCCTTTATACTTGATGCTTCCTCTTCAAAAACCCGTCCTCTCTCCTCCTTGCTCAAGGCTCAGCTACAATGTCACCTGCTCAGAAACACCTTCCCTGTTCCCTACTTTAGAGAACCCAGCTCCCCAGTCACGATGTTTCGTGTTGGTGTTTTCTCACAGCGCTGGTCAGTATCTGAAACTATCTTGGTTGTATGTGTGTTTAGTCCTTAAGCTCAGCCTCCCTTCTGCCCAAGACCCGTATCCTCGTATCCTCAGAGAGCAGTTAGCTTGTCCGTGATGCTCACCGACCCGCCACCGGCTCTGCCAGTTTGTAGATGAAGGACTAAGTGATTATCTGTAATGTGGTCCAAGCAGACACAGGTGAGAAAACAGCTCTGTGTTCACGGGCGTGGTCGGGAACCGTGTTCCCAAGCACGAACCCACACTCTAGTGTGCCAGCCCGCCCTGGACATTCCTTACAGCCCCTGGGTAGAAATCAGCCTGGACAGACTGGGGATTACCGTGGCTTCTCTGCTCTTGTGGGCTGAGGTCCCCAGGGAGTGCAGAGGGGGGCCGAGGACTCTGGCATTAATGCACAGTCGGTGTGGAGACGGAGTGGTCCCGATGCAGGCCTCTGTGTCTGGCTGCCATCATTCATTTCGCCAGGCTCAAAACCTCCTGCCTGGGCTCTCTGACCCCTGCGTGAGGACAAGTCAGCAAGAGTGGAATGTGACAACTCCAAGTGCCCTCTGACTTAGATGTTCGGGATGCCAGCAAGGATTCCCAAGGATGCCAGCTGGTGCGGTGGTTCTGCAGCCTGTGTGGGGACCAGGCTGAGCCCAGAGTACCTGGTGATGCTCTGCTGCCCCATGCTGACAGACAGAGAGCAGGGGCCGGTCCTCCTCAGCTCTGTGACCTTGGGTGTGTAATCTCCTGCTCTGGGCCTCAGTTTCCCCTTCCCAAGGGGACTTACACAAGAAGATTTCAAAAGTCTCCTTTTTTTAAAACTTTTTCCTGTGAACTTTGGAAACAAGGGCTTCCGTCGTGGCTCAGCTGGTAAAGAATCCGCCTGCAACACGGGAGACCTGGGTTCAATTCCTAGATTGGGAAGATCCCCTGGAGAAGGGAAAGGCTATCCACTCCAGTATTCTGGCCTGGAGAACTCCATGGACTGTATAGTCCATGGGGTTGCAAAGAGTCAGACAGGACTGAGTGACTTTCACTTTTGGAAAATTTCAGCCAAGCTACCACTTTGATGAAAGCGGGAGGCTGGGGAGCAGTGGCCGGAGGTGTATGGGAAATTTCTGACCTTCCCGCTCAATTTTGCTCTGAACCTTAAATTGCTCTAGGAAATAAAGCCTGGTTTGAAAAATAAAAGAATGTGTACACACTTCAGCTGGGTGCAACCCTGACACCAGCGGTCCCTTCGCTGACACGCCTCCCCACCCCCAGCCATGTGTCAGGTACCTTCCTCACAGCATTCCGACCCCCACCCCAGCCGGCAGAGGAAGACACAATTAGAGACGCGTGGGCTGTGGAGGGGTTAGGTGGCCCCCGGTCACGCTGCTGCTGTGTGGCGAGCGCCGGAATTTGACTGTAGCCTGCTCTTTGCCTTGTGCTTCACTCTGTCCTGTGAGTCCACCCCAAGCCAGCTTTTATTTATTTTTTTAGTTCAATTTCTTAGTTGCAACATCCAGGATCTAGTTACCCGACGAGGGATCGACCTTGGGGCCTCCTGCATTGGGAGTGCAGAGTCTTAGCCACTGGACCACTAGCGGAGTCCACAGAGTCAGCTTTTGACTGAATGATCTCTGACCAGAGAAGCTCCCCGTGGACTCCCCCTTGTGTTCCTTTCCTTCCTATAAGATTTGCAGCTCGGACGCTGTCAGTCAAGGAGGCCCGCTGGGCCTACAGCCCCTCCCGACCAGCCATCCCTCCTCTGAGTGGCCCTGCATTCCTCTTAGAGGTGGCAGACACCCTTCCAGCGTCTGAAGAGTTGAGACTAAGCCTCTGACGCAGCCTCCTGGTACGACCTTGCGGAGCCCATGGACTTCACAGGGCTTCCATTTCTGTGAGAAGATGGAGGGGTCATGGACCTGCCCTGCTCAGCTGTTGGTTATGTTCAAAGCCAAACAGAATCCATGATGTGGTGTCCTCTGCAGACTCTAAGATACCGTACAAATGTCAAGTCCATATGCTTCCAAATTTGGTCCAATGGCTGCTGGCTTTTCCCTCATTCCCGCCCCTCTGCCCCAATCCACAGGGAACCTCAGCAGCGGTACCAGGGACCGTCCAGTGCAGATGTCGGGGACCACAGTGGTTAAGCCGACTGGGTTGAAGCTGTGCTCCACCGCTTAGTGGAGTTTTCTGACATGCATGAGCTGTTTAGCCTCACCAATTTGCTCATCTGCAAAATGGTCTCGTAATAAAATACCCAATTGGGAGGGCTGTTGTGTGGGGGATGCGCGAATCCATGGAGAGGGTCAGGATAGTGCCTGGAGCACAGGAAACAATGCCCACACCGGCCCTTTCACTTGCTGCCAGCCTGTCCCAGCTCTGGCCTCTTCTTTCTCTGCCCGCCCCTGCCCCACCTACTGCTTCACGCCAAGGCTCAGCACACCCCTGGGGCAGTTTTATGCAGATGAAGGACTCGTGTGTCTCTCTCCTCACCCTGATCTCTGCCTGAGGCCTCAGACTTGCACCCTGCACTTGTCGCCTTGCCGGTGGGGCCCCCCCACCCCAGCATGTCCGAGGCTGACTCATCGCCTTCCCCAGTCAACCAGTGCCTCTTCCCCCAGCCTGTCACAGTCCTATTAAATTTGCTCTGGCAATGCCCTTGCAGTCCAGCTCCGAGGTCCAGCAGACCAGAGTGGGAGCCCAATGCTGCCGTTTGGCCACGATGCAACCCTAAGTGAGTTACTTCCTCTCTCTGAGCTGGCTTTCAAACCTCAAAAATAGAAGCACACTCCAGGAGCAAGCACCAGTCTCTTGATGGGGCTGCCCGGGATCTGAAGCCCATCCTGAGATTGGGGAACCCCCCACCTTGTGAGTCTAGGAAAAGAAAGGCTGATATCCCTCTCCAGCAGCTTGGAGGCTGGACACTGACTGCACTCCCAGCCTCAGCACAGTAATAATAAGGTTATTATTATTATTATTATGCAGGACCCTGCATCTGGGCGACTGAGACGCAAAGGGCTTGGGGGTGATTCTTAATCAAGGGATTAGCTCAGCAGTTAGGAATCTGCCTGCGATGCAGGAGACCTGGGTTCGATCCCTGGGTCAGGAAGCTCCTCTGGAGAAGGAAATTGGCTACCCACTTCAGCATTCTTGCCTGGAGAATTCCATGGACAGAGGAGCCTGGCGGGCTACAGGCTATGAGGTTGCAAAGAGTCAGACACGACTTAGCGACTAAACAGCAATTAAACTGTGAGGATAGCCTACCGCAGCTTGCCAGCACCCAGGCCTTCTATAGGAGAGGATGCTCCATCCAGGTGATATTTAAGAGCCTGGAGCAGGTGAGCAGGAAGGTAGTCATCTCATCAGAGGGGCTCCCCAGCTGCTGTCCCAGGGGGAGAGTCTGGGAAGTCATAAGAGAGGATGCTGTTCAGAAGAGCAGGTCCCACCCCTGGGAAGTCTGGGCAAACCCAAATTTTCTCCATTTACCTCCAGGTCTTGGGCCGGCCCAGCTCGGCACCGTTCTTGTCAGTGCACAATGGGGAGGTGGTTCCCAGCCAGGCAAGCCCGACAGGACGTGGGCCCTTGACCTCCCAGCACTCAGGGCACAGGGCCCTTACGAGGGCACTGGTGTGCTTGACTCCCACTTCCTAACTCTGGGGTCAGAGCCACGTGACGAGGATCAGACACTAAGACGCTTTGAGGACTGCACCCTCTCTCTGGGCCTCCGTGTACGTACCAGAACATGACAGAGCGAAAAAGGAGGAGGGCACGCTGACCTGACGCTGGGTGAGCGCCTACTGTGTCCATTTCCTAGTGCTGCTGTAAAAAGCACAGCAGAAATCGGTTGTCTTGCAGCAGTGGAAGCTGGAAGTCTGAAATCGAGGTGTCAGCAGGCCTGTGTCCCTCCAAAGGCCCTGGGGGAGAATCCTCTCTTGCCTCCTCCAGCCGCTGTTGTTGTCCAGCCATTCTTGGTGTTCTGTGGCTTGCAGACCCAACAATCCAGTGTCTGCTTTGGACATCATGTGGCCATCTTCTCCACGTCTCTCTCTTCTTATAAGGATGCCAATCGTATTAGAGTAGGGCCCCAGCCTGCTCCAGTATGAGCTCATCTTTACTAATTATATCTGGAAAGACTACTTCCAAACAAGGTCCCTGAGGGGCTGAGGATCAGGATCTCAACTTATCTTTTTAAGGGAACACACTTCAACCCGTAACATGGACTTGTGTGTTACACGCACCGGGCACGTGTGCATGCTCAGGCGTGTCCGACTCTCTGGGACCCCATGGACTGTAGCCCGCCAGGTTCCTCCGTCCATGGGATTCTCCAGGCAAGAATGCTGGAGTGGGTTGCCATTTCCTTCTCCAGGGGATCTTCCCGACCCACAGGAGATGGAACCCACATCTCCTGTGGCTCCTGCATTGCAGGCAGATTCTCTACCACTGTGCCGCCTGGGAAGCCCATTCCACATACTCTCGCATTTAATTCTCATAAGAAAGGAAGAACTATTATTATCTTTGTTTTACAGATGGGGAAACTGAGGCTCAGGAACTGAAGTAATTCTCACCAGTTTACTGGTCCACTGGTTCAGATTCAGGACCAGGAAACAGTAGGTCCCCATCAACCCAAATCTAGTTCTCTTCCCTCTCATCTTTCTGTCCACTGAGTCAGCAAGCCTGGCAGGCATTGATGGCAGACACTGGTAAGTAAGGCGAGCATGGCTCCATGAAGCCTACAATCTAAGGACGGAGATAAACCAACTATAAAAGAAAAATTCATGAATATACCATTACTAACCTGGACAGTAGAAAAGGCTGAGGGCTGAAGAATTGATGCCTTCAAACTATGGTGCTGGAGAAGACTCTTGGAAGTCCCCTGAACTCCAAGGAGATCAAACTAGTCAGTTCTAAAGGAAATCAATCCTGAATGTCCATTGGAAGGACTGATGCTGAAGCGAAAACTCCAATACTTTGGCCACTTGATGTGAAGAGCCGACTCATTGGAAAAGACCCTGATGCTGGAAAGATTGAGGGCAGGAGGAGAAGGGGACGACAGAGGATGAGATGGTTAGATAACATCACTGACTCAATGGACATGAGTTTGAGCAAGCTCTGGGAGATGGTAAAGGACAGGGAAGCCTGGTGTGCTGCAGTCCATGGGGTCGCAAAGGGTCAGACACGACTAAGCAAGTGAACAACAGCAACAACATGATAAATGCAACAAGAAGAGACCAATAGGGGGACTCTACTTAGCCTTTTATCAGCAAGAGGCTTCTATGAGGAAGTGATATATAGTTTGAGGTTTGGAAAATGAAGAGGACCCAGGTCTTTCTTTGTGATCAGTATGGGAAGGTAGGTTGAAGGGAGCATTCCAGGAAGAGGAATAGCAAATACAGAGGTCATGATGCAGGGCAGGTCATAGAGCAATGAGAGAGTGAAAGCAGTTTGGCATGGCTGGAGGATTCCAGAAGACACTGGAGGTGTGTGTGTGTGTGTGTTTGTGTGTGTGTGTGTGTGTGTGTGTTTGTGTGTGTGTGTGTGTGTGTGTGTATGAAGGGAGTGCAGGTCAAACCTGGCCTTGTAAGCTATGGCAAAGAGTTTGGAATTTATTCATAGTGCATGACTCTGTGATGAGTGTGCTGTGGAATAATTCATTCACCTTTTCAACGCATTCAGATTGAGCCCATGTTATATGCTTCGTGCTATGCTGGGTTTAAAGCAGAGAAAGACTAGTTCCTGGGTTTGTGAGGAGTTTCCGCTCTCCCAGATGCCAGTTCAAGTATCAGTTCAAAAATGCCCCGAAGACAAGGCCACCATTCAGGAGCTGTGCATTGGGAAAAAGAGCCAGGTTTCCGAGTCTCACCTGCTGGTGATCCTGGATGAGTTATGTCCCTTCCTGGGGCTCCTACCTCCTCCCTTGCAGAGCTGTCTGTGGAGTGTGTGTTCCTAGAACCTCTGAAAGAGAAAGAAAAGCTTCCTCTCAGTGACCCCCCTGCCCTTGACTTCTAACCGTATCTCAGACTCACGTGAAGTGGCAAGTTTGTGTCGTGCCAAGGGCCAGACTGTGGCCAATGCTGTCTGGGTGACCACTGAGCCTCAGTTTCCTCTTCTGTAAGAGAGGCTTAATAATACGTGCCTGGTGCAGAGAACGAGCATTCAGAAGGCTTGCTACGCCTGGAATTACCTCCAGGAAGGCTGTACATATTTGGACTGTTGGCAATGGATGCTTTTACTGAGCACCTACCATGTGCACGGTCTGTGCAAAGACCGTTCGACTGCGCTATTTCCTTTCAGTCTCACCCACTGCCCCACGAAAGCCCCATTTTACGGAGAGGACAGTGAGGCTCAGAAAGATGAAGTGACTGGTCCCAGGTGACTGGACCAAGCATCATAACCCATCTTCCCCCTCCTGGCGTTCCATTCACTTTAAATAGCCATGGGGGACTTCCCTGGTCGTCCAACGGCTAAAACTCCATGCTTCCAATGCAGAGGGCCCAGGTTTGATCCCTGGTCAGGAACTATATCCTGCGTACCACAGCCAAAGATCCTGCATGCTGTACCTCAGACCCAGCACAGCCAGAAAACAAAACACAGAAAAAAACAGCGTGGGTGTCCCAAGATGGGACTGAGCTTCTGAGGATTGGTGAGAAGCTTCTAAGTGGAGTATCTGTGTGTGGTCTGATCACTCAGCTGAGATCCTACAGGAGGAGAATTTGGTACGGGGTCTGGGCTGAATGAGCTCCAAGGGCTCCTTCAATCCTGCCAAGTTTGGGACAATAGGGTTGAAGACTGGCTAAAGAGAGCGTCAATTAAGCTACAGCCTGGGGAGGAGGCAGAGAGGGTGGTGGTTACAGCTGGAGTCTGGAGGCCTGAGTCCCAGTCAACTGGGATATAGCCGGAGGCCTGGAAACTTCTGACATCAGAGAGGCCACTGTCGAGTCTCCCGGCTGCACTTGGTCACTTCCAAAGCCACCGTGAAAACTCAGTGAAAAGGGTGGCGGGCGGACGCCTTTGCCAGTTCACGCCTGTGCAAATACGTATCAACGCTTCCCCACCTCTGTCCAGTTGAAGCTAAATTGACACTCTCGCCCAAGTTCAAAGGGCTGACTCCTGTCTTTGTCAGATGCATGGCCTCGGGCAGAGTCCCTGGCCCTCTCCGAGCCTTAGCTTTCTCACCTGTAAAATAGGTATGAGGACTGTTGTTTCCACTTCTAGGGTGTTATGAGTTTGGAGGGAGACAGATCATCTACTAACTGCCTGTTCGTGGTCTGGCTCCCCGTCGGAACCATAAGCAGATAACGAGGACAATGATACGCGGGAAGGCTGGGGTCATTTCCCAGGGTTTGCAGGAGGCTTTGTTTGGCCGTAAGAGACTTTGGAGAGAGGGAGATTCAGTAGTTTGTCAGGGAAGCTCGGAAGGGAACTGGGAAGCATAAGGAGGAAAGCAGGAGCCTTGCTGGACGCTGTGCCGTGTAACTGCCCTGTTTTCCCATCAAACCTTCCGTAAGCCATAAGGCCTTGCGATGCTTTTGGAGTTGTGTTTGACTCGGAGCTCATGTCAAGGGGGCTTCCACAGCCCCACTCCCTCAGTCTACTGCCATCTCAGCTGCTAGAGTGGTCTGATTACAAATCATACCAGGTCATGTTACCCCTCCTACCCGGAACTCCCCAGCAGTTTCTCACGTCACACAGTAAATCTCAGTCCTTTCCCCACCAGGCCGCTTCTGACCTGCTCTGACGTCCCCCCCGCACCCCCCACGCCCTCTGCTGTGGCCATATCAGCTTTTTGCTGTTCCCTGATTCTGCACAGTCGGCCTTAGGGCCTTCGCACTTGCTCTTCCTTTGACCTGTAATACTTTCCTTCCCCACACTTGTGTGATTACTTCCTCATTGCTTTTGAGCCTCAGTCAGAAATTATGTGTGTCCCTCTGCTGTGTTTGAAGTGGATAACCAACAAGGTCCTACTGTCCTTAGGTCCCCACTGAGCAGGGAACTCTGCTCAGTGTCATAGCCTGAATGGGAGAGGAGTTTGGGGGAGAACGGATGCATGTATGTGTATGGCCGAGACCCTTTGCTATTCACCTAAAGCTATCACAACGTGGTTTATTGGCTAAATGCCAATATAAAATAAAAGGTTGAAAAAACGAGAGTTAATTGCATGAGAACATATGCGTGCACACACAAGTGTACACAACTGAATCGCTTTGCTGCACACCTGAAGCTAACACAACTTTACAGATCAACTACAGCTCAGTAAAGAAAAAAATTCTAAGAAGAGAAATGATGTGTGTTTATTTCCTGTGGCTGCTGTGACAAATGATCACAAATGGGGTGGCTTTAAACAGCAGAAATTGGTTCTCCCACAGTTCCAGAAGCCAGAAGTCCAAAGTCAAGGTGTCATCAGGGGCCATGCCCCCTCCAAGGCCTCTGAGGACAAGTGCCTTGTCTCTTCCAGCTTCTGGGGGCTCCAGGCATCCCTTGGCCTGTGGCCACATTGCTCCAGTCTCTGCCTTTGTGGTCACATGGGGCCTTCACATGGCCTTTTCTGTCTTCTCTTCTTCTTATAAGGACACTTGTTATTAGCTTTAGGGCCCACCTGGATAAACCAGGATGAACTCATCTTGATATTTGTATTACTAATTTAATTCCATTGGCAAAGACCCTTTTTCCAAAGACAGTCATATTCACAGGTTCCAGATGGACATATCTTTGGGGGGCACCATTGAACCCACTACACTATGGCCCTAAAAATGCTTCATGGTCACAAAGTAGCACAGCCCCTTTTCCTTCCAGGTGTGTTTCTGGTTTTGTTCTTCACAGCGCTAATCCCATGTGCTTTCCTGCATATGGATACGTGTGTCTCTCGCTTTTTTTCTTTGTTTTGTTTTTAAATTTTTGATTGGCTCATGGGGATCTTAGTTCCCTGACCGGGGACTGAACCCATGCCCCTGCAGGGCTGCATGGAGCCCTCACCACGGTACCTCCAGGGAAGTCCCCAGGGCTCTGTCTATGTTGAGCACAACTACATTCCCAGCCCCTAGCCAAGGGCCTCCCACACAGCAGGTGCTCAAAATAAATACCAGTTGAGTGAATAAATAAAGATCAGAGGATGCCAAAGATTTACAGACCAGTTCGGGTCAATCCCTCACAGCCCATGATACTATGGTGTTTACAGGGGAAACAGGTGTAATTGATGCCTATTAAAATGGATACAATATTAACGGCTTGTGTGCCATAATTATGTCACAGTCTGATGACAATGCTTAAGTACCCTTAGCAGAAGCTGGCATCTTCCAGAAAGTGGTGACCTGAGATGAGAAGACACGTCAGGTAAGGCGCTTGGCACAGAGCCTGCCACAGAGCAAGCCGCCAGAGGCGGGGGGTGGGGGGTGCTCTGCGTCTCAGAGCCTCTGCTTCCCACGTGGACAAGTTGGACTGGGCGGCAGATCCCCGAGGCCCCTTCCGCTCAACCTGGGAGACCTCGGTAGCAGGAGGTCCACCAGCCCTGCCTGTCCTGACCCCAAGCCTTTGGGGAGGCAGGCACTTCTCAGCTCTGATGAGCACATCCATCCTCCAAAGCTCAGCTCAAGTGTCCGTTTGCCCAGGAAGCTCTCCCATCAGGTGGTCTGCCGCCTCCCCCATTCCCACCCCGCAGCAGGGAATGTGTTTGTTACCATGTCTGTCTGCCCCGCAACACTGGGCCCCCGACATCTTTATCTCTTGCATGTCCGGTTGGCTGGCACAGTCTGTGCTCAGTATGGGCTTGTGGAACCGGGTTCAAAGTTGGGGGCCCAAATGCCATCTCCTCCTGAACGCCTCCCTGGGGCCTAGGGAGGGCCACTTCCCTCCCCAGGAGGTCTGCTGGCCCCGCCAATGAAGACACCTGCCGTCTTATTCATCTTTATTTTTCATAGCCTCGATTTCTGTTTATTTGTTTTCTAGCACCTGTCCTCCCCAATAGGACATCAGCCCCAGGGCAGGGACCTGGCCCAGAATGGTGCTTGATATTAATGCATGGTAGGTGCCCAGGGGGGAAGGCAGTCTCCGGCACCCAGCAAGGACCTTCAGGTGGGGTGGGCACTCAGGCCTGCTGGATCTGTCAGCATGTCCCTGGGTGTCTCATCTCACTCCTCCCTAGACCTTAGAGCTGGACACATCAGGATGCCCTCTGACCTAACCCTCATCCAGGAGCACAGAGAGGGTGAGGGGTGTGCCCAAGCTCACGCAGAAGAAGTCGCCTGACACCCCACCCTCCTGATGTCATGCCCCCTGACCGCTCCTCTCTCCCAGGTCGCCTTTTTCTTGTCTTACCTCAGTAATATATTCAGCAGTCTGTCTGGGCACCACTCTCTTCCCCTGAATTGTACCCACTGATCAGACATAAGGCAGGGAGGTTTTGTGTTGGGGAGCCACTGGCTGGGTAGGGGGTCACTCTGTCCTGAGTCCAAACCCTGCCTCTCACACTTCTCAGAAGAGGAAGGGACCTGGGAAAGTTGGGTCATTTCTTTTTTTTTAAGTCTGGAGGCTCAGATGGTAAAGCAGCTGCTTGCAATGTGGGAGACCTGGGTTCAATCCCTGGGTCGGGGAGGTCCTCTGGAGGAGGGAATGGCAACCCACTCCAGTATTAGTGCCAGAGAAATCCCATGGACAGAGGAGCCAGGCGAGGTACAGTTTTACAAATAATTTTAACTGTAGTAAAATACACATAACGTAAATTATACTGTCTTAACCATTTCTAAATACACAGTTCAGTGGCATTAAATACGTTCATAATGTTGTGCAACCTTCACCACCAACCATCTCCATAATCTTCACCTTGCAAAACCGAAACTGCATGCATTAAACAATAACTTCCATCCCCCGCCCCTGGCCCCTGAGCCCTTGGCAGCCATCCCACTTTCTGTTTCTATGAGGGTGACTACTCTAGGGACCTCGTGGAAGTGAAATCATAGTTTCTCTTTGGGGGACTGGATTATTTCAGTTAGCAAAATGGCCTCAAGGTCCATCCATGGAGCGAGTGTCAGAACTTCCCTCCTTTTTAAGGTTCTGTAGCATTCCATTGTACGGATCCGCTTTGTTTATCCATTCATCCTCAACGGACTGTTGATGGGGTTCTCCTTGGCAGGAAAGTTATGACAATTCTAGAGAGAGTATTAAAAAACAAAGACATCACTTTGCTGACAAAGGTCCGTACAGTCAAAGCTATGGCTTTTCCAGTAGTCATGTACAGATGTGAGAGTTGGACCATAGAGAAGGCTGAGAGCTGAAGAATTGATGCTTTTTAACTGTGGTGTTAGAGAAGACCTTTGAGAGTCCCTTGGACTGCAAGGAGATCCAACCAGTCCATGCTAAAGAAAATCAACCCTGAATATTCATTGGAAGGACTGAAGCTGAAGCTCCAATATTTTGGCCTCCTAATGCAAAGAACTGATTCATTGGAAAAGACCCTGATACTGGGAAAGATTGAAGGCAGGAGGAGAAGTGGATGACAGAGGATGAGATGGTTGGATGGCATTAACAACTCGATGGACATGAGCTTGAGCAAATTCTGGGAGATAGTGAAGGACAGGGAAGCCTGGCATGCTGCCCATGGGGTGGCAAAGAGTCGGACACCACTAAGCAACTGAACAACAAACAGCTCAATGGACCCTTGGGCTGCTCCCCGCTTTTGGCTACTGTGAATAGTGGTTCATTTCTTTTTAAGCCTCTTTCCTCGTTTGGAAAATGGTGTCCCTGTCCTGATATTTTAGATGAATTAATTTCCTCGACATTTGCTTAATAAGCCACGGAGGTCTCATAAATGGGGTAAAAATGCTTGTATTTGCCAAGTACTCTCTGCCTGCCCGGTGCCCTTCTGGACTTTACATGTGTTGACTCATCAAATTCTCACAACCCTGCAAGGCAGGTGCCCCTGTTATCCCATTTTACCGAAGCAGAGAGAAGCAGTGACCTTGCCCAAGGTTGCAGCAAGGAAGTGGCAGAACTGAGACAGAAAGTCACAGGCTCCAAAGTCAGGTATCTGTCAATTACGTATTCTCCCACGTGACTAGGTTTTCCTGTCCGCGGTGCCTAAAGGCAGTGTGCTCACAAACTCACAGGGAACTGTCCTCATGACCCCTGGCTGCTGACTCCCTGACGCATCCCAAGCATTCCTGGTGGCGGGAGCAAGTCACTGAGGGGGTCAGTCCTGGGAAGGAAGATGGGGAAAAGCACCAGAGGTCTCTGTGGACCATCTAGTCAGCAGAAACACACCCAGATGTTCCTAAAAGTAGAAGTGGTATGGAGCTGACAGAAGCAGAAGACATTAAGATATTCCTTTAACCCAAGTTTTCTTCTAATTTAAAATTAAAAAGAATTTTTTTGCCATGCCACGTGGCATGTGGGATCTCAATTCCCCCACGAGGGGTTGAACCCTGCCCCCTTGTGTTGGAAGTGCAGGATCTTAGCCACTCGACCACCAGGGAAGTCCCTCAGCCCAGCTTTTGAAAACCAAAACCACAACAAAACACATTCCAGAATCCTGTAGAAACTCCTATTTCATACAGCTCCTTGGAATAAAAGGCTAAAAACCACATTCCATCTAGTTGACATCATCAAGGGGAATATCTAACAATATTCTTAGGGAACAGCACATTAATTTAATGCCAAGAAACATAATACCCTATCATCTAACTTTATTTCCACTGTCAAATGGGAGGAAGAGCACACGTTTCCAGGGACGACTCACCTGAAAGGGAAAGTTGTTGTACAGTCAGACATCCTTCCCATTTGGGGCTCCATACAGCAGAAGAGGCTTGGGATTCCTCCCTCAACAGCATCTGGCCTAATTACCCTGCTGGCTGGCACAGGGCCCACTTTTAGGGCAAAGGTGCTTGTGGGTCCTCTGAAGAGCCCTCTCCTTCTCCTGTGTTAGCCCAACATTTCAGCTACCTTCTGATCTGTTCTGGGATAATTGTCAGTTGCACCAAGCTTGGAGAAATCAGCTGGTTCTTGGCACCCAGGAAACTAACACACTTCTTCAGGCCCCTAATCGGATTGGCAGTTCAGGATGGTAGCAAAGCAGTTGCTTATTTATCATTGCTATTTTCTGTAAAGGAGAAAGTAACCACCTAGGTCTAGAACCACCTGGTCCCTGACAACAGCTCTTGTTTCCTGAGAGCCCACTGTGCCCTAGGCACTTTCCACTCTCTAATCTACTTAGTGACCCCTTGAGACCCCTCCCTCCTTTGCCTGGTGAGGACCAGTGACTCTCCCAAGGCCACAGGGCAAGGAAGCTGCAGAGGCAGTATTTGAACCCAGCTCTGGTAGTGGGAAAGAATCCACTGGCAATGTAGGGGACATGGGTTCAAGCCCTGGGTCGGGAAGACCCCTGGAGGAGGAAATGGCAACCCACTCCAGTATTCTTGCCTGGAAAATCCCACGGACAGAGGAGCCTGGAGGACTACAGCCCATGGGGTTGCAAAAGAGTCAGGCACGACTTAGCCACTACACGACAGCTGGCAGTGACCAGCCCTGAGCCCTTTTCTCATCCCAGGTGTGACTCCAATTCTCTGCCTGGCTTTTCACCTCAGTTGTCCTAGATTAAGAGAGCCTCCAAGGGCTGTGGCCGAGGCCTTGGTCAGGGGGTGTGGACTTGGAGGAGGCAATTCATGGTGAAAGGTCAGCTAAACCCAGTGTCTGTTGGAGCTGAACTGCCAAGATTCTCAGAGAAGGGGGAGCAATGCCGACTAGAGCTGGGGTATGAGGAAGGGGGCCAGGGGCCCACAAGTAAAGTTTGGGATCCTTAGTTGAGGGCCCCCATTTCAGACCTTGGGGCAGGGGTTTAAGTGCAAGTAGCTTAGTATCGAGATGGGTCAGTAGAATAATGGCTCCCAAAGGTGTCCACTTGCTCCTCCCAGGAACCTACGAATGTGTTAGGTTTCACGACAAAAGGAACTTTGCAGATGTGAATATAGCGTGGACCTTGAGAGGGGGAGATTATCCTGAATTATCTGGCCAATAACCTAATCACATGAGTCCTAAAATAGTGCCAGAGGGAGGGGGTTTCCCTGGTGGTCCTGTGTTTAAGACTCCCGAGCTCCCAATGCAGGGGGCCTGGGTTCAATCCCTGGTCAGGGAACTAGATCCCATGTGCCACAACTAACAGTTTGCATGCTACAAAGAAAGATCCTGTGTGCGGCAACGAAGCTGGAAGATTCTGCATGCTGCAGCTAGGACCCTGCGGCAGCCAAAGAAATAGATAAAAATGAATATTTCCTTTAAAAAGTGGAAGAAGGAAGACAGAAGAGTGGGTCAGTGAGAGGAACTTGACCCGCTGGCTTTGATGATGGAGGGAGGGGCCACGAGGCAAGGAATTCAGGAAGCCTCTGAAAGAAAGTGAAAGTGTGAGTGGCTCAGTCGTGTCAGACCCTTTGTGTCCCCATGGACTGCAGTCTGCCAGGCTCCTCTGTCCCAGGCATTTCCCAGGCAAGAACACTGGAGGGGGCTGCCATGCCCTTCTCCAGGGGATCTTCCCAACCCAGGGATCGAACCCGTGTCTGTCTCCTGCATTGGCAGGCGGCTTCTTTACCACTGGTCCCACCCGGGAAGCCTCAAGAGCTGCAGGTGCCAGGAACCAGAAGAGGCCTCCGTAGAGCCTGGGGCAGGTACACCAGGGACGGGTAGGGGACACTGGAGTCTCAGCCTCTGTGAAGCTGCCTCACTGAACTCACAGCCTTTCTAAGATGCTGATCCGACGTCTCCTCCCCTGGCTGCACGTCCTCCCGAGGCTCCCTACTCCCCACAGTCCCGTTTGGCCCCCGTCGTGGGGCCCCACCCCCAGCAGGCCCTCCACCCTCTAGATCTTGTGGCTAAGAGCACTTCTGGCCTTTGCAGACGCTGTTCCCACTGCCTGGAACGCGCCCTCCCCACCCTACCGCCTCCCCGCCTCCCGTCCACACACCTCTCCTTAATCCCCGCGTTCACCCACATGACCTACTTCTGGAAGCCTTCCCGCCCCACCCCCGGGGCTGGGCCAGAGGCCTCTCTTGCACAGTCTGCTGCCCCGGCCAATGCCGGCCCCTCCCGGGCCCCCGCCCCACCCTAGGGCGCTGCCCCGGACGTGGCCCGCCCCCGGGCAGCTGGGCCTGACTCAGCGCGGCCCTGGGGCCTGGCACACAGCGGCCTCGGGGAAGGACTCTGCTCTGCAGAACCCAAGTCATGGGAAAGGCATGCCTTGCTGCCCGCAGCCCGGTGGCTGGCCGCTCGGCCCGGCTATTTTTACTTCTTCCCCTGCAGAGCTGAGGCCGGCGGGGCAGGTTCTCAAACAGAACCCGCGAGACCTGCTAGATCCAGCGAAGACGCTGCTCCCTCCGCCGGGGAGGCCCCTCCCCGGGACGGAGCGACCGCAAGCAACCCGGAGAGCTGAAGGCTCCGAGCCGCCAACCCGAGGCCCCAGGAGAGTCCTGTAACATGGAGCTGGGTTCGGGGCCTGGATTAGCCATGCCCTCTCTGAGTGACCTTGAGCAAGTCACGGCACCGCCCTCCTCTGCCAGGTGGGCGGGAGCCTAGCTGCTCTCTCTCTCTTGCAGGTCATCCGGAGGACAGAATGATCAGAATGATAAACAGATACGTCTAATTTGAATGAGACTTTAAACAGGCAAAATGGTCACATGATTCAAAATTCAAAATATAGAAAGGGCTATTTACTCCCAAGTCCAGACCTTGTGCCCAGACACACAGCTACCTTCCCTAAAGTCCTCTTTCCCTTTCTCCCTCCCTCCTTTTCTCTCTGTCTCTCTACAGATATACAGATATAGTTAGATAGAGAAATATAGATAGGTAGATAGATAGAAAGGCGCAGAGAAGGACTTCCTTCGTGGTCCAGTGGTTAAGACCCTGCACTTCCACTGCAGGGGACAAGGGTTCGATCCTCGGTTGCAGAAATAAGATCCCACATGTTGCACCACGTGGCCTAAAAGAGGGGGAAAAAGAGACAGAGTGAGTCAGAGTTGTTATGAGAATCCGAGTGTTCATCTTTATACACAGGTAAACAAGCCCCAACTGGGGTGCTAGAGAAGACTCTTAAGAGTCCCTTGGACTACAAGGAGATCGAACCAGTCAGTCCTAAAGGAAATCAATCCTGGGTATTCATTGGAAGGACTGATGCTGAAGCTGAAGCTCCAATACTTTGGCCACCTGATACACAGAACTGACTCCTTAGAAAAGACCCTGAAGCTGGGAAGGATTGAAGGCAGGAGGAGAAGGGGACGACAGAGGACGAGATGATTGGATGGCATCACCGACTTAATGGACATGAGTTTGAGCAAACTCTGAGAGATGGTGAAGGACAGGGAAGTCTGGGGTGCTGCAGTCCTTGGGGGTCACAGAGCTGAACACGACGGAGCGACTGAACAGCAGCGACGCGCACGCCTCGTTACTGGAGCAGCTATTCTTTGCCACACGCTTTGGCACACAGTTGTGCTCGTAAATGTTAGCTTTGATGCTTCACCCTCTGACATCACCAGCTTCAGGATTGTCAGTGTCAACTACTGTTTATGGACTGAGCACCTACCAGGCACTGTGCTGGGTTCCCTGAAAATATTCCCGTTTTATGGATGAGGAAACGGAGGCTCAGGGAGGCTGGGTGACTTGACACAGTCACACAGCTGGCTGATGGCAGAGCCAGGAATCAGCCCTGGTTTTTGACTCCAAAACCTAGTGCTCAGAGCCACTTGGCTTCTGGTGACCCGGCTCCAGGCAAGTGTCCCAGGCTCCAAGAGTGTCAGGCACACCCAGGCTGTCCCTGTGAGGGCCCCACGTCTCTGGACAAGCTTTAGGGAGGAATGTGTCTGCCCAGCCACCCACACATCCAATGGGCCCCACCTTCCTCCTGAAGTCACCAGTGTCAGGCTGGAGGGCCCCATGCCAGGCAGCCCACACCCTGTGGTGCCCAAACGTCCAGAGATGACAAAGCCTCGCCCCAAGTCACATAGCAAGGGAATGACAAGCCCAGAACTAGGTTGCAGGGCAGGCCCTGAACAGCCCTGTCATACGGGAAGTGTTTAATCAACACCAGTATGGAAAGGTGTTCACCCATGCCTTATCAGAGCACCCCCAAAGCATCACTGGGACTCTGGTTCCCATCTAAGGTGCCCTTATTAAACCCTAAACTTCTGGAAGGCAGGGCCACCCACAGCTTATTCCTCATGGTGGGTACCCATCCCCACCCTGCCCATGCCAGGACTCCTGGGACGGGGCCTAGAACCAGGCTGGATGGGTGCACGAAAGAATTCTCCTACTCCCCTGACATTAGGTATTGCTGATTTGAACCTTAAACTCATAAAATAAGAACTCTAAGAGTGTTTAAATCCTGTAACATCGTGTTCCCTCCACAATAGGATGTCCCGGACTTCTGTGAATTCAAGTTGTCTCATTTACCAGCTGTGTGACATTGGGCAAGCTGCTTAACCTCTCTGAGTCTCAGTTCCTCACCTGCAAGATGCAATTAATAAAATCTACTGTACGGGTTGTGGGCAGGGCAAAATCAGATGGTACAGGTAAAAGCATCCAGCAGATAAGACTAAAATCATATTAACCACACAATCCTAATACACAGTGGACCCCATTTCTGAGCAGATATTGTGGTGGGCTCTCGATATCCTTTCTGTGGAGGATGAGGTCATTTATAGAAACTTTGCGGTTTGCTCTGATGCTTTCTAACTGTGGTGCTGTAGAAGACTCTTGAGAGTGTCTTGGACAGCAAGGAGATCAAACCAGTCAATCCTAAAGGAAACCAACCCTGAACGTTCATTGGAAGGACTGACGCTCCAATATTTTGGCCACCTAATATGGAGAGCCGGACTCAATGGAAAAGACCCTGATGCTGGGAAAGACTGAAGGCAGGAGGAGAAGGGGGGGCGACAGAGGATGAGATGGTGGGATGACACCACGGACTCAGTGGAGGTGAATTTGTGCAAATTCCAGGAGATGGTGAAGGACAGGGCAACTTGGGGTGCTGAAGTCCATGGGGTCACAAAGAGTCAGACACGACTTCCTGACTGAACGAGTATTTGCACCACAGACATTGTCAGGTGGTGCAAATTAGTGCTTCTCCCACCCGGCCCCTGTCCTGCCTGCTCACAGGTGCAACGCTGACTGTAAGAATACGACAAGGGACCAACTTAGATTAGGGGCTGGGGGACTCAAGGAAGGCTTCTCAGAGTGACTGACATCTGAGTGAGGCCTGAAGGCTAACTGGGACTAAACTAGGTGGGGAGCGAAGGGAAGGGCAACTGGGCAGAGGGAACAGCACTCGAGGAGACCCTGAGAGGAGAAATAGCTTCCTTGTCTCGTCACCGTCTCTCTCATCTGCATTTCCCTCCAGACTGGAGGCTCCTGGCAGGGGCGGGGAGCCTGCGGTGCCCAGCGGAGCTATGCTAAGCTAGGTGACCTTGGTCTCATCATCACACCCAGCTTCCTCGACGAAACCTGGGCGAGAATGGCAGGAGCTGAGAGTGGAAAGATCAGCTTGAAAGAAAGAAAGTGAAAGTCGCTCAGTCATGTCCAACTCTTTGCAACTCCATGAACTATACAGTCCATGAAAGTCTCCAGGCCAGAATACTGGAGTGGGTAGCCTTTCTCCAGGGGATCTTCCCAACTCAGGGACCGAACCCAGGTCTCCCGCATTGCGGGAGGATTCTTTACCAGCTGAGCCACCAGGGAAGCCCAAGATCAGCTTGAGGTCAAGGTAAGGCATGCAGGTTCTTTCCCAAGGTCAGCGAGAAGTCACAAGGCAGAGACACGATCTGATTAATGTTTGTAAAGCAGCCCTGAGGCTGCCGGGAGGGAAGCGGAAGCCAGGTGAGCAGCTAAGAGACCTGTCGCATCCCAGGGGGGAGGAGCTGCGACCTGGTCAGATGAACAATGACGGGAAAGAAGAGAAGTGGTTGCATTAGAGATTTATTAACAGGACTGCTTGAGGGGCTTATAGATGAGAAAGAGCAGGTGGAGGATGCCACCTGTTTCTGTCATAAGAAACTGAGGGATGACGGTACATTGACAGAGATGGGGAGGGTATGAGGGGATATGAGATTGGCATCAAGAGTTCTGAATAAGCTGGGCAAAGCTGAATGCTTTTCTGCTTGAGGCAGATGAAGGGTTAAGCCACCAGTCTGCCCAACAGCCTTGGACAGCTGGCCACTGGCTTGGGATCAGAAACAACTGACATGTCTCTTTGCTCTGCTTGCCTGAGTCCTGGCCTCTAGCCTGGGTGTCACCTCAGGGTCCAAAATAGCTGTTGGAACGCCAACCATCACGTCATCCCAGGTGTGAAGCAGGAGAAAGAGGGGATGGGCAAAATAAGCCTTTACCAGCTCTCTGTCCCCTTTTCAATGAGCTTTCTGCAGAGTTCTGACCAAATTCTTCTATGGCTCACTGGTCAGAACTAGGTCACAGGCCACACACCTGGATGCAAGGGAAGCTGGGAAATGTAGTCTTTGGTGGGACAGATTTAAATCAGGGTTTCATTGGAATGGAGAAGAAGGATGCAGCCATCTCTGCAACACTGTCTTTCTCCCACAGCCTTCTCACTCCCTGGCTGAACCATCCCCCGTGCCCTTCTTGTGGACATGCAAAATTCAGACTTCTTGCTCAGAGCTGCAAGCCCTTCACTGTCGGGCTTCTACTGCCATGCCCCACCTCTCCCTAGGACTTTTCTTGTCCCCGGGCCTGATTTTCATCCCCAGGTGAAAGTCCCGTGCGGTTACTCCATGTTATCTTCAGTGTCCTGACCCGGCACTGGCAGCAGGCCAAGGCCAAGGTTACAGAAGGAACAGTGTGGAGGTGCTTTCTGGGGAGTGCACGCGCCCCGGGTTATTGGTGATCTGGAAGAAGCGGTTCTGTTCACTGTGGGGGAGTTGTCACCACGGTCCCCTTGGGGTCCTCCCCCCGCCCCCTTGCAGATGGAAGCAGAGGACTCTGAGCGATGGGAGTGGATGACCGAGACACGAGCCCTGGACCAAGGAGGAGCTGCTGGCTGCACGGTCCCAGGAGCTGAACACGGCTCAGCTGCAGGTAGCTGTGAACTGCAATGCGCAGGTGGAGCGAGAACAAGGAGCGTTCTCCGGGTTGATGTGTCTGGGGCAGGCGGCGGGATGCGAAGCTGGTTTGGGGCAGATGATCCTTGCGGAGTCGCGGGGGCCTCTCTAAGCTGCCATCAGCCCCTCGTCCGTTCACGGTGAGGAGGGTGTGGTTCAGAGAGGAGGGGAGGGAGAGTCCAGAAGGGCCCGGGAGGAGCCCTGGGCACCAGACTCTGTGCAGGGATCAGGTCTTACAGATGTAGCAGCTGGGGTACAGAGAGGCTAAACGGCCTAGTTGAGGTCACGAGGCTGACTCCTTCCATTTCTTTCTCTTTTATTTATTTTTCTATTTTGGCTGTGCTGGGTCTTCGTTGCTGCCGGAACCCTCCTCTAGCTGGAGAGAAGCGGGGCTTACTCTCTGGCTGCGCTATGCAGGCTTCTCAATGTGGTGGCCTCTCTTACTGCGGCGCGCAGGCTCCAGGCACTCGGGCTTTAGTAGTCGTGGGGCGTGGACTCGGTATCTGAGGCTCCCGGGCTCTAGGACACAGGCTCAATAGTTGTGGCCCACGGGCTTAGGTGCTCCATGCCACGTGGGATCTTTCTAGGTCCAGGACTGAACTCATGTCTCCCGCATCGGCAGGTGGAGTCTTAACTCCTGAGCCACCACGGAGGCCCCTATTTCATTTTTCTGATATTTCATCTCACATTTTCTTATTACTACCTTTTTCTTCCTTCCCTCCTACTTTCCGTCTCTCTTTCCTTTCTCCCTCCCATCCTTCGCCCTCTCCGCTTCCATCTCTCTCCCTTTTATTTCGCTTTTAATTAATTCATTTTTACTTAGAGGATAGTTGCTTTATACTGTTGTGTTGATTTCTGCCACACATCAACATGATTCAGCCATAGGTGTACATATGTCCCCTCCCTCCTGAACCTCCCCCCCACCTCCCACCCCGCTCTCTCTTTTTGTAGGAATAATTTCATGCAGTAAAATGTGAAAGTGAAGTCGCTCAGTCATGTCCAGTTCTTCACGACTCCATGGACTGCAGCCCACCAGGCTCCTCCATCCATGGGATTTTCCAGGCAAGAGTACTGGAGTGGGGTACCACTGCCTTCTCCAAGTAAAATGCACAGAACTTAACTACTTGACGAGTCTCTCCAAACATATGCACTCTGTAACCTCCGCTCCCAAGAGAAAGAGTGTTTCCACCACCTGAATGAATCCATTGCCCTCACACCCCTTCTAATGGACTACCCTCCTTTTCCAAAAGCCACCCCTGTTCCGATTCCTGCCCCATGGGTTTGGTTTTGTCTGTTTCTGAACTTCATATGCATGGATGCAGGCTGGCTCTTCTTTTGTTTCCTGGCCAAAGCCATGCGGAATAGTGGGGTGTCTGCGGAAGGGCTGTGGTCAGGGATGGTCAGCCAAGGGCACCGCGCGGCCTGCCCAGTGCATCCTTCAGGCCGGGCTCCCCCAGGACTGCGTGTCCAGATCACGCCTCTGCCTCCCTGCCAGCCGGGCTCCTGGCCTCCGCAAGCACACTGCCCCACTTTCTCTCTGGGAAGCGTCCCCTGACCGCCCGCCGGCTGCTGTATGCTCCCCGCACCCAGAACTTTCCTTCAGGGCCCTTGGCACAATCGTGATGATATCACTGTGTTCATTTTTTTTTTTTTGAACACCTGTGTCCCCCACGCGAGGTCAGATGTGTCCAGGCGGAGCTTGCCCCAGTGCTCACACACGCTCAGTGAAGATTCATTGAACGGTTGATTGTAGGAGAAGGTGTGTGCGTGTGTAAGGGTTGTTTCCTGGTCGTTGTTGTTCAGTCACTCGGTCGTGTCTGTTTGCGACCCCACGGACTGCAGCCTGCCAGGCTTCCCTGTCCTTCCCATCCCCCAGAGTTTGCTCAAATTCACGCCCTTTCAGTCGCTGATGCCATCCAACATCTCATCCATTGTTCCCATAGGAGGCAGGCAAAGGGGTGTGGGTAAGTGTGGGTGAGGAGCAGGGAGGGGCACGGGCAGCCCTGCCTGTGGACACTACAGGGCAGGATCTCAGGGGCATGCCTGTTGAGCCTGGCGCTGACCCACGCTTCAGTGCAGTTCCGTCTGTCAGTCGTGTCTGACTCTTCGAGACCCCATGGACTGCAGCACGCTAGGCCTCCCCGTCCATCACCAACTCCCGGAGTCTGCTCAAACTCATGTCTGTTGAGTCGGTGATGCCATCCAACCATCTCATCCTCTATCATCCCCTTCTCCTCCCACCTTCAATACACTTTATCCTATGAGCCACCAGGGAAGCCCTACTGTATATTAGATTGCTGAAAAAATACCTACAATTGTACTGCCTGCTCACTCAGAGGCAGGCCCTGGGCTAAATCTACTTACACAGATCATGTGATATAAAATGTACATTTATATTTGACATTTAAAATAAATAAATGCAATTAGGGTAAAATCTGCAAAAATGCTGAATCACTATGCTGCACACCTGAAATTAGTATAATACTGTAAATCAACTATACTTAAAGTAAACAGATATAAAAGTAAAATCATGCATATACAAATTACAGGAGCTGGGCTTCCCTGGTGGCTCGGTGGTAAAGAATCCACCTGCTGATGCAGGAGCCTCAGGAGACATGGATTCGATCCCTGGTTTGGGAGAATCCCACGTTCGGAGGAGCCACTAAGCTCGTGAGCCACAACTTCTGAGCCTGTGCTCTAGAGCCTGCGATCCACAGCAGAAAGAGAAGCCACTGCAGTGAGAAAGCCAGTTCAGGGCAACTGGAGAGCAGACCCCGGTCTCCACAGCTATCGAGAAGCCCGTGAAGCAACGAAGACCCAGCAGCACAGCCAAAAATAAACAAACGAGTACAATTATTTTTGAAAAATGACAGGAACTGCGCTTCCTCTACTGGACATGCTGGTCATGGTGACATAGTGTTTGAGGAACCTTCTAGTCCCCACGTGTGCCTGTGTCCGGGGCCGCCCAGCTCAGCCCAGCCCAGCCCTGCCCTGCAGGACACTCTGTTCTGGGTGGGCTGCCCAGCTCTTGATGAGTCAGAGCCTCAAGCCGCCAGCCTGTATGTCCCCCTCCTGGTCCCTCTCGCCGCTGCCTGCCAGGCCCGGCTCGGAAGACTCTGAAGGCTCTTGGTGCATTCCTGATGCAGGAAATGGATCAGCAGCTGGAGTTCGAGGCTCAGCCCAGCCTCGAGGCCCAGAGGTGGGAAGTGGGGGCCGGGTGGTGAGAGGTCAGGGCTGCGCAGTGAAGCCGAGGAGCCACTGGGCTGGGGGACAGAGCTGCCTGTGTCCTTGGCCTGCCAGGAGGTGCCGCCCCTCGGAGGCTGGAGGACAGGGTGCAGATCAGGGTGGCATTTCCCTGTTCCAAAAGTGGAGAGGGTGGGGACAGTGGGGTGGCAAGAACCACAGGGAGGTTACGACCCACTAACACTAGCCACAGGGAGTTACCTAGTCACAGGCAGGCCAGTGACAAGGAGTCACAGCCATCTGGGCACGCCTAGGAGTGGGTGTGGGTGGAGAGCTCTTGAGCCATACTTAGGTATATCCAGCATCATCTACCCCAGACTCCCTATTTAGCCATGAAATTTAAAGACACTTGCTTTTTGGAAGAAAAGCAATGACAAACCTAGAGAGCGTATTAAAGAGCAGAGACATTACTTTGCCAACAAAGGTCCATCTCATCAAGGCTATGGTTTTTCCAGTGGTCTTATATGGATGTGAGAGTTGGACTATAAAGAAAGCTGAGCACCGAAGAATTGATGCTTTTGAACTGTGGCATTGGGGAAGACTCTTGAGAGTCCCTTGGACTGCAAGGAGATCCAACCAGTCAATCCTAAAGGAAATCAGTCCTGAATATTCACTGGAAGGACTGATGCTGAAGCTCCAATATTTTGGCCACCTGATGCAAAGGGCTGACTCATTAGAAAAGACCCTGATGCTGGGAAAGATTGAGAGCAGGAGGAGAAGGGGGTGACAGAGGATGAGATGGTTGGATGGCATCACCGACTCAATGGACAGGAGTTTGAGCAAAGTCTGGGAAGCCTGGCATGCTGCAGTTCATGGCTTCTAAGAGTCAGGCACAACTGAGTGACTGAACCGCAATAATTCTGCTTTTGAAAAGGGTAAGCTGAGGTCTCCCGAGAGAAAAGTCTTTTCTGGACTCACACAGCAGTGGTTTCAGGGGTCCAGTCCAGGCTGCCATACATTGGGTCTGGTCCCTCAGTGACCTTGTGTCGTGTAAATTGTCTTCCTTTTTACCAGCCCATCCATTCAAGGCTCTAAGCAGGGGTTGGTAGGGTGGGAAGGAGGGTGTGAACTCTGACCAGGGAGTTCCTTGTCTCCCAGCACTCTGAAAAGTGAAAGTGAACACGGAAGTCGCTCAGTCGTGTCCGACTCTTTGCGACCCCATGGACTACAGAGTCCATGGAATTCTCCAGGCCAGAATACTGGAGTGGGTAGCCATTCCCTTCTCCAGGGGATCTTCCCAACCCAGGGACTGAACCCAGGTCTTATGCATTGCAGATGGATTCTTTACCAGCTGAGCCACCAGGGAAGCCCAAGAACACTGGAGTGGGTAGCCTATCCTTTCTCCAGTGGATCTTCCTGACCCAGGAATCGACCCGGGGTCCCCTGCATTGCAGGCAGATTCTTTACCAGGTGAGCTACCAGGGAAGCACTGTGGGCATGTACTCAATTCTTTAAAAAGAAACAATACATGTATTTATTTAGCTGCACCGGGTCTCAGTTGCGGCTCTGGGATCTTTAGTTGCAACGTGCAGAATTTCCAGCTGTGGCACGTGAACTCTTAGTTGTGGCGTGTGAGGTCTAGTTCCCTGACCAGGGATCGAACCCAGGCCTCTTGCGTTGGGAGCACAGAGTCTTAGCTGCTGGACCACCAGGGATGTCCCACTTACTCAGCTCTAACAGCAACCCGATGATGGACGCATGTGCTCTCACCCCATTTTACAGACGCACACTGAGGCTGAGCTCAGTCACCCAGGTGCAGGGCGTGTGCGGCGCGAGGCGGGAGCTGGGGGCAGGCAGGACCAGAGCACAGATGGCTATTGCTGTTCAGTTGCTCAGTTGTGTCCGACTTTTTGCGACCCCATGGACTGCAGCATGCCAGTCCATCTCCCGGACTTTCCTCAAACTCATGTCCATTGAGTCGGTGATGCCACCCAACCATCTCATCCTCCGTCGCCCCCTTCTCTTCCTGCCCTCAATCTTTCACCGCATCTGGGTCTTTTCCAATAAGTTGACTCTTCCCATCAGGTGGCCAAAGTATTGGAGCTGCAGCTCCAGCATCAGTCCTTCCAATGAATATTCAGGACTGATTTCTTTTAGGATTGACTGGTTTGATTTCCTTGCAGTTCAAGGGATTCTCAAGAGTCTTCTCCAACACCACAGTTCGAGAATATCAATTCTTTGGTGCTCAGCTTTCTTTGTAGTCCAACTCTCACATCCATACATGACTACTGGAAAGACCATAGTTATGACTATATGGGCCTTTGTTGGCAAAGTGATGTCTTTGCTTTTTAATACACTGTCTAGTTTTGTCACAGCTTTCCTCATTTCCAGGCTTATATCTATAAATTCAAAAAAGAGAAATAAAACCTACCTTGAACCATGTCCCACTTTAACTGTAAGTAATATTCACCTATGGATATCATGAGCTAATTCAGCCTTAGCAAATTTAAAGCAAAATTTTACTTTTATGTTCAGTAATTATTTATAAAAATGTATCACATAAGACATTTTTATTAAGCATTTTG
Organism: Bos grunniens; assembly: GCF_055505025.1. Taxonomy (NCBI): domain Eukaryota; kingdom Metazoa; phylum Chordata; class Mammalia; order Artiodactyla; family Bovidae; genus Bos; species Bos grunniens. The sequence continues at coordinate 4,558,768 of NC_141170.1, forward strand.
GTATTGATAACTCAACCCAAAAGTAAGTTGTTTTTTTTTAAGGCCATAGAGTTTTGGAGTGAAAGGAAATTAATTTCAATTTATATAAGGATTTTTTGTTAGAAAAAAAATAATGATTGGATAACTGTAAATTACTCTAAGCATGCAAATACCTTCTATTAAATTAGGATAACATTCTGGAGGGAGTAGGATGAAAATATAAAGTCACAGAGGAAAAGAAACAACACTATATATTTGATTGTCAAAGAGCTTGTCACAAATTTTTAAGTGGATGATAAGTGGGTATCAAAGAGTTATGGAATTTAGAGTCCATGGTTTATATTTGAGTGATGCAACAATTTAATTTAATTTAATTTAATTTATTTTTTTTAATAGCCAGCTTTGCACATGCCAGAACCATTGTCGATGACGAGGGCGGCAATTTCTTCTTCCATGGCGATCGATGGAGGAGACGGGCCGCGGGGTGCGGAAGAGCGAGCAAAGAAGCGCGGGAGGACACGGAACGCGAGCCGGCTGCGGCGAGTGAGCAACAATTTAATTTTAAAATGTCAATATTGTCAACACTTTGGAAGTTACATTATTTGTAAATTGAGGACTAGAAAATTGAGAGTCAAGTTTACAAAGGAGGACGTTGAAGGGGGGTGTCCCTCCTCCAAATTTTTTAAGGCTTTATATGAGCAAAAAGAAAAAAAAAAAAATTAAATCACGACTCAAAGGAAAACTCTTCAAAAGTCGACCACAGAAGGATGAACTTATTTTCTTGAAATCTCTTCAGTCCAGACTGTAATCCACGTTTCATAGGTCTCTGTTTTAAAGCACCCGGATAAGAGACTTCCCTGGTGGCCCAGTGGCTAAGAGTCTGTGCTCCCAATGCAGGGGACCCAGGTTTGATCCCTGATCGGGGAACTGAACCCCACACGCGGCAACTGAGTTCTCATGCAGACAACTAAAAATCTGAATACCTTAACTTAGACCCGGAGCAGCCAAATAAAAAAAAAGTCGGGGCGGTGGGGGCAGATGACGCCTGCTGGTGGGAGACAGTCCGCTGAGAACACGTTTGCTAAGCACACTGGGAGGCTGAAGTCAGCCTGCTCTGGACAGGCCTGGCTCTCCGGCAGCGCCGATGGACCAGGGGCCAGCTGTTGGCCTTTGGGCAGGCAGGCCAGTCGCCAGCAGGAGCTAAGGACGGCAGCCAGGCCAGGTGCTGCTCCTGAGATGGGCAGAGCTCCTGGAGGCCCCCAGCCCTCCTGGGCAGAGCTGGAGGCTGGTGTGGCTCATCTGGGAAAGAATCTGCCTGCAATTCGGGAGATCTGGGTTTGATCCCTGGGTTTGGGAAGATCCCCTGGAGAAGGGAAGGGCTACCCACTCCAGTATTCTGGCCTGGAGAATTCCATGGACTGTACAGTCCTTGGGGTTGAAAAGAGTCGGACACGACTGAGTGACTTTCACTTTCCCAACTCTCACTGCGATGGGGGGGTGAAATGTCAATTTTCCCAAAGGGCAGATGAGCAGATGCTGCGAAGATCACCAGGAAGGACGCACGGACCCCAGGCTTCTGTCTCTGCACCCACAGCCACCGGCTTCCTCTGAACCAGGTGCTGGGCGGGGTGGGTGTACCGAATCCTCCCGCAGCCTGTAAGTGAGGAGTGATTGGAGACCCAGACAGCTCAGCTCCAGGGACACTGTGTATCAGGTGCCAGCGTGAACCCACACATGTCCTGGACTCCGAAGGGTCTTTTCTCCTCTACTTACAACTCTGTGATCTTCAAGTGAGGCATTAAGCCTCTCTGCCTCGGTTTCCTCATCAGCAAAATGGTCCAGGCTAGGGCAACGTCTCTGCCTAGGACGTGAAAGGGAAAAAGTGAGGTGAAAGTGTTAGTTACTCAGTCGTGTCTGACTCTGTGATCCCATGAACTGTAGCCCGCCAGTCTCCTCTGTCCATGGGGATTCTCCAGGTAAGAATGCTGGAGTGCGCTGCCATTCCCTTCTCCAGGGGGATCTCCCTGACCCAGGGATCAATCCCAGGTCTCCTGCATTGCAGTCAGATGCGTTACCAACTGAGCCACCAGGGAAACCCAAGGAAGGACTCTGCTAAATCAGAAAAGCTTGAGCTGAGACTTCCCTGATGGTCCAGTGGCTAAGACTCTGCACTCCCAGTGCAGGGGCCCTGGGCCTGATCCCTGGCTGGGGAGCTGGATCCCACGTGTTCGTACGCCACGACCGAAGATCTGCATTGCCATAGGTAAAGACCCTGCATTCAACTAAGACCCGGCACAGCCAGGTAAACAAATGCAAAGTCTGTGCCTAAATTTAGAAGGCTGAAACCTCAGTTTTGAAGTGTCAGATAATACAGCATAGGAGGACAGACCAGCCTTGTTTCTGTGGCTTTTCTACTCGGCTCTGCTGGGAGCGAATTCTGGCATTTTCCACGTCCGGGGCATCCCCAGGTGCCTCTTGGAGCCTGAGCAACCTTTCCTCCCAATCCCAAATCCCGTAGCAGCTGCACCAGGGCTGGCAGCCATTTGGACGATTCCCAGGCGTCCTCTTTGGGAAATTTACGGTGAGTGGGCAGGAACTGCGTTCCTACAACCTGGAGGATGAGGCCTGTCCCAGAGACGTGAGAGTGTGTGTGTGGTGGAGCCCAAGTCCAGAGGCCTGGGTCACTGACAAAACCAGTCGCTGTGTCATCTCGGGCAGATGCCTTAACCTTTCAGAGCCTCAGCCCTTCACTCAGCTGTACTCAAGTTTGGGCCCTGGGGACGCAGGCGTGAGTCACACAGGCCCTCCCCTGCAGGTCCTCCCAGTCTCACGGGAGAGGCCGCCAAGGACACAGACAGTGACAGGCAGTGGGTTCCTGCCTCCTGAGAGGCAGCGTGCCTGGACACCAGGAGGACTTCTTGGAGGAGGTGAGTTTGGGGCACCATTTTCCTCTTCTGTTAATTGAGAAGGCTAAAATAACTACCATTTTTAAAATTCGAGAATTCTAAAATTTCAAACTCTTGTACCATAAACGTCATACGTGGACTTCCCTGGTGGCCCAGTGGTAAACAGCCCACCCGACGGTGCAGGTGGTATGGGTTCGGTCCCTGATCAGGGAAGATCCCACATGCCTCGGGGCAACTAAGCCTGAGCACCACAGCCAGTGAGCCTGTGCAACCTAGGGCCTGTGGTCCCCAGCAAGAGAAGGCACTGTAGTGAGAAGCCTGAGCACCACACCTGCAGAGCAGCCCCTGCTTGCTGCAGCCTGAGAAAGCCTGAGCACAGCAATGAAAACCCAGTGCAGCAAAAACAAACAGAAAACATAACGCAAGCTCCCGATGAAAACTTTCCAGAGAACAGAAAGGTATTGGGTGCAAAGCCTCCTTCCCTGCTCATTCTAGAAGGAAGTACGTGGCGTCCACAGTTTCTTGTGTAGCCATCCAGAAATGCTCTATGTGCGTGGAAACCTGTGTGGGCAAAACATTAAAAGCCCAAAGGGCTCAGTGGTAAAGAGTCCGCTTGCCGATTCAGGAGACGCAAGAGATGCGGGTTTGATCCACGGGACAGGAAGATCTTCTGGAGAAGGACATGGCAACCCACTCCAGTATTCCTGCCTGGGAAATTCCATGGACAGAGGAGCCTGGAGGGCGATAGTCCCTGGGGTCGCAGAGTCAGACATGACTGAGTGGACGGGCACAAATGATAACAACAGCTGCCACTTGTTTCGTGCATTCCTCAGGTCCAGGCTCAATGACGGTGCTTGCTTACTCTTATCAATGAACATCTCTCAGACATATTCCCTCATCCATAACCAGCTCTTCAAGATATTGCAGAAGGATGGGACTCCAGGCTTCACACTATGGGGGTGTGGGTTGATCTCTGGTCAGGGGTCAGGGAACTGAGACGGTGCATGCAGAGTGGTGTAGCCAAAAAAAAAAAAAAAAAGAACATTTTTCGTGACCTTTTCCAGAATTGTCTGAATCCCACTGAAACCTTCCTATGGTTGAGTTACTGTTACCTCGATTTTCAGAGGGGGAACCTATGCCCAGCAAAGCACAGTGAGGATCTGAGTTCTCACGGCGACCAGAGGCAACTCCACGTCCTGACTAACCATGTGGGACTCTATGGGCAGTGAGAGGCCACCCTGTCCTCAAGTCCTGGTTTCTGGACAAGAGCAGGGTTAGAGACAACCCTGGCAGATAGGAGTCGAGTATCCAGAGTCCTGGCTTCACCGGAACGTGCAGGCCAGAGGGCCAGCCCGTCCTCCACCCTCCTGGCTCTGGGACCACCCGTGCTGGCCGAGCTCTTGGAGTCCAGGCCGGTGGCCCTCGCTCCAGCCCACCCAGGTGCCCACACAGGGTGAAGCTCCGTCCCCAAATGCGTCACTCTGCACCTGTTACCCCGTGACTCTGCTTCTAGAAGTCGGGGTCAGGGTGATGGGTGTAAATCTTGATAAACCAAGGGCTCTGTGGTGTGGACTAAAAGTGGGTCCCACAGGAGAATCGTCTTGGCTGCTTTGATCTGGGACTACAGTCCATGGGGTTGCAAAGAGTCAGACACGACTGAGCGACTAACACACACACACACAAGGCATAAGCTACACAGTATATTGTGCAACACAAGGAATGTAGGCAGTGTTTCATAATAACTATAAACGCAGTACACGTTTGAAAATTGTGAGTCACTACATCACACACCTGAGACTTACATAATATTCTACAGCAACTGTATCTCAATTAAAAAAATTTTTAACGTATCTACTGTGTGGGTTCTGGAAAGATAAAATGAGTTATGGATGTGAAGTTATTGCCTGGCATGCCGCGACAGTGCACCACAGCGCCTGCTGGGTGTTTGCTGTACAACCTGACATTGATTGAGCGCTTACTGTGTACTCTTCTAAGCACTTACCTATTTTCAGTCATTTATGGAGATGCTTTTCGTTCATTCGTTAATTCCTCCAGCAAACTTATGGGGTAGATCTCTCTGATCAAGTCCACTTTACAAAACAGTGCGCCCAGAGAGGTCAGCTGCCTGTGGCAGAGGGATCTGAAGCCAGCCGCCCTGATCCTGAAGCTGGCGCTGGCCTGCGCTGGTGGGGGGAGTGTGCGCAGCTGTCTGTTGTGACTTCCAGGTAGTCACCTCCTGGCTGGAGACTGTGGGGGCACTTCCACTTTCTCGTTTCCCATGGACTTTCTCTGTTCCACATCTCTGATGGTGCCTGATTTGTTTGTTTTTGCCATGAGCAGGTGGCAATTTTGTGATCGGGAAGAAGCTGTAATGATTTTAGATGATAGCGTGTTATATGTTATGTGAGAAGAGCTGAACACAAAATTCCAGGTACAGCGTGATCCCCACTATGTTGAAAATTGTACAGGAAATGCCCACGGTGCTGACTGTCCACATATTCATGTGGTTTGTCACTAGACGGCCGGATCAAGCGGTTACATGATTTTTTGGATGCGTTTGGTGTCTTTCTAGCTTTTCCAACTTAAGTTTGACATCAAACAAGTGTCCCTCCTTTTTTTTAACGCGTGTGTGTCTGCTCAGTCGTGTCTGACTGTGACCCTATGGACTGCAGCCTGCTGGGCTCCTCGGTCCTTGGAATTCTCCAGGCGAGAACGCTGGAGTCAGTTGCCATTTCCTTCTCCAGGGGACCTTCCCCACCCAGAGATTGAACCTGATTCGCCTGTGTCTCCTGTCTCGTAGGTGGACTGTTTACTATTGAGCCACCACGGAAACCCTTCTTTGGAAAATATTTATTTTTATGGATTTAGTTGGGCATGCCAGGTCTTCGTTCTGGCACTCGGGATCTTCGAGCTCCGTCGCAGCATGTGGGATCTTTAGCTGTGGCATGTGGGATCTAGTTCCCTGATCACGGATGGATCTCAGGCCCCCTGCATTGGGAACGCAGAGCCTCTGCTGCTCACGGCACCACCAGGGAAGTCCCCAGTGTATCGCTCTTATATTCAGAGAGAAAGTGATTCTAAAAGCAAAGGACAGAAGTTCTCAGCTGGGACCCATGGGTGTTTCTGCTTTGGACCTGTGCAGCCAGGTGGGTTTGACCGGCTGACAGGCCAGGGAACTCCTGGGGCAGCCGTCAGATCAGGCATCCCGCACCGAGCAGCGTGCCCAGGGCTTGCCAGCCTGACTGCCATTTGTCACCTCCTCCCCTCCCCCCGCCCACCCCAGGGCTCCCAGCACAGCCCCCAGAGGAGGGGCACCTCGGCCCTGGGCTGTCCCTGTGCTGCCCACTGTCCAGCCGCCTTCCTTTGCTTCCACTCCGCCTCCCACCTGGAGTCCCCCTCCCGCTGGGGCGCACTTCCCAGATCCTCACCATCCTCAGGCACAATCAGCAGGGCCCCGTGGAGTCTCGGTGCCCGAGGTGAAGCATCTGCCTGCCATGCAGGAGACACCAGAGACGCGGGTTCCATCCCTGGGTGGGGACGACCCCCTGGAGAAGGGAATGGCACCCCACTCCGGTACTCTTGCCTGGAGAACCGCACGGATGGAAGAGCCTGGTGGGCCACAGTCCATGGGGTCGCGGAGTCGGACACAGCTGAGCACACCCACTTCTGCGGAGCGGTAAACGGGGCCGCGCACCTCTGAAAGTGCGTGTCCTGGCTGGGGTGGACAGGGCCGTCTGCTGCCCTCGGGTGGTCCTCCCCACCTGTCTGGGGGGCAGGGCTGCCCTCATCCCACCCGTGTTCCTGGTGCTGGAACAGGGCCTGGCTCAGAAGAGGTGATCCGTACAAGCTGAACGCATGGTATCCCCTCCTTCTTACTCTAGAATGCAGACGACTGAGGCCCAGAGAGGTTAAGCAACTTGCCTAGAGCCACACAGCCAGCAGGATGCTGGACCATGGAGGCCGGATTGTCAGCTTTGACCCCAGTGCTCCAGGCCCCATGCCAGCCCTCCCTGCTCTGGGTTCTGATTCCAGGCTGAGCTGGTCCTCGGTGGTGAGCAAAGGGCTTGGTGAAGGAGCCGGGCAGCAGTACGTGGACTTGGCCCCGGATGGCCTGTTTCCACCCCAGTTCTGCCAAACCAGCAGGGTGACTTTGAGCAAGCTTCCTTACCTCTCTGTGCCCCCAGTTCCCGCATCTATAAAATGGGCTTCACTGGTTTGTTGTTAAGTCGCTAAGTTGTGTCTGACTCTTTTGTGACCCCAGGGACTACAGGGACTGTAGCCCACCAGGCTCCTCCGTCCATGGGGTTTCCCAGGCAAGAATACTAGAATGGGTTGCAATTCACTTCTCCAGGGATCTCCCTGACCCAAGGATTGAACCCAGGTCTCCTACATTGCAGGGAAGCCCTGGGGGGTCACTTTAAATCAGGACATGTGAGGCATGGGGATTCCAGACTCGTGTGGGTCAGGCAGAGAGAGGGGGCTCTGGAGATGTCCAGTGAGGGGGCCCAGTGGTCACTTCAAGATGGGAGGAGGCCTGGCTGCCACCACACAGCCCAAATCCAACAGCCTCTGCTGTGATGGGTCAGGGTGCCCTGTTCCTTCCAGCAGCTCAGCTGACCCCTCAGAAGCTCAATTGCCTTGAATCAGCGAACACCAGACTTATGCTAGACCAGGCAGGGTTGGAGTACTCCTCACGGCAGTCGTGTAAGGACACTGATAGCCCTGTGCCCGTTTTACAGGTCTCCCTGGTGGCCTCGCCTCTTGTGTCTCCCACTTTGGCAGGCAGATTCTTTACCACTGGTGCCGCTGAGAAGCCGAGATGCAGGCTCGATCCCTGGGTTGGGAAGGTCCTCTGGAGCGAAAAATGGCAGATTCAGTATTCTTGCCTGGAAAATTCTATGGACAGAGGAGCCTGGCGGGGTCACAAAAGAGTCGGACACGACTGGGCTGCATGTGCACCTACCTGCCTGATGGTGCGAGCAGTAAAGAACCCGCCTGCCAATGCAGGAGACACAAGCAACACTGGTTCGATCACTGGGCTGGGAAGATCCCTCGACAATTCATGGGATCATAAAAGAGTTGGACAGGACTGAGGGATTAGCACTCTCACTTCACTTTTTCTCTTTCACTTTTTCCCTCTCCTAGGAGAAAGCCTCCCTGAAAGGGCGAAAGAAAGCCTTCCCAGGGTTGGGGAGGGACCTCGTTGTAGCCAGGATGGTCAGAGAGGGGGCTATCCCATAATGACCGTCCAGCAGGGGCTGAGTGGCCAGACTGATTAGGTCTTGGGGGCAGTCCAGAAGTTTCCTGAGGGCGGTGCTGTTCCCGCAGGGTCCTGCCAGCTGGGTGGGGAGTCTGACAAGAGAGACCAGGATGGGAGACTTCTCAGCTGCGGAAGGAGCCGGTGTGCGCCCCGGCGAGGAGGGCAGAGGACCGCGGCTCTGACCCCTGGGCCACCTCTGCTCTGGCAGGACACCCAGGGCTGGCCTGACCCAGCCCTGTCGGCGGCTGCCAGGAAAACAGGTCAGAGCGGGTCGGACCCTGGCGGCTTCACACGCGAGCGAGCTCGGCTGGGACAAACGCAGCCCGAGCGGGAGGAGGGGGCGGGCCGGGCAGGGAGGGTGGGCCCAGGCTGCCGGCCGCTCCCGCCTCTCTGGGGCGGTCACTCCCTCCCTGCTGTCCAGCCCACCCAGGGAGCCGTGGCTGGCCGGCCGGCCGGCCCAGGAGCGGCGGAAAGGGCGCCGGCAGCGTGGGTGGGAGCCGGTTCCCACGCTGGAAGCCGGCCCAGCCTCGCGGGGGGCTGGGTCCGCCCCCTCCCACGGCGGGACCCGGCGAGCGCGCAGCCCCTCGGGTCCGCAGCGCTCTGCAGTGGGCTTGCAGGGAGGCAGCTCGTCTACAAGCTGGGGAGCGTGGCTGCGGCTGCTCCTCCACTACAAGGAGGCGACTCCCGTCACTGGGAGGTCAGCCGCAGCTGGATTCCAGGTCCCTGCGTCTCCTGAGAAGCTGTGCATCTGCACGGATTTCTTCTTTAACCCTGAGTCTCCCCTCTGTCTCTGAACACCTCCCGGGGCGGGGGCGGGGTCTGGGGTGCGTCCCTAGGCTCTGCTGGTGGGGGGCGGGGTGGCCGGCCTCCAGGAAAGGTCAAGGTAATCCCAGGAGGGCAGGGCCCCCCGCTGGGGCCGCTCCCAGCCCAGGCCACTGTCCAGGCCTCCTGACGCCACCCCTCCCGCCCCCACCCATCTGCAGCGCGCTCATAACCGGCCACCCCTGCGTGAACCCTCCCTGTTTACGTTCACCTAAAAGAGCTGTCGTCACTTCTTACACAAACAGCACCGTTGAGCTGCTGCAGGGGGCAGGCCCCCTTGCTGCCTCCGCAAGGCCACGGGCCAGGGGACACAGACAGACAGCGGGAGCCGGTGCCCTCCGCCAGAAGGAAGGCCGGAGGGGTGGGGGCTGGGGGAAGGGTCAGGCAAGGTGTTTAGAAAGCAGCAGCCTTGGGCTGGGCCTTGGAGGGTCCCATGCCCAGGGCTTCTTCCCCTGGGACCATTTCTTTAGTCCAGGTTCCCTTACTGGCCCCCAGGGCCCAAGGCATGCCTGGGGGTTGGGACGGTCCAGTGAGTGTTCCCTGGTGGCTCAGATGGTAAAGCGTCTGTCTGCAATGCGGGAGACCTGAGTTCGATCCCTGGGTTGGAAAGATCTCCTGGAGGAGGAAATGGCAACCCACTCCAGTGTTCTTGCCTAGGGAATCCCACTCGGAGGACCCTGGTGGGCTGCAGTCCATGGGGTGGTAGAGAGTTGGACACGGCTGAGCGACTTCACTTTCACTTTCTAGTGAGTGCTCAGGGAAGGAGTGAGTGAATGAGAACGTTTCAGTGTCTTTATGTCAGACTCAAGACTTCTTCTCAGGGAGAGAACTCAGCTCGGGAGGTTACTTGGTCGAGCCTCTGAGGTGGTAACGCAAGTGTCAGGGGACGCTGGTGACTGGAGGGAGGACAGCCCCTCCCGGCTACCAGGCCTTCTCACCTGAGAGGCGAGTACGGCCCTCCGCCGCCCAGACAGCCACAGGCAGGGGAGTCCTGGCAGCCGGAGCTCTTACTGGGCCGTGTGGCCTCAGTCTTCCCATCCGTGAGATGGGTTGGGACCGCAGTGTTGCCCCCCCAGCGCTGGGTGTGGCTGCGAGCAGTCGGCAAGGCTCCGCTCCTGCAGATGGTTGGTCTGGGCTCTCTGGAGCCCCAGGCTCCGTGGGCAAGCTCGCGGGGGTGTCCAAAGCAGGCAGCTCCTCTCTGCATTCCTGCTCCCGGGGCACCCTGGTGCCAGCCATGCTGGGGCTGCTGGCACCCTCTGTAATTATCCCATCAGTCCCCAACCCGGTGCAGCCTGTCCACCTGAATGCACGCATTAAGGCCCCATAAAATTGATGCAGACAATCAGTGGGATCGGACGTGGGGAGAGATAGCTCCCCACAAAACAGGCACTGGGAGGGGAGGCTAGGCTCCCAGGCTTGTGGCTGCCGGAAAGCCCAGTGGGGCCTGAGCCAGCCCTTCCTTCCAGGGGGAGGTGAGTGAGAGAGGCAGAGACACAGAGACAGACAGAGGGCGGGGGAGAGAGAGATGGAAGCCTACAGACGGAGCTGGAGACAGAGACACGAGAACACAGAGCCCAAAGGGTGTGGGGAGAGGTGGGAGGGGAGGGGGGAAGCGGTCGATCTTGAGAGAGGCAGCCTGGACCGAGCCGCCTGGCCACCGAGGGCTGGGCGGCCCTGCAGAGCTGGCATAAGCCTGGGCTGCGGCTGGAGAGGGGAAGGGCCCCCTGCAGCCCGCCAGCAGGCCTGCCGATCCGTTCCCGGCCCTGGATGAGCTCTACACTCTCGCCCTCCCCACCGACTCCGCTTTGTGCACCCCCGGCAGTCACCCACTCACACTCACTCAGCATCACTCACGATTACACGTGTCCCCATGCTCAACTCAGCCTCGTGCACACAATGGCTGGCAGGACCCAGGGGCTCCCGGTCGGCCAGGGAGGTGAGACCAGACCGGGGACACCTCCATGCCTGGGACCCTGTCCCCTGCGGCTGCTGGGGCCACAGCCACCACACCCCTGGAGCACCTGGACCTTCAGCAGGATGGACGTTTCGCTGGAGCCGCTGCTTCAGAGTGGATTCTCTCCCCAACCCCTGCTGTTCTTTCCATACCGCAGACGGCAGCCAGGGCCCTGCCCCTCAGAGAGCCTCTACTCGGGGGTTTCCTTGTTGTGGGTCCACTGCCGGGTACAACGACTGCTCCCCGCTGGTCCCAGGGTGACATGCAGCTTCCGGTTCACACTGGACCCCAAGAATCCACTCCCGCCAGCATTGTGGACAGAGCGGGACTCAGGGGATCTGGGGAGGGGCAGGCAGAACGGCCTCCCAGGACAGCAGCACCGACATGCCCGAACCAGTACTGCCCAGCAGCCACGCTGAGGACATGCAGACGCGGACGGCCAACTTCCTTATCCATTCATCTGCCAATAGACATCTAGGCTGCTTCCATGTCCTAGCTATTGTAAACAGTGCTGCAGTGAACACTGGGGTGTATGTGTCTTTTTCAATTACGGTTTTCTCAGGGTATGTGCCCAGTAGTGGCATTGTTGGGTCATATGGTAGTTTCATTCCTAATTTGTAAAGGAATTTCCACACTGTGTTCCGTGGTGGCTATGTCAGTTCACATTCCCACCAACAGTGCAAGAGGGTCCCTTGTCTCCGCGCTCTCGCCAGCATTTCCTTGTCTCCGCGCTCTCTCCAGCATTTGTTGTTTTTAGGTTTTTTGATGATGGCCATTCTGACCAGTTCAAACAAACTTTTAAGGTACTTTTTTCCAAAATTATTTTGGAAACAGCAGTGTGCAGTTGACAACTCTTCTTTCTTATTATCTTCCCTTTTCTGAGGTTCAGTCACTCAGTCATGTACGACTCTTTTCGACCCCATGGACTGTAGCACGCCAGGCTTCCCTTTCAAATGAGTCAGTTCTTCGCATCAGGTGGCCAAAGTGTTGGAGTTTCAGCTTCAGCATCAGTCTGAGGTTAAATCCCTCCTATGTATAAATGCTTTTTTCTTTTGGGAAATGGGGGTGAATCTAGATGAAAGGTTTTTTTTGCTGTTTTGTTTTGGTTTTATTTTGACCTCACCACATGGCAAGGTGGCCTGCGGGATCTTAGTTCCCTGACTGGGGCCTGAACCTGTGTACCCTGCGGTGGGAGCACAGAGTGCTAATCACTGGACAGCCAGGGAAGTTCCTAGAGGAAAATCTGTAACAGAATGTCTTTGGTGGGGAGAAACGTGGTGAGAGCTCTAAATGGAGTCCCAAACCTTTTCTCCTCCCCTGACCTGGAAGCCGTGGGTCTGATGAGCCGGTAGGTCTTGCTGGGCTGAGACATCAGCTGTGGTGCACACCGGGTTTCATCAGGGTGGCCTGGATCTGCATCTGGGTGGAGAAGGCGACTCGGAGCCTGTGAGGAAACAGGCATTCTTTGCGTTCCTCCTCCCCACCCTGGGGGCGGCTCTGCACAGGGCAGGGGCTGGGAGGAGCATGGTGATCACAGCCACTGAGTAACCAAGATGTGGGGTCAGGGTGTGTGTCAAGCCTGCCGGTTTCACCTGTGTGCCCTGTTCCCTGCCTTGACTCAGAATAACAGGAAGAGACAGCTGTCAGTTGCAAGCTGTGGTCCCCAGATAAGTGTAGGTCCCAGGCATCTGGGCTCGGGGTGGATGGTGGGAAGGTGATGAGGAAAGGGCGTCACTGGGTGCTGGCCATTATGTGCACATGGAGTTTATTGTAACAATAATGCAATAAAGCACATCAACGTTTTTAAAACAGGAAAAAAGTCACCTCTAATCTCACCCCCAACAGGAGCACCCAGACTTGCATTTTGATGAACTTTCAATTTGCCTGAAAGAAAAACAAGATTTAAGACAATACCGTAGGGAGTTCCTTGGCAGTCCAGTGGTTAAGAACCTGCCTTGCAATACAGAGGACATGGGTTCGATCCCTGGTCTGAGAAGATTCCACGTGCCACAGGGCAACTAAACCCATGCACCACGGCTACCGAGCCTGCGCTCTAGCGCCCGTGAGCCGAAGCAAGAGGAGCCAGTGCGATGATAAGCCCTGGCGCTGAAACTGGAGAGCAGGCCCTGCTGGCCGCAATGGGAGAAAGCCCAGGAGCAGCAGTGAAGACCTAGCACAGCCAGAAAGAAATACAATTATTAGTTTTTAAAAGTTAAAAATTATAATAGCTGTACAGGCTGATGCTGTGTAACCATGACCATTATTTATTTTGAAACTTTTTTCATCAGCCCAAACACAAACTCTGACCCATCGGATAACAATTCCCCACTCCTCTCTGCCCCCACCCCACGTAACCTCTATTCTACTTTCCGTCTCTGTGATTTTCTCTATTACAGGTACTTCGTATAAGTAGGATCATGCAGTATTTATTCTTTTGTGTCTGGTTTGTTTCACATGGCATGATGTTTTCAAGATGCGTTCATGTTGTAGCATGTGTCACAGATCATTCCTTTTTATGCATAGATAATATTCCATCATACATACTTTCCCAATTTGGAACCAGTCCTGAATATTCATTGGAAGGACTGATGCTGAAGCTGAAACTCCAATACCTTGGCCACCTGATGTGAAGAATTGACTCGTTTGAAAAGACCCTGATGCTGGGAAAGATTGAAGGCAGGAGAAGGGAATGACAGAGGATGAGATGGTTGGATGGCATCACCGACTCAATGGACATGGGTTTGAGTAATGGTTTGGGAATTGGTGATGGCCTGGGAGGCCTGGCATGCTGCAGTCCATGGGGTCGCAAAGAGTCAGACACGACTGAGTGGCTGAACTGAACTGAATATTCCATCATATGGATAGATCATGTTTCATTACCTGCTCATCTGTGGTTGCACAGTTGGGCTGCTTCCATCTTTTGGACTGTTGTGAATAATGCTGAACACTGGTATACAAGTATCTGATTCTTGCTTTCAGTTCTCTGGGTACCTAGGAGTGCTGGGTCACCTGGCAATTCATGTCTCACCATCTGAGGAACTGCCAAACTGTTTTCCACAGCAGATGCATGATTGAGGACTATTTAAAAATTTTTATCTTCAATATTGTTAAGATGTCAATACTGAAAAAAAAAAGAATGTTGGACTTGCCTGGTGGTCCAGTGGTCAAGAATCCTCCTGCTGATGCAGGGCACGTGGGTTCCATCCCCTGTTCCGGGAAGACTCCACGTGCCGTGGGATAACTGAGGCTGTGTACCTAGAGCCTGTGCTCTGTAACAAGAGAAGCCACTGCAATGAGAAGCCCGTGTGTGGCAACTAGAGAGGAGCCCCCACTGGCCATGGCGGGAGAAAGCCTACATGCAGCAACAAAGACCCAGTGAGGGCAAAAATAACTAGCCAAGAAAATAAACATTTTAAGAAGTCAACGCTACCTAAAGTGATTCACAGATTCAATGGGATCCCCACAAAAATCCCAATGACATTTATTGTGGAAATAGAAAAAAATCCTAAAATTCATGCAGAATCTCAAGGGACCTTCAAGAGTGAAAACAATCTTGAAAGAAAACAAAGAAGTCTCACACTTTCTGATTTCAAAACTTTCATAAAGCTGCAGCTGTCAAAACAGCATGGTAACGGCTTGAAGACAGGCATGTGGACCCGTGGAAGAGGATACAGCGCCTGGAAATAAAGCCTCTCATACATGGGCAAAGATTTTCAATAAGTGTCAAGATCATTTAAAGGGGGAAGGACAGCCATTTTAACAAATCGTGTTGGGGAAACTGACTATTCACATACAAATGAATTAATTGGACCCTTACTAATACCATATACAAAATCTAACTAAAAATGGATCTCAACATAAGGCCTAAAAGTGTAAAACACTTCGAAGAAAACTTGGGAAAAGCTCTATGACATTGGATTTGGCAATTATTTCTTAGATATGACACCAAAAGCACAGGAGACAAAAAGAAAAAATAGATACACTGGACTTAATTAAGATTAAGAACTTTTATGCGTCAAAGAACACCATCAACAGAGGGAAAAACCCATGGAATGGCAGAAAATATTTGGAGAACATACGTCTAATAAGAGGTTGAGATCCAGACTGTGTAAAGAGCTCCTACAACTCAACAACCACAGGTCCCTAAACAACAAGATTTAAAAATAGACAAAGGGCCTGAATTGACATCGGTAGGTCTGATCTTCTGGTCCCACCTGGCTCTGTACACCCTGGATTGTCCAGTGATGGAGGTTTCCTCCAAGGAGGGAGAAGCTGGCAAGAAGCAGGCCTGAGCACACCTTGCCCCCTGGGTGATGGGCTGGAGGCTTTGAACGAAAAGCAAGAACCTGGAGAGAGCTAGTGGGCTCCTCTGCCTGCCTCCTCTTGATGGGCCTGGCACCAGATGCCCCTGGAGAACTCTGCCCAGCCCCAGCTTCGGGAATGGCTCACCTGCTGGGGGTGCACCCCCAGCAGCAGTCACCCTGCTGGGGGAATCAGCCCTGGGATCTGAGCAGGGTGCAGTAGACCCCGCTGGGTGGCCACCCCAGCCTCCCTCCACATGGGGTGCCGGCTCCCTGGGAAGCCACTCCCTCAAGAGCAGGGACACCAAGTCAGGGCAAAGGAGGAGCTTGTGAAGGTGAGAGAGATGCGGGGTCCTTCCTGAGGTCCCTTCTGGTCACCAGCATTTCAGGTTTCAGCCAACAGGAGAGCTCGTCTCTTGGATTTGATGTCAAGGAAGTGGCAGGCGGCTTTGGAGAGGAGCCTGGGGATGGCGGTCCTCGGGTGGCCGGAGAGATGCTGCAGCAGGAACAGGACTGATGATGAGAGATAATAGCGCTGACGCCCCCCGGCCTGACGCCCACCGGCCTGCAGGCACCGCGCCTTCGACACCGTCTGTTGCTGGTCTCCTTCCCAGACTTCTGCAGGGTACTGTTGCCAAAATCTTGGCTGCCTGACCACTGGTGTCAAATAAAAAAAAAAAAATTGGGA
Organism: Bos grunniens; assembly: GCF_055505025.1. Classification (NCBI taxonomy): domain Eukaryota; kingdom Metazoa; phylum Chordata; class Mammalia; order Artiodactyla; family Bovidae; genus Bos; species Bos grunniens. The sequence goes on from NC_141170.1 coordinate 4,574,678, forward strand.
GACAGCTTGGAGGAAATGTCTTTATTTCCTTTGCTTTATCTTTGCTTGGCAAAGGGGAATACACAGCAGGCTAGTGCCTTAAGAACGGTGCCCCCTCCCCAGGGGAATGGTGGTGGCGGCGGTTCATTTGCTCAGTTGTGAGACCCCATGGACGGTAGCCCGCCAGGCTCCTCTATCCATGGCATTCTCCAGGCAAGAACACTGGAGTGGGCTGCCATTTCCTTCTCCAGGGGATCTTCCCAACCCAGGAATCAAACCCAGTTCTCCTGCACTACAGGCAGATTCTTTACCAACTGAGCTATGAGGGAAGCCCAGGGGAATAGGGACACATTTTATATCTTCATGAAGGTCTTGTACTTTTTTTTTTTTTCCTGTAAGTTTACAGCCAGACTCTGGGGTCAGGTGGCTCAGCAACCCGGTCTGGTGTTCCTGAAGTTATCCTCTGTGTCTCCCTTCTGAGATGCCAGCATCTGACAAGGGAGTCGTGGCGGGGTGCGGGTGAGGTTGTGGAGAATGCCAGGTGCAGAGTAGAATGCATATGCACTCAGAGAGTAGTTAGCTTTGTGAAGGACAAGTCCAGCTACAAGTGTTTGCCAGTTGTGCCAGGTGAGGAATAACCAAGATCGTTCAACTCTTGCAGGCCTGTGTGGCTGGTATGCGCCAAAGGCTGTTCACTCATTTCTGTGATGGCTGCAATAGGTGCCCCCTGCAGAGAGGTTGTCCTGACTGCGTGCTGGCATTCCCCTGCTTCCCGTGGGTCCTTCACTAGGATGATAGATCTGTTCCCTGCTCTGTCCTCAGTACCTACAGCAGCGCCTGGCACTTTGAAAGTGCTCCAGAAATATACAGTGGAGGAATAGATGCATCCTGGGAAGAAAGTTCGCTTCCAACAACTTTCAACTTTTTTTTTTTTTTTCCAGAGAGGTTGTATAACTTCTCCAAGAGCACACAGCCAGAAGAGGGTTGGGATTTGAACCGGGCCTCCTCGTGGCTCAGATGGTAAAGAACCCACCTGTCAATGCAGGGGACCCGGGTTCGATCCTCGGATCAAGGAGAAGGAAATGGCAACCCACTCCAGTATTCTTGGCTGGAGAACCCATGGACAGAGAAGCCGGGGTGGGCTACAGTCCATGGGATTGCATAGAGTCAGACACGACTGAGCTACTGACACCACACTCCTTGGAGCGGGAGTCAGAGCTCCGGGAGCCCTCTGCCGGGGCGGGTGATGCCTGCACATGCATCCCTCGGTGGGAGCTGACAGGACGCCCACACAGGCGCATGGTCCCCGGAGTCGAGCCCTGGGACTGGCAGCTCCTGTGTTGTTCTTGAGGGTGGTGGTCTGCTTCTCTCCCTCGTGAGGGTTTACCACCCCTCCAAGCCCTGGCTCAAGCTAGGCCTCCTCTAGGAAGGGGCTTCCCACATAGCTCGGTTGGTAAAGAATCTGCCTGTGATGCAGGAGACCTGGATTTGATCCCTGGGTTGGGAAGATCCCCTGGAGGAGGGCATGGCAACCCATCCAGTATTCTTGCCTGGAGAACCCTGTGGACAGAGGAGCCTGACGGGCTACAGTCCATGGGGTCACAAAGAGCTAGACATGACTTAGTGACAAACCACCACCACCACCTCTAGGAAGCTTTCCCTGGGTCCCCCCTTCCTCTTCTAGGGAATTCTAGAATCTTGTACAAATGACTACCCAGTGACCATCATGGCAAAATACAGGTCCGGTAAGAAGGCTTGGGGCAGGCCCACCTGGACTGGAATCTGGACTTGCTGGTGGCGATGGGACCCTGAGAGTTTCCCTTCACCCCTCCGAGTGTGGCTTTCTCACCAGAACAGCTGAGACACTGGTACCCACCCTGCCAGGGCTGCCATAACAGAGGGCCAGAGACGGAGCTTATGCAAAGGAACTTCTGTTCTCAGAGTTCTGGAGGCTGGAAGTCCGAGATCAGGATGAGGGTGCCTTGGTATCCTGCAGCCTCTCTGCTTGGCTTGCAATGGCTCTCTCCTTGGGTGTCCACGTCACCTTCTCTCTGTGTGCATCTATGTCCTGACCTGACCTTCTCATGAAGACACCAGACCTGATGGATTTAGGGCCCAGCTCAGTGACCTCATCTTAACTTGATCATCTCCTTAAAGGCACATTTCCAAATACAGTCACATTCTGGGGTACGGGGGCTAGGGCTCCACCATGGGGGTTTGTTGTTTGGTTACTAAATCATGTCCAACTCTTTGTGACCCCATGAACTTCAGCACGCCAGGCTTCCCTGTCCTTCACCATCTCCTGGAGCTTGCTCAAACTCATGACCATTGAGTCATGATGCCATCCAACCATCTCATCCTCTGTCATCCCCTTCTCCTCCTGCCTTCAGTTTTCCCCAGCAGCAGGGTCTTTTCTGATGAGTTGGCGCTTCACATCAGGTGGCCAAAGTATTGGAGCTTCAGTTTCAGCATCAGTCCTTTCAATGAATATTCAGGGTTGATTCCCTTTAGGATTGACTGGTTTGATCTCCTTACAGTCCAAGGGACTCTCAATATGGATTTTGGGGGAACAGTATTCAGTCCTTGACACTGCCCCTAACATGACCCTCGAATTCCCCACATAATGCCCCCAACAAGGGGTTTCCCTGTCATGGCTTCACACATACAGTGTCAAGGAGTTGTGTACCTTCCTGGTAATAAATGGTGATGATGATTTCTAGTGGGTGGCCACCATTCTTCTGAGCAACCCTGCGTGGAGGCTAATTCCCTTTGGTCGTGGAGAAATGGAGAGGACCATCTCACAGTCTTAAACAATTCAAAATAGGCTTGTTTCTCCCCAGCAGTGAGAGAGCTTGCTTGTTCTGGAAGACAAATTCAAAGGCAGACTCCCGTCAGCGGAGTTATCTGTGTTTTGTTATCTTCCTTGAGCAGACGTGCTTGGGAACACCCAAAGAGCCTGGACGCCTTGTTTGCACAGATAAATGTCAAGTCTGCACCCAAAGGAGGTTATGGAAAAGCCACCCCGAGAGGAGGGGATGGCTTTAGGGCTGGCCACTGCAGAACTGAAATTTCTTTCTTTTCCCACCCTGCAGAGTTGGACTGTTCCTGTGTCATCCTAGCCAGATGGCAAAAGGCTGCCACTGGGGAATTTCTGATGGTCTTACATGATTCAGTTTGGCTTTAAGAATCCATTCTCAGAGTTCAGCAAATCAAGCTCCCTCCCTCTCTCTCCCTCTCTCTTTCTTTTTTACCCTGATGTCATTCTACTTTTTTCTTAAAAAATTTTCACACTCCAAGCATAATAGTTTTTTTATAGATAGTACAACAAAGAAGAAAATAAACATTACCTTTAATTCCATCTCCCAGAAACAGTCACTGTTAACACTGATGTATCTCTTGCATTTCTCTAGACTCTCCCCATTCTTGTTATTAAAAAATACAATAAAAAATGTGCCCTGTATTTGATTTACCCACTAGATCTGACAGACAGTGCAGTGAAAAGGAGAGACAAGGGCCTATCCTCTTGGAGCTCAACTTACAGGGAGCCAGAAATAAACATATAAATGAACTTCCAGGCCATCTCCAATTCTTCTCTGTTACAAATAACATTGCATTGAGCATTCTAACAGCTGAGGGAGAAATATCAACAATCTCAGATATGCGGATTATTGCTGTTGTTTTTCAGTTGCTACAACGTGTCCAGCTCTTTGCAACCCCATGAACTACAGCACTCCAGGCTTCCCTGTCCTTCACCATCACCCAGAGTTTGCTCAAACTCATGCCCATTGAGTCAGTAATGCCATCCAACCATCTCATCCTCTGTTGCCCTCTTCTCCTCCCACCTTCCATCTTTCCCAGCATCAGGGTCTTTTCCAATGAGTCAGCTCTTCGCATCACGTGGCCAAAGTGTTGGAGCTTCAGCATCAGTCCTTCCAATGAATATTCAGGGTGGATTTCTTTTAAGATTGACTGGTTTGATCTCCTTGTAGTCTAAGGGGCACTCAAGAGTTTCCTCCTGCACCACAGTTCAGAAGCATCAATTCTTTGGCCCTCAGCCTTCTTTATGGAGGGCTTCCCTGATAGCTCAGTTGGTAAAGAATCTACCTGCCAATGCAGGAGATACACATTCATTCCATCCTTGGGTCGGAAAATCCACTGAAGAAGGAAACGGCAACCTGCTTGTACTCTTGCCTGGGAAATTCCATGGACAGAGGAGCCTGGCGGGCTACAGTCCATGGGGGTCACAAAGAGTCAGACATGACTTAGCAACTAAACAACACCAATGATGCTTTTCATTATTAAAAAAAAAAAAAGACACTGTGATGATCATCTGTATGCATATTTATATTAGCAGTATATGGATATTACCTGATAAATACCTTCTCTTTCTGTGTTTCTTTGAGCCCCTTTTTTGGGGGGGTGGGGCAAGAATACTGGAGTGGGTTGCCATTCCCTTCTCCAGGAGATCGTTCCTACCCAGGGATTGAACCTGGGTCTCCCGAATTGTAGGCAGACCCTTTACTGTCTGAGCCACCAGGGAAGTCATGAACTCAGATCATGAACTCCTTATTGCCAAATTCAGACTTAAATTGAATAAAGTAGGGAAAACCACTAGACCATTCAGGTATGACCTAAATCAAATCCCTTATGATTATACAGTGGACGTGAGAAATAGATTTAAGGGACTAGATCGGATACATGAGTGCCTGATGAACTATGGACGGAGGTTCGTGACATTGTACAGGAGACAGGGATCAAGACCATCCTCATGGAAAAGAAATGCAAAAAAGCAAAATGGCTTTCTGAGGAGGCCTTACAAATAGCTGTGAAAAGAAGAGAAGTGAAAAGCAAAGGAGAAAAGGAAAGATATAAGCATCTGAATGCAGAGTTCCAAAGAACAGCAAGGAGAGATAAGAAAGCCTTCCTCAGTGATCAATGCAAAGAAATAGAGGAAAACAACAGAATGGGAAAGACTAGAGATCTCTTCAAGAAAATTAGAGATTCCAAAGGAACATTTCATGCAAAGATGGGCTCAATAAAGGACAGAAATGGTATGGACCTAACAGAAGCAGAAGATATTAAGAAGTGGCAAGAATACACAGAAGAACTGTACAAAAAAGATTTTCACGACCCAGATAATTACAATGGTGTGATCACTCACCTAGAGCCAGACATCCTGGAATGTGAAGTCAAGTGAGTTTTAGAAAGCATCACTACGAACAAAGCTAGTGGAGGTGATGGAATTCCAGTTGAGCTATTTCAAATCCTAAAAGATGATGCTGTGAAAGTGCTGCACTCAATATGCCAGCAAATTTGGAAAACTCAGCAGTGGCCACAGGACTGGAAAAGGTCAGTTTTCATTCCAATCCCAAATAAAGGCAATGCCAAAGAATGCCCAAAGTACTGCACAATTGCACTCATCTCACACGCTAGTAAAGTAATGCTCAAAATTCTCCAAGCCAGGCTTCAGCAATATGTGAACCGTGAACTTCCAGATGTTCAAGCTGGTTTTAGAAAAGGCAGAGGAACCAGAGATCAAATTGCCAACATCCGCTGGATCATGGAAAAAGCAAGAGAGTTCCAGAAAAACATCTATTTCTGCTTTATTGACTATGGCAAAGCCTTTGACTGTGTGGATCACAATAAACTGTGGAAAATTCTGAAAGAGATGGGAATACCAGCCCACATGACCTGCCTCTTGAGAAACCTGTATGCAGGTCAGGAAGCAACAGTTAGAGCTGGACATGGAACAACAGACTGGTTCCAAATAGGAAAAGGAGTACATCAAGGCTGTGTATTGTCACCCTGCTTATTTAACTTCTATGCAGAGTACATCATGAGAAACACTGGGCTGGAGGAAGCACAAGCTGGAATCAAGATTGCCGGGAGAAATATCAATAACCTCAGATATGCAGATGACACCACCCTTATGGCAGAAAGTGAAGAGGAACTAAAAAGCCTCTTGATGAAAGTAAAAGAGGAGAGTGAAAAAGTTGGCTTAAAGCTCAACGTTTAGAAAACGAAGATCATGGCATCTGGTCCCATCACTTCATGGGAAATAGATGGGGAAACAGTGGAAACAGTGTCAGACTTTATTTTGGGGGGCTCCAAAATCACTGCAGATGGTGATTGCAGCCATGAAATTAAAAGATGCTTACTCCTTGAAAGGAAAGTTATGACCAACGTAGATAGCATATTAAAAAGCAGGGACATTACTTTGCCAACAAAGGTCCATCTAGTCAAGGCTATGGCTTTTCCAGTGGTCATGTATGGATGTGAGAGTTGGACTGTGAAGAAAGCTGAATGCCAAAGAATTGATGCTTTTGAACTGTGGTGTTGGAGAAGGCTCTTGAGAGTCACTTGGAGTGCAAGGAGATCCAACCAGTCCATTCTAAAGGAGATCAGTCCTGGGTGTTCACTGGAAGGACTGATGCTAAAGCTGAAACTCTAATACTTTGGCCACCTCATTTGAAGAGTTGACTCATTGGAAAAGACCCTAATGCTGGGAGGGATTGGGGACAGGATGAAAAGGGGACGACAGAGGATGAGATGGCTGGATGGCATCACCAACTCGATGGACATGGGTTTGAGTGAACTCCGGGAGTTGGTGATGGACAGGGAGGCCTGGTGTGCTGCGATTCATGGGGTCGCAAAGAGTCAGACATGACTGAGTGACTGAACTGAACTGCCTGTATAGACAATTTTCTCTAATAGATCTGTAGGTTCTCTGGATTGAAGAGATTTTGCTGCTTTCAAGTCTCATCTAACCCCTTGTTCCTTTCCTTATGTAGCTTACTTAGGGCACAGAGGCCTTTTGATCCCCCATTCCCTGTAGGCAAGACTCCAGCCTCCATGTCCTTCTCTGAGTTCCAAAGAGCAGAGCAATTGCTAATCAGAGGAGAAAGTGAAAGTATTAGTCGCTCAGTTGTGTCCGATTCTTTGTGATCCCATGGACAGTAGCCTGCCATTCTCTTCTGTCCATGGGGATTCTCCAGGCAAGAATACCGGAGTGGGTTGCCATTCCCTTCTGCAGGGGGATCTTCCCGACCCAGGGATCAAACCCAGGTCTCCTGAATTGCAGCCATTCTTTACCAGCTGAGCCACCAGGGAAGCCCAATCAGAGGAGAAGCAGTCACGAAAACACCGGAGCAGGGGCTCATCAGAAACCACCAGAGCAGGGGGTCATCAGAAGTAGGAGAGAAACCACCTAGGACCCTGCACACACCCTGATCTCATCAGCAACCCTGCCCTTTTCAAACTGCAGAGGAAAAAATGTAAGACTGTTTACTGCCTTGATCTTTATAACATACCCCTGCCTGACTATATGTGTGTGCTTAATCACTCAGTGGTGTCTGACTCTTTGCAACTCCATGGACTGTAGCCCGCCAAGCTCCTCTGTCCATGGGATCCTCCAGGCAAGAATATTGGAGTGGGTTACCATTCGCTTGTCCAGGGGATTTTCCTGACCCAGGGATCGAACCCGGATTTCGTGCATCACAGGCAGCGTCTTTACCATCTGAGCCACCAGGGAAGCCCGCCTGACTTCTCCCTAATCACCAGGCAAGGGCACACAGTCCCTGAGGCACTGCACACTAAGTCGCTTCAGTGGTGTCCGACTTTTTGCCGCCCACCAGGCTCCTCTGTCCATGGGGTCAGGCATACTGGAGGGGATTGCCATCTTGAGGCACTAGCCTGCTGTGTTCCCCCTTTGTATGGCAAAGTAGCGAAGCCTCTCCTTCTTTCTCCTCCCTGACTCTGCCTCTGTATCTCTGTTTGGCTTTGGTGCACAGAGAGCCATGATATTGGCCACAATTCCATCTTTTCATGGCTCTGCCCTGGGACATGTTCCCCTGAACTGAAACGATCGATCCTCCTGGGCTTCCACCCCAACCCTGGCTCTCGAGACTGTGCAGAGGAAACCTAGATCTCATTCTTGCAGCAATCCTCAGAGCCCCAGGCTAGCCCCATGTCCCCTCAGAGGGCTGCTCACGCGCCTTCCACTCCCTGTGGCCTGACAGTTCCTTTCTTGGGACTCCACCCACAGGGAGCCTTCCCTGACCAGTTCTGCCCAAGAGAGCCTGTCCCAGTTTCCTCTCCATGGGAGCACTGGCCTCTTTCCTGCCTGTCTCCTTCACTCTGGGCTTTAGCTCCATCTCTGCATCCCCTTGCCCCACCACTGCCCTGGAAGGGATTAAAGGCGAGTGGGGGAAGATCAGATGATTAAAGATAGACATATTAGGTAAGGATTCCTCCCTGTGCACCCGCCCTTATCTCATGAACCAAGCAATTGATCCATTGACTCATGGATTCCCTGACTCACAGGTTGATTTCTCAATAGGGTGGTTGGTTTATTCATTGGTTTATCTGGCAAATCTTGATTGTGGCCTTCTTTTTTAAAATTTTATTGAAGTATAGTTTGGAAAGACTGGTGAAGCTGAATCTTCAATACTTTGGCCACCTGATGGCGAAAAGCTGACTTATTGGAAAAGACTCTGATGCTGGGAAAGACTGAGGGCAGAAGGAGAAGGTGGGCGACAGAGGATGAGATGGTGGGATGGTATTACTGACTCCATGGACATGAATTTGAGCAGACTCCAGGAGACAGTGAAGAACAGGGAAGTCTGGCATGCTGCAGTCCGTGGGGTTGCAAAGAGTTGAACGTGACTTAGTGACTGAACAGCAGCAGTAGTTGATGTCAATGTTGTGTTAATTTCTGCTGTACTGCAGAGTGATTCAGTTATACGACTATATACATATCTAGTCTTTTTCATATTCTTTTCCATTATGGTTTACTACAGGATAGTGAATCAAGCTCCCTGTACGATACAATAGGACCTCTTGTTTATCCATTCTGTATGCACCAGTTTGCACCTGCTTACCCCAGCTCCCACTCCATTCCTCCCCAATCCCCCTCCCTCTTGATGGCCACAAGTCCACTCTCTATGTCTGTGAGTGTGTTTCTGTTTCATGAAAAGTGAAAGCGTCAGTCACTCAGTCGTGTCTGACTCTTTGTGACCCCATGGACTGTAGCCCGCCAGGCTCCTCTGTCCATAGAATCCTCCAGGCAAGAATACTGGAGTGGGTTGCCATTCGCTTCGCCAGGGGATCTTCCTGACCCAGGGATCGAACCTGGGTCTCCTGCATCGCAGGCAGATTCTTTACCGTCTGAGCCACCAGGGAAGCCCTCTGGCTTATCTGTTTCGTAGATAAGTTCATTCGTGTCATATTTTAGGTTCAACTGTGGCCTTCCAGGCACTGTGCTGGGCTTTGGGGACCAGGCATGAAAAAACAGCTCTTTGATCCATGAAGCTTACCCTCTCAAGGGACACGATAGATGCTAAATACACGTGGAAAATCAAACAGGGCTGAAAGATAGTGGTCAGTGACGGCAGATCCCAGCTCCAGGAGGAATCACTTGCTTGGGCTTCCAGGCGAGTAGGAGGAGACCCAGGAAGATCAGAGAGAAGCAGGCCACACAAGGGCCCAGCACCGGAGTGGACTCAGCGCTCCAGGCTCCGAGGGGAAGCCTGCTCTCAAGCGAGCGAACAGCAGCCCTGCCTGATGAACATGGGTTTTGCTCTTAACAAATCACCCCTAATTCTAAGGGCTGCCAGCAAGGAGGTGCCCCCATCCCCGGCCACACACAGCGCGCATGTCTTCCTGGAAACCAGCGAAGGCAGCCTCCCTGCAGCTGGCACGGACTCCTCCCGGGGCGGCTGGCGGAGGGGAGAACAGGGCCGCATTGTGAGCATCCCACAGGAGGGCGTGGGGTAAACAGAAGGCCCGAGTGTGTCCAGGGCGGGCAGGCAGGAGCTCAGAATTGCCCACTGAGCCCTCAGTCACCAGGCCAAGTGTGCGGCCAGGAAGAAACAGGTCTTTATTACGGGAGGCCCGGCACAGCCTGAACAGAGCATGCTCTGGGCCGTCCATCTGCAGGCTTCCAGAGGCTTCCAGGGGCTGGGGACTGGACACAGAGTCACGGGCGTGTGCAGACAAGGCGAGTCTAATCTGTGGTCCATGGGGGGCTCACACACACACATGCACACACACACATACACACTCACACACACAGAGTCTCTCTCTTTCTCATGGGTGCCCAGATCCCTTTCCTTCTCCCTGCTCCCCTAGCACAGAGACATTTTAAACAATTCTTACACTATGGGGCTTCCCTGGTAGCTTGGATGGTAAAGTGTCTGCCTGCAATGCAGGAGACCTGGGTTTGATCCCTGGGTCGGGAAGATCGCCTGGAGAAGGAAATGGCAACCCACTCCAGTATTCTTGCCTGGAGAAGTCCATGGACGGAGGAGCCTGGTGGGCTACAGTCCATGAGATCTCAATGACCGAGTGACTCCACTTCTCTTTACATGATGGTGCTGGGTGGTGCCGCTTGAGGGCCTGTGAGGCCTGGGTTCAGGGGTCCTCAGCAGTCCAGCGGAGCAGGTGCCTTAGTGACCCCCACACCGCTGCTGAGGAAGCAGAGGGTCAGAGGGTGCTGGGGACTCGGCCAGGTTCACGGCTGGAAACAGATGGACATGGATGGAGCCAAGGCCTGTCTGAGCCCAGCACCCGTATAATCTCACCACCCTGGGGTGTGTCTGTGTGTGTGTGTGTGAGGTCTGAGTGTTCCTTCAGAAATCTGACTTGGTCAGGACACACAGTGTGGGCTTAGTCACTGCAACTGTCAGGGAACAGTACCGTCAAAATGCCCTCTGCTGGTGACCAAAACAGAGTGCCCACTTCAGGCTGGGGCATTTCCTTCATGGGGTCAGAGTTCTGGGGAGCTGGGTTGGCCCCTGGAAGCCTGGTGGGCAGGAAATGGACACAGAGCACTAGAGAGACAGGAGGAGGGGGAGGGGAGGTGAGGAGGAGGGGAGGAGGGGGAGGGAAGGAGGGATGAGGGGGAGGGGAGGAGGGGGAGGGGGAGGAGGGATGAGGGGGAGGAGAAGAGGGGGAGGGGAGGGGGTCTGCAGAACCTCCCACCCTAAGGCAGGCCCACCTGCTTGGGAAGGAGGATTCAATGCTTTTGGGGATGTGACCTCCTCGTGGTACACTGGCCTCTGACCCTCCCCCATTCCCACCACACCCCTCCCATCCCGCGTCCTCAGAGAGTTTTTCAGTCAAATCCACCTGCCCCCGTACAGGTTCAGAGCTGTCCGAGGACAGACCCCACGGCCGCCGGGCCTGCCCTTTCACCCCCCACCTCCTGCCTCCCCTGACTTTGGACTCATTTGCGTTCGAGGTGCTCTCCACTCACGCAGGCCCAGCCTCCCTGGCTGTGCTCCTGGGATGCTGTGTGGCATCCTCACCCTGAGGGCCCTCCTGGCAGGGCAGGGCCTCTCCCCTCCTCCAAGGCTCCTGAAGACTCTGCCCCGGCTCCCGGCCCTTGCACTTCCCCTGCCCAGCTCTGGTCACTGTGATGAGTGACCACCCCCGAGCTGCTCCCCTCTCAAGGGTGGGGGGGGGCATTACCCCGGAAACTTACAGCCACATGTTAGGCTCACAGATTTCATGAGCTGGGAGTCTGGGCTCTTTTGGGGCCTCAGCCAGAGCTGGAGTCCCCTGAAAGTTTGATCAGGTCGAGAGGTCGGTGCCGGCTGTCTAGCGGGGGCTCCATTCCTGTCCAAGCAGGCCTTCAGTGTGGGCCAGCTTCCCCCAGAGTGAGCACCCCAAAGATGGAGGCAGGTGGAAGGGTGCTCCCAGGGGAGGGGGCTCCCCGCCGCTTGGTGGGAGCTGTGTAGGGAGGGTCCTTTAGGAAGACACAGGGCCCCCCAGCAGGTTCTCTGGATGTTTTTGTTACTCTGTTGAGTCCACATACTGGGAAAGACCCTGATGCTGGGAAGGACTGAAGGCAGGAGGAGGAGGGGAGGGCAGAGGATGAGATGGTTGGATGGCATCACCGACTCAATGGACATGAGTTTGAACAAACTTCTGGAGACAGTGCGGACAGGGAAGCCTGGTGTGCTGCAGTCCAGGCTGGGTCGCAGAGTCGGACAGGACTGAGTGACCGAACGACAAGCCCACGTAGTTCCGCTGCAGCTTCCAGAAAAGGGAACTGCGGCCCAGGGAACCTGCTGAAGGCCCTCTGCTCTGAGGATGCCGGTTCAGCGGCAGGACATCGCCCTCTAGTGACGGCGAATGTCCCTCAGCCGAGGCCTGAGAACCTGTGTGGATGGCGGGGGGCTGGCCCTGCCCTTCCTGGACGAGTAGGAAGACTCTTGAATCTTGGCTGCCTCTGCACAGAGTGAGGTCAACGCACATTTATGTCATCAGGCTTGGTCCAACTAGTGACCCCAGCTCCCATCAGTGACACCCTTGGAGATCTCCACTAGGGGGCAGTGTGGTGCAGACCGGAACAGCTGCCTGCTGAGTGGCCGGCCAAATGGCCACAGGGTTAAAGTCCACTCTTAACATTTGGTGAAAGTGAAAGTGTTAGTCGCTCAGTCACGTCCCACTCTTTGCAACTTCACAGACTGTAGTCCTCCAGGCTCCTCCATCCCTGGGATTTCTCAGGCAAGAATACTGGAGTGGGTTGCCATTTCCTTCTCCAGGGGATCTTCCTGACCCACGGATGGAACCCAGGTCTCCTGCATTGCAGGCAGATTCTTCACCATCTGAGCCACCAGGGAGAAACCATCAATGACTCCCGTGGTCCCAGGGTAAAGGCTACAGTCTTTGAAATGTCTTGGGAGGCCGCACCCAGTCCCTGCCCCACCCCCCACCACAGACTCGAACTGTCAGCCCTCAGAGGTTCCCACCAATTAAGTCCACGGTCAGCAGAGGCCCAAGCTCTGCAGGCATGTGGGAGTCAGACCAACAGCCCAGCCCTGTGGGTTCCTTGGTCCCATCTCATGCTTAGCCAATTTTTTTTTCTTTTTAAAAAAATGTAAAAATTGTTTGCCAAGCTGAATTTTCCATAAGTTAATTGCACAGTGATGACCCCACTTTATTTTATGCTCTCCGTCTGTGTGTTTGCGCATGCTGTTCCTTCTGCCAGGAGTGCCCTTCCCCTCAAATCTCTCTCCGGCAAACTTCAACTCATCCTGCAAGGCTCAGCTCAGTCATCACCTCCTCCAGGGAGTCATCCCTGACTGCCCACTCCAATCCTGGACCTCATGCAGAAGGTCAAGGTTTTTTCTCATGACCACTAGATGACTCTTTAGCAGTCTCCGCCCCCTGCTGTACCTTGAGCTCAGGGACTGGGTCTTATTCACCTTTGTATCCTCCCTGTCCAGACCGGTACCCAACATGTTATTATTAACTCAAAACAGTGTTAGGTGAATGAATCAAGAATTTCATGTATAAATGAGGCCATCCAGGGGTGTGGCCAAGGGCTCAGATGCTGGAGCCAGCCAGCCTGGGTCCAACTTCCATTTTCCACCACTTACGGGCTGTGAGGCTTTAGGCAGTTTCCTTGGCTTCTCTGGGTCTCAGTCATCTGAAAGGCTGGAGAGTCGGAAAAGAGTTGGCCAGGTTCTACACAGGTATTTTCATCAAGCAGTGAGTATTTTTTTTTTTTTTAACCCCAGCTGATTCTAAGACTGAATTTGGCAACAACGAGTTCATGATTTGAGCCACAGTCAGCTCCTGGTCTTGTTTTTGCTGACTGTATAGCGCTTTTCCATCTTTGGCTGCAAAGAATGTAATCAGTCTGATTTTGGTGTTGACCAGAATCAGTGATGTCCATGTGTAGAGTCTTCTTTTGTGTTGTTGGAAGAGGATGTTTGCTATGACCAGTGTGTTCTCTTGGCAGAACTCTATTAGCCTTTGCCCTGATTCATTCTGTACTCCAAGGCCAAATTTGCCTGTTACTACAGGTATTTCTTGACTTCCTACTTATGCATTCCAGTCCCCTATAATGAAAAGGACATCTTTTTTGGGTGTTAGTTCTAGAAGGTCTTGTAGGTCTTCATAGAACTGTTCTATGATAATTAGAGATACCAAGGGAACATTTCATGCAAGGATGGGCTCAATAAAGGATAGAAATGGTAGGGACCTAAGAGAAACAGAAGATATTAAGAAGAGGTGGCAAGAATACACAGAAGAACTGTACAAAACAGATCTTCATGACCCAGATAATCATGATGGTGTGATTGCTCACCTAGAGCCAGACATCCTGGAATGGGAAGTCAAGTGGGCCTTAGGAAGCATCACTATGAACAAAGCTACTGGAGGTGATGGAATTCCAGTTGAGCTATTTCAAATCCTAAAAGATGATGCTGTGAAAGTGCTGCACTCAATATGCCAGCAAATTTGGAAAACTCAGCAGTGGCCATAAGACTGGAAAAGGTCAGTTTTCATTCCAATCCCAAAGAAAGGCAATGCCAAAGAAGGCTCAAACTACCGCACAATTGCACTCATCTCACACGCTAGTAAAGTAATGCTCAAAATTCTCCAAGCCAGGCTTCAGCAATACATGAACTGTGAACTTCCAGATGTTCAAGCTGGTTTTAGAAAAGGCAGAGGAACCAGAGATCAAATTGCCAACATCTGCTGGATCATGGAAAAAGCAAGAGAGTTCCAGAAAAACATCTATTTCTGCTTTATTGACTATGGCAAAGCCTTTGACTGTGTGGATCACAATAAACTGTGGAAAATTCTGAAAGAGATGGGAATACCAGCCCACCTGACCAGCCTCTTGAGAAACCTGTATACAGGTCAGGAAGCAAGAGTTAGAACTGGACATGGAACAACAGACTGGTTCCAAATAGGAAAAGGAGTCCGTCAAGGCTGTATATTGTCACCCGGCTTATTTAACTTATATGCAGAGTATATCATGAGAAACACTGGGCTGGAGGAAGCACAAGCTGGAATCAAGATTGCCGGGAGAAATATCAATAACCTCAGATATGCAGATGACACCACCCTTATGGCAGAAAGTGAAGAGGAACTAAAAAGCCTCTTGATGAAAGTAAAAGAGGAGAGTGAAAAAGTTGGCTTAAAGCTCAACATTCAGAAAACGAAGATCATGGCATCCAGTCCCATCACTTCATGGCAAATAGATGGGGAAACAGTGGAAACAGTGGCTGACTATATTTTTCTGGGCTCCAAAATCATGCAGATGGTAATTGCAGCCATGCAATTAAAAGACGCTTACTCCTTGGAAGGAAAGTTATGACCAACCTAGATAGTATATTAAAAAGCAGAGACATTACTTTGCCAACAAAGGTCCATCTAGTGAAGGCTCTGGTTTTTCCTGTGGTCATGTATGGATGTGAGAGTTGGACTGTGAAGAAAGCTGAGCGCCAAAGAATTGATGCTTTTGAACTGTGGTGTTGGAGAAGACTCTTGAGAGTCCCTTGGACTGCAAGGAGATCCAACCAGTCCATCCTAAAGGAAATCTGTCCTGAATGTTCATTGGAAGGACTGATGTTGAAGCTGAAACTCCAATACTTTGGCCACCTGATGGGAAGAGCTGACTCATTTGAAAAGACCCTGATGCTGGGAAAGATTGAGGGCGGGAGGAGAAGGGGACGACAGAGGATGAGATGGTTGTATGGCATCACTGACTCGATGGACATGGGTTTGGGTGGACTCTAGGAGTTCGTGATGGACAGGGAGGCCTGGCATGCTGCGGTTCATGCGGTCACAAAGAGTTGGACAGGACTGAGTGACTGAACTGAACAAACTGATTCTAAGACTGGGAGGAAACATGAAAATGTATAAAGTACGATGGGAACACCGAGATAGAGAAAGAAAGAGCACTGGCAACGGAGCCCGACAAAGTTGGGTGTGACCAAGGCCAGGTCCACGCCCTGTTTCCTTCTGGGAAATGTGGATCCTGCCCTTCTGAAATTAAATTATCTCACGGAATCCTCACGTGATCCTTTATGAGTGTGATCATAGACCTTCTATTGATGGGGAAACTGTTTCCCATGGCAAGACAGCTGCACAGTGGTGGAGCTGGGATTCGAACCCACATACTCTGGCCATTTTCCAATGAGCCAGCTCTTCCCATCAGGTGGCCAAAGTATTAGAACTTGAGCATCAGTCCTTCCAGTGAATCCTTCTGACTCACTGGAAAAGACCCTGATGCCAGGAAAGATTGAAGGCAAAAGGAGAAGAGGGTGGCAGAGAATGAGATGGTTAGATAGCATCACTGATGGACATGAATTTGAGCAAACTTCGGGAGACAGTGCAGGACAGGGAACCCTGGTGTGCTGCAGTCTATGGGGTCGCAAAGAGTCGGACACGATTTACCAACTGAACAAGCCTGGCCCTTGCACCGGTCACTCCGCCTCTTCACGACCACCCTTTGTTTGCCGTTCCCTGTCTTGCAGAGATTCAGCCTCTCACCCTCCATAGCTGAGGTCTCCGGAAGCCCCCACACTCCTCTTTACGTTGGGAAGCAGTGGACTGTGTCTCAACATGCACACACGTACATGCACACGTGTGCAAGCTGTGCAAGCATCTCTGCTTGAAAGAACGTGGCTTTCTGTCCTCTCTCTGTGCAATGGTCCTGGGTGAGCTCCACTGTCCCCGGGTCAGGTTTATCCAGCCAGAGTCAGGAGGAACAGCCAGGAAGTGGAATCCCCATCTCACCGAGGCACTGGGTGCCACAGCTGCTCTGCTCCTGATAGGGTCTGGCTGCCTCGCTCTCCTGGCTCAGGTCTCAGGGTGGATGACACCTCTGGCCAGAGGTCTTTCATCCTGGCCTATCCGGGGGATGGAAACAGAGCATCCCGCATGGTGAGTGGGATGTGGCGGGGCTGGGTTTCCAGCGTGCAGGGTGCCTCTGCTCACAGCCAGATTGAAAGCAAATGACAGGGACTTCCCTGGTGGCACAGTGGATACGGATCTGCCTGCCAATGCAGGGGGACACGGGTTCGATCCCTGTCTGGGAAGATACCACATGCTACGGAGCAGCTAAGCCCGTGCACCACAACCACTGAAGCCTGAGCGCCCGGAGCCTGTCCTCCGCAGCAAGAGAAGCCGCTGCGATGAAGACCCCGTGCACCGCGGTGAAGAGCGGGCCTGCTGGCTGCAACTAGAGAGGGCCCGCCAACAGCAGCAAAGACGCAACACAACCATAAATACACAAAGCAGATTATTAAAGAATGACATCTTCTCTGTGCTTCTGCTCCCCATCTGAAATGTGGGGGTCCATGGGGGTCAACTCTGGGTCCTCACCTGATAGAGTCTATGCTGGCTGTGGAATGTGGAGACAGGTCGAGGGGAATCACTGCCCAGTGTCCCTGGGAGCTCAGGGTCCTGCTGCCTGGAGCAGAGCATCCAGCTTGCATGGAGCCTGGAACCTGGGGGAGAGGAAAGGGGTCAAGGCCTCGTCCTGAGGCTGGAACAGAGACAGCAAAAGACCAAAAGGAATGAGTCCTGGACTCAGCCTAGATGGAGCTCAGGGGCTTGTGCTGTGCGGACAATGCCACTCTCAAAAGATGACATGCTGTGATTCCATTTACATAAGACTCTCAGCATTAAAACAAAATTATATATATGTATTGGAGAAGGAAACGGCAACCCACTCCAGCATTCTTGCCTAGAGAATCCCATGGACAGAGAAGCCTCACAGGCTACAGTCCACGGGGTCTCAAAAGTCGGACACGACTTAGCAACTAAAGATATATATATATATGTATATATATGTATATAAAACTGTGAAGAGCAGATCAGTGGTTTCCAGGGGCTGGGATGGGGAGGTGGATGATCAGAGGAAATAGCATAAGGGACTTTTTTAGAATGGTGGAGCAGCTCTGTATCCTGATTGGGCAGGTGGTTACACAAATCTGTGTGCAACGGAATTCACAGAAGTATATACAAAGAGAAAAATCCAGTGTATGGAGAAGTGGGAGAAATCCAAATAAATTCTGTGGTTTTGTTGGCAGTTTCAAGCCAGTGTCAGTTTCTAGATCTTGCCATTGCCTCACAGTTTTGTAAGATGCCGTCATGGGGAGCTGGGTGAAGGGCACATGTGAGTTCTCTGAATTATATTTCTGCAACTTCTCTGCAAGTCTAAAACTACTTCAAAGTAAAAACATTAACATGACTTCGTCCAACAACAGAATATACATTCTTCTCAAACTCACATGGAATATTCGCCAAGATAGATCATATCTAAAACAAGCCACAAAACACACCTTAAATTTAAAACAAAACAGATCAGGACCTCCCTGGTGGTCTGGGGGTTAAACTTCACACTTCCAATGCAGCAGGCATAGGTTCAATCCCTGGTCAGGGAACCAAGATCTGGCAAGTCTCATGGTACAGGCAGGAAAAAAAAAAGTTTTTAATAAAAAAAAAAAGAATATAGATTATACAATGAATACTCTCAGACCTCAGTGGAATTAAAAAAGAAAGCAATAATGGAAAGATAGGCGGAAAACCCCAAGAGACTTGGAGATTAAACAACACTCTTCTAAATAGTCAAGAACTCTCAGGAGAATATTAAAACATTTTGAACTAAAGGAGAGTGAAACGACAACTTATCAGAATTTGTGGGATTTAATGAAAGCAGTTCGTACAAGGAAACCTAAAGTGCGTCTACTGGAAGACACTATTCTAAAATCAATCATCTAAGCTTCTAGAAAAAGAAGAGCAAATTCAATCCAAAGTAAGCATAGATGTAACTTATAAGTAACTTATAACTTATATGTTATATAAGTTATAAATTCACTTATAACTAAGTAACTTGTAACTTACATGCAAAGTACATCATGTGAAACTCTGGGCTGGAGGAAGCACAAGCTGGAATTTTTCCGGGAGAAATCTCAATAACCTCAGATATGCAGATGACACCACCCTTATGGCAGAAAGGGAAGAACTAAAGAGTCTCTTGTGAAAGTGAAAGAGGACAGTGAAAAAGTTGGCCTAAAGCTCAACGTTCAGAAAATGAAGATCATGGCATCCGGTCCCATCACTTCATGGCAAATAGATGGGGAAACAGTGGCTGACTTTATTTTTGGGGGCTCCAAAATCACTGCAGATGGTGACTGCAGCCATGAAATTAAAAGATGCTTACTCCTTGGAAGGAAAGTTATGACCAACCTAGACAGCATATTAAAAAGCAGAGACATTACATTGCCAACAAAGGTCTGCCTAGTCGAGGCTATGGTTTTTGCAGTGGTCATGTATGGATGTGAGATTTGGACTATAAAGAAAGCTGAGTGCCAAAGAATTGATGCTTTTGAACTGTGGTGTTGGAGAAGACTCTTGAGAGTCCCTTGGACTGCAAGGAGATCCAGCCAGTCCATCTAAAGGAAATCAGTCCTGAATATTCATTGGAAGGACTGATGCTGAAACTCCAATACTTTGGCCACCTGATTCAAAGAACTGACTCAATATGAAAAGACCCTGATGCTGGGAAAGATTGAAGGAGGAAGGAGAAGGGGGGATGACAGAGGATGAGATGGTTGGATGGCATCACTGACTGGTGTCCTGGTGATGGACAGGGAGGCCTGGCGTGCTTCAGTCCATGGGGTCACAAAGAGTTGGACGCGACTGAGCGACTGAACTGTCTGAAGCATAGATGGCCAATAGGCACATAAAAAGACGCTCAACATCACCAATCACAGCGAAATGCAAGTCAAACCCACAAGGAGATCTTGTCTCACTCTGGTCAGAATGGTTGTAATTCAGTAACTCCACCCGACTGAGAAACGAACCAGAGGTGCCCATGTCTTGCACTCAGCACCCAGATAAATGACTCCTCCTGCTGGGTGGTGGTGGGGAGAGTGGACTGGAAGAGAGGGGGCTGGAGTGCCAGCTACGGCTGTTGGTACTCCTGTTGGCGTTTTCCCCATCATCACCATCATCATCAACCCTGAAAAACCTCTACCTCCTCACCGCCTCACGCCGTCAGGGTTCAGTTCAGTCGCTCAGTCGTGTCTGACTCTTTGTGACCCCATGAACCACAGCATGCCAGGCCTCCCTGTCCATCATGAACTCTCAGAGTCCACCCAAACCCATGTCCATCGAGTCGGTGATGCCATCCAACCATCTCATTCTCTGTCATCCCCTTCTCCTCCTGCCATCAATCTTTCCCAGCATCAGGGTCTTTTCAAATGAGTCAGCTCTTCCATCAGGTGGCCAAAGTATTGGAGTTTCAGCTTCAACATCAGTCCTTCCAATGAACATTCAGGACAGATTTCCTTTAGGATGGACTGGTTGGATCTCCTTGCAGTCCAAGGGACTCTCAAGAGTCTTCTCCAACACCACAGTTCAAAAGCATCAATTCTTTGGCACTCAGCTTTCTTCATAGTCCAAATCTCACATCCATACATGACCACTGGAAAAACCAGAGCCTCGACTAGATGGATCTTTGTTGGCAAAGTAATGTCTCTGCTTTTTAATATGCTATCTAGGTTGGTCATAACTTTCCTTCCAAGGAGAAAGCATCTTTTAATTGCATGGCTGCAATCACCACCTGCAGTGATTTTGGAGCCCCAAAAGATAAAGTCTGACACTGTTTCCACTGTTTCCCCATCTATCTGCCATGAAGTGATGGGACCAGATGCCATGATCTTAGTTTTCTGAATGGTCACCATCAGGGTGGCCATTGTCAAAAAACTCTGAAAATAGCAAGTGTTGGTGAGGATGTGAAGGAACTGGGACCCTCATGCACTGCTGGTGGGGATGCCAATGATGCAACTGCGTGGGCAACAGTATGGAGGGTCCTCAAAAAAGACTGAAAATGGAGCCACCACATGATCCAGGAGTTCCACTTTGGAGAATAAGAAAGTGGAAAGTGAAAGTCGCTCAGTCATGTCCAACTGTTTGCGACAGTCCATGAGATTCTCCAGGCCAGAATACTGGAGTGGGTAGCCTTTCCCTTCTCCAGGGGATCTTCCCAACCCAGGGATCAAACCCAGGTCTCCCACACTGCAGGTGATTCTTTCCCACCTGAGCCACCAGGGAAGCCCAAGAACTCTTTTGAGTATATACACCTCTGAACTGACAACTGGGTCTCAAGCCCTCACGTTCATAGCAGTGTTATTCATAAATGCCAAAAGCTGGAAGCAGCCTAAGGGCCCATCACCAGATGGATGGATATTGGGAATTCCCTGCCAGTCCAGTGGTTAGGACCAGATGCTTTCACTGTCGTGGATCTAGGTTCGATCCCTGGTTGGGGAACTAAGATCGCAAAAGCCACGTGGCACTGCCGAAAAACAAACAAACAAAACCCCCAGATGGATGGATAAACAAAGTGTGGCTTATCCATACAAGGAAATATGATTCCGCCTTTATTAAAAAGGAAGGGACCCTGACACACACTATGACAGGGAGGAAACTTGAAGACATTACGCTCAGTGACGTAAGTGAAAGCGTTAGTCGCTCAGTCGTGTCTGACTCTTTGCGACCCCATGGAGCCCACCAGGCTCCTCTGTCCGTGGATTTCTCCTGGCAAAGATACTGGAGAGGGCTGCGATTCCCTTCTCCAGCGACAGTCACAGAAAGACAGATACTATGTGACTGTGCTCGCATGAGGCTTCCCAGGTGGCTCAGTGGGAAAGAGGCTGGTTGCTAACACAAGAGACGCGGTTTCCATCTCTGGGTCTGGAAGATCCGCTGGAGAAGGAAATGGCAACCCACTCCAGAATTCTTGCCTGGAAAGTCCCATGGACAGAGGAGCCTGGTGGGCTACAGTTCGTGGGGTCGCAAATAGTCAGATATGACTGAGCACCAGCGTGCATGGATGTACTTGTATGAAGTCCTCAGAACTGTCAAACTCAAGGAGACAGAAACGGTAATGGTGGTCACCAGGGGCTGGGAGGGAGGGAGTGGGGAGTTGTTTCATGTGGGCAGAGTTTCGGTTTTGCCAGAAGAGCTGTGGGCATGCATGGTGCTGATGGCTGCACAGCAATGTGAATGGACTCGATGCCACTGAACCGCACACTGAAAAACAGGTACGGCGGTCAGTTTATGTCATGTGCATTTTTGTGCGTTTTTTTTGTTGTTGTTGTTATGTGCATTTTACCACTCTTTATTTTTTTTTGGGGGGGGAACAAAAACAATGATTGTACTAAAAATTTGGTTAAAAAATGTTAATACTTACATTTACGACTTAGATGTGCTCAGCACTGTGCCAGGTGCCACGGATCTGGGGCTGCACCAAATGGACACAGACCACTCTCCGTGTCCTAGTAGGGGAGACAAAAAACACACAAAGAAGATCCCCACATGCCACAAGGCAGCTTGAAGATCCAGTGTGCCGTGACTGAGACCCAGCGCAGCAAAAGAAATAAAATTTCCTTTTTTTTTGAAAGTTAAAGAAAGAAAAGACAGGGAAGGCGCCAAGATGGCGGAGGAGTAGGACGGGGAAAACACTTTCTCCCCCACAAATTCATCAAAAGAGCATTTAAACGTCGAGTAAATTCCACAAAACAACTTCTGAATGCCGGCAGAGGACATCAGGCACCCAGAAAAGCAACCCAACTCCTCGAAAGGAGGTAGGAAAAAATATTAAAGACAATAAAAGAGACAAAAGAGGGAGGGACGGAGTTCCGTCCCGGGAAGGGAGTCTTAAAAAGAGAGAAGTTTCCAAACACCAGGAAACCTTCTCACTGCCGAATCCATGCCGAGCTTTGGAAGCACAGAGGACAACATAACAGGGAGAAAAAATAAATAAACAATTAAAACTCGCAGATTGCGAGCCCTACGGTAACTCCTCCAGCGGAGAAGCAGCGCAGACGCCTGCATCCGCCATTAGCAAGTGGGGGCTGGGCAGGGAGGCGTGGCACAGGCTGCATCACTGAGAGTAAGAATCTGGCCCGAATACCCTGAGCGCTATCTGAGCGAAATAATTTGGGCTAGCAAACCAGACTGTGGGATATCTACCATGCGAAAAGCCAGCCCTAACCTAAGACACCGCCAGCCCGCGCACGGAACAAAGGACTAAACAGAGGTAGCCGGCTGCAAACCTTCCCCCTCCGGTGACAGGCAGCCAGAGCCGGAAGGGGGCAATCGCAGCCCCAGAGAGACATTATCTATAAAACTGGCTTCTTTGCTAACTAAAACTTATTGGGGGTCTGGACGGTCAACATCTGCCTGAGAAGATGCGCCGGTTTTACACCCAGATAACCAAGTGGCGGGGAGGTGATAAGTCGCAGCATTGGCGCTCGCCAAACACCTTATCACCTGAGCTGCTCAGACCTGGGAAGAGCACAAAACGCAGCCCCAACTGAGTCTGCGCCTCTGAGGACTACCTGAGTGCCTGAACCTGAGCGGCTCGGACCTGGGAGGTGCATGCAACCCAGGGCCAGCCTCGGATTGTTCCCGGCGGAACAACCTAGAGCCTGAGCAGTGTGGGCAGGGAGGCTACACGCGCCGTGAGCGGGGGCAGACCCAGTGTGGCTGAGGCACTGCGAGCGCACGCCAGTGTCATTTGTTTGCAGCATCCCTCCCTCCCTCCCCATAGCGCGACTGAACAAAGAGAAGAAATACAGCTCCACCCACCAGAACACCGACACAAGCTTCCCTAACCAGGAAACCTTGACAAGCCACCTCTACATACCCACACACAGCGAGGAAACGCCACAGTAAAGAGAACTCCACAAACTGCCAGAATACAGAAAGGACTCCCAAACTCAGCAATTTAAACAAGATGAAGAGACAGAGGAATACCCAGCAGATAAAGGAACAGGATAAATGCCCACCAAACCAAACAAAAGAGGAAGAGATAGGGAATCTACCTGATAAAGAATTCCAAATAATGATAGTGAAATTGATCCCAAATCTTGAAATTAAAATGGAATCACAGATAAATAGCCTGGAGACAAGGATTGAGAAGATGCAAGAAAGGTTTAACAAGGACCTAGAAGAAATAAAAAAGAGTCAATATATAATGAATAATGCAATAAATGAAATTAAAAACACTCTGGAGCCAACAAATAGTAGAATAACAGAGGCAGAAGATAGGATTAGTGAATTAGAAGATAGAATGGTAGAAATAAATGAATCAGAGAGGATAAAAGAAAAACGAATTAAAAGAAATGAGGACAATCTCAGAGACCTCCAGGACAATATTAAACGCTACAACATTCGAATCATAGGGGTTCCAGAAGAAGAAGACAAAAAGAAAGACCATGAGAAAATACTTGAGGAGATAATAGTTGAAAACTTCCCTAAAATGGGGAAGGAAATAATCACCCAAGTCCAAGAAACCCAGAGAGTCCCAAACAGGATAAACCCAAGGAGAAACACCCCAAGACACATATTAATCAAATTAACAAAGATCAAACACAAAGAACAAATATTAAAAGCAGCAAGGGAAAAACAACAAATAACACACAAGGGGATTCCCATAAGGATAACAGCTGATCTTTCAATAGAAACTCTTCAAGCCAGGAGGGAATGGCAAGACATACTTAAAATGATGAAAGAAAATAACCTACAGCCCAGATTATTGTACCCAGCAAGGATCTCATTCAAGTATGAAGGAGAAATCAAAAGCTTTTCAGACAAGCAAAAGCTGAGAGAATTCTGCAGCACCAAACCAGCTCTCCAACAAATACTAAAGGATATTCTCTAGACAGGAAACACAAAAATGGTGTATAAACTCGAACCCAAAACAATAAAGTAAATGGCAACGGGATCATACTTATTAGTAATTACCTTAAACGTAAATGGGTTGAATGCCCCAACCAAAAGACAAAGACTGGCTGAATGGATACAAAAACAAGACTCTTACATATGTTGTCTACAAGAGACCCACCTCAAAACAGGGGACACATACAGACTGAAAGTGAAGGGCTGGAAAAAGATTTTCCATGCAAATTGGGACCAAAAGAAAGCAGGAGTCACAATACTCGTATCAGATAAATTAGACTTTAAAACAAAGGCTGTGAAAAGAGACAAAGAAGGTCACTACATAATGATCAAAGGATCAATCCAAGAAGAAGATATAACAATTATAAATATATATCCACCCAACATGGGAGCACCGCAGTATGTAAGACAAATCCTAACAAGTATGAAAGGAGAAATTAACAATAACACAATAATAGTGGGAGACTTTAATACCCCACTCACACTTATGGATAGATCAACTAAACAGAAAATTAACAAGGAAAAAAAAAAACAAAAACATGTATCTATAAAGCTCACTAAAGCAAAGCACAGTAAAATGAGGTATGGCAATAAAAGGCATTAAATTTATCAAATAAAAAATAAATAAAGTGCTGAAAAATTAAAGCTGTCAATTCTGTAATAGATATTCATTGAAAGTATCTTTTGAAATGGGAGTGAAAACACCTTCAGAGAAATGAAAGCTAAGGAAGCATGCACGAGCTATAAAAAATGATAAAGTCCTTTATGAATGATGATAATATCAAAACTGGGAAATACAGGAAGGAGTAAAGAGCACTACGAACAGTCAATACATGGATAAACATTAGAAACTATTCTCTTTTCTTAATTTCTTCATGGTAAACTATCAACATTATATTGTGAAATTTTTCAGAAAAAAAAAAAAGAATATGGTATGACATAGTTCTGTCTTAGATATTATGCAAGTGGGATGAATACTGAAAATAACTAAAGTACCTCATGGTAAAAAATAAAAAAAAAAAAATAAATAAAGACAGAGATAAACTATATAAAAAAAAAAGAATTTCTACTAAATTAAAAGTTTTTCTTTCAAAAAAAAAAAAAGAAAGAAAAGACAAGCACATAAATAAACAAGCTTCCTTCCCACAGAGAGAAGAGGAGAGAGGACAACAAACAAGCTCTGCCTTGGAGCACAGCTGTGGTCCTCACATCGTGAGCCCCGGGGTTGGATAGCAGTTGGCGGCTCTGACTGCCAGATGCTGGCGTGTTTATTTTCTGAAGGCTGGTCTTGCTCCCACAGCGCCCCCTGCTGGACAGAAACTGTTCCTGCCGCTTAGGGCACTCCCACAGTTACCACGGCAACAGGTGGACGACAGGGACTGTAGCCTGAGAGCCTCCTCGGTCCATGGGCTACTCCAGGCAAGAATACTGGAGTAGGTTGCCATTTCCCACTCCAGGGGATCTTCTTGACCCAGGGATCGAACCTGTGTCTTTTGCATCTCCTGCATTGTTGTTCAGTGCCTCAGTCGTGTCTGAATCTTTGTGACCCCATGGACTGCAGCACACCAGGCTTCCCTGTCCTTCATCATCTCCCAGAGCTTGCTCAAACTCATGTCCATTGAGTCGGTGATGCCATCCAACCATCTCTTCCTCCGTCATCCCCTTCTCCTCCTGCCTTCCATCTTTCCCAGGATCAGGGTCTTTCCCAACGAGTCAGCTCTTCGCATCAGGTGGCCAAAGTATTGGAGCTTCAGCTTCAGCATCAGTCCTTCCAGTTCAGGGTTGGTTTCTTTCAGGATTGACTGGACTGGTCTCCTTGCATTGGCAGGCAGATTCTTTACCACTGCACCACTCGGGCAACAGTACCTGGTTACTTCCCTCCTCCCATCCCAGGGTCTCATGTGACCACAGACTGATCCCTCCCCTTTGAGGATGAAAATCATAAAGAAAAATCTCTCATTCTAAAAGAAATGCATTTCCTTGTTTATTACTGGGATCTAGGTCACTTTGGAAAATGCTTTTTAAAAAAACAAATAATTTTTAATTTTTTGATGTGTAAAAGAAGTCTCTTTGGAAAGATAGACCTAAAGTTCTGTACCTCTATCTCTGAGGCACAGTTAAGAACATGGTCTTCTTGGATCCCATAGGATTGCTTGTACGGATATAACAAGTTCAGTATGTGAGGCGGGTTGGTCCAGGTTGGCATCTGACCTTCTCTCCCACTGGCCTGTTGAGCTCCTGGGAGGAAGTCTTGTTTTCCTTGGGGTCCTCAGTCCTCCTGTGGTGACTGACTTTGACTTCCCAGCAAACACGAGATTGAGTTACTGGATCTGCCTGCCTCCCATTCCTCAAGGAGGGGCTGCTCTTTATCTAGCTGTTGGTTCTTTCCGTCATCTGAGTCATTCATTCAACAGGTATCTGAGAGTGCTGGGCACTGGGAGAATACAGCTCAGGAGTTGGACCGGCTCAATAGTTCTGGGGCGTGGGCTTAGCTGCTCCGAGGCATGTGGGATCTTCCCGGATCTGGGATTGAACCTGTGTCTCCTGAACTGCTAGGCAGATTCTTTACCACTGAGCCAGCAGGCAAGCCCAAGAAATACGTTTTTATAAGTAGTTTTATTTACTCATGTATCTATTTACTTTGTGTATTTATTATATACTGCTTACATGTTTGTTTACATGTTGTCCATGGCTGTTTTTGCACAAGGATGGAGTGAGTAGTTGTGAGACCAGGTGGCTTGTAATTCTTTTCAGTGGCCCTTTAAGGACTCTGTGGCCCCCTGTCCTAGCTCAGTCAGCAGCTCCACACCATGCTGACTCCAGGACATGGGCCAAGGCTCATATTCCTGAAAGTTCTAGCTTGGAGGATAAGCGACAGGTGCTTACTGCCTCATTTCACATGTGTGAACTTGCTATGTGTGAATTATCAGCACCCAATTTTATGAGTGTGTCCAGGGTGACTCCTGGGTGCCCGAGGCTGTCCTGGGGTGGATGAGACGATGTCCCAGGTACTCCCGACGTGCTACATGGTTCCTGTGCTCTTAGGTGTGGGAATGAACAAGTTAATTGACTCCAGGGTGACTGGTGGGGTGCTCCCCTCATCCTTTATTAGACCCCATCCCAAACCCTGATTATTCTTCTAGAAAGTAAGGGAGCTCTAGACCCCAGCAGCAGACATGGTCTGCAGGGGTCACCCAGGCGTGACAGTGGGGCCTCCCTCCCAACTTGTTACTGACTTAGGAAGAGGGAGAAAGATCAGAATCCTAAGATTCAGGAGGGCCCTCTTAACTCTCCAGATGGTCCAGGGGACGGGAGTGGGGAGAGGAGGGAACCAGGAGGTTTGAAGGCGACAGTGCCCAAGAGGGCAGGGTGTCTGGCTCCCCAGCCTCCATTGTGAAGACACAAAAGTAACCCTGCTCTAACAGCTGTCTTGCACTGTGCAAACCAGCTTCAAGTCGCCATTCCAAACGAGGCCCTGCACTGATCTTGTGCAGAAACGTCAGAAACAGCAAATGACTAAGAGGATTTCAGAACCCTTTAGGGATAAGGCGCACAGATAATGATGTAAATTATCTCCCAAACCAGGACTTTTTGAGAATTCCTCGTGGCCCAGGGGTTAGGGTACCACCCTTTCCACTGTGGAGGGCTTACCTTCAATCCCTGGTCAGGGACTAGGGTCCTGAACCTGTGCGGCGCGGCCAAAGAGACACAGTATTATTACCTTCAATCCCTGGTCAGGGACTAGGGTCCTGAACCTGTGCGGCGCGGCCAAAGAGACACAGTATTATTATAATTTGTCATAATTTGTCTTACTACTTTTTAAATATTAACCACAAACAAAAAATATTTTAGTAATAGACATGTAAGGAAGCTATTTTCATATTCAGTGGATATGCCACATGTGCGGTGCCAAGTTGCTTCGGGCACGTCCAACTCTGTGTGACCCCATGGACTGGAGCCCGCCAGGCTCCTCTGTCCACGGGATTCTCCAGGCAAGAATACTGGAGTGGGTGCCATTTTCCTCAGAACCAGGGATTGAACCCGTATTTCCTAACATCTCCCGCACAGGCAGGTGAGTTCTTTACCACGCCGCTGCCTGGGAAGCCTGTACTAATTACTTACGGCAGGTACCCAAGTCACCAATTACTATGTTGGTTACTTGTTCTTTTCCACTTCTAAATCCAGGAGTTCTTAGTTTGTAATTAGTGAACCACCTGAATAAAAAATGTAAATATGTGACAGAGAAGGTCCATGAAAGCTACGGTTAAAGATTACACAGTCAGTTTCTCCCAATACACAGCTAAGTGAGAAGATATCTACTTTACAAACCTTAAACATCTATGATAAATGACACAAAAGCAACCAAGGTGTACGCTTATTTGAGGACTGTTATTACCTAGGAGGACTGGGGTTCCCAGGTGGCTCAGTGGTAAAGAACCCGCCTGCCAATGCAGGAGACACAGGTTAGATCCCTGGGCAGGGAGAGTCCCTAGAGAAGGAAAAGGCAACCCACTCCAGGATTCCTGCCAGGGAAATCCCATGGACAGAGGGGCCTGGCAGCCGGGTCCATGGGGTCGCAAAAGGAGTCGCACACAAGTTAGAGGCTGAACAACACACTAGGAGGACCACCTTATAAAACAGATTAGTCTACTGTGCCTTCAAGGGATGTTCAAGATTCCAGGTCCTCAGGGTGAAAGAACAAAGTCCTAATACCAGTCGTATCATCACACAAATGATTTAAATATTCATTTTGAGGAGAAATATCTAAAGCCGTGAACTTTATCCCACTCCTAAAATTACATACACAACATGTCTACTTTCGAACAAACAAAAAGCAAACATGTAAAGTCCTTTTCAGACAGAAAGCTTTTCCAATAAAATTTAAACTTTTTATTAATTTTTAAATTACAACCAAACGTTGGTAATCATATATAGATGTGTTAGCTACGGACAAATTAAGACTGGAGTTATACTTTCAAATACTTCAGAATGAGTTGCAATAAAAACATTTTCTCAAAAATTGTATAATTTCCTTTGGTTTACAATCCATCATATGGAAAGTTTAATATAATTTAAAATAATTTACCATCTACCCTAAAGTATGCTATAGAAATCTGAATCACTATCAGCACTTTACTGATTGGGAGACGTTTGCAGAAATTAACAGCTGTGGCCGTTGATTTGTTCTATAAGAGAATATCGAACTGTCTCCAGGCAATAGTTTGGGTAACAAAAGACGTATGAATACATCTCTGGTCAATAAGTTGTTAGGCTCCAATTAACAAGGATTTAAGGGCTCAGTAGTTTTCCTAAGAGTATTGCAAATATACAAATGTTGAAAAGGTAATAATACTGTTAGTTGAGCTGTAAAATGCCTAAAAATAACAGTTCTGCCACAGTGTGCAGGAAGTTCATACATTTTGCTTCCGGGATTCCCCCACCAAGCACCTTTCGTGTTTCAAGTTTGAACTGGAAGACATAGAAAACCATACATTCCACGTGAAATGAGGAGAGTGAGCAATCAAGTGTGCAAAAAACAAACTTTACAATTCCATACTCCAACATCAGAGGTGTCCAGTAGCAGGAATTTCAACTGATCTGATTAATAGTCGAGATAATTTCAGACCTGTCCTCTTGCAGCGCTGTCCAGCAGACTCAGACCTGAGGTCTTTCGCTGCAACAGGGAAAGTGGTCTTCCGTCCGAAAGACGACGGGGGGTTCGTAGCCGGTCAGCTGGGACCTGCTGGAGGGCGCCTTGTGGAAAAAGGAGGGCACGTTAATCGTGTGCAGCAATTTCCTGAACGTACTGGGGAACGTCCCCAGCTCGGCCTCCGCCCTGGCGACCTGCTCCTCCAGCCTGGCCACACCGGCGCTGACCATGCCCACGAAGGCCTCCAGCCGGTCGATCTTGCTGTAGACTCGCCGCATCTCGGTGGCTTTGGCGTAAATGAGAGGCACGCCCTCGCCGACTACGTGCGAGGAGTCGCCGCGCAGCATGTCCAGCATGCCCACAAACTCGTCCACCCTGGTGAGCAGGTCCTCCAAGCTCGCGTCCAGCGCCTCGATCTCGGGCCGCGCCCCCGCGCCGGGCAGCAGGCAGGAGGCGTAGCCCGCGGCGGCGCGGCGCAGCAGCGGCGGGTCCCGGCTCGGCGCGCCCGACTCCGGGCCCTCGTCCTCCCACGGCCCCGAGGCGCTGCTGTGGCTCTGCGACACATTGCCGCTGTCCCCGCTCCAGGCCGCCACCTGGGCCTCGGCCTCCTCGGCCGGCTCCTCAGCAACCGGCCCGCAACTCGGCGGGAAATCCTCCATAGCCCGCAACTGCCGGGCTAGACAGCCCCACTTCCGGGCTTTACGCGCGCTTGCACCTGCGCACGCGCGGCACTACTTCCGGCCTCTGCGCGAGCACGTACCCGCACGTACACCCGCCCTTTCTAGGGGACACCCCCCTCCCAAACCCCTCGCCCGCGCATGCGCACACATCTCCGCTTCCAGCCGTAGAACGGGTGTGCACGCGCACTGTGGTCTCCGCGCGCAGGTGCTCAGGCTCAGAAATCTTAAAAAAAAAAAAAAAGACTCTCCACCGAAGAGCCGTATGGGTAGAGCATCAGTTAGCATCACTCCCCTTTGGCCTCCAATTAAAAAAGATTTTTTAAATCTAAAAAAATTTTTTAGAAAACTTTAAAAAATTAAAAAACTCTTTAAAGATAAACACATTAAAAAAATGTGTAACAGGAGTACAATAAAGTTTGTACATCTTATTAAGTGTACACACTGACTAGTTTTTCCATATCCATATAGCCATGTAACCTGCATCCAGGTCAAGATACAGAACACGTCCAGGAACCATGACGGTCTTCCCCCTCATTTACCTAGCTTCTTCTGGCTGTTTATAGTAAAATGAAAGAGAAGTCAGATAAGCAAAATGAAGGTCTGTTAAACCTCGACTTATTTTTTTGGCTGTGAGACTTGCGGGATTTTAGTTCTCTGAACAGGGGTCTAATTGATGCCTCCTGCAATGGAATGGTGGAGAAGGCGATGGCACCCCACTCCAGTACTCTTGCCTGGAAAATCCCATGGACGGAGGAGCCTGGTGGGCTGCAGTCCATAGGGTCGCGAAGAGTCGGACACGACTGAGCGACTTCACTTTCACTTTTCACTTTCATGCATTGGAGAAGGAACTGGCAACCCACTCCAGTGTTCTTGCCTGGAGAATCCCAGGGATGGGGGAGCCTGGTGGGCTGCCGTCTATGGGGTCACACAGAGTCGGACACGACTGAAGTGACTTAGCAGCAGCAGCAGCAGCAATGGAATGGCAGAATCCTAATCATTGGATTGCCAGGAAAGTCCCAAACCTTGCTATTTTGGTGACTTTGAAAATTCTCAGCATTTCCAAATGGCAAAAGAAAAGTGAAAGTCGCTGTCCGCCGCTTTGCCACCCCATGGACGACACAGTCCATGGAATTCTCCAGGCCAGAATACTGGAGCTGGTAGCCTTTCCCTTCTTGAGGGGATCTGCCCAACCCAAGGATCAAACCCAGGTCTCCCGCTTTGCAGGTGAATTCTTTACCAGCTGAGCTATCAGGGAAGCCAAAATAAGCAGAATTTAAAAATCACATTCAGGGTGATCTTGGGTGGCCTCAGCCTGCAACGTCTTGAGTCAGGACTTGGGTGAGAGCCCAGATCCTGGCCACTGGACCAGTTGTCAGTGACAAGGGCCCTGGCCCTTCGGCTTTGCAAAGAATTCACACAAAGGTGGGAAGTAGTGAAACAAGTATTTATGAGGATGAAAAAGAGTGCATGTGTGGATAGACAGGAGTGGACTCAGAGTCGCTGAGACCTCACGGCAGTTTGAATTACTTTTACGGGGCGTTTCCTCTGGGTTTCCTTTGGCCAGTCATTTTGACTTACCTGGTTCACAGTCCATATTTGGTATATCTCAGGATCCTTCCATGTGTGCACACGCGTCTCTTAGCCAAGATGTATTCCACCAAAGAGCCGTATGGGTACAGCCTCAGTTAGCATCACTCCCTTTTGGCCTCCAAGGAGCCTTTCGGCACGTGTGTGGCTAAAGCGGTCTCCTGACTTTGGGAATGAGAACTATGTGGTTTAGATAGGGCCCAGCCTTCTCCCGTCTCATCCCTTCTCATGCTACTCTTGTCTTGGAGTTTCGATCCACATGGAATGAGTCTCCAGTTGCTGTACTCTAGGGGGACCATCTACTTCCTGCCTCAAGGGTACTTCCAGGAAAAAAGGGAGTTGAGACTATAAAATCCCTCTTAATCAATAGTTAACCAAAGAAAGAAATGGCAAATTTTATTCAAGCCAACCCAAGGATTATATTATAACCTGGGAGACAGTCTTTCAGAACGCTCTGAGGACTGTTCCACTAGTAAGAGAAAAAAACACTATTATTTAGTTTTGAGACAAAGGATTATACACCAAAGTAACATATTTACAGTTTTCATAGTCCAGATCTGCATGTGCAAGGCAAGTTGTGGGTCATCCTGACCCCTCACAGTGTTGAGAAAGAATGTCTTTTCCTAAAGAGTTACCTTGTTTGTGACAGGAAAAAACTACTTTTTTTTTTTTTTTTTTTTGCAAGCAGGCACTCCTGTGTCTTCTGAGGGAATCTGGTTAATGTGCAATGCAGAGGCACAGTGCACACTAAAGAGGGATCGTGGCCCAAATAGACATAGTGGCCCAAACTATATTCAAATTTTTTTCTGTCCTGACCGAAAAGTAATTGTACTTCATCAAACACCTTCCCCTTTTGTTGCCCAATTTATTGTTAAATAAGAAAACATCATCTTCCTCTAAAAAAATTTCCCCCATTTTCCAGTTGCTCAATAATCATGTGCTGAATGGAGAAAACTTAGAAAACAGAGAGGCAAATGATGTAAAATCTTAAAAAAAAAAAAAAAAAAACCAGAAAAATAAAAGATGGCCACTCAATGTACTGTTCAGCCAGAAAAGCAACGTTTTAAAGAGGTCCTTCGTGTGCCTCTCAGAGCCTTGCAATCAGACAGTAGGGTCTTCAGAAGGCTGTTGGGCCGGGGGTGGCTAGGTGGTTTGCCCACCCCTGCAGTGGTGCTGTGTGCTGGGACACGCCCTGCTTTTGCTCTTGACACCCCGTGTTTGCTCCTTGCTCTTCAAAAGTGGGAGTTGGGCTTTGAGTCTTTTTTTTTGCATCTTGTTGTGCATCATTTGGGCCAGCTGCTCGTGTACACAGTTATTTTTAGTTCTTTATAGAAAGGGAGAAATGGGTGGGAGAGGATGAGATGGTTATCACTGACTCAATGGACGTGAATTTGAGCAAACTCTGGGAGGAAGTGAAGGACTGAAAGCCTGGCGTTCAGCAGTCTATGGGGTCACAAAGCGCTGGACACGACTTGGCAACTAAACAAAGCAACAGATGGCTTCTTCATACTTTGCTGCTGGAGGAGGCCATTTGTCCCGGTGCAAGCCCTGCAGCAAATGGTCCCAGGCCCCAGCTTGTCTCATTATCTCTCACTCTTAAATCACTCGCTCTTACTTCTTGTGGACATCTGTGAAGAAATCTACACAGCAAGAAACTGAGGTCTTTTACCAACAGCCAGCAAAAACCAGCCTCCTTCCAATAACCACAGGACTCAGCCATCTTGTAAGTGGATCCTCCGGCCCCATTCAAGCCCAACGATGGCTTCAGACCCAACTGATACCTTGACTGCAGCCTAATTAAATGTTCTGAGCTGAAACTATGTGAGATAATAAATATCTGTTGTTTTCAGCTGCTAGCTTTGGGGGTAATCTGTTACAGCAATATGGTTAACCTACCATTGAAGGAGTATACTACAATTTATTTGTTTTATTTATTTATTCTCTTACCTATGAACATTTATGTTGTTTTACCTTTAGGGAAATTATCATAAAGCAGCTATGAATATTCTTCTATATATCTTTTCGTGGACACATCTGCTCAAAATGTCTTGAACGTTAACCAAGGCATCAAATCTGCTAGGTCACAGGCTTGGTATATGTTTAGTCTTAGTTATTGTTGTTGCTTAGTCGATAAGTTATGTGTGACTCTTTTGTGATCCCACGAACTGTAGCCTGCCAGGCTTCTCTGTCCATGGGATTTCTCAGGCAAGAATACTGGAGTGGGTTGCCATTTCCTTCTCCAGGGGATCTTTCTGACCCCGGGGTCGGACCCTCAGCTCCAGCATTGGCAGGAGGCTTCTTTAGCCGATCTGTAGTCACTGCCAAATAATTTTCCAAAGTTGTAGCAATTTACATTCATATTTATGGACTGGACTGAATGTATGCATTTCCCCCAAATCATATGCTGAAGCCCTAACACTCGCTGAAGCCCTAACACTCGATTGGGCTGTATTTGGAGTAAGGAAGTGATTAAGGTTAAATGAGGTCATAAAAATGGAATGCTGATCTGATAGGATTAGTTTCCTTGTAAGGAAAGAGACACCTGAGCTCACTGCCCTCTCTCTTCCCAAACCATCCCCGCCTATACATGCACAAAAAGGTCATGTGAGGCCTGCAGCAAGAGTGTGGCCGTCTGCAAGCCAGGAAGTGAGAACTCACCAGACACTGAATATGCTGGCACTTTGATCATGGACTTCTAGCTCCAGAACTGTGAAGGGGGAAAGCCTGTGATTTAGGCTGTGGTGTTTTGTAGTCTGAGCAGACTCAGGCACCCATCAAGACTGTATGAGCATTCCTGGGGACTTGCCTGGGGGTCCACTGGTTAAAACTCCGTGCTTCCAGGCAGAGGGCATGGGTTCAGTCCCCGGTGGGAACTATATCCCACATGCTGTGTGGCAAAGTGTGAGTGTCTCAGATGCTCCACATCTTCCCCAGTGTGGAATCCTCACCAAGACCACAGATTCGAGGCCCAGAACCTCCAAAATGTACTGTAACCATTGCCAAAAGCATCCTCCCCCGCCTCCCGCCCGTGATCATCACCAACAGACTTCCTGACCCCAAATTAGGCAAAAATGCCCACCCTGGTACTTACCCCAGAGTGCCCTAACCAATCACCTAATGCCAACTTTCCAGCACTTTTTTTTTTTTTTTGTCTTGAGGCTAAAAGTTGTCTGCTGCTGCTGCTGCTGCTAAGTTGCTTCAGTCGTGTCCGACTCTGTGCGACCCCATAGACGGCAGCCCACCAGGCTCCCCCGTCCCTGGGATTCTCCAGGCAAGAACACTGGAGTGGGTTGCCAATTCCTTCTCCAATGCATGAAAGTGAAAAGTGAAAGTGAAGTCGCTCAGTCGTGCCCGACTCTTAGCGACCCCATGGACTGCAGCCCACCAGGCTCCTCCGTCCATGGGATTTTC
This sequence comes from Bos grunniens, assembly GCF_055505025.1. Classification (NCBI taxonomy): domain Eukaryota; kingdom Metazoa; phylum Chordata; class Mammalia; order Artiodactyla; family Bovidae; genus Bos; species Bos grunniens. The sequence goes on from NC_141170.1 coordinate 4,610,480, forward strand.
CAGGCAAGAGTACTGGAGTGGGGTGCCATTGCCTGATCCACAAAAAGCACTGACTCTTCCTGGCCTGTCAGGAGGTATTCGCCCACAATGCTTGTAGTGCCCACAGTATCTCTGCTCTTTGTTCTTAATAAAATCACTCCTTTCTGTAATACTCTGTGTCTGGAAGTTCTTATCCAACCCACGTCCACTGCCACGACTTGGAATTGTCAACATTTTACATTTATCCATTCTAGTGGATGCATTGCGCTATCTCACTGTGGTTTTAATTTGCATTTCCCTGTGAATCGTGAAGTTGAGCACCTTTTTACATTCATGCCTGTGTGCTAAGTTGCTTCAGTCATGTCCAGCTCTTTGCTACTTTAGGGACTGTAGCCTGCCAGGCTCTTCTGTCCATGGAATTCTCTAGGCAAGAATACTTGAGGGGGTTGCCATGCCCTCCTCCAGGGGATCTTCCCGACCCTGGGATCAAACCTGCGTCTTTTATGCCTCCTTCATCGGCAGGTGTGTTCTTTACTACTAGGGCTACCTGGGAAGCCCACCTTTTAAAACACTTATTCGCTATTTGGATATTCCCTTTTGTGAAGTGCCAGTTCAAGTCTTTCCACCTTTTAAATATTGAGTTTTCTTTTTCTCATTGATCTGTAGAAATTCTCAATACAGCTTGAATACAAGGCTTTCCTGGTGGCTAAGTGGTAAAGCATCTTTCTGTCAATGCAGGAGACGTGGGCTTGATCCCTGGGTTGGGAAGATTCCCTGGAGAATGAAATGGCAACCCATTCCAATATTCTTACCTGGGAAATCCCATGGACAGAGGAGTCTGGCAGGCTGCAGTCCATGGGGTGGCAAAGAGTCAGACACGACCTAGTGACTAAACAACAACAACATTTGTCAGGAAATGACAAATCTATTGAAAATACTTCTCCTGCTCTGCAATGTGACTTTTCACTCTCTTAGTGGTGACTTTTTTTTTTCTTCTATTAGTAGTGTCTTTTGGTAAATAGAAGTTCATAATTTTAATAAAGTCCAATTTACCAAACTAGGAAAGTTTGGGGAGTGAAAGGGGACACTATTAACAATCACATCAAGACAGGAGGTGTAAAATCTTGGATAAATTATGCGATATGATTGTTATGAACCATGCAGATCATACTATGGTTCAGTTCAGTTCAGTCACTCAGTCGTGTCCGACTCTTTGCAACCCCATGAATCGCAGCACGCCAGGCCTCCCTGTCTATCGCCAACTCCCGGAGTTCACTCAGACTCACGTCCATCGAGTCAGTGATGCCATCCAGCCATCTCATCCTCTGTCGTCTCCTTCTCCTCCTGCCCCCAATCCCTCCCAGCATCAGAGTCTTTTCCAATGAGTCAACTCTTCGAATGAGGTGGCCAAAGACTGGAGTTTCAGCTTTAGCATCATTCTTTCCAAAGAAATCCCAGGGCTGATCTCCTTCAGAATGGACTGGTTGGATCTCCTTGCAGTCCAAGGGACTCTCAAGAGTCTTCTCCAACACCACAGTTCAAAAGCATCAATTCTTTGGCACTCAGCCTTCTTCACAGTCCAACTCTCACACCCATACATGACCATAGGGAAAACCATAGCCTTGACTAGACGGACCTTCGCTGGTAAAGTAATGTCTCTGCTTTTGAATATGTATGCCTCATGCCCACCTTAGGGTAATAGGTGGACATTCAGATCCAGAGAGATGTGTTCAGATTAACCAACTTGTCCAAGTAATTGGACTACTGAGCAAGTAATTGGAGGAACTAAGAACCAGTTCTGGATTTGTCCAACTCTAAAACATTTGGCATCAAATATCTCCATGAACTGCCTTGTACCAATTATAATTAGCTGTTTCTGGGTGAGGAAGCTGTGAAGAAGATCAGTGCCTTAGACTTCCTCCAACTCAGTTGTTTTGCCAAAAGTTTTACTTTAATTTTAGATTTGAAACAACAGAGAGAAGTGATAGTGTATATACAGCACCAAATTGGGCCAATTCCTATATTCAGACTTGAATAGTGCTGGAAAGTCCCAAGTAACAGCAATATGGAGTCCCAGTTGGGAAAAGGGTCCTGGGCAGTGCATCCACCCCACTGGTAAGATTACAAATTGCAGATTTGGGGGCTCCTATTTATAATCCTAGGCTGTTATTATCATCTGTTTGTGCTCAGATAATTTCCCAGAAATGAATTCCATTTTTAACCTGAGACTACTGGGTCAAAGGATAATTTTTTATTGTGATAAAAAAATAAAATTTACCATCTTAACCATTTCTAAGAGTACATGCAGTTCAGTATTGCTACGTGTATTCATATCATCATGCAACCAATCTTCAAAACTTTTCATCTTGCAAAATGGATGCATTAAACCCATTCGACAACATCAGTCTTGCCCCTGGCCCCTACCACTCTACTTTATGTCTCTGTGGATTTGATGATTCTAGGGACCTCATGTAAGTGGAATTACACAGAATTTGTCTTTTTCATGACTGGCTTGTTTCACTTAGAATAATGTCTTCAGGCTTCATTCAATTTGCTGCATGTATTAGGATTCCTTCCTTCTGAAGGTGGAGTAACAGTCCATCATGTGAGCAGACCATATTTTGCTTATTTATTTATCTGTAGATGGACATTTGTGTTGCTAACAGATTTAAAAAAAAATTTAACCCAAATCAGATATCTCTCCACCATGGAGCTGAAGAAAACAAGCAGCCACCATTCGTTACCTACATGAACCCACTGCGCGGGATGTGGGTTTGATTCCTTGCTGGGAAACTAAGATCACACACACTTCAGGGCAACTCAGCCCACAGCGCAACTACTGGGTCCACACACACCTCAACCAGAGATCCTGTGTGCTGCAACTAAGACCTGACAGGAGCAGGGTAAGTAAATGCGCAGCAACGACAATAACAACAGGGCCGTCCCTTCCCAAGCGAGGGAGCAGCCGAAGCCAGATGTGACTGGTTCACCACCACGTGCAGGGTCTCTCGGTGATGATCACCTCTGCTCTGGTGAATGTGTCTTCAGACGTTGAGAATAGACTTCAGCTGCTGGGTATTTAAAGGAAAAAAAAAAGGACTCTCAAAACCAGGGTAAATTATTGACCCCAAAGCTCACTTGCATCATGGGTTACTTTCTAAAACAGATTCATAAAATTGTAAAGGCACCTATCTGGGCAGTTTTTCACTGGTGATTCTAACCCTCACTTGTAATTCATTTCTTCATTTCTTTGTTATTGTGGAAGCTCCCCTGGAGGAGGAAATGGCAACCCACTCCAGTATTCTTGCCTGGGGAGGTCCGTGGACAGAGGAGCCTGGTGGGCTACAGTCTGTGGGGTCACAAAGAGTCGGACATGACTGAGCACATACATACACATTGTGTTTTATGGTTTTGGTGGCAAAAAAAAAAAAATTTGTACCAAGAATATGTTACTTGAAAAAACGTGTTTGGAGAGATTCGGGGGCCAGGGTTTGATGAGTGGCTACATGACTGACTGACTGGATGGATGCACTTGGGTTCCGTGCACTTCCCTTGGGTCCAGTACAGGGTGGTGCTCAGTTTGTGCCGATGAGCCAGCAAAAGCCAGGGACTGTCCCTCCGCCATCAGGCTGGCACACAGCAGGCACTCGGGAAATGGCCTGTGAGTGGATTCTGTGTTGTTTGTCTCTCTGCTGGGCAGGCAGTGAGCATTAAGGGGTAAATCAGCTGATTATGTGCTGTGTGTATGTGTTGGGGGTGGTGCTGATGTTGCAGGAAGGGGGACCCCTTCCAGGGCCCAAAACTGGGCTTTGGTCTAACACTCGGAAATGAATTGTCTGAGGAGACACATGTGCTGACAAAGCAAGAGACTTTATTGGGAAGGGGCACCTGGATGGAGAGAGTAGGGTAAGGGAACCCAGGAGAACAGCTCTGCCGCGTGGCTCGAGGTCTCGGGTTTTATGGTGATGGGCTTAGTTTCCGGGTTGTCCTTAGCCAATCGTTCTGACTCAGAGTCCTTCCTGGTGGTGCTCGCCTTGTTCAGCCAAGGTGGATGCCAGAGAGGATCCTGGGAGGTGGTTGGACACATGGTGTCTCCTTTTGACCTTTCCCTGAACTCTTCTGATTGGTGGTGGTTTATTAGTTCCGTGTTCCTTACCAGGAGCTCCTGTTGTAAAACAATTCATGCAAATGGTTACTATGGTGCCTTGCCAGGGTGGGGGTTTCAGTCAGTGTGCTTCCCCCAACACCAAGGTTTAAGGAAACCATCAGTTTCTCTGAGACCAGTGCCATTTCATGAGGATTTTATTAATCAGAGAGCCATCATCGGGCTCAGCCCAGGGAAATAATTACCAACAAGGGCTTTCCGGTAGCCAGGGCCTGCTGCTTGATACTGCCTGGTCACCCTTCAGGAATCTGGATCTGCAGGGCACCTGGTGAACTCTCCCTACTCAAAGTGCCAGTGCAGCTGCGACGCTCTGAACTGGCCAAAGCCCACCTCGAGGCCTCCATCCGAGTGTCCGGGTCCTTGGGCCGGTTGTCCACAGCGTCCCTGTACCTTCCGGTCCAGAGGAGACGGGCCTGGCGTCAGCGATGAGCGTGCCTGGGCAGTGCTGGGCCTTGGCAGAGTTTGTGCCACCTTTGCCTTCATGTGGACCTGGAGCCAGGACCCTAAAAGAACACTGGGACTCTGAGAAGCTGTGAGCGGCCCTCATGTCTGTGACGTCACAGGAAGCAATCTATAGGGATTTTTGTTTGTTTGCTTGTTTTTAGGCCAAACTTGAATTGTGTCTTGCAGTGCAGGACGCAATGTTTACCTTAACTTTCATGTTTTGAAGGGGATTGCCTTTGGATTGTACTACGGGCTTTAACGTGAGTAGTCCCGGGGAATGCGCCCCCTCAGTCCTGTGTCGTTGGTGTGCCGCTCGCTCTGTGGATGTCACTTCATTAAAATTCTCTGCATTGTGTTTATTGAGCACCCATCTCCTGCTTGCACCAAGCTAGCTCTATTACTCACAACTACCTGGCAAGGAGCAGGCATCACCCCAGGTTACAGATGAAGTAAATAAGGCCAAGAGCTGCTCTCTGCCTTGCTCAGGCACCCAGCTTGTGGGCCCCAGGGTCTTTGGGAGGCCAGGTGGTGGGGCTGCCTCTGATAGCCTGCTCATGTGACATCAGTGGGCAAGCGAGGACCAAACACCACCACGGTGCAGATCTGAAAAGCAGCAGCAGGGGCCGCTGCTGACCCAGTCCTGCAGCCACAAATTCCACGGTACACTGAGCAGTGTCTCCACGTGGCAGGATACCTGGGAAGGGAGGCTCTGGAAATCTGTAGCTTGGCAGCCAGCAGCGTGCATGAAGCTCTGACTGTGCCAGGCATTGGGCTGCACGCAAGGCTCTGGGCATTGCTGAGCCTGGAGCTCCTCCGGCTGTCCTGGGCTTCAGCACCAGTTGCAGGCCAGGCGTATTGAAGGGCTTCCCAGGTGGGTCAGACAGTCAAGAATCTGCCTGCAGCGCAGGAGACTGGGGTTTAATCTCTGGGTCAGGAAGATCTCCTGGAGAAGAGGATGGCTGCCCACTCCAGTATTCTTGCCTGGAGAGTTCCATGGACAGAGCAGCCTGGTGGACCACAGTTCGTTCGTGGGGTCTTGAAGAGTCCGACATGACTGACTGATTTTTCACTGAGCCCTTTACTTTTTTTTTTTTTTAACCAAGTTACCTGGTTATCCTTTTTTTTTAGCCATACCCCCAGTGGCAGGCAGGAGCTTAGTTCCCCCTCCAGGGATTAAGCCCAAGTCCCTTGCATCGGAAGCTCAGAGTCTTAACCGCAGGACTGCCAGGGAAGTCCCCCTGGTGCTTTTGATGTTATCTGAGTTTGAGAATACTTAATCACCCACAGGTTTTCAAAATGTGTTCCTGGCATTCCCCCGTATGACACGGGGTGTTCAGTGAGGATCAGAGCTTAAGAATGCAGGTGATAACACTGAGTTCGAAAAGAAATTAAATTGCATATAAATTAGAAGTTCAATCGCATCAACTTTTGCATGGGGAAAAGACGGAAGGGAGAGGGAGAGTCTGTACTGGGGGCATGTCTTCCCTCCACGTGGCTGTATATTTGTTTATTTATTTTTGGCTGTGCTGGGTCTTTGTTGCTGCACCAAGGCTTTTCTCTAGTTGCGGTGCGCGGGCTTCTCACTGCAGGGCTCTTGCAGAGCACAGGCTCTAGGGCATGTGGGCTTCAGCAGTTGCAGCACATGGGCTCAGTACTTGTGGCGCTCGGGCTTCGTCACCCGCAGCACGTGCACCCGACCTGGGATTGATCTGCTGTTCCCTGCATTGCAAGGCGGATTCTTACACTGGACTGCCAGGGAAGCCCAGTGCTCAGTCTTTGAAGTGACACTTTAGGCTGAAAGTCTCAGGCTTCCATTTGGAAGATTCAGCTTAGTCCCCTTAGAGGGTGGGTAGGTGGAGTGTGGTGGGGCAGGGGGAGGGGTGACGAAGGGGCCCAGAGCGGGAGGAGCAGAGAGGAGGAGGGAGGTGAGGAAAGGGCAGGGGCGGGGTGGCGGGAGGGGAGGTGGAGGAAGGCGGCCCTCTGTTCAGAGGCCACGGCAGAGGGCCCTTGTAGGCTCCAGGCTGGAGGGCTGTGGGCAGACAAGTGCCAGGACAGGGCCTCCTCCTGTCATTGCTCCTTTCAGTCCCGCTAGCACCAGGCAGCCTGGGAACCAGGAGCAAGGCGGCAGGCAGGTGGTGGGGCAGGGGGCCCTGGAGAGCGACGGTTCTGAGGGGGCCTTGGAGAGGTTCCTGGCTTTGGTCCCTGTGTCCCCAGGCCTCCCGTTCTGGGGTTCCCACCCCCCTCTCCCCCACGGGCCCCCTGCAGAGGAAGAATCCTGGTCACGGGTAACTGGGGCTCCAACCCCATGTTACGACGGTCAGCCTGGCCTCGGCCCTTCCCTGTTGAAGCCGTCGGTCCTCAGCCTCTGGCAGCAGGTCCGGGGCTCCAACCCCATGTTACGACGGTCAGCCTGGCCGCGGCCCTTCCCTGTTCGGAAGCCGTCGGTCCTCAGCCTCTGGCAGCAGGTGCAGTCCTGGGCTTGCCGGCCTCCCTTCCCAGAGACGGCTGTCTCACAGCAGCAGGGTCTTGACCCTTTCTGGCCCTTCTGCCTTCTAGACCCTCCTCTTTTTCTTGCCCCCACCATCCTCCTTAACCCTCTCCATGCTCCCCCAACAAGCCTGTCCTGCCCCGGATGGAGCCCCCCAGCTTGGCCCCTGGGTGATGCTCCCTAAACCCACAGTACTTGCAGGGGTCAGGCAAGCAAGCCTCTTCTGGGGCTCTGTGCATGTCAGGAATACTTCTTTTCTTTTTTTAATTTTAATTTTATTTTTTAACATCAAATCCCTTTGTAATGGGGTATAGTTGATGAACAATGTTGTGGTAGTTTCAGGCGAACGTTGAAGGGACTCAGCAATACACACACATGTATCCATTCTCCCCAAAGCCCCACCCAGCCAGGCTGGCACGTAACACTGAGCAGAGTTCCATGTGCTACACCATAGGTCCTTGCTGGTTATCCATTTTAAACGTAGCAGTGTGTACATGACCTTCCCTAAGTCCCTAACTATCCCCTCGCTGCAGCAACCGTAAGTTCCTTTTCTAAGTCTGTGAGTCTCCTTCTGTTTTGTAAGTTAATTTGTATCATTTCTCTTCAGATTCCACATATAAGGGATGTCATATATTTCTCCTTCTCTGTCTGACATACTTCACTTAGTATGACACTCTCCAGGTCCGTCCATGTTGCTGCAAGTGGCATTATTTCATTCTTTTTAATGGCTGAATGATATTCCATTGTATATATGTACCACATCTTCTCTATCCATTCGTCTGTCAACGGACATCTAGATTGCTTCTGCGTCTTGGCTATTGTAAACAGTGCCACAATGCACATTGAGGTGCATGGATCTATTCAGGCCATGTTTTTCTCTGGATATATGCCCCTGATTGGGATTGCAGGGTCATACAGTAGCTCTATTTTTAGTTTTTTGAGGAACCTCCATACTGTTCTCCATAGTGGCTGTACCAAATTCCATTCCCACCTACAGTGCAGGAGTGTTCCCAGGAATGCTTCTGATCACAGTGTCTAGGTCAGGTTTGCACACTTCCTCCCTCCCCAGTGTTGGGGGCATTTGTTCCTGGGAAAGCCTGCAGGGCCCCAGCTGCCCAATGTTGGATGTCAAGGGAGAGCCTGGATGGGACCTGGAGGTCAGGGTGATGGGGAGATGAACTCAGGCGACCCACTCAGCACCGGCCTGGTGCTTCCCAGGGTTCTCCCTTGGATGAACTGCCTTTTTCTAGGTCTCCTGCAAGGGAGGCTTGGTGTGGCCCTGCTGGTGATCATTTGGGGAGCAGGGAAAGGTCAGCCTCACTCACATGCTGGACGACTGATTACCTCATAGGATAAGATCTGGGGAGGACAAACCTCTGGAAGGAACGCATTAACTGGGGACCTGATCAGCAACACAAAAGGAAGGTGCTTGCTCCACAGCCAAGCCCCACCACTGACACTCCATCACTCACTTTAAGCTCCGTGACTGTGGGAGGAGGGCCAGGACATCGGGTGGGAGCTGTTCTCCTCACCCCTGAAGTGTCAGCAGCCACTGGGGTGGCCCCTGCTGGTGTAACTCACCAGCAAGCCCGACAAGAATGGGTGCCGGCCCCCAGGGTCCCTCCTCAGAGGATGGGCGTGCACTCCCAAGAAAGGGTTACAGATGACCTCTCGTGTCAGAGGGCCCATTGAAGGAAAGCTTCTGATGCTTGTTAAAATGGAAGGAAGACTATTCAGATCTGTTGCAATCGGGGAGAGAGACCGGCTCAACTCTGAAAATCAAAACAGTGTTGGTATACATATATCCCCTCCCTTTTGTATATCTATGGCTGACTCATGTTGAGGTTTGACAGAAAACAACAAAATTCTGTAAAGGAATTATCCTTCAGTTAAAAAATGAATATATTTTTTTAAAAGTTGGTATTGCTCCCAGACTCTAATACAGAGCAGGGAGGCCGCTGAGGAAGTCTGACATATGCGTCTCAGCCTGGGTGAATCTGACCTTCCGAGCACCTATTTTCCTAAGGAAGCCATCTAGAACACCTGCCAGGAACTCAAGATACTTATCTGAAACTTACACTAAAATAACTCGTAAAATAGCTCCTGACAGTCTATCTACTTATCAGACCTTATCCGAAAACAACTTGTGATTCCTTTAAGGACAAATGTTTCATGACTTCTATCAGAATCCATCAACAGTCTCACCAAGCAACTTTAGCCACCTGTGGCCTTGCCTGTATAAGCCCCTGGAACACTCTTGGTTTTATTAATACCTGAATATGTCTCCTGAATTGTAATTCTTAAGACTCCAAATAAGTTTTTCTCTTGTTTGTAGCCTTTCTAAGTTTTTTGGTTCATATTTGTACAGTCGGGTTAGGCAGATCGAAGGATGAAACCTGAGGCCATAGCATTAAAGAGGGCTCAGAGAACACTGGGGCTTCCCTAGTGGTGTAGTGGTAAAGAATCCACCTGCCAATGCAGGAGACACGGGTTTGATCCCTGGGTCATGAAGATCCATTGGAGAAGGAAATAGCAACCCACTCCAGTATTCTTTCCTGGAAAATTCCATGGACAGAGGAGCCTGGTGGGCTGCAGTCCATTGTTATTGTTAAGTTGCTAAGTCTTGTCTGACTCTTTGCGACCCCATGGACTGAAGCACTTTCCTGTCCTTCACCATCTCCCAGAGTCTACTCAAACTCAATTCCATTGAGTCGATGATGCCATACAATCATCTCATCTTCTGTTGCCCCCTTCTCCTGTCCTTAACCTTTACCAGCATCAGTGTCTTTTCCAAAGAGTCGGTGCTTCGTGTCAGGTGGCCAAAGTATTACAGTCGCAAAAGAGTCAGATGTGAATTAGCAAATAAACAACAACAGAGGATGTTGACTAAAGTTTGTTCAAGAAAAGAGTCTGTCAGACCCAGAGGACAGCTCTCAGACCTGCTGGGTCAGACGTGGGACAGAAAGGGGTGGGTCTGGGGCCACCTTCAAGGAAACAGGAAAGCCTGTGGCAGCCAGGGACAGGGCAGTGCCTGCACAGGGCTGATCCACAGCAGCACAGTCACAACCTCCGTTTTCACCTCTTTGCTAAGAAAAAAAGCTTTTCCCATGAATTTGGTTATGAATATGTGTTCTTCCCAAAGTTTGAAGTTTTGTTCTCAAACTTATGAAAGCCAAAGGGGTCCCATAAGAAGACCTATCTTGCTGGAGATCTTTCCAGGGATTGGAAATGGAAGTGGTTAGATCACCATTGTTAGTGTGAACACAAATAGAAAAGAAGGCCCAGTTAAAGATCACTAAGTTCCTGATCTCTGTCAGCCAACCGTCTCTCTGTGGGTGGATAACTACTTTCCGAGACCAAATCTGAACCCTATTAAAAATTTAGCAAAAACCGCTTTTATCTGGACAGTGAGTTCCTTCCCAAAAGGAAATTATGAATTACATCATGCAGAAGGAACCTTCTGTCCCTGACCAGGTCAAGGGTATTTTCCTTTCCACCCTCCAGGCCTGGGCACCCAAGGTCTTCTTTGCAGCAGTGAGACTGTGCAGGGTCTAGGGTAATAGCAGTGAAGAAGCAGAGAGGAAGTTGAGAGAGGAGCTGAACCTTTTGAGCAGGCTGATCTAGGAAAGAAAAGTGCTCCTGCCTCAGCACAAATGCCCCCCAACCCCACCCACCCCAGTTCATGCTCTGCCATAATCGTCTAACATTGGTGTTATGTAGTCAGGAGGAGTGGAAGAAACAAAAGAACTTTACCCTCAGCCAGGGCCATGCCCCTTCAGCCTTCCCCTGGGAGCTCTTGGCTTTCAGTCACCCAGTGCCCACTAGCATTGCCTACCTGGCTGACCTAGGCATTTGGGCACTGGGCCTGATCTCGGGTGACTTTGGCCTGCTGCAGCTTGAAGCAGAATTTTGATTTCCTGGCCAGAGACTGAACTCAGTCTGCAGCAGTGAGAGCTGAATCCTGGCCACTAGACCACCAGTGACCGTGGCCAGCGATGAGGCCCTGATCTGTCAACTGTGTGGAAATGAATTCCCACGAGATGGGAAGTAGTGAAACAAGTCAAGTGTTTATTAGGAAAAAAACAGTACGTGCTAATAGAGTCTTGTCTAACAGAGTCTTCTGTGTGATTCACTTTTTTTTTTTTTTAAGTATTTTTTGGTATTTATTTATTGGCTGCATCAGGTCTTAGTTGTGGCATGCGGGATCCTGGTTGTCATGTGGGATCTTTCATTGTGGTGCATGGGTTCTCCAGTTGTGGTGTGAGGACTCAGTAGTTGAGGTGCATGGATTCTCTAGTTGTGGTGTGAAGGCTCAGTTCTTGCTTCCACATCTGCAGCCAAGTAATGCCTTTTTTCTTATAGAACTCTGGCCTCCAGTCTCTTTCTTGGGTCCCAGATTCTGGGAAGCAACTTTAATGCTTAATAATATAATGTAAGAATATACTTTCTTTTCAAAAATTTTTAATTTTTAATTAAAAGTACTTTATTTATTTGGCCGTATCATCTTCATTGTCTCATGCAGGCTCTGGAGTACATGGACTTAGCTGCTCCATGGCTTGTGGGATCTTAGTTCCCTGACCAGGGATTGAACTCATGTCCCTTCCATTGCAAAGTGGATTCTCAACCATGGACCACCAGGGAAGTTGCAAGAATATATGTTCAAGCTTTAAAAATACAATAAAATCACAATAACAAAAATAGGACCTCACAGCAGCTACAGTCTAGGCCCTGTTCCTTTATGTAACATCATTCAGTTACAAGTGGTCTTTCCCAAGCTAAATATACTTAGTCAAATCTCTCATATGACAACGTAATACTGAAACCATCTACCATACTAGTACTGGAGATTTAGTGTTTAAGGGGTGAATACACAGACGGAAATGTGGAGAGAGAAAGTGAAAAGACTCTTGGTTCAGCCTCTCCAAGAAGTCAGTCCCTACCAGCTGAACAGGGTCGACCAGTGGTAACCTAGACTGGGGCAAGTTCATCAATACAACATAAATTCTAGAGTCTCTTTTCAGAGGCAGATAGGCAACCCCGACCACTCATGGGAATGCTACCACTTGCTCTGAGGACATATGAGAAGCTGTAGGCTCATGCAGCCAGTCTCTAACACTCCCCCTTCTGTTTTTTTTTTTTTTGGCCCTACGACCAGGGTTCTTCACTCCAGTTTCTGAGCCAGTCCGTGCTCAGTCACTTCAGTCATATCCGACTCTTTGTGACCCTATGGACTGTAGCCCACCAAGCTCCTCTGTCCATGGGATTCTCCAGGCAAGAGCATTGGAGTGGGTAGTCATTACCTCCTCCAGGGGATCTTCCCAACCCAGGGATTGAACTTGTGTCTCCTGTATTGCAGGCAGATTTTTTTTACTGCTGAGCCACTGGGGAAGCCTGAGCCAGTCCACATTCTGCAAATATTTTACTAGAAGTGGTCTTTACGTTTCACAACACATGAAATTATTTTAACTGCTGAGAAATGGGATGGTTCCTGCAGTGGATTATCAGTAAACAAAGGTTGTCAGAGTCATCAGAGATTGCAGCCACTGCGAATAGTCAGCTAGCGGGTCAGCCTGGGAGAACTCAGGGAGGAAAGAAGACCTGCCATGTAGCAGCCATTGGACTGCAACCGCTCCCCAGAGAGCCCTGAGGAAACTCAGGATGTGAACACAGCACACTGGCCCCAGACAGGTGAGGTGTGTAACACACATATGAGTTCAGTGAGCCCAGACTCTTGTATCTTCCCCAATACAGAAAAGCACTACATTCCTTAACTTGGGGTATCTGGTTTTTCTTTAGTTTACAATAATCTTCTGACGGTCAGACGACCTGCCCTTCGTTGCAAAACCTCCATGTAACCTGGCTCCCCTCCCTTGCCTCCTTGGAAGAGTTCTCTCAGGGTCACTTGAGTTACTGTTTTCTGGGCTTGAAATTCTAAAATTTTCCACTGACTAAAACACAACTCTCAACTTATGGGTTGTAAATATTTTTTAAGTCCACAAGGCCAAGGCTGAAAAATGGAAACCGACATGTAAGACAACCGCTCAGCAAGGTCTCACCCTCGCTCGCCCACCGCCCTGTGTGATCAAATCCAGGCAGGGCAAACTAGCCCCCCATGATCCCCCCGCCCCCAGGGCCTCAGTCACGCCCGCGCCCACGCATCCTCTGGTGTGGCTCCACAGCCCTCCGCCCAGTCAGCGGGGTCTCCACTGCCTCCTCCGCCCTCTCCTCCCACAGCCTCATCACTTTCTCCTCCGCTAAGGCACAACAGGGCGGGCCGGTGCGCGCCTCTGAGGCCCCCATCTCGCTCTCCCGCTCCGGCAACCCGTCGCCCTCCCGCCCTCAGATGCGCGCGCTCGCGGGCGCCGACTTCCCGGTGGGCGGCGGGGAGCGCGGGTCTCCCCACCCTCTCCCCGGCGTCTTCCGGTGCTCGCCCCGCCACGGCCCCACGGCCCGGGGTTCCGTCGCCGTGCCCGAGAGGCGCGGCGGGAGCGGTGCTGAGCTCGGCGAAGCGCCACTGTGACGAGCAACAGGTTCTTGAGTTTTGTTCGCTTTTTGATAAAGCTTTGCCTTTCGCCTCAAAGCAGCGATAGCCACACCCAAAATGGCCCCCGCCATGGACCGGGTGTGGCTTTGCAGCCCCTTTCACGACACCCCGGGACCCCTTTACGGCCACGCCCCAGGTGGAAAGGTTGAGCCACCACTATCCGGGTACGGGTTGGAGTGAGGCAAATGGGCATCTGTGCTCGCACATTCCGCTTCCTAGTCGTGCCCTTTCCTTTGGGTTGCGTCTTGAGGACGTGGGTTTTAACTCTGAGTTGCAAAAGTGATGTTTCCACAGCAGAAACTGAGTTACACCAAGCCCTGTCAGCCAGGGCTGTGAAGCTCATGGCTGCCTTCCCTTCCCATCTCTGTAAACTCTCCAAAGCAAAGGCTGGTCTGGTGTCTCAGCCCAAACCTGGTATAGAGCGGGTCCTCAGGGAGAGTTTATTAAAACGAATCCTTACCAAACTAAAGTCTGTGAGGAGAGCGCTAACTAACTACTGGGAAGGAATAAGTGGATAAGTTTATGTTCTAGTCCCATGGCCCCCAGGCACACAATAAATATTGTGTGTGGGGTGGAGGATCCTGTTTGCACAAATGCTGTGGACTTGGGCCTCAGTTTTCCAGTAAATCATGTGAGAATGTTAGTCACTCAGTCGTGTCTGACTCTTTGTGACGCCATGGACTGTAGCTGCCAGGCTCCACTCTGCAGGGGATTTTCCAGGCAGGAATACTGGAGTGGGTTGACATGCCGTCCTCCAGGGGATCTTACCGACCCAGGGATGGAACCCATGTGTCTAATGTCTCCTGCATTAGCACGTGCTTTCTTTACCACTAGTGCCACCTGGGAAGCCCTAGTAAATCATGTAAAGGAAATGAATATTGCCCGTCATTCCAGTTCTGTCAATGTCTTTGGTTGCTGTCTCACCTCACTGTGGTGTGCCCTGAGAGGAATTCAGGATGGAAAAATGGAAGGCATTTTGTGCTTTGTATATACCAACCCCTAGATTTTTAAAAAATTAATTTATTTTACTTTTGGTTGTGCTCAGTCTTTTTTTTTTTTTTTTTTGCTGCGTGCTGGCTTTCTCTAGTTGTGTGGAGCAGGAGCTATTCTCCAGTTGCTGGTATCAGGGGCTACTCACTGTAGGGGCGTCTCTTGTTGCAGAGCTCGGGCTCTAGATACATGGGCTCAGTAGTTGTGGTGTACTTGCTTACTTTCTCTGAGATATGTGGCATCTTCCTGGACCAGGGAGTGAACCCATGTCCCCTGAACTGGCAGGCAAATTCTTAACCACTGTACCACTGGGGAAGTCCCAACTCCCAGATTGTTAAGTTACATATCTAAGGAAACTTTTCATTAACTTGATATGTCTCTTCTTTGTGATTAGCAGTATCTTGTGATATTTGAAACATGATTCCCTCCTCCCCCCCTAGCAAAAAATTCATATATAGCCTTACCTCCTCTGTTGCCCACCTGGACCAGTTCTTCAGCCATCTGAGGGGCTGGTTTCTGGACTATAGTCCTCAGTAAGGGCCTGAATAAAACTGAACTCACAACTGTTACACTGAGGACTTTTCTTTCAGTTGACAACCAAGTGGAGCTGGTATTCCCACTTCAGAATGCCCATCAGGGCTATTGACAGGATTAAGTGAGAAAATGGGTGCAAAAGTGCATCATAAACTTGCTACAGTATGAGGCAGATAAGTGGCATTATTGTTAGACTGCATAATGTGGTGGTTGAGGGCAAAGTGTTGGCTTTAGACAGATCTGAGGTTTGGTTCCTAACCCCACTACTTGCTGGCTGGGAGTATCTGGGCAAATTAGGTAATGGCTGGAAGATAGGTCTCTGGGCCTCAATGTCTCCTCCCATACCTAGTGGTGTTGGGAACCAAGACCTCTAGGGAAGTGTAGGAGGCAGAGTGGCCCCCAAAGATGTCCATATTCCTGATCCCTGGAACCTGAGAGTATATTATGAATTACATAATATATTTGGTAATTATCAATATATTACATGGCAAAAAGGACATTGTGGATGTAATTAAAGTTACAGATCATAAAATAAAGAGACTGGCCTGGATCATCTGAGTGGACTCAATCTCTGCCCTTTAAAGCAAAGAATGTTTTGGGGCTGGATTTAAAGAAGTGAGGTAGAAAAGGAAAGCAGGAAGAATCAGAGATATTGCAAGCATGAGATAATCAGATGTGCTGATGCTGGTTCTAGTTAGCCTCACAACTTGTCGTCTGAGAGACTTTGGACAAATTTAAAGCATGAGAATGATTTAAGGTGCCATGACTGGGTCTGAGATGCAAGCAGCCACAGGTAGGGTGTCAACCGAAATAAACAGTACAAGAGGCTGCAAATAAGAAAAGACTTCATTTGGGATCTTAAGAATTGCAATTTGGGACACACAGGTTCAGGGTAACCTCAAAAGTGTGTTCTGAGGAAGAGAAAGAGTCAGGGGCTTATAAGGACAAAAAGCTTTATGCTTGTTGTTAAAAATTGCCTGGCAAGACTTGATCAGCTCTGACGTGAAAATATTTATCCTTAAGGAATCACAAGCTGTTTCAGGTTAAGGGTCGGATAAGTAGATGGACTGTCACGAGATACTTTATGATAAGGTTCTGATAAGTATCTTGAGTTTCTGACAGGTGTTCTGGAATACTTCATCAGGTCAAATGTTGGGTTCCATCCTTACAAATTGTGCATTAAGTCACACTTCCTTAATGGCCTCCAGCTTCATTTTAGAGCTCTCTGAGCAATAATGACTCCATTTTGACTTTTCCTTTCACATTTCTCCCCTTTGATCAAGATCTTTCTTTAGAAAGCATTGGTGAGCGATCTTTTGGGTATTTGGCATTGGTATCCTCTCCCTTTGGTGCTGGGAAGGCTCAGTCCCAGAGAGTCATGTCTCACAGAGGAGAGAGAGCAGCGCTGTGTGAGAGGTGTGCCCTTAGAGAGCTTATGGCGACGTTTGAACGACAAGCAGCCATTTTAGGAATATTACTTGGTCATTAAAAATAATGAAATAAAGCCATTTGCAGCAACATGGATGGGCCTAGAGAGTGTCATACTGAGTGAAGTAAGTCAGACGGAGAAAGCGAGATATCATATGAACACCCCTTATACGTGGAATCTAAAAAGAAATGATACAGATGAACTTGCTTATAAAACAGAGACTCAAGACTTAGAAAGTGAACTTATGGTTGCCAGGGGGAAGGGATGGTTAGGGATTTAGGGAGGGTCAGGTACACACTGAAACATTTAGAATGGACAATCAACAAGGGCCTGTTGTATAGCACATGGAACTCTGCTCAGTGTTATATGGCAGCCTGGATGGCAGGGGGGTCTTGGGGGAGAATGGATGCATATATATGTATGGCTGAGTCCCTTTGCTGTTCACCTGAAACTACCTCAACATTTTTAATCTGCCATACCCCAATACAAATGTTTTTGGTGTTAAAAAATTAAAACTGAATTGTAAAAACAAAAACAAGGAGTCATTTTAGGAAGTGAGTCATAGGCAGTCTTCAAAACAGACATGGATCCTCATCAGGAGGAATCTTACAGGAGTGATTAATCATCTCCAGATGGTAAACTATCACTATGCCCAGTTCAATGGTAAGACCCGAAAGCTTATCAGAAACGAATAGTCTACAGTAAGTGTCAGAATTCTTTCCGTGAATCTCTTGTAAGAGGAAGCATATTTGTGAAAGAGTCAGAGTGAAACAGTAACTGCCTACAAATGATCTAAAAATGCCCATTATTGAAAATCTGGGAGCCTAAAAAGGATAAGAGAGAGTCATCTAGGAACTGAGGGTGGCCCCTACCAACAGCCAGCAAGACTGTGGGGACCTCAGTCCTACATTCCAGGACTAATGGGATTCTGCCAACAACCTGAATGAACCTGAATGAGCCTACATCCCCGAGTCTCCTGATAAGAGGCCTGTCAGCTAACACCTTGCTTTTTATATTTTTGTAAACTTATTTTTGGCTGTGGAGGATCTTCATTGCTACATGGGCTTTTCTGTATTTGCCATGCACAGGCTTCTTACTGTGGCAGCTTTTCTTGTCGGAGAGCATGGGTTCTAGGCTGTGCGGGCTTCAGTAGTTCAGATCTTGGGCTCTAGAGCACAGGCTCAATAGCTTTGGTGCACCGGCTTAGCTGCTCCTCGACTCATGGAATCTTCCCAGATCAGGGATCAAACCTGTGTCTCCTACATCGGTAGGTGGATTCTTTTATCACTGAGCCACCAGTGAAGCCCCTAACACCTTGCCTTTGACCTTGTCAGAACCAAAGCAGAGAAAACTGCTAAATTGACTTGGACTTAGGGTTTTCAGAACTGTTAAAATAAATTGTGTTGTTTTGAGGTGCTAAATTTGTAATTTGTTACAGTAGCAATAGAGAACTAGTGCAGGAGGGGGCTGTTGGAAGTGGGGCTTGAAGTTTAGCCTGTGGAGCATTTGTATAAGGTTAGAAGAAAGTTGGTCATGAGCCTAAGGATACAGGAAGGTGAATAAAGACCCCCCCCCCCCCCATGTATGCAGGTCAGGAAGCAACAGTTAGAACTGGACATGGAACAACAGACTGGTTCCAAATAGGAAAAGGAGTACGTGAAGGCTGTATATTGTCACGCTGCTTATTTAACTTATATGCAGAGTACATCATGAGAAACGCTGGACTGGAAGAAACACAAGCTGGAATCAAGATTGCTGGGAGAAATATCAATAACCTCAGATATGCAGATGACACCACCCTTATGGCAGAAAGTGAAGAGGAACTAAAAAGCCTCTTGATGAAAGTGAAAGAGGAGAGTGAAAAAGTTGGCTTAAAGCTCAACATTCAGAAAATGAAGATCATGGCATCCGGTCCCATCACTTCAAGGGAAATAGATGGGGAAACAGTGGAAACAGTGTCAGACTTTATTTTTCTGGGCTCCAAAATCACTGCAGATGGTGACTGCAGCCATGAAATTAAAAGACGCTTACTCCTTGGAAGAAAAGTTATGACCAACCTAGATAGCATACTCAAAAGCAGAGACATTACTTTGCCAACAAAGGTTCGTCTAGTCAAGGCTATGGTTTTTCCAGTAGTCATGTATGGATGTGAGAGTTGGACTGTAAAGAAGGCTGAGTGCTGAAGAATTGATGCTTTTGAACTGTGGTGTTGGAGAAGACTCTTGAGAGTCCCTTGGACTGCAAGGAGATCCAACCAGTCCATTCTGAAGGAGATCAGCCCTGGGATTTCTTTGGAAAGAATGATGCTGAAGCTGAAACTCCAGTACTTTGGCCACCTCATGCGAAGAGTTGACTCATTGGAAAAGACTCTGATGCTGGGAGGGATTGGGGTCAAGAGGAGAAGGGGACGATAGAGGATGAGATGGCTGGATGGCATCACTGACTCGATGGACGTGAGTTTGAGTGAACTCCGGGAGTTGGTGTTGGACAGGGAGGCCTGGCATGCTGCGATTCATGGGGTCAAAAAGAGTCGGACACAACTGAGCGACTGATCTGATCTGATCTGATCTGATGCCTTCTCACAGCTTTATTATTCTCTGACCTCTCTTTTCACTTATCTTTGACTCTCTCCCTCTTCTGTCTCTCTTTTGCTAAGATGTATGTGGCAAATATCTTCTCCTAATTGAGACTTGACTAGTTTTTAAAATAGCCTTTATAAAACACTTTTTGGTTTACAGAAAAGTTGAGAAGATAGTGGAGAGTATGTGGTTCAACTTTTCACTTTAAGTTTTCTTTGATAAATGCAAGATTGTAGTTAAATTTTTTTTTAAAATTATGATAAAGTATGCATAACATAAAACCTGCCATTTAAACCATTTAAAAGTGAGCAGATCAGTGGCATTAAGTATATTCACGTTACACAACCATTTGTTGTTCAGTCGCTAAGTTGTTTCTGACTCTTTGTGACTTCATGGATTGTAGCATGCCAGGCTCCTCTGTCGGAGAAGGCAATGGCACCCTACTCCAGTACTCTTGCTTGGAAAATCCCATGGACGGAGGAGCCTGGTAGGCTGCAGTCCATGGGGTCGCTAAGAGTCGGACACGACTGAAGCGACTTAGCAGCAGCAGTAGCAGCAGGCTCCTCTGTCATCCGCTATCTTCCGAAATTTGTTCAAATTCATCTCCATTGAGTAAGTGATGTTATCCAACCATCTCATCCTCTGCTGCCCCCTTCTCCTCTTGCTTTCAATTTTTCCCAGCATGAGGATCTTTTCCAATGAATCAGTTCTTCCCATCAGGTGGCCAAAGTATTACTACCATCCATCTCCAGAACTTTTTCATCTTTCCAAATTAAAACCAAATTGGACCTATCAACCAATAACTCCTAATTTCCTTCCCCCAATCACTGGTAGCCACCATTCTACTTTCTGTGTCTGTGAATTTGTGTGCCCTAGCTTAAAAAAACAGAGAAGGCAATGGCACCCCACTCCAGTACTCTTGCCTGGAAAATCCCATGGACGGAGGAGCCTAGTAGGCTGCAGTCCATGGGGTCGACAAGAGTTGGACACGACTGAGCGACTTCACTTTCACTTTTCACTTTCATGCACTGGAGAAGGAAATGGCAACCCACTCCAGTGTTCTTGCCTGGAGAATCCCAGGGACGGGGGAGCCTGGTGGGCTGCCATCTATGGGGTCACACAGAGTCGGACACAGCTGATGCGACTTAGCAGCAGCAGCGCAGCTTAAAAATTGAGGTGAAAATCATGTCACATGCAGTTAATCAGTTTAAAGTGTAGAATTCAGTGACCTTTAGTGTATCCACAATGTTATGTGACTGCCAGTTCTCTAGTTTTTTGTTTTTGTTTTTAAAAAATTTTTCAGCTCTCTACTTTTCATCGCCCCAGAAAAACACTCATTACCCATTAAGTAATAACCCCATGCTCCCCTTCGCCTCACCCCCTGGCAGTCACTAGTTTACTTTCTGTTTCTATGCATTTACCTATTCTGGATACGGGCTTCCCAGTTGGCGCTGGTGGCAAAGAACCCACCTGCCAATGCAAGAGACATAAGAGATGGGGGTTTGATCTCTGGGTTGGGAAGATCCACTGGAGGAGGGCAAGACAACCCACTCCAGTATTCTTGCCTGGAGAATCCCATGGACAGAGGATCCTGGTGGGCTACAGTCCCTGAGGTCACAAAGAGTTGGACGTGACTGAAGTGACTTAGCACGCACACTTTTTGGATATGCTGTATGTAATAGTCAGCTAGGGCTGCCACAGTAGAATGGCACAGAATGAGTGGTTTAAACAACAGAAATTCATACCCTTACAGTTCTGGCGGATGGAAGTCCAGGATCAAGGTGAGGGCAGGTTGGTTTCTCTGGATTCTCTCTCCTTGGTGTGTAGATGGCCATCTTCTCCCTGTTTCCTCACATGGCTTTCCTCTGTGAATGAGCATCCTTAGTATCTCTTCTAAGAACACCAGCCGTATCAGATTAGGGTGCCACCCTTATAACCTCACTTAACCTCAACTACCTCTTTAAAGGCTACCTGGTTGCCATGGTCTGGCTGTTTGTGTCTCTCCCAAAATTCATATGTTGAAATGTTAACTCCTGGGACTTCGCTGGTGGTTCAGTGGCTAACACTCCACACTCCCAATGCAGGTGGTCCGGGTTCAGTCTCTGGTCAGGGAACTAGATCCTGCGTGCTGCAACTAAGACCCAATGTAGCCAAATAAATAAATATTAAAAAAGAAATCTTGACTCCCAGTGTGAAAGAATTGGGAGGGAAGTCATGAGGGTTGTGGAACTAATTAAAGAAAGAATGCTGAGCTGAAACTGGAGTCAGGACAGACGATGGATTGTCAACAACTCCAAACAGGAAGAGATCCATGCCTACCTCTCAGACAAGAAGGTATCGCCTACTTTACTATCCGGCAGTAAGAAGAAGACTTCTCTCCACCAGATGACAGTCCAGCCAACCAGAGACTGTAGCACCCCAACCGGTAAGAAACCTCCATACTTTGGACTGGACTCCTGGTTCCTCCACTGGACTCTGGTTATTATAGCCTTTCCCAAAGATCCCTTTTCCCCTATAAAAGCAAGTTACTCTTCCTTGTTGTCTGGATTTGCCTGTGGTACACCATAGTTTCTATATTCCAAATGCAATTCCCCTGGCTTTTCTTAAATCAGCTCAGTTCTGCTGGTAAAATAACCGACTATTATATTGTTAAAGTTGGCAGGGTAGAGTCCCCGTAAATGGGATTAATGCTGTTATCAGTGAGACCACCCAGTATGTTCTAACCTTTCCCACCATGGGAGGATTTCGTGAGAAGGCTCTAGCTATAAACTAGGAAAAGAGACTCAGCAAAACTCAACCATGCTGGTGCCTTGATCTTAGACTTCCAGATAATTTTGCTTCTAGAAACCTAGATAAACTTTGCTAGTAATGCTGAAGCTTCCCTGGTGACTCAGACAGTAAAGTGTCTGCCTGCAATGCAGGAGACCTGAGTTTGATCTCTGTGTAGGGAAGATCCCTTGGAGAAGGAAATGGCAACCCACTCCATTACTCTTGTCTGGACTGGACTGTAATAACCAAATGGCTGTAATAACCAAAGAGTCCAGTGGAGGATTTAACTAATGCTGAGGATTTAGTTTTCATTGTTGTTGTTCAGTCACTAGTGACTTAGGGTTAGGCAACCCTTTGTGACCTTTGAACTGTGAGAAATAAATTCCTGTGGCTTATAAACTACCAAGTCTGTGATATTTTGTTATAACAGCCCAAATGTTAGACAAAGTCTTAGTCATATTTGGGGTCAGAGCTTCAACACATGAATTTATTTATTATATTCGTTTTCAGATTCTTTTCCATTATAGTTTATTACAAGGTATTGAATACCATTCCCTGTGCTATATGTTTATCTATTTCATATATAGCAGTTTGTATTTGCTAATCCCAAGCTCCTAATTTAGCCTTCCCTCCCTTTTGCCTTTGGGAACCATAGTTGGTTTCCTATGTGAGTTTGTTTCTGTTTTGTAAATAAGTTCATTTGTATGATTTTTTTCGGATTCCACATAAGAGTAATATCATGATATTTGTCTCTGTCTGACTTACTTCACTTAGTATCATAGTCTCTAGGTCCGTCCGTATTGCTGCAAATGGCAAGACTTCATTCTTTTTATGGCTGAGTAATACTCCATTGTATGTGTGTATTTATATAAGGAGAAGTGGTTGGCAGAGGATGAGATGGTTGGATGGCATCACCAACTCAATGGACATAAATTTGAGCAAACTCTGGGAGATAGTGGAGGACAGAGGAGTCTGGCGTGCTGCAGTCCATGCAGTTGCAAAGAATTGGACACAATTTAGCGATTGAATAATGAACAACAGTATACATATCATATCATCTTTATCCATTCATCTGTCGATGGACACTTAGGTTGTTCCCAGGTCTTGGTTATCGTAAATAGTGCTGCTATGAACATGGGCTGCATGTGTCTTTTCAAATTACAGTTTTCTCCTTATATATGCCCAGGAATGGGATTGCTGGGTCATATGGTAACTCTATTTTTAGTTTCTAAGGAAACTACACACCATTTTCCACAGTGGCTGCACCAATTTACACCCCCGCTAACAGTGTAGGAGGGTTCCTTTTTCTCCATGCACTGTCCAGCTTTTGTTATTTGTAGACTTATTTTTAATGATGACAACTAAATTAGCTTTATGGTAAGTATTGATATCTGGTTAAGTATGGCAAGTTTCTTTCCTGGTTCTTCCTTAGAAATGTCCTGACTTTTAAATGGTTATTTTCTGGCTGCAATGGGTCTTCATAGCTGCAGGGCTTTTCTCTAGTTGCGGTGAGCGGGGGCTACTCTCTACTTGCAACAACAACAACAATGTATTTTAATAGAATATTATAATTTTATGCATGAAGATTTTACATCTGTTTGGTTAAAATTTCCTAGTTACTATTTGTGCTGGATTGAACAGTGATCTTTCCCCAAATTCATATCCTCTCTGAACCTCAGAATGTGACTGTATTGAAAACAGGTCTTTGCAGATGTAATGAGGTGAGATGAGATCTTACTGGCCTAGGGTGGGCCCTCAGTCCACTATGTGTATCCAATGTGAAGGCCAAGCAAAGACACAGAAACACTGGGAAGGTGGCCACGTGATGACAGAGGCAGAGACGGGGCTGAGGCAGCCACAAGTCAAGGAAGGCCACAGAGTGCCAGCCGTCACCAGAAGCTGACGGGGCACGGAGAGATTCTCTCCTAGATCCTTCGGAGGGAGCATGGCCCTGCCAGCACCTTTACTTCTGATTTCTACTTTGCAGAACTGTGAGAGAACCAATGTCTATTATTATTACTATTTTAAATTATTTACTTTTTGGCTGTGCTGAGTCTTCACTGCTGCACGTGAGCTTTCTCTCTAGTTGCAGTGCACAGGCTCCCCACTGCGGTGGCTGCTCTTGTGGCAGAGCATGGGCTCTAGGGTGCTCAGGCTTCGGTAGTTGGGTCACGTGGGCTCAGCAGTTATGCTTCCTGGGTTCTAGAGCACAGGCTCAAACCCATGGTGCACCAACTTAGTTGCTTCAAGGCATGTGGGATCTTCCCGGATCACAGATAGAACCTGAGTCTCCTGCATTGGCAGGCAGATTCTTCACCACTGAGCCACCAGGGAAGCCCCAGTCTGTATTATTTTAAGCCACTCAATTTGTGGCAATTATGGTATCCAAAGGAAAAATAATATATTGTTAAAAATGTTTTTGAATAAGTAAATGGGACCTTATCAAATTTAAAAGGTTTTTCATAGCAAAGGAAACCATAAGCAAAATGAAAAGGCAACTTACAGACTGGCAGAAAATATTCGCAAATGAAGTGGCTGTCAGGGATTGATTTCCAAAATATACAAATAGCTCATGCAGCTCAATATCAAAAAATCAAACAACCCAATCAAAACATGGGTAGAAGACATAGACACGTCTGCAAAGGAGACATACAGGTGGCCAACAGGTACATGAAAAGATGCTCGACATCCCTAATTGCTGGAGAAATGCAAATCAAAACTACGAGGTATCACTTTATGCCAGTCAGAATGGCCATCATCTAAAGATCTATAAACAATAAATGCTGGAGAGAGGGTAGAGATAAGGGAAAACTCCTACATTGTTAGTGGGAATGTAAATCGGTGCAGCCACTATGGAAAACAGTATGGAGCTTCCTTAAAAAACTAAAAATAGAGTGAACATATAGTCCAGCAATCCCATTCCTGGCGCACATAAATAGACAACTCTAATTAAAAAAGATACATGTGCCCCAATGCTCATAGAAGCACTATTTACAATAGCCAGGACATGGAAGTAACCTAAATGTCCAACAACAGATGAAGGGTTAAAAAAGATGTGGTACAATATGCAAAATAGACAGCCAACAGGAATTTGCTGTCTGGCTCAAGAAACTCAGACAGGGGCTCTGTATCAACCTAGAGGGGTGGGATGGGGAGGGCAGTGGGAGGGGGGTTCAAGAGGGAGGGGATGTATGTATACCTGTGGCTGATTCATGTTGAGGTTTGACAGAAAACAGCAAAATTCTGTAAAGCAATTATCCTTCAATAAAAAAATAAACTAAAAAAGAAAAGAGAAAACCAAAGAAAGATATGGTTCATATATGCAAAGAAACATGACTCAGCTATAAAAAATGAAGGAATAATGCCATTTGCAGCAACATGGTTGCAACAAGAAATTATCATACTGAGTGAAGCAAATCAGACAGAGAAAGACAAATATCACTTATATGTGGAATCTAAAAAATCTAAAAAATAATTTAACTGCATTTATTTATGAAACAGAAACAGACTCATAGACATAGAAAACCAACTGCTGCTGCTGCCAAGTCGCTTCAGTCATGTCCGACTCTGTGCGACCCCATGGACTGCAGCCTACCAGGCTTCTCTGACCATGGGATTCTCCAGGCAGGAACACTGGAGTGGGTTGCCATTTCCTTCTCCAATTAGAAAACCAACATAGACGTAGAAAACCAAAGGGAAAATGTGGGGAGAGGGGAGGGACAAATTAGGAGTGTGGGATTAACAGATACACACCACTACATATACAATATATAAACAATAAGGATAATACTGTATAGTACAAAGAACTATTTTTAATACTTACAATGGAAAATAATCTGAAAAAGTTATATATAACTGAATCACTTTGCTGTACATCTGAAGCTGACACAGTATTATAAATCAATTATACACGAATAAAAAATTTTTTAAAGTGTTTTTTGGGTTTTTATTTTATTTTTTTTACAAACAATACCTTTCAGAAAATATATTTCTTTGGGGAATTCCCTGGCTGTCCAGTAGTTATGGCTCCACAGTTTTCACTGCTGAGGGCCTGCATTCAAGATCCCACAAGCCAAAAATGTGGCCAAAAAAGAGTGAAGAAAAGAAAAGAAAGTATATTTTTTCTTTGTTCCTGGTGAATAGAAACACTACTTACTTTTAGGTATTGATTTTTTTTCTAGAAAACGTGAAAACTTGCTACTTGCTAAGTACTAAACTCTACTACTAATTCTGATAATTTATCTTTAGACTCTTTCAAATCTATGATGTCTTAAAAACATTTCATCGGATTGTAATGATAATAGCTGTGGTGGTTTTAATGTGTCCACAAATTCCTTGCTATTTCCCTTGTTGAGTGGTGGAACGTTTTTTTTCCGGCCATGCCATGCAGCTTGTGTTATCTTAATTCCCTGACCAGGGATTGAACCCCGGCCCACAGTAGTGGAAGCAGTGAGTCCTAACCACTGGACCACATGGGAATTCCCCAGAGGTGAAACTTGATTCCCCTTTCCTTGGAATGTGGTTCTGGCCTGTTGCTGACGAGGCCAAGCAGAACCGATGGTATATTTCACTTGTGATATCAAGTTGTCAAAAGACTGCAGCTTTTGGGGAATTTCCGGCAATCCATGGGTTAGACTCTGTGCTCTGACTGCTCAGGTGTTGTTATTGTTCTGTCTCTAAGACCTGCTTGATTCTTTGTGACCCCTTGGACTGCAGCACGCCAGGCTTCCCTATCCTGCACCATCTCCCGGAGTTTACTCATACTCATGTCCATTGAGCCGATGATGCCATCCAAACATATCATCCTCCGTCGCCCCCTTCTCCTCCTGCCTTCAATCTTTCCCATCATCAGAGTCTTTTCCAATGAATCGGGTCTTCGCATCAGGTGGACAAAGTATTGGAGTTTCAGCTTCAGCATCAGTCCTTCCAATGAATATTCAGGGTTGATTTCTTTTAGGGTGGACTGGTTTGATCTCCTTGGGTTCCATCCCTGGTTGGGGCACTAAGATCCTAGGAGTTCCTGAGGTGCTGTTACAAAAAAATAAAAGACTGGAATTTTTACCTGTGCTTTCTCCGTGTCTCTCGGATCATTCTCTTTGGGGGAAACCTGCTGCCTCGGAGTTGGTAAAAGACCACTGATTACAAGTTCCATTCAGAAAAGGGAAGAACGTTCAGCACACAGCCACCAGAGTCCACAGGCGGAGGGCAAAGCCCCAGCTCAGCCATCAAGCGCCTCCTGCTTTGCTGTGTAAGAGGACCTATGCAGGGAGGCTCTTCCTTGTCTTTTGCCTTCTGCGGCCACAGATCAAATACACCCTGGGGGAGTGCACCCTTTTGGGGGTAATGTAGCTTTGGAAGCCTGCTTCTTGCTGCTGCAAGTGCCAGACTCAGGAGTTCCTCCAAGGTTTAGCACACCTGGTCTGGAATTTCTTTGGTGATGTCATGTCTTCAATACCCAAGTATGCTTCCTGTTTACTTCTGGTCAGGTCAGTTCTAATGGGAAGGTAATCACAGACAAAAATCTCACGAAGACGCTTGGGTTTTGTTCAGTGGTCTCTGTGACATCCCTCCCAACTCTTTCAGCCCCATGATGTCTGTGTGAAGCAGTGGCCTTGATAGGACGGTGACAGTAATCCTTTGGTCTCTGTTGCTTGGCAGGCATTCACCATCTGGGGAAGCACCTTTAAAGGAGACACGTGAAAACAATCTTGGGGCCTCGGTCTCATCTCATCTGGAAGACAACTTCTGGAGCCATCTTACAGCTGTTTCAGGTTGGGGTGCAGAAATCCTTGCCATTGTCCACCCCAAAGGACAGCGGTGGTGGCCTCCTAGATCTCCTTCAAGGACGCTATTCAGGAAGCACAGTTGGGTGACAACCTTCAGCCACAGCTTCTTTGGTTCCACCATACTGTTCATGGGGCTTCCCCGGTGGCTCAGTGGCGAAGAGTCCACCTGCCAAGCAGGAGACTCAAGTTTGATCCCTGGGCTGGGAAGATTCCCTGGAGGAGGAAATGGCAACCCATTCCATTATTTTTTTTTAACTTTAAAAACATTTTA
This sequence comes from Bos grunniens, assembly GCF_055505025.1. Taxonomy (NCBI): domain Eukaryota; kingdom Metazoa; phylum Chordata; class Mammalia; order Artiodactyla; family Bovidae; genus Bos; species Bos grunniens. The sequence continues at coordinate 4,638,458 of NC_141170.1, forward strand.
TTTATTTTAAATTGGAGAATAATTGGGGCTTCCAAGGTGGCTCAGATGGTAAGGAATCTGCCTGCAGTACAGGAGACTGAGGTTCCATCCCTGTGTTGGAAAGATCCCCTGGAGAAGGGAATGGATACCCACTCCAGTATTCCTGCCTGGAGAATTCCACGGACAGAGGAACCTGGATACAGTCCATGAGGTCACAAAGAGTCAGACATAACTGAACGACTAACACTTTTACTTTCTGCTTTACCATAATGTGTTGGTTTCTGCCATACATCAACATGAATCGGCCACAGGTATACATATGATCCCTCCCTCTTGAACCTCCCTCCCACTTCCCACACCAACCCATGCCAGTATTCTTGCCTGGGAAATCCCATGGACACAGGAGCCTGGCAGGCTACAGTCCATGGGGTCCCAAAGAGTTGGGGCATGACTTAGTGACTAAACAACAATAGTGTTCACACCAAAGGGATACCCTCCTCCCCGAGGAGATGGGGTTCGGGACTGCCTGTCACCCCTGTTTCTCCTGTGGATGATGCAAGTAGATGTCAGCCTCGGGTGCTATTCTTCTGCCAAGTTTCCCATAAAGCTCTCCTCCCCCAAACCCTCTCCTGAGCCACAGCTTCACGTGCCTGGCTCACCCACCCCCATCTTGCCCCTGGCTGGACTGTCCACGGAGAATTGTGCCAACTCTGTACTCAGGCCCGTGGAGGGAAAGCTGCTCAGTTCCCTGTGTTCCTCGTGCGTGCTCCTCCCCTGACTGTGGCTACACTGCTGCTGTCTTCCCCGTGTCTAATGGGACAGACATGCCTTTGGAGTGCTTGCTGCTCATCTGACAGTCCTCTTCCTTTGTCATCCTCCAAGCCCCTCCCCCCACTGCATGGATGCCCCACCCACTGCAGGTTTCCCACCTGGCCCCTGGGCCTCTTCCCCACCCCACACCCTGCCTGCCACCATCATCCTATCTGAGTTCCATGCTCATACGGTCACCATCCCACACCTGGGGCCCCAGGTCCTCAGTCTCTTCGTATCCAATGAGCAGTTCCCACTAGCTCAGGGCATTGTCCAAAAAAAAAAAAAAAAAAAAAAATCTTTTTCTTTCCTTGGTAGCTGTTTGCTCTCCTCTGCCCTCTAATGACCCCAAGGCAAATCCATCCTCCCCCTTCCAGACAGCAGATAAACATATTTTCACCGTCTTCCAAAAACAAGTGGGGATTTGTTATCTGTGGCCAGAAAAATCTAAGTCCAAACAGGGCTTGCTTCTGTCACTCACTCCTAAGTGTGACTTAAGGCTTGTTACTGCCGCCAAACCTGCTTAGTAGCTGCTCAGTCCTCTTTTCTGATCTCAGCCCCATCCTTCCCACCATTTCCACTATAGTCGCTAGCCCCATTTACCTTATTTATTTGACTGCCTTGGGTCTCAGTTGGGACACTTGGGATCTTGGTTGCCTCGTGCAGGATCTTTCGTTGTGGTGCAAGGACTCAGTAGTTGTGGTGAGCCGGCATTTGGGATTTTAGTTCCCCGACCAGAGATCAAACCCATGTCCCCTGCATTGCAAGGCAGGTTCTTAACCACTGGCCCACCAGGGAAGTCCCCACTGGCACCCTTTTTAAGCTTCACCAGGCCCTCAGCTCACTTGAACAGCTTTCTCCCCTGCTCATCCACTTAGTGGGCATGGTCATGGTTGAAATAACACCCTTGTCATAACCCCAACCTCTTACTCCCCTTTTCTTTTTTTGCCCTTCACGCCTCTCTGTTGAAAAATGCAGCCCTTGATTGATTGGGTGTTGGAACCATCACCAGTGGGGCAGCAGGAAAGCCCAAGGCTTGGTGGGGTGGGGGGAGTCCAGTCTCAGCTGTTACACGTGGTAAAGAAACTTTGTTTGAAGAGTCAAAGAATATGGATGAGTCTGGGAATAACAGAATGGAGGATTTTATGAGTCACAGAGAGCTTGAAGAAAGAAGGAATGGGGATATAAATCAGGAGAAAAGAACTACAGAGAAAGGGAGAAAGGATCAGGGGTGGGGCTTACTTCCAGCAGCAGCAGAAGCACTCCCTGTTTGGACTTAGATTTTTCTGGACACAGCATTAAGCAGATAACAAATCCCTACTTGTTTCTGGAAGATGGTTAAAACTCATGTTTATCTGTTGCCTGGGATGGGGAGGATGGATTTTCCTTGGTGTCATTAGAGAGCAGAGGAGAGAAAACAGCTACAAAGGAAAGAAAGAGAAAGATAATGTTTTTTTTTTGGACAATGCCCTGAGCTAGAGGGAGATGTGAGGATAAGTGAACATACAGGCCTCAGAGAGAAGGACAAGGCTTTCATCAAAACACAGGAAAGGAAAGGAATGAAAGTATCAGTCATCTCAGTCTAGACTGTGTCATCCTAACAATTTCCAAATCTCAGTGGCTTAAAACAAGCAAAGTTTTTCCTTGTTTGTGCGACATGTTCATCACTGGCCGGCAAGGAACACAGGCTGACAGTCAACCACCATCTGGAAAGTTGTGTCCCTGAGCCAGAAGAAAGAGCTCTGGATGGTCTCATGTTGGAGAATTTGGCTTGGATGTTTCCCTCACAACTCACACACACACACACACACACACACACACACACAACACAACCATAACTGCCGGGGGTCAGATGCATGCAAGGTGAAGAACTGGAATTTATTTCAACAGTACTCAGGACTTCTATGGCATTTTTACCTCAGATGAGCTTTATGCCAAAGAACTGATGTTTTCTAATTGTGGTGCTAGAGAAGACTCTTGAGAGTCCCTTGGACAACAAGATCAAAACAGTCAATCCTAAAGGAAATCAACCCTGAATATTTATAGGAAGGACTGATGCTGAAGCTGAAACTCCAATACTTTGTCCACCTGATGCGAAGAGCCGATTCACTGGAAAAGACCCTGCTGTTGGGAAAGGGTGAGGGTAAAAGGAGAAGAGGGCAGCAGAGGATGAGATAGCATCATTGACTCAATGAACATGAATCTGAACAAACTCTGGGAGATAGTGGAGGACAGGGGAGCTTGGAGTGCTGCTGTCCATGGAGTTGCAGAGTTGGACATGACTGAGCAACTGAACAACAAAAAGAAACCCAGGGCTGGAAACCTCAGAGACAAGCCAATACTTGCCCAAGATCACAGAAAGCGGCAGTGGGCTGACTGGGAGCCGGGTCTCCTGTCCTCCAGCCCCTGGATTCCGAGCTTTTATCTTTGGCAAGGTTAGAAACACTTGACTCACCTCCCTTCACCTAGAGTCAGACTTTCACTCATGCTGCCACACACCCTGCCTCAGAGTTGAAAGTGTCCTTGGCTATTGCCAGTACTTCTGTAGTGTCCACTAGAATTTTCTTTTCTCCCTGGGGCCATCTCAGCTGATGAAACCAGATGTCAAAACCTTTGTAGCACGAATTTTTGACCTCCCCAGCCTGATTGTGATCAAGTAGGACCAGCAGATTTTGAACATTCTGCACCTTTCATCAGATGTTCTGTTACGAAATACCATGTTTATCTCCTCCTGAATGCCTCTCCAGACCCCATGCTCCCACAGCCCTCATGCTTCTTCCTGTAATAGCACTTTGATAAAAAAAGGTCACTTGTCACATCTGAGCAAAGATAGATTCCAGCTCCAGTGGGCCTCTGCTAGCAGGAACCTGTCCAAGGACCCCAACAAGGCTTTTTGCACAGCTGTCCATGACCTACCTCTGAACAGCCTGGGGCCCAGCAGGGACATATGGATCCATGGTAAAAATTCTGGCAACCCTAGTTAGACTCAATCTAACATTATACAGCCCTATCAGACTACCTGTCAGATTGGCTTCTTACCATTCTTTGCCCAGAAAAAGCAAGATTGAATTGCTCCAGCTGCTAGCAAGCCAAGACTGATTTCAGCAAATGGAGAAATTGGGACTTATCGGCTGCACTGTTAGTGAAATCGTAAGAAAGACGAATTAAGGAGTGAAAATAATCTAGGACAAGTCTCAAACTTCTGGGTATGTAAGAAACCACCTCTGACTTCATAGTTCAGTGAACAAAATTCAGTCTTTTAAAAAAGAATGCAGGCCTGGACGTTTGGCTAGGGTTAACTGCCAAACTATAGTTTTAGGTGGAAAAAAAAGTCAAAGGACAGTCATAGATCAGTGTGTTCCTATTTATGCAAAATAAAAAGGTTGGAGAGAGCTATATATGTGTATGTTCAGACATACACATTTGGAAGGCTACACAAGACCCTGATGCTGGGAAAGAAGGCACTGAAGGAGGAGAAGGGGCCGACAGAGGACGAGATGGTTGGATGGCATCACCGACTCAATGGACATGAGTTTGAGCAAGCTCTGCGGGTTGGTGATGGACAGGGAAGCCTGGCATGCTGCTGTCCATCGGGTTGCAAAGAGTCAGACACGACTGAGTGAGTGAACTGAACTGAACTGACCGATAAAAGACGCTAGTGAATGGTCATCTTCGAGGGGAACTGGGACGCTAAGGAGAGGGTCACTTTTCTTTTGAATTTTGGGCCATTTATATTACTTCTTTTAAAAATAAATCACCAAATGCAATGTGATATCCTGACAGAAAAAAGTGTTAGTGGGAAACCAGTCAAATTAGAATAAAGTATAGTCTAGTTAGTAGTACTGTACAGCATTAATGTCCTTGTTTTGGCAAATGTACCAAATGCAGATTTTTTGGTGACTTTTTCCTGGTTCTTTTTTCATCATGCCCACTCTTCCCCATTCCTGGAACTCTGGCTTTTTCTCATGCTATTCCCTGCGTGTGGGATGTTCTCATTCTCTCTTCCTCCAACGCTGCACCCATCCTTCAAGGCCAAGTTCACCAGTTACTTGCTCTGAAGTGCTTTCCTCACCTTCCTTCCCTCAGTGCTCTAAGGTACCGTATCTGGCTGTGACAGTTGGTTTACTCTTGTTTCTTACTTGCCATCAATTGGATTCCCCACGAATTAGACTTTAAGGTGAAGACTGAAGTGCAGCTAAGTTCTGCAGGATGCAGAATCGTGGGTACTGAGGGTTGGAGGGCTGACTGTGCCGTCATCTAACAAGGACCTTGAGTAGCCCTGGATTGGGACCTGTGGGAAGGTGGGGGTCCTAGAACCACCCCTTCCACCCTCTAGAGTGACAACTGCACTTTTTTCAGTCACACACAGCAACGAACCTTCCTTATGAGCCAGGCTTACTGAGAGCCTCAAAAACCGTAAGCAATGATAACATTAAATTTCATTCTTAAAGAAACAAAACTTCTTAGTCAATAATCTTTCAGGTCTTTTGTCTTTCCAAGCAAATGAATACTTTTATTAACATGGTAAATTGTTTTTAAACACACGGTAGGGTTTTGACCTCAAATGCTTGTCAGGTCTGCTACTGAAATGAACTTACAGCTAGACAATTTACAAATCTTGAAGATACCTAGTCCCTGTCCAGTTTAGGGTCCAAAATAGCCATTGCTTTTCTTCCCCAGACCCTTAAGGGCCTTTGCAAATATCGCTTTCATGTCCAGAACCCCCTGAAATGTATCAGGGTATCACAACCATTACACAGAATACGGAGACCTAGCTTGCGTCCTATTTTAGGTTCCGTGTCACATAAAGCTGAGTTACCTTTTCCAAACGAGCTGACCAGACAGGTTACATCAGTGTGCCGCATAAAACTTAAAACTTTGAACAAAATACATTTCTCCTCCTTTGGTCTCACACAGAAATCAAAGTCCCCAAACATAATATCATCCTCCAGCCCTTCTTCTGGTTCATCAGTCCCAGCCAGATCAGCTCCAGTCACATTCCCAGTTGAAGTCTGGTCCCTTCTTCAGCTTCTTTAGCGATCGTTGCATGGAGTCATCTTCCAGAAATAATGTAGTTCCTTCAGGACCTTCAGAGCCAGAGAACCCCAACTCTGAGTCTCATCTGTCACACACAGACCCAAAGTTCCAGGGAGCTATCAGGTCACACAAGAAAGAGCAAAGCACCTCAAAACTTAGGAACAAGTTTAGAAAAGCCCAGGAACAAATGTGGCTGCTGTAAGAGCTTACAATCTAGGCCCTAACTCTTGTGAGTGCATTTTCCAAATTAAAGTTACCTCTCCAAACAAAAACATTTAACAGTCAAAACTGAAATTGAGGTCATTAACCACAGACCACAGCAGAAACGTAGTGTAAGTGAGAACAGAGTATAGACAGAAAGGTGGGGGGTGGGGAGGGGGCGGGAAAGAAAGAGAAAACAAAAGGCTCTCTGGTTTCAGCTTCTCCAGGGTGTCAGCCAATCTCCATCAGTTGACCAGAATCCATTGGCTGTAAATCTAAAGTGAAAGTGGGAGAAACTCATCATTAACAGGTTAATCCGGAGTGGGAAAAAACCCAATAACATTACAAATTCAGCCTCGCAGGAAACCATCTCTTCCGGAGGCCATTTGACTCCTTCAAGCAAAATCTGGGACCGTCCAATAATGGCCTTCTCTCTGTTAATTCTGTTATTTCTATCCCCGTCTGCTTAATGGTCTATACTGTGATTTTTGTTGTTTATTACCCTAGTAGTTATCCTAATGAGCGTGATTTTAGCTTTCAACCACTTACTAAGTCAAAACCAACCAACTGGCTTTCCCCCTAATTGCCAGTTCAAGAGTAAACAATTTTTGTACGCCCTAACACCTCCTAACGTAAAAACTTGAGTAGAATTCTATTCTCTTCTCCCAACTCCCACCCGCCAGGCATCCCCTGTAAACAAACGTCCCCGAGGCCGACCCAACCGTCGGGCAACCGCTGGGACCCCCCTGCTGTCCCCCACCCCCCGCCTTACCGCCGACCCTCCTTCAGGACGACTCGCTCTTCTCTATCCGCCGCACCAGCTCCACCAGCATCTCTGCCATCTTCGCGATCTCCTTGGCCTTCTCCTCCGCCTTCTCGCACCGTTTGGTCCCCCGGCCCTCGACTCCGTCGTCCGGATTCTGCAGATGGTTGAGCGCGCTCTCCTCCGAGGCCTCCACCTGCGTCTTTATCTGGATGAGCATATTGTCCATCTCCCACAGCTTGCTTCGGTTCCGCAGGTAGGCCCGCCCGTGCTCACGGGAGAGTGCTGCGATGTCCTCGCGCATCTCGTTGATGACCGGCAGCAGGAACTGCTCGAAGTCCTCCTCGGGCTCCAGCACCTCCACCTCCTCCGGCTCCGCCAGCTCCACGATGTCCAAGGGCCGCATCTTCCCCGCTCTTCCCGAACCACAGGATGCGAGGCGGCTGCAGAGAGAAAATGGAGACCCGCGGGGCTTACCAACACACTTCCAGAATATTCTTTAAAACTTTCACCCCTTTTAAACTTTTCGCCTCACAGAAGCTACGGAAGACGAGCGACTTACGAGCAGAGAAGCGGAGGACAAAATGGAGGCTCAGCCGTCAACCAGCGCCCTGCGTGTTGCGGCCCCTTTCACGACACCGCCGTGCCTCTTTACGGTCACGCCGCTGGTGGAACTAGCTGCGGGCTCGCGCACGTCAGTAGAGGGCGACGCAACCCGCTTTACTGCGGCCGCACGCGCGCACACCCAAGCTCTCTCTACCCCTTCGCCTTCGGGCTGCGTCCTTCTGTAACACACGCACGCGCAGACGCACACGCACGAGCTCCCTTATCTCCCTCCCCCTTCACCCCTGGCGGCCCGCCGCTGCTAACCCATGCAGTGTGCACGTGGGCTCTCGTGTTCTCCTCACCGTTACCATCATGCTGCGCTCGCCTCCGCAACCCACGCAGGGGCAGGCAACACTCCCTCTTGTCTCGCTTCGTTTTCATCCCCAAACCTCCATCCGGCTGCTACGCTGGCTTTGGGCCTGGGTCCAAAGTGTGTCTCCTGAAGGAATTTGTGTGTGTGGTTGTTATTGTTTAGTCCCTAAGTCGTGTCCAACTCTTTTGTAACCCCCCCGCGCCTTTGGACTGTACTCCCTGGTGGCTCAGACGGTAAAGCGTCTGCCTACAATGCGGGAGACCCAGGTTCAATCCCTGGGTTGGGAAGATCTCCTGGAGAAGGAAATGGTAACCCACTCCATTATTCTTGTCTGGAAAATCCTATGGACAGAGGAGCTTGGTAGACAACAGTCCAAAGAGTTGGACACGACTGAGCGACTTCACTTTCACTTGGGACTGTAGCCTGCCAGGTTCCTCTGTCCATGGATTCTCCAGGCAAGAATACTGGAGTGGGTTGCCATTCCCTTCTACAGGAGATCCTCCTGACCCAGGGATTGAAACCTGGTCTCCTGCATTGCAGACTGATTCTTTACTGTCTGAGCCACCAGGAAGCCCTCTTTATTCATAATTGCTAAAATTTGGAAGTGACCAAGATAGCCAACATCCGCTGTATCATCGAAAAAGCAAGAGAGTTCCAGAAAAACATCTATTTCTGCTTTATTGACTATGCCAAAGCCTTTGACTGTGTGGATCACAATAAACTGTGGAAAATTCTGAAAGAGATGGGAATACCAGACCACCTGACCTGCCTCTTGAGAAGCCTACATGCGGGTCAGGAAGCAACAGTTAGAACTGGACGTGGGACAACAGCTCAGTTCAGTCGCTCAGTCGTGTCCGACTCTGCAACCCCATGAATCACAGCACACCAGGCCTCCCTGTCCATCACCAACTCCCGGAAATCACTCAGACTCACGTCCATTGAGTCATTGATGCCATCCACCCATCTCATCCTCTGTCGTCCCCTTCTCCTCCTGCCCCCAATCCCTCCCAGCATCAGAGTCTTCCCATGAGTCAACTCTTTGCATGAGGTGGCCAAAGTATTGGAGTTTCAGCTTTAGCATCATTCCTTCCAAAGAAATCCCAGGGCTGATCTCCGTCAGAATGGACTGGTTGGATATCCTTGCAGTCCAAGGGACTCTCAAGAGTCTTCTCCAACACCACAGTTCAAAAGCATCAATTCTTTGGCGCTCAGCCTTCTTCACAGTCCAACTCTCACATCCATACATGACCACTGGGAAAACCATAGCCTTGAATAGATGGACCTTTGTTGGCAAAGTAATGTCTCTGCTTTTGAATATGCTATCTAGGTTGGTCACAAACTTTCCTTCCAAGGAGTAAACTGGTTCCAATAGGAAAAGGAGTACGTCAAGGCTGTATATTGTCACCCTGCTTATTTAACTTATATGCAGAGTACATCATGAGAAATGCTGGGCTGGAAGAAGCACAAGCTGGAATCAAGATTGCTGGGAGAAATATCAATAACCTCAGATATGCAGATGACACCACCCTTGTGGCAGAAAGTGAAGAGGAACTAAAAAGCCTCTTGATGAAGGTGAAAGAGGAGAGTGAAAAAGTTGGCTTCAAACTCAACATTCAGAAAACGAAGATCATGGCATCTGGTTCCATCACTTCATGGGAAATAAATGAAACAGTGGAAACAGTGTCAGACTTTATTTTGGGGGGCTCTAAAATCACTGCAGATGGTGAATGCAGCCATGCAATTAAAAGATGCTTACTCCTTGGAAGGAAAGTTATGACCAACCTAGATAGCATATTCAAGAGCAGAGACATTACTTTGTCAACAAAGGTCCATCTAGTCAAGGCTATGCTTTTTCCAGTAGTCATGTATGGATGTGAGAGTTGGACTGTGAAGAAAGCTGAGCACTGAAGAATTGGTGCTTTTGAACTGTGGTGTTGGAGAAGACTCTTGAGAGTCCCTTGGGCTGCAAGGAGATCCATCCAGTCCATTCTAAAGGAGATCAGTCCTGGGTGTTCTTTGGAAGGAATGATGCTAAAGCTGAAACTCCAGTACTTTGGCCACCCCATGCGAAGAGTTGACTCATTGGAAAAGACTCTGATGCTGGGAGGGATTGGGGGCAGGAGGAGAAGGGGACGACAGAGGATGAGATGGCTGGATGGCATCACCAACTCGATGGACATGAGTTTGAGTGAACTCTGGGAGTTGGTGATGGACAGGGAGGCCTGGCGTGCTGCAATTCATGGGGTCACAAACAGTCGGACACAACTGAGTGACTGAACTGAACTGAAGGTAGCTTTCAAAAGGTGGATGGAAAAGTGTGGTATATCCAGAGGATGGCTTATCAGTTCAGTTCAGTTCAGTCACTTAGTCGTGTCTGACTCTTTGCGACCCCATGAACTGTAGCACGCCAGGCCTCCCTCTGTCCATCACCAACTCCCGGAGTTCACCCAAACCCCTGTCCATCGAATTGGCGATGCCATGCAACCAACTCATTCTCTGTTGTCTCCTTATCCTCCTGCCCTCAATCTTTCCCAACATCAGGGTCTTCTCAAATGAGTCAGCTCTTCACATCAGGTGGCCAAAGGATTGGAGTTTCAGCTTCAGCATCAGTCCTTACAATGAATGTTCAGGACTGATTTCCTTTAGAATGGACTGGTTGCAGTCCAAGGGACTCTCAAGAGTCATCTCCAAAAGCATCAATTTTTTGGCGCTCAGCTTTCTTCACAGTCCAACTCTCACATCCATACATGACTACTGGAAAAACCATAGCCTTGACTAGATGGACCTTTGTTGACAAAGTAATGTCTCTGCTTTTCAATATGCTGTCTAGGTTGGTCATAACTTTCCTTCCAAGGAATAAGCGTCTTTTAATTACATGGCTGCAATTACTGTCTGCAGTGATTTTGGAGCCCCCCCAAAATAAAGTCTGACATTGTTTCCACTGTTTCCCCATCTATCTGCTGTGAAGGGATGGGACTGGATGCCATGGTCTTAGTTTTCTGAATGTTGAGCTTTAAGCCAACTTTTTCACTCTCCTCTTTCACCTTCATCAAGAGGCTTTTTAGTTCCTCTTCACTTTCTGCCACAAGGGTGGTGTCATCTGCATATCTGAGGTTATTGATATTTCTCCCGGAAATCTTGATTCCAGTTGTGCTTCTTCCAGCCCAGCGTTTCTCATGATGTACTCTGCATATAAGTTAAATAAACAGGGTGACAATATATAGCCTTGACGTACTCCTTTTCCTATTTGGAACCAGTCTGTTGTTCCATGTCCAGTTCTAACTCTTGCTTCCTGACCTGCATATAGGTTTCTCAAGAGGCACATCAGGTGGTCTGGTATTCCCATTTCTTTCAGAATTTCCCACAGTTTCTTGTGATCCACACAGTCAAAGGCTTTGGCATAATCAATAAAGCAGAAATAGATGTTTTCTGGAACTCTCTTGCTTTTTCCATGATCCAGCGGATGTTGGCAATTTGATCTCTGATTCCTCTGCCTTTTCTAAAACCAGCTTGAACATCTGGGAGTTCATAGTTCATGTATTGTGGAAGCCTGGCTTGGAGAATTTTGAGCATTACTTTACTAGCGTGTGAGATGAGTGCAATTGTGCAGTAGTTTGAGCATTCTTTGGCATTGCCTTTCTTTGGGATTGGAATGAAAACTGACCTTTTCCAGTGCTGTGGCCACTGCTGAGTTTTCCAAATTTGCTGGCATATTGAGTGCAGCACTTTCACAGCATCATCTTTTAGGATTTGAATTAGCTCAACTGGAATTCCATCACCTCCACTAGCTTTGTTCATAGTGATGCTTCGTAAGGCCCAGTTGACTTCACATTCCAGGATGTCTGGCTCTAGGTGAGTGATCACACCATCGTGATTATCTCATTCAGTACTAAATGGAAATGAACTATCTATGGAGGAAATGCAATTACACATCACAAAGTGAAAGAAGCTAATCTGAAAAGGCTACATAGTGTGTGATTCCAACTATATGACATTCTGGAAAAAAAAGCAATGGAGACAGTAAAAAGAGCATTAGCTGTCAGGGGTTTAGAGTCTGGGGTAAGGAATAGGTGCAGCACAGAGGAGTTTTTAGGGCAGTGACACTTATTCTGTGGGGAAAGGCAAAATGAGAAAAATAATAAAATATAAACAGAAGAGAAAAGAAGTAAAGCCCAATCAGTGAGCATGCTGACTTTCCTTAAAAGAATTTGGCATTTGGAGTCAAACTTAAAGTCCAGGTGTGTGTTATTTATGAGAATCACACCAGTGATGAAATGCAATGAAAGTATAAAAATGAAGGAATAAAGTAGAATTGAAGCCCCAAAGTGTGAAAGAGAAAAAAAGGACATTGTGCACTGATAAAAGATGTCTTGTGGCTCAGATAGTAAAGAATCTGCCTGTAATGCAGGAGACCTGGGTTTGATCCCTGGATCGGGAAGATACCCTGAAGAAGGGAATGGCTACCCACTCCAGTATTCTTGCCTGGAGAATTCTATGGCCAGAGGAGCCTGGCCAGGTATAGTCCATGGGGTCGCAAAGAGTTGGACATCACTGAGATACTAACACTTTCACTTTCACTATATGTTTCAGTCATCTATTGTTGCTTTCTAAAGACTCCAAAACACAATGGCCTAGAACCCTAAGGCTCACTTGTCACAATTCTGGGATTCAGGAATCTGGGCAGGGCTCACTCGTTGCTTCTTCTGTTTCTTGTAGTGCTGCCTGGAGCCACTTCCTCAGCTTCATTGTCCTGCTGGCTGGATGGGCCGGGAGGCCCCCAAAGGTCTCACTGGTTTCTCTGATTACAGTGGTGAGGTTCAGATGCAGCCTTTGGATGAAACAGAAACTGGGAAATGTCTCTGGCTGTGGAGTGTAGAGGGGAAGAATGTATTTTGGTAGAGAGCTGACCGTCTTTGCCACAACAAAAGCATCTCCATCTTGTTTAATACTGGAATGGGTTGCCATGCCCTCTTCCAGGGGATCTTCCCAACCCAGGGATTGAACCCAGGTCTCCTGCATTGCAGGCAGATTCTTTAATGTTTGAGCCACTAGGGAAGCCCAAGAATGCTGAACTGGGTAGAATATCCCTTCTCCAGGGGATCTTCCTGACCCAGAGATTGAACCAGGGCCTCTTTCATTGCAGGCGGATTCTTTACCGCTGAGCTATCGGGGAAGCCCAGTTTATACCGTGGAGGGTAAGAATGGATTTTGGTAGAGAGCTGACCATCTTTGCTACAACCAAAGCATCTCCATCTTGTTTAAGTCGGTTTGTGTTAGGCCTGTGTGGTCTGGGTTAGGTAAGAAAACCTGTTAGAGGTAAGGTGTGAATTTGAACAATTTTTCTTCTTTTTTCACTTTGACATTGATTATTTTTCACATATTTGTACTTTGAAACATTTTAAATATTTTTATGTGACAATGACATGTACATAAATATTATATATGTAATGTATGTCATATATTTATATAGGGACTATTTTATTACATATATTTGTATATTTACTATAATATAAAGTTTTAAAGGACATGTGAAGGGCACTCTTTTTAAAATTTCTTTTAATTGGAGGCTAATTACTTTACAATATTGTAGTAGTTTTTGCCATACATTGACATGAATCAGCCATGGGTGTACATCTGCTCCCTATCCTGAAGCCCCCTCCCCTCCCCTCCCCATCCCATGCCTCAGGGTAATCCCAGTGCATTAGCCCTGAGCACCCTGTCTCATGCATCAAACCTGGACTGGCAATCTGTTTCACATATGATAATATACATGTTTCAATGCTATTCTCTCAAATCACCCAACCCTTGCCTTCTCCCACAGAGTCCAAAAGACTGTTCTATACATCTGTGTCTCTTTTGCTGTCTCACAGGGTCATCATTACCATCTTTTTAAATTCCATATATATGCGTTAATATACTGTATTGGTGTTTTTCTTTCTGACTTACTTCACTCTGTACAATAGGCTCCAGTTTCATCCACCTCATTAGAACTGATTCAAATGTATTCTTTTTAATGTCTGAATAATATTCCATTGTGTATATGTACCACAGCTTTCTTATCTATTCGTCTGCTGATGGACATCTAGGTTGCTTCCATGTCCTGGCTACTATAAACAGGGCTGCAATGAACATTGGGGGTACGCGTGCCTCTTTCAATTCTGATTTCCTTGGTGTGTATGCCCAGCAATGGGGTTGCTGGGTCATATGGCAGTTCTATTTCCAGTTTTTTAAGGAATCTCCACACTGTTCTTCATAGTGGCTGTACTAGTTTGCATTCCCACCAATAGTGTAAGAGGGTTCCCTTTTCTCCATACCCTCTACGGCATTTATTGCTTGTAGAATTTTGGATAGCAGCCATTCTGACCGGTGTGAGATGGTGCCTCATTGTGGTTTCAATTTGCATTTCTCTGATAAATGAGTGATGTTGAGCATCTTTTCATGTGTGTGTTAGCCATCTGTATGTCTTCTTTGTAGAAATGTCTGTTTAGTTCTTTGGCGCATTTTTTGATTGGGTCATTTATTTTTCTGGAATTGAGCTGCAGGAGTGGCTTTATATTTTTAAGTTTAATTCTTTGTCAGTTGCTTCGTTTGCTATTATTTTCTTTTTTCTTTTTCTTTTTTTTTTTGCTGAAAGCACTTTATCAACATTGTATTTGGTTGGATGAAAACCAAACATGTTTGTCATCATTTCTTTTTTTTAACCACTTATCATTTCTCTATTATTTTACTTGACAATATTGTGTTGGTTTTGCCATACATCAACATGAATCCACCACAGGTGTACACGTGTTCCCCTTCCTGAGCTCCCCTCTCACCTCCTTCCCCGTACCATCCCTCTGGGTCATCCCAGTGCACCAGCTCCGAGTGCTATTGTTTTTTCCCATTCTGAAGGCTGTCTTTTCACCTTGCTTATAGTTTCCTTCACTGTGCAAAAGCTTTTAAGTTTAATTAGGTTTCATTTGTTTATTTTTGGGTTTATTTCCATTACTCTGGGAGGTGGATCATAGAGGATCCTGCTGTGATTTATGTCGGAGAGTGTTTTGCCTATGTTTTCCTCTTAGAGTTTTATGGTTTCTGGTCTTACGTTTAGATCTTGAGTCCATTTTGAGTTTATTTTTGTGTATGGTTTTAGAAAGTGTTATAGTTTCATTCTTTTACAAGTGGTTGACCAGTTTTCCCAGCACCACTTGTTATAAAGAGATTGTCTTTTCTCCATTGTATATTCTTGCCACCTTTATCAAAGATAAGGCGTTCATAGGTGCGTGGATTTATCTCTGAGCTTTCTATTTTGTTCCATTGATCTATATTTCTGTTTTTGTGCCAGTAACATACTGTCCTGATGACTGTAGGTTTGTAGTAGAGCCTGAAGTCAGGCAGGTTGGTTCCTCCAGATCCATTCTTCTTTCTCAAGATTGCTTTGGCTATTCGAGGTTCTTTTTGTATTTCCATACAAATTGTGAAATTTTTTGTTCTAGTTCTCTGAAAAATACTGTTGGTAGCTTGATAAGGATTGCATTGAATCTATAGATTGCTTTGGGTAGTATACTCATTTTCAGTATATTTATTCTTCCAATCAATGAACATGGTATATTTCTTCATCTATTTGTGTCATCTTTGATTTCTTTCATCAATGTTTTATAGTTTTCTATATATAGATCTTTTGTTTCTTTAGGTAGATATATTCCTAAGTATTTTATTCTTTTCATTGCAGTGGTGAATGGAATTGTTTCCTTAATTTCTCTTTCTGTTTTCTCATTGTTAGTGTATAGGAATGCAAGGGATTTCTGTGTGTTAATTTTATATCCTGCAACTTTACTATATTCATTGATTAGCTCTAATAATTTTCTGGTAGAATCTTTAGGGTTTTCTATGTAGAGGATCATGTCATCTGCAAAAAGTGAGAGTTTTACTTCTTTTCCAAACTGGATTCCTTTTATTTATTTTTCTTCTCTGATTGCTGTGGCTTAAACTTTCAAAACTATGTCCAGTAGTAGTGGTGAGAGTGGGCACCCTTGTCTTGTTCCTTACTTTAGGGGAAATGCTTTCAATTTTCACCATTGAGGATAATGTTTGCTGAGGGTTTGTCATATATAGCTTTTATTATTATGTTGAGGTATGTTCCTGCTATTCCTGCTTTCTGGAGGTTTTTTTTTTTTTTTTAAATACCATAAATGGATTTTGAATTTTGTCAAAGTCTTTCTCTGCATCTATTGAGATAATCATATGGTTTTTATTCTTCAATTTGTTAATGTGGTGTATTACATTGATTGATTTGCAGGTATTAAAGAATCCTTGCATCCCTGGGATAAAGCCCACTTGGTCATGATGTATAATATTTTTAATATGTTGTTGGATTCTGTTTGCTAGGATTTTGTTAAGGATTACTGCATCTATGTTCATCAGTGATAGTGGCCTGTAGTTTTCTTTTTTTTGTAGCATCTTTGTCTGGTTTTGGTATTAGGGTGATGGTGGCCTCATAGAATAAGTTTGGCAGTTTACCTTCCTCTGCAATTTTCTGGAAGAGTTTGAGTAGGATAGGTGTTAGCTCTTCTCTAAATTTTTGGTAGAATTCAGCTATGAAGCCGTCTGGTCCTGGGCTTTTGTTTGCTGGAAGATTTCTGATTACAGTTTTGATTTCCATGCTTGTGATGGGTCTGTTAAGATTTTCTATTTCTTCCTGGTTTAGTTTTGCAAAGTGAAAGTGAAAAGTGAAATCGCTTAGTCGTGCCCGACTCTTTGTGACCACATGGACTGTACCCTATCAGGCTCCTGTGACCATGAGATTTTCCAGGCAAGAATGCTGGAGGGGTTGCCATTTCCTTCTCCAGGGGATCTTCCCGACCCAGGGATCGAAGCTGGGTATCCTGCATTGCAGGAAGATGGTTTACCATCTGAGCCACCAAGGAAGCTTGGAAAGTTTTACTTTTCTAAGAATTTGTTCATTTCTTCTAAGTTGTACATTTTATTGGCATATAGTTGCTGATAGTAGTCTCTTATGATCCTTTATATTTCTGTATTGTCTGTTGTGATTTCTCCATTTTCATTTCTAATTTTGTTGATTTGAATCTTCTCCCTTTGTTTCTTGAGGAGCCTGGCTAATGGTTTGTCTATTTCATTTATCTTCTCAAAGAACCAGCGTTTAGCTTTGTTGATTTTTGCTATAGTCTCTTTTGCATTTATTTCTGCCCTAATTTTAATGACTTCTTTCCTTCTACTAATCCTAGGGTCCTTAATTTCTTCCTTTTCTAGTTGCTTTAGATGTAGAGTTAGGTTATTTATTTGACTTTTTTCCTGTTTTTTTTTTTTGGGGGGGGGGGTAAGCTTGTACTGCTATGAACCGTCCCCTTAGCTCTGCTTTTACTGAGTCCCATAGGTTTGGGGTTGTTGTGTTTTCATTTTCGTTCATTTCTATGCATATTTTGATTTCTTCTGTGATTTGTTGGTTATTGAGAAGTGTATTGTTTAGCCTTCATATGTTGGAATTTTTATTTTTATTTTTCCTGTAGTTGACATCTAATTTTACTGCATTGTGATCAGAAAATATGTTTGGAATGATTTTGATTTTTTTTTTTTTTAATTTACCAAGGCTAGATTTATGGCACAGGATGTGATCTATCCTGGAGAAGGTTACGTGTGCACTTGAGAAAAAGGTGAAATTCATTGTTTTGGGGTGAAATGTCCTGTAGATATCAATTAGGTCTAACTGATCCATTGTATCATTTAAAGTTTGTGTTTCCTTGCTAATTTTCTGTTTAGTTGATCTATCTATAGGTGTGAGTGGGGTATTAAAGTCTCCCAGTATTATTGTGTTACTGTTAATTTCCCCTTTAATACTTGTTAGCATTCCCCTTACATGTTGCAGTTCTCCTATGTTGGGAGAATATATATATATATATATTTATAATTGTGCATATATATTTATAATTGTTATATCTTCTTCCTAGATTGACCCTTTGACCATTATGCAGTGTTCTTCTTTGTCTCTTTTCATAGCCTTTATTTCAAAGTCTATTTTATCTGATATGAGTATTGCTCCTCCTGCTTTCTTTTGGTCTCCATTTGTGTGAAATATCTTTTTCCAGCCCTTCACTTTCAGTCTGTATGTGTCCCTTGTTTTGAGGTGAGTCTCTTGTAGACAGTGTATATAGGGGTCTTGTTTTTGTATCCATTTAGCCAGATTTTGTTTTTATTTGGGGCATTCAACCCATTTAATTTAAGGTAATTATTGATAAGTATGATCCCGTTGCCATTTACTTTGTTGTTTTGGGTTCTAGTTTATACACCTTTTCTGTGTTTCCTGTCTAGAGAAGATCCTTTAGCATTTGTTGAAGAGCTGGTTTGGTGGTGCTGAATTCTCTCAGCTTTTGCTTGTCTGTAAAGCTTTTGATTTCTCCTTCATATTTGAATGAGATTCTTGCTGGGTACAGTAATCTGGGCTGTAGGTTTTCCTCTTTCATCACTTTAAGTATGTTCTGCCATTCCCTCCTGGCCTGAAGAGTTTCTATTGAAAGATCAGCTGTTATCCTTATGAGAATCCCCTTGTGTATTATTTGTTGTTTTTCCCTTGCTGCTTTTAATATTGTGTGTGTGTGTGTGTGTGTGTGTGTGTTTGATCTTTGTTACTTTGATTAATATGTGTCTTGGGGTGTTTCATCTTGGGTTTATCCCGTTTGGGACTCTCTGAGTTTCTTGGACTTGGGTGGCTATTTCCTTCCCCATTTTAGGGAAGTTTTCAACTATTATCTCCTCAAGTATTTTCTCATGGCCTTTCTTTTGTCTTCTTCTTCTGGGACTCCTATGATTCGAATGTTGGGGCATTTGACATTGTCCCAGAGGTCTCTGAGATTGTTCTCATTTCTTTTAATTCTTTTTTTCTTTTTTCCTCTCTGCTTCATTTATTTCCACCATTCTGTCTTCCACCTCACTTATCCTAAGTTTTGCTTCAGTTATTCTACTGTTGGTTCCCTCCAGAGTATTTTTGATCTCATTTATTGTATTATTCATGATTGATTGACTCTTTTTTATTTCTTCTAGGTCCTTGTTAAACATTTACTGCATCTTCTCAACCCTGGTCTCCAGGGTATTTATCTGTAACTCCATTTCGTTTTCAAGATTTTGGATCATTTTTACTGTCATTATTCTGAATTCTTTTCAGGTAGACTCCCTATCTCCTCCTCTTTTGTTTGGTTTGGTGGGCGTTTATTGTGTTCCTTTACCTGCTGAGTATTTGTCTGCCTTTTCATCTTGTTATATTGCTGTGTATGGGGTGACCTTTCTGTATTCTGGCAGTTGGTGGTTCCTCTTTATTGTGGAGGTTCCTCCCTGTGGATGGGGTTAGACGGGTGGCTTGTCAAAGTTTCCTGGTTAGAGAAGCTTGCGTTGGTGTTCTGGTGGGTGGAGCTGGATTTCTTCTCTCTGGAGTGCAATGAAATGTCCAGTAGTGAGTTTTGAGATGCCTATGGGTTTGGTGTGACTTTGGGCAGCTTGTATATTAAAGCTCAGGGCTGTGTTCCTGTGTTGCTGGAGAATTTGTGTGGTATGTCTTGCTCTGGAACTTGTTGGCTCTTGGGTGGAGCTTCGTTTCAGTTTAGGTATGGAGACTTTCGGATGAGCTCTTATTGATTAATGTTCCCTGGTGTCAGGAGTTCTCTGGTGTTCTCAAGTTTGGGATTTAGGCCTCCGACCTCTGGTTTTCAGTCTTATTCTTACAGTAGCCTCAAGACTTCTCCATCCATACAGAACCAATGATAAAACATCTAGGTTAATGGTGAAAAGATTCTCCACAGTGAAGGAGACCCAGAAAGGTTTGCTGAGTTACATGGAGAAGATAAGAGGGAGGAGGGAGATAGGGATGACCAGGAGGAGAAGGGGGGGGGGGTGGTCAAAAGGAGAGAGACAGATCTAGCCAATAATCAGTTCCCAAAGTGTTCTCCATAGCCTGGAATAGCCGAAGAGATTCACAGAGTTGGGTAGAGAAGAGAAGGGGGAGGGGGGAGATAGAGGTGACCTAGAGGAGAAAAAGGAGAGTCAAAAGGGGGAGAGGGCAATCAAGCCAGTAATCACACTCCTAGGTAAAAATGGGTACTGAAGATTGGATTTTTAAAGGTAGAAAATTGATATCAAATACCAAAAAGCAAAGATTAAAAAGTTAGAGTAGAGGTTAGACTCTCAAAAATACAATATTAAAAAAAATCACAAAAATTATAAAAAATATATATGAAATTTGCTTTAAAAATAGGTTTTTTCTTGCAAGGTAACAGTAGGTTATAAAAATGAAAATTAAAGGAGTAATAAAGGACTTAAAAATAAAAAAATTAAAAATTAAAAAATTTATAATAGTAAAAATATATCTAGGAATTTCTCTGGAGCTGTTGTGGGCAGCGTTCGGTCAGTTCAGTTTCAGATAGTTCCTTGTTGCAGCTTATACTTCTCAAGGTCTATAGGCCCCTTCCAATGTAGTTGGTGCTAACTACAGGGTTTTAATCTGTTGTACCTGTCACTTCCAAAGTGGTTCCCTTTTGTTTATTTTGGCTTCTTCTGTTTGCAAGTCTCTTCAGTGTCTAATTTCTGCCCTGACACAAGGGGGTGAAGGTGGTCACTTATTTGGGCTCATTTGTTCAGTCGTGCTGTGGGGAGGGAGGAACACTGCAAACAAATGTCCCTGGCGTGTGTGGGGAGTGCTCGCAGTGTGCTCGCAGTGTTGGGGCCACACTGGGTTTGCCCCCGCTCACGGTGTGTGTGCTTTCCCAGTCAACACTGCTCAGGCTCCAGGTTGCTCTGCAGGGGAACTGTCTAAAGTGGGCTCTGGGTTGCGTGCACTTCCCAGGTCTAAGCCACTCAGGTTCAGGTTCTCGGGTACTCCACAAAGGCACAGACTTGGTTGGGGCTGCGTTTTGTGCCTTTCCCAGGTCCGAGCAACTCAGGTGACCAGGTACTTGGCGAGCGCACTCTCCCCAGGTGGGGTAGTGTGTCTTATCACCTCCCCGGTCACAGCCGCTCGGTTTCCGGGTGCGCAGCAGGAGCGCTGTCTCAGGTGTGCCATATGTCTCCTCTGGGGAGCTAACCTCTGACTGCGACCCTCCCGGTGGATGTCAACCATCCAGGATCGTAGGAAGACTTGGTTAGCAACTGGGAGCCTGCTCACAGTTTGGTAGAGGATGCCGTTTCTGGGGCCGAGATTGCCCCTTTCTGGCTCTGGCTGTAGGCTGCCTGCCTCTCTGCCTCCAGCGGGGGAAGGGCTGGTCCGCAGCTGGCTAGCTCTCCTCTGGTATTTGCTCAGTCCTTTGTTCTGTGAGCAGGCCCGGCAGTGCCTTAGTTTATAGCTTTTCATGAGAAAGTTCTCTCTCTTCTTTTCTCTCTCTCTGGCTATCCCACAGTTGAGGTTGCCCTGTATACCATCAACTGTAAGTCACAATATAAACTTACTCTGGAACCCTAGGCCCTCAAGGTTTGGGGAGCCTTCTCAAGTTGCATTCATTACTTTGTAGATAAGTGCATTTTGCTATATGAGCCCCCATATTTCATAAGATTTTCAAAGGATTCATGGACTTCCAAAACATATTTTAAAAAGCAATTGGAAGTGAAAATTATTATGAGAAATTTAACAAGTACAGAAAGAGGACAGCAGATCTGGCTAGTGTTGCTGGATGTTGCTGAATTTTTCAAAGCCCTGCCAATGATCAAAATAATGATTATTTGCTCAATAAAACCATATTTTCCTGTTCTCTTCTAAATGATAGTTCCACTGTATGTGAAGTTCAAGGGTAAGAGGGAAACAACATGGGTATATTCAAAATTGGTCCTAGTTCAAGTTTAGCATCTGGTAGGAAGAGCATTTTGTTCCTTTCATAATTTATCCCTTGTAGTTTTCCACTCATGGCTGCCTAGACTCTTAGAACATTAGAGCTGGCTGGATGTGTCCAGATCAGGTCACTTACCTCTTTAATTGTCCTCAGGGCATTCAGGCCCGGTCCTTTCCCTAAGCAGTGCAGCCCACGCCTCCTTGTTCAGCCCCCGCTTGCTGGTGGCAGATGCAAGTGTCTGGGTTACTTCTCCATTGGGAGTTGCCATTAGGCACATAATCTGTGGGGCTTTTTTTTTAAATTTTTCCTCCCAGTTATGTTGCCCTCTGAGATTCCAAAATTCCCTACAGACCCACTGGTGAGAGGATTTCCTGGTATTTGGAAACTTCTCTTCTTTAAAGACTCCCTCCCCGGATGGGTCTTCGTCCCTAACTCTTTTGTCTCTTTATCTTTTATCTTTTGTCCTATCTCCTTTTGAAGACAATGGGCTGCCTTTCTGGGTGCCTGATGTCCTCTGCCTGGTGGCCTTCTGGGTTCAGAAGTTGTTTTGTGGAATTTTCTCAAATGATCTTTGGATGAATTTGTGGGGGAGAAAGTGGTCTCCCCGTCCTATTCCTCTGCCATCTTAGGACCTCCCCCTCGAGGGTCACTCTTTTTTGCAGCACAGACTTCTCATTGCAGTGGCTTATCTTGTTGCCAAGCATGGACTTTAAAGAGGGAGGGCTTCAGGTGTTGTGGTGCACAGGCTTAGTTACTCTGAGGCATGAGGGATCTTCTTGGATCAAGGA
This sequence comes from Bos grunniens, assembly GCF_055505025.1. Classification (NCBI taxonomy): domain Eukaryota; kingdom Metazoa; phylum Chordata; class Mammalia; order Artiodactyla; family Bovidae; genus Bos; species Bos grunniens. The sequence continues at coordinate 4,660,757 of NC_141170.1, forward strand.
TTGAACTCATATCCCCTGCACTGGCAGGGGGATTCTCAACCACTGGGCCACCAGGGAAGTCATGAGACATCTCTTCTTAATCCAGCCCTCCCACTCCCCATTAGAGATAACCCCTTTTATGACTTTTGGTTATTTATTTATTTTGGCTTTTCTTTGGTTTATCAGCTATAAATGTAATCATAAATAATATGGTATAGTTTTTCTCCCATTTTTTAACTTTATATAAGTGAAATCATAATTATTTGTTTGTATCTTGCTTCTTTTACCAGTTTTATATATGAGACTCACCTGTGTTGACGTGGGTAGGTATGTGTGTGTGTGCGTGTGTGCTAAGTCGATTCAGTTGTGTCTGACTCTTTGTGACCCTTTGGACTCTAGCCCACAAGGCTCCTCTGTCCACGAGATTCTTCAGACAAGAACACTCGAGTGGGTTGCCATGCCCACCTCCAGGGGATCTTCCTGACTCAGGGATCCAACTCGAGTCTCATGTCTCCTGCACTGACAGAGGAGTTCTTTACCACTAGCGCCACCATGGTAGGGAGTGTTCTCTGGCAGTAGTTCTCAAATTTGATTGTGCATCAGAAAAATCTGTAGAATTTGTTGAAACACATATTTCTGGGCCCAAACCCTAGAGTTTTGGATTTATTTGATCTGGGGTAGGGTCTGATGGCGGAGAAGGCGATGGCACCCCACTCCAGTACTCTTGCCTGGAAAATCATGGACGGAGGAGCTTGGTAGGCTGCAGTCCATGGGGTCGCAAAGAGTTGGACACGACTGAGCGACTTCACTTTCACTTTTCACTTCATGCATTGGAGAAGGAAATGGCAACCCACTCCAGTGTTCTTGTGGAGAATCCCAGGGACGGCGAAGCCTGGTGGGCTGCCGTCTATGGGGTCACACAGAGTCGGACACGACTGAAGCGAGTTAGCAGCAGCAGCAGCAGCAGCAGCAGGGTCTGGTGGTTTGTATTTCTCACAGCTTCCCAGGCAATGCTGGTACTGCTGGTCTTGGGGTCACACTTTGAGACCAACTGAACACTTTCCTCATCTGGCTGTCAAGGGATCTTTGGGTTATTCACAATTTACAGCTGTCACAAACAATACCACAACTTGCTCAAAAGCAAGTGCCATGATCTGTTAGTCCCATCTGTTCCTGAAAAACAGGTCTTGGGCACATCTTGGAAATTTTCACTAGGCTCTCCCAGAACATTTTGGTGCTTGGAAATCTCTCCACACCCACAGCGACACAAACTATACCATGTAGGGTTGCAGTCCGTTGAATTGTATCTCCCCAGAGATTTGATGAAGCTCTAATGCTCTGTGTATGTGAACAGCACCTTATCTGGGAATAGAATCTTTGCAGATGTAATCGAGTTCAAATGAGGCCCTGATGGCACAGGGCGGGGCCCTAATCCGATATGACTGCTTTTATGTCCTTAAAAGAAGGGGGTGGGGCTCACAAAGGGAAGATGGCTATGTGAAAACAGGGGAAGAATGGGAAGTGACGGAAGAATTGCTGGGAGTCACCAGAAGCTGGAATTGGTGAGAAACAACCTTTCCCATGAGCCTCAGAGAATCTGGCCCTGTGGACACCATAATTTCAGACTCCTGGCCTCCAGAACTGTGATAGAATAAATCACCTTTTTTCTTTTTCTTTTCTTTTTTTTTTAAAAACCACCTAGTTTGTAGTACTCTGTCACTGCAGATAGTGATGCAGCCATGAAAACAAAAGACGCTTACTCCTTGGAAGGAAAGTTAGGACCAACACAGATAGCACATTCAAAAGCAGAGACATTACTTTGCCAACAAAGGTCCGTCTAGTCAAGGCTATGGTTTTTCCTGTGGTCATGTATGGATGTGAGAGTTGGACTGTGAAGAAAGCTGAGCGCCGAAGAATTGATGCTTTTGAACTGTGGTGTTGGAGAAGACTCTTGAGAGTCCCTTGGACTGCAAGGAGATCCAACCAGTCCATTCTGAAGGAGATCAGCCCTGGGATTTCTTTAGAAGGAATGATGCTAAAGCTGAAGCTCCAGTACTTTGGCTACGTCATGCGAAGAGTTGACTCATTGGAAAAGACTCTGATGCTGGGAGGGATTGGGGGCAGGAGGAGAAGGGGACGACAGAGGATGAGATGGCTGGATGGCATCACTGACTTGATGGAGGTGAGTCTGACTGAACTCTGGGAGTTGGTGATGGACAGGGAGGCCTGGTGTGCTGTGATTCATGGGGTTGCAAAGAGTCGGACATGACTGAGTGACTGAACTGAACTGAACTGAAGAAAACTAATGTGAGGGTGTTCTTGTCATGGAGCCAGGCCCTGTGGTCCCCCTCCCCACATGTCCTCTGTTTGCCTTTTGTATGTGGAAACAGTTAGCCAAAGTTTAATCACAGAAGTGAGAAAAAGCAGAAACAAATGAAGATAGTCCAATAAGACTAAATAATTATAGTTTTGTCATTAAGCAAAGCCAGGGACCTTTAGTTCCTTCTTAAGGACTTATATTCCAAGCCATATACTGTGAGCTTTCTCGTAGATATTAAAACCCCCATCGGGTGGAAGAAGGTAACTACCTGACCAGACTGTAGCTATGGCATAGGCGGCCACAGTTCCAAGAACTGGCCTCAAAGAAATGGAAACAAACCACTGCAAGAACTGAAGATTAACTGTGCTTAAAACAATCAAGCTGATGCTAATGAATGAATTTCAAGATGATGATCAGAGCTGACTGTGCTGTTTCTTCATGTAGCCCCTTCCCTCTGTCTATAAAAGCTTTTGCCCACTGATTGTCAGTGGCAGGGAGTCAGCCTTTGGACAGGCATCTGTCCTCCCCCTACCCCTCTGGTTGTGGGGCTCCAAAATAAAGCAAATTTTACTTTCCACCATCCTTGCTTCTTTACTGGCTTTTGAGCGTCGAGCAGGTGGACCTTTGCTTTTGGTTACACTCGGATTCACTTTTTCCTTCAACGATGTGTCAAGCACGTTTTTCTAAGCCAATTAGTGGGTCCCTCCCTGCAGGGTCCATCAGAGCCTGATGCTCAGAATACCCTCCCAGCTCTTCCCCTGGAGATTTGTCATGGGTATGAATAAGTTCAAGGCCCCTGTGTCCCTCTGGTGTCTGCCCTTCCTTGGTGATGCTTGGAGGGATTTGTTAACTAAATCCTCTAAAATTTATATAAGTAGAAACTGAGAATTGACTTTAGGTTAATAAGTAAATTTTACGATTTAACAGTTATTCTAAATTGATTATGAATTTACAGTGCTCCACACTTGCTCAGCTGTAGTTCTGAAACCTAAAAAGCTCTGAAAATGAAACATTGCTTTTTAACCTCTTTGCTGGTAAACATGGCCTGACGGATGTGAGGGCATTTGTAGCACTTATTCGTGCTACTTCCTGTGCATATCATATCCTCACTGTGTAAATGTTCATGTGACGTTGCCAGGGTCAACATAACAAAGTAACAGGGACTGGGTGGGCCAGTGAATATAATTTTGTTATCTCACAGTTTTGGAGGCTGGAAGTCCAAGACCAGACAGAGTTGGTTTCCTTCCGAGGCCTCTCTCCTGGATGTGTAGACGACCATCTTCTCACTGTGTCCTCACACGGTCATCCCTCTGTGCATCTGTGTCCCAGCCTCCTCTTCTCACAAGGACACCAGTCAGCCTGGATTGGGACCCACCCTAATATCTCACTGAAAGAGCTGACTCATTGGACAAAACCCTGATGCTGGGAAAGATTGAAGGCAAAAGGAGAAAGGGTGGCAGAGGATGAGATGATTGGACGGCATCACTGATTCAATGGACATGAACTTGGGCAAACTCCGGGAGATCGTGAAGGACAAGGAGACCTGGAGTGCTGCAGTCCATGGGGTCGCAAAGAGTTGGACATAATTTAGCAACTGAACAACAAAACAACAAGATAACTTCTTTTATGTTAATTGCCTCTTTAAAGACCATATCTCCAAGTATAACCACATTCTGAGGTGCTAGGGGTTAGGACTTCAGCATACAAATTTTGGGGAGACACATTTTGTAGCCTGTGATCATGGGTGCTGTCCTAAATCCACTGCTGGGTGCTCTGTGATACAGGACAGGTACTGTTTATCTCTTTCTAAGATCCGAAGAAGCTCTAGGATCTGGGACACCTGGCTGGTCCCAGACTCTGTGTGAGGACCTCTGTTGCACACAGATCCTGACAGCCTGTGGGCTGTGATCTGGTGTCATCCCTAGGTGCTCCTCCAAGGGCCCAGGTGAGGTGTCCTGTTAGAAGTGACCTGGTTAGATATCTCCTGAGAGCCCCCTACAATCCTGACATCCCCTGCACCCAGGAGTCTGGCTCCACCAACAGCCCAGATGGGAGTTTTGCGGGTTTTTTTGGAATGACCCCCAAAGGCTCTGCTTGGCCACCCCACCTCTTGCCATTCCAGGTCAAGGCAGCAAAAGATCAGAGGGCCCCTTGACCTCAGCCAGCTCCATGAGTGCTCATGGACATCACCCTTCCAAACACTTCACAATGCTGGAACTGGTTTAGCATCCATCCCAGCTGCCTGCCTCACCTCCCAGAGGATAGTGCCCAGTGGTCTGTCTTCTCAACCATCCTCCAACTTTTTCAAGACTCCTCTGGAAGAGGAGACTGGACGTACCTTCCTGCATGTAGCTGCTGTGTTTGCCTTGTTCTGTTTAGGGAAAGACATCCAGCCTGAGAGAGCATTGGAGCCACCACAAGAAGCCCTCTGCTGGGTGCCTGCATCACCCCGAATGGACTCCTCAATATGTCTGCCCCAGCTCAATGATAGATTTCCTGTCTGCATTTCTTTTTTGCAGGGAGTGCAGATGAAATTTTCCAGTGCAGGATGCGGGGGACCCTACAGGAAGAGGGGGCCTCAAGCTGTGTCTGTGAGGTGTTTATACAGTTCCAGCCAGGAATAACCTTTCCACAGCTTTCCCAACATAGAAACCATGGGCCATGAAGTCCTCTTGTCCCCACCATGCTGGCTCCTGGCACCTCAGGTCACTAGTCACACAGCAGGGTCACTGTTAACACTGGTGGACTTGCTGAGATCTGGCAAGGCTGCAGACATTTTGGTATCACTGGGGATTATTTCTTTCTGTCTTTGGGAGAACTTCCTGCCTTTGATTCTTGCAGGTGAAGCAGGAGTGTGAGTGTGTGTGAAGCTACTGTCTGTGATAGGAGAGGAGAGAGAGGGCTGGCTCCAGTGGGCAGGGGAAGACACAGGTCCTTAATGCAATTTTATTTAAGAAGTCAGAACACCCCCCATCCGTCCATTTCCTGCTGTTAGCCCTCCAGATTGGCAGCTTTCCCCTCATCCCTGTAGGCTGCTTTCCTGTGTCCTGGGACCAAGAATCTCCCAAGGGCTCACTGCTCTTGAAAGTGAATGAAGAACGTCCGGATCTCCTTCGGGTAGATGGTGACCTTGGGGCCTCTTGGCGGTGGTGAGGGCCGACTGGAGTTTCCTGGGAGCACAAAGAGTCAGTTCAGCATGGCCCCTGGACCACCTGCTTCTCCGGGGCCCCTCCTCTCAGCATCCCCCTTGCAACAGGGCTCCTGCTGTGTCTGTGGCTCCCACTGTGGTTACAGCCCTCAGCTGACCCCTCTCAACAGGACTTCACTGCCAGGGGCACTCTCTCATTTCTGGCCTCCTCTGAGGGACAGCACAGTGAAGGCATGTACAGGGGTCCTGGCCCCACTTGGCCTCATATCTCCATGGGTTGTGGCCCTGTATATGTATATAAGAGCCTTCTCACTGAGGCCACGAGGGGGCCCTGGTCCCTCTTGGCCTCCTATCCCATAGGGTGTGGAACTCAATTCCTAAGAGCTTTATCAGTGAGGTCATTAGTGGGCCCTGTCCTTGATCTCAGCGGACTCCACTGAGGGGTCACAGCCTGGGATTTAGGCTTCCTCCTTGGGTTGAAACACGCTCATCCATCCATCCTTCCATCCATGCATCAATCTATCCATCGAAACATTCACCATTTAATCATCCACCCATTCACCATCTACTCAACAATCCATCTTCTATCTTCTTTCCCTCCTTCCATCATTCCTTTCCTCATCCATCCATCCACCCATCCATTACCCATCCATCTTCTTTTCTTCCTTCATCTTTCCAACCATGTATCATCCAATCACCCACCTGTCCAGCATTCACTTACCTTCCACCCTTCTTTATATCCTTTTTACCCAACTAACCAGCCTTCTATTAATCTGTCAGTCAAGACTGACAAAGTGTCTACCTATGTAGCCAGACTATGCTGTGTGCAGTAGACAAAGAGGAGATAAATGGGTCAGAGCAAACTGAAGGAGAGGGGAGAGCAGAGGAGGCCCCGGATTCAGCCCTGGACCTGGAAGAGCCCCATTAGGAGATGCCCAGATAAAGGGGACAAGGGCCTTGCAGGTAGAGGGAGCAGCGCAGATAGAGTAGTAAGGCAGGCTGTGGTTTGCAGGAGCTGGCTGTGTGGCACAGTGCAACGCACAGCGGGGCAAATGTCAGAACCCGAGGGTATACTTGCAAGACGAGGCTCACCCAAGGCAGGGAGAGGGTGTGTGGTCTCGGACTCATGCACACACAGCCTACATACATAGTCTGTGTGATGACTCTCCTGAAGACTGTGAACCTTCTGTGGCGGATGCAGGCAGACCTAGACTTGGGGCAGGAGGGCACCACTTCAAGGTCACACAGGCCTTAGAGGAAGAGCTGGGGTCTGGCTGGGGGTCAGGCTGGCTACCCGGGGCGGGGTCAGGACCAGGGTGCCCGAACCTCTGTGGCCGTGAGGGTCCCGCGTGCTCCAGGTCCAGCGGTGCATCTCGCTCACGTCCCAGGTCCCTGTGAGTGAGCGCTCCTCCACGGACACCACGGAGCCCAGTCCCCGCAGCACAGACTGCAGGACAGAGCACAGGGAGGGCTGAGCACCCGGACCGCAGATCTGAGCAGAGAACCCGTCGAAGAAGGGCGGCCACACCAGGGCCCAGGGACAGGATCCCCCACATTCATTGTATTGCAAGTCCCTGCGGGAGGAGGGGCAGTCCCATTTTACAGATGAGGAACAGGCTGGAAGGAGCTGCTCCCAAGTGCTGAGATTGATCAGCACTCCCAGCAGGTGGCAGGCAGGTGGGGCCACCCCAGGAAACACACAGTCACCAAGGTTTGTCTCCCGAGGTGCCTCCTCCTGGGGCCTGACTCAGTGATGTCGGAGCGGGACACGGGAGGGGCAGGTGACCTGCAGGTTCACCGTCACAGGCCGAGACAGCACGGGGTCCTGGTCCACCTCATACAGGTGCTGGAGCCGCAGCAGGACACGGCGAAGGTCTGCCTTGGCCTCGTGCTCTCGGTCTTGGGGACAGAAGGAAGGTGGAATGAGGACACAGTCTTGGCCTGGCTCTTCACACTCTCACCTCCCTTTCACATCTTCACCGTCCCTCAGAGGCAGCTAACACAGCCCCACTTCGCAGATGAGCCAAACAAGGCTCAGAGAGGGGCAGGCACTTGCCCAGACACACAGCTGGTGTGCATAAAGAAGGAGGGGGAGGATCCACCCCAGGTGCAGCCAAAGCTACCGCCTCCACCACCCACGCTGAAGCCGGCGCTGATTCTTATTCACTGGTGGGGTCTTCACTGGGCTCGTCCTTTCACCTTCCAGTTCTCTGGAAGATTCTCTCTGGCTTGGCCACTGTGAAGCATGGTATGGCCTCGTAACCCTGAAGATGAGGTGCCATCTTCAGGATTGATGTGTCAGGTCACTGCCACCAAGACCTAGGAAATGTGTTGTAATACAGCTTCCACTTTCTGGGTCCTTGGTGACCAAATGAAAAGACCCATGCTGACAACCCCACAGAGCACAGGGACGAAGTGACCTGTGCTGTGTGAGGAGGACTGAGATCATGTGGGCTCCTTGTTACTGCAGCCTAAGAGGCCTGCAAAGTCTCTTGTTTCCATCAAGTGCTGAGATTAGGGACTGGAGCTCTAGAATCAGGGAAGGACTTCTCAGAGCAGAACACGAAGTTGACCAGGATAATGGTGATGAAGATGGTGATGTTGGTGATGAGGGCAGTGACGGTGATGCTGGTGATGGTCCTGATGCTGTGACGGTGGTGGTGATGGTGATGGTGATAATGTTGGTGATTGTGGTGATGGTAGTGATGGTGGTGATGATGTTGGTGATGGTGTGGTGATTGTGGTGATGGTGATGATGGTGATGATAATGTGGTGATGATGGTGGTGGTGACGCTGAGGTGATGATGGTGGTGATGGTGATTGTGGTCATGGTGGTGATGGTGATGGTCCTGATGGTGCGATGGTGGTGATGGTGATGGTGGTGATGGTGATGATGATGGTGATGGTGATGATGATGGTGATGGTGGTGATGGCGATTGTGGTGATGGTGGTGATGGTCCTGATGGTGATGGTGATGCTGATGGTGATTGTGGTGATGGTGATGATGGTGGTGATGACGGTGATGATGGTGTGGTGATGATGGTGATGGTGATGCTGATGGTGATGATGGCGGCAGTGGTGATTGTGGTGATGGTGGTAATGGTGATGGTCCTGATGGTGTGATGATGGTGATGGTGGTGATGGTGATTGTGGTGATGGCGATTGTGGTGATGGTGGTGATGGTGATGGTGGTGATGGTGATGGTGGTGATGGTGATTATGACTGTGATGGTGATGACAATAATGGTGAAGACAATGATAATGATGGCAATGATCATGCTGGTGGAGATTCCTCGAGGATTCAAGCATCATGAGAGGCAGCAGGCCTCACGCCATCCCCTGTGGCTCCCCTGATGCAGTCTCTACCGACGTCTCTCTAGGAGGGTGGACTTGCCCAGCCCAGCCCCCTTGGCCTCCTCTTTGGCACAAGCTGCCCCTGGAAGATGCGTTTTCAGTGCACTTAGCCTGACACACATAACAGTAGCAGAGGCTCTGTCACCCCAGGTGAGGCTCCCCCATCTCACCTTCTGTGACAAGTGGAGATGCTGTGTGTCAGTGTTAGAATTCTCATGTCTACAGACTTGAGCCACAGTTGGCAATGCCCCTCTATCAGGTACAAAGATGACCTCTGCCTTTTTCCACCTTCTCCTCATTTCACAGACACTTGGAGCGTGCCAGCCTTTGGTGGGTCTCATGGAGCAGGGGAGTGGCTGAGGCACAGCCAGTCCATCCTTTGAAAAGCATGGAGTTAAGGGAGCAGATAAGCTGCAGCAACCCCAATATGAATAATGGGTTCCTGGCAGTTGTTTCCTCCTCCAGGAAGCCCTCCCTGACCCCCTGCTGGGGGCTTCCTCTGTACACAGTCACAGCACCTGACGTCATCCAGACGCACCTTGTTTCTGCTTGCTGAGTGACCCGCCTCCCTGAGGCTTCAGATCCGTCTTTGGCCAGATAAGGGAACCAGGTGACCTCACAGAGCCTGGACGACTCTGAGGAGAGTCCTTTGTACGGTGAAGGGCTGGGGACATGGCTGACATGTGGAGGCAGGAGTGAGTCTGGACACCTGAACACCTGCCTCACCTTTCTGGAGAGTCCGCAGGTGCTTTGTGTGGTTCGAGCTGTACTTCCAGCCGGGGATGCTGAGGATCTGCAGGTGGACACTTGAGGGGAGTGTCACAGCCTCTTGCTTCCAAGAACCATTCCAACTGCCTCTGTGGGCAGTTTCTGCAAGGCAGATGGACAACAAGGAAAGGCTTTGGGCCAAATTCTCCTCTCTGCATTCTTAGCTCTCCACACTAAGGCCCCCATTTAATCTGATCTCTTTCCTTCAACCACACCACAGGCAGCCTGAAGCACCTGCTGGTGCAAATGCCCCAAAATGCCTTGAATCTCTAGTCCAGCCCTTTCAAAACTGCAGATGGGGAGACTGAGACCAGAGAGAAGATGCCATTTCTTCCATAAAATGCAGCGAGTTTACACAGAGACCTGCTCTGTGAACAATTCTGGGAAGCCAGCTTCTGTGCTGTCATCTATCGCTGCCTCTGCCCAGAGGGACCGAGCTCTCCTCTTCCAGGAGATGTTCTGCTCAACTCTGGGCTCCAGCTGGAGCTACCATCCCCTCACAGTTCCCAGGCCATGGGGATTGGTCAGTCTCGGGTCACATGATTTGATCAGGACCAGTCAGAAACTTTCTCTGGGATCTCTGCTCTTGAGAGAGGAGTTTCATTTCCTCATACTAGCCGTATGACCTTGAGCAAGTCATTGAAACCTCTTTAACCTCAGGATGCCCACGTTTACAAGGAGGGGCTTAGATCTGAGGTCCCTGGTCACTTCCTGCCCCACAGTAGCTCAGGTCCCTGCAGGCACCAGCTCAGCGCCAGTGCTAGACAGGTCGGCTCACCCGGGGCAGTGATGACAGGTGCACTGTGGGACCCCCCACCTCACCGTTCATCTCTCTGAGCATCACGACGGGCCGGTGCTGCAGCGCCAGCCCACTCCTCTGGCGCAGGCCACTGGTGAGTGTCCTGGGTCCCAGCAGGAGCCAGAACACTGGGTGGACGACCGAGGAGTCATTCAGTGTGACGTTATTGTCGAGGGCCCACTGGTCATTGTTCCACAGCCGCCGGTGGAGCATGACCTGCAGGGGACAACTGTCTGACCAGGCCTGCCTGGGCCCTGGGGTCCTGGAGAGTGACCAAAGGGGCCTCCTCCTACCTCCACCTGCCCGTTCCCTTGGCTGGAGATGCCGTGTGCCTGCTCAGACAGCAGCACCAGCCTGCTTGGTAAGTCCTCGATGGAAGCCATTTGCACCATGGGGTAGTAATTCTGTGGACACAAACATTGGCAGGCTGGTGGTAAGAGCAGAGGGCCAGGTCAGCCAGCAGGTCTGGGGTCTCCCTCTGGCCCCAGGCGGCCTCCTGCATGGGCACAGCAGCAGCCCAGGTTGGCACAGTAGTGATGGGAGGGGCTCTGACTTGTGAGATGAACACACTGGGATTCAATCCAGCTCCACTGCTTCCTGACCTTATGCCCTGGGGGACTCAGCCCAGCTAAGCCTTGGTTTCCCCATATATGAAATGTGCCCAAAAGGTCCCCCTGGTGGAGGGAGACAATAAGGCATCTGTGCCAGTCCAGCCAGGGATGGCCCCCAGCCAGGGGTTCCAAATAGAAAGGGCCTGGTGTCTGGGCTGGAAAGTGCTCATACAACTTTTTGTTCTGTTTGTTTGTTCTACTGGAGCAAGATGTCCTGGGCTGATTTCCCCAGACTCTCTGGAGCCCAGGTCACAATGGGTGAGGAACAGCTGCAGAGATGAAGGGACAGAGGTTCAAGGAAGACAGAGCAGGGAGGAACCACACCCATTCTCAGGGCTCCAGTGGAAGGAGCGAAAACTAACAGGGATGGAGGCTCAGGAGGTGGTCAGCACGGCACTGCCCCTGGATCATCCCAGGGCTCAGTGCACTTCTCTTCCCAGGAGAGTACCGAGGGCCAGGGACACCCAGGGACTCAGCCAAGGTCACGCTTTTGGAGGGCGAAGCCCTGGGAGCTGACTGATTTTGGAGTTCAGCCCCTGCTCAGCCCTCCCTGGCAGCCAGGCTGTGGCTCAGCTCAGAGCAGCAGAGGAGGGTCACACCCCATTCAGGCCTAGCCAGGTACCACATGCTTAATCCTCAAGCAGCCCCCAGTGGGTCACCCATTGACCGAGTAAGACCCACGGTGGACATAGGAAACCTCAAGGACACACCTCACACACGGCAGCCCCAGACTCTGAGACCACGTCTGAACATGCCTGGGCCACAGCCCCTAGGGGCGGACAAAGGGCAGTTGGGCTCTGGGAGATGCTCTAGACCTAAAGGGGCTCTCCTGCCTTCTGGAGAAAGGTCACCAGGACTGGATCTGTGGCTGCCACACCCCGGGACAGCTCAGGGTGTACCCGAGCGATGGTGTTCCACATGTTCTGCCGGTAGGGCCTGCGCTGCATCTGGTAGCCATTGTTGTCCGAGTGGAGGACCTGCCCCGTGTTCAGATCAGTGCTTGTCCTCAGGATGGCCTCACGGTTCAGCTCCAAGGGGCCCACCCGGTACTCCTGCTCTATGCGATGGCAGAGCAGCTCCCCGTCAGAGCTCTGGGGCCCGCGGGCCAGCCAGGAGTAGATGGCGAATGTGGGCTCATTGTCGTTCACCTCCCTGGAGGAGAAGCAGGAGAGGTAGGTCAAGACTTGGGAGCATTCTGGGTGCCCTGCCCTTCTTCTTTCTTCCTTCCTCTCCTTCCATTTCCCTTCCTCCATCCTTCCTGCCGCCAGGGGTACAGGGAGCCTGCTCAGGCAATAGAACAGGAGCAACCCAGTTCTCTGAAGGTTCTGGTTACCAAGTCATACCTGGGTGGCTCTGTCTGTCCTGCTAATGAAAACACAAGAACTGCTCTCATGTCTAGGTCACTGTCACTGTGGGCTCCTGTCCCGCCTCTAGACTTAGGTACCACCAAGGTGACACAGCACAGGCAAGCAGAGCAGGACTGCAGAGACTGGAGCAGCTCATGACTTCATCGAACTTCCATGGAGGAAGGACCATGTGCCAAGCCCAGGTCCAGGAGCTGGGTGTCTGAAGCATGATGGGCCCTCATTTCCCCATTCACCTGCCTGTGAGCACCTCCATGTGCTGAGCACAACCAGGGGGCCACCTTCACCTGTAGAAGTACTGCCGGATCTCAGTCACCAGCGGCCCCTCCACAATCTCCATCCTCACAGCCTCCCACGCTGGCTCTGCTCTACCACTGGGTGTGAACACATAATTATCTGAAATGGGGTCATGATTGGAATCACTCTTCACATGATACTCCATGAAACTCTGGGTCACCCGTACTGTTCGGTTACTCCGCCTGCACAGAAAGGAAAGAGAAAAGAGTGTCATCATCATGGCCATCTCATCCTCATTCTGGGACCCAGGCTGACAGAGCCTCTGGAGATGCCAGCCTGGGCCAAGGGGGGAACACAAACAACCTCCTAAGTGCACCAGTGACATGTGTGAGCTCACTTAGTGAAGCTCATGCACTTGGTTTGGATAAGAGCGGTATGGACCCACCAGAGCTCACATGACATCAGATCCTTTCCCTTTCCTGGTTGTTGCTGTTGTTCAGTTGCGAAGTCATGTCCGAATCTTCTGACCCCACACACTAAAGCACACAAGGTTTCCCTGTCCTTCACTATCTCCTGGAGTTTGCTCAAATTCATGTCCATTGAGTTGGTGATGCTATCTAACCATCTCACCCTCTGCTGCCCCCTTCTCCTTTTGCCTTCCATCTTTCCCAGCATCAAGATCTTTTCCAATTAATGGGCTCTTCCCATCACATGATCAAAGTATTTGAGCTTCAGCTTAAGCATCAGTCTTTCCAATGAATATCAATGGTTAATTTCCTTTCGGATTGACTAGTTTGATCTCCTTGCAGTCCAGTGAACCCTCAAGAATCTTCTGCAGTACCACACTTCAAAAACATCAATTTTTTGGCACTCAGTTTTCTTTATGGTTCAACTCTCAAACCCTCACATGACTACTGCGAAGACCAAAGCTTTAAGTATATGGATATTTGTTGGTAAAGTGGTATCTCCATTTTTTAATATACTGTGCAGATTTCACATAGCTTTTTTTTGCCATGGAACAAGGATCTTGAATTTCACGTTACGTCATGATCTGCTGCAGTAATTTGTGGAGCCCAAGAGAATAAAATCTGTCATTTTCTCCATTTTTCCTGTTTCTATTTGCCAAGACATGATGGGACCCGATGCCATAATCTTAGTGTTTTGAATGTTGAGTTTTAAGCCAACTTTTTCACTCTCCTTTTTCACCTTCATCAAGAGGCTCTTAGGTTCCTCCTTCACTTTCTGCCTTTAGAGTGGTATCATCTGCATATCTGAGATTGTTGATATTTCTCCTGGCAATCTAGATTCCCCCTTGTGATTCATTCAGCCTGGCATTTCACAGGATGCACTGTGCATATAAGTTAAATAGTCAAAGTGACACTATACAGCCATGAGGAACTCCTTCCCCAATTTTGAACCAGTTGGTTATTCCACATCCAGTTCTAACTCTTGCTTCTTGAGTTGTATACAGTTTTCTCATGAGATAGGTAAGGTGGTCTGCGGTTCCCATTTCTTTAAGAATTTTCCAGTTTCTTTTGATCCAAATCCAAGGCTTTAGTATAATTAGTGAAGCAGAAATAGATATTTTTCTGGAATTCCCTTGCTTTTTCCCTGATCCGACATATGTTGGGAATTTGACCTCTAGTTCCTGGAAGTTCTCAGTTCACATACCACTGAAGCCTAGCTTAAAGGATTTTGAATACATCCTTGCCAGCATGTGAAATGAGAGCAACTGTACATTAGTTGGAACATTTTCTGGCATTGCCCCTCTTTGGGACTGGAATGAAAGCTGATCTTTTACAGTCCTATGGCCACTGCTGAGTTTTTCAAATTTGCTAACATACTGAGTGCAGCACTATCACACATCATCTTTTAGGATTTTAAATCGATCAGCTGGAATTCCATCACCTTCACAAGGTTTGTTTGTAGTAATTCTTCCTAAGTTGAAAGAACTCTTACAACTGCACAATAAAGAACAGCCCAATTTTGAGATGGGCAAAGGATCTAAAAAGACATTTCACCAGAGAAGATGCACAAATGGCCAAGAGGCCCATGAATAGATGCTCAACATCTACAGTCCATAGGGTTGGAAATCAAAGCCACAGTGAGATAGCACATCACGTTCACTAGGGTAGCTATATGGACCAGGCAGTTAATACAAATGCAGGTGGGGTATGGGGAAATCAGACCCTCATAGTTTTGGATAAGATTGAAAAATGGTGCAGCTGGGTGGGACACAGTCCAACAACTTCTCAAAGTGTTAAACATAGAGTTTCCTGTGACCAAACAATTCCACTCCTAGGAAATGACCCAAGAGAAAGGAAAGCTTTTGTCAACACAAAATCTTGTACATGCATGTTCACAGTGGACTTATTCACAAAAGCCCCAGAATGAAAACCACCCACATGTCCATGAGGTGAGAACTGGATAAATGAACCCAGGAATATCTGTCAGTGAAATATAAATCAGCCCCCAAGAGGAACTGGGTCTCACTCCCACTGCAATGTGAATGAAACTTGGAAATATGATGCTGAGTGGAAGAGTCATCATGCAAAATGTCAGGCTGGATGAACCGCAAGCTGGAATCAAGATTGTCAGCAGAACAACAATCTGAGATGTGCAGATGAAAGTGAAAGTGGAAAGCCCTCAGTTGTGTCCGACTCTTGGCAACCTCATGTACTTTACAGTCCATGGGATTCTCCAGGCCAGAATCCTGGAGTGGGTAGTTTTTCCCTTCTCCGGGGGATCTTCCAATACCAGAGATTAAACCCAGGTCTCCTGCACTTCAGGTGGATTCTTTACCTGCTGAGCCACAAGGGAAGCCCAAGAACACTGGAGTGGGTAGCCTATTCCTTCGCCAGGGTATCTTCCCGACCTAGGAATTGAACTTGGGTCTCCTACATTGCAGGTGGATTCTTTACAAACTGACCTATCAGGGAAGCCCTACATGCAGATGATACCACTCTAATGGTGGAGAATGAAGATGAACTAAAGATCCTTTTGATAAGGGTGAAAGATGAGAGTGAAAAAGATGGCTTAAGTCTGAACATTCAAAAAACTAAGGTTATGGCATCTATTCTCATCACATCATGGCAAATATAAGAGAGAAAAATGGAAACAAAGACAGACTTAATTTCTACCTCCAAAATCACTGCAGATGGTGACTGCAGCCAAGAAATTTAAATACACTTGTTCCTTGGAAGGAAAGCTATGACAAACCTAGACAGCACACTAAAAAAGCAGAGATATCACTTTGCAGACAAAGGTCTGTATAGTCAAAGCTATGGTTTTTTCAGTAGTCATGCAAAGATGGGAGAAGTGGACCATAAAGCCATAGATCTGATGCTTTCAAATTGTGGTGCTTGGGAAGACTCTTGAGAGTCCCTTGGACTGCAAGAAGATCAAACCAGTCAATCCTAAGGGAAATCAACCCTGAATATGCATTGGAAGGACTGATGCTAAAGTTGAAGCTTCAATACGTTAGCCATCTGATGAGAAGAGCAGACTCATTGGAAAAGACTCTGATGCTGAGAAAGACTGAGGGCAGGAGGAGAAGGGGGTAACAGAGGATGAGATGGTTGGATGGCATCACTGACACAATGGACATGAATGTGAGTGAACTCCCGGAGGGAGTCGAGGACAGAGGAGCCTGGGGCACTGCAATTGATAGGGTCACAAAGTCAGACACGCTGTAGCGACAGAACAACAACCACCGTGTGAAGGATACCAGGCTCCAAAGGGCCCCGTAGGGTGTGATTCCATTGACTGAAATGTCTAAATTAAGCAAGTCCAGGAGATTCCACTAGCCAGGTAGCCCTGTGTGTGTGCTTAGTTGCTCAGTGGTGTCTGACTCTTTGCAACCCCATGGACTCTAGCCTGCCAGGCTCCTTTGTCCATGGGATTCTCCAGGCAAGATTACTGGCGTGGGTTGCCATGTCCTTCTTCAGGGGATCTTCCCAATCCAGGGACTGAACCCAGGTCTCTTGCATTGCAGCTGGATTCTTTACCACCTGAGCCAGCAGGGAAGCCAGGTCCCTGAGGGAGGTGAAAAGAGGACATGTGAGGATTCTCTCGGGGGTGATGTAACTGTCCTAACCTGAGTGTGGAGATGCCTGTACGACGCTGTGATCACAGGGAACAGCACAGACGTGTACAGTGTAAAGTGATGACCCAGACGGTATGTGCCTTTCAGCAACACCCTTGATGTATATAAAAGAACAAAGGCCCTCCTCCAGCAAAACTGCCCTGGGGTGGTCTGTGCACATGCTGGCTCCCTGCCTTAGGCCTTTGCATGTTCGGGTCCTTCCCAGGAACCACTGCCCCCTCCTCTGACCCACAGACTCCTTCCTGCCCTTCAAGGCCTCACACCTGGCTCCAGGGGCCTCATCCCTGCCACGCCCACTCTGCACCACCCTTTCTCAGTCCCCACAGCCTCCCCTCTCTGACTCTGCAGCAGGCACTGGTGGTTTCCCTACTGGGACGTGAAGTGGCACCATAAGGAACATGCTGTCCTCCCTGAGACAAAAGCACCTGAAGACACACAGGGTGAGGAAGGTGGACAGCAGGACGCGTGCTCTTCCCCTGGGGAGCACCATGTGGGGTCCTGGCTTAGGGATGGGGTACCTGAGGGAGGGAAGAATGGGGTGGCGAGACGGACCTGGCTGTTCAGGGGTGTTCCAGAAGGGGCATGGGGCCTGAGTGATGACAGAGCTCAAGCTGGCCTGCAGACTCCACCTTTCAAAGCATGACCCCTTGGAGGAGGGGGGGCAGTCACTCACAACCTACTGGGGTGACAGCCCATTTCTTCTGTTCCACCAGAGTCTCTGCAGTCAGCCCTGACTACGTGCCTCATGCCCTCTCAAGAAGGACCTGTGGGTTGACTGGAGGAGGGAGCCCTATTGAGGGGGTCCAGGTCTGTGCTTGCAGACTGCTGACAGATGACAGGGCTGAGCTGCAGGTGACACTCACCTCAGACTGATGTGCCCTGTCTTCCTCCCTTTCTCTGGCTGCCTCCTCCTTCTCTTTCCTTACCTCACTTTCTGCCCGGTGCCTGGACCCCCACCCCAGGTTCCTTGACCCTCTCCCTGGCAAACTTCTGTTCCTGTTAGGAGATCACATCAAGAAACAGAAGTGGGTGCGTTGGACAAAGAGCTGAAGAGGTGTCGAAACTGCCTATCGTGTGACCTCACCATGGACAGGGCTCTGGGGGCCTTTCCTGGGGCTCAGCTGCCCTCTCTGCTGCCAACGAATAGCGGGTGGTGAGTGAATAGTTCAGTGGATGGGTGGATGGATGGATGGATGATGCATGGATGGATGGATGATGGATGGAAACCAGGAAGGTTAGATGCATAGATAAGTGGTTGTGTGAGTGCATAGTGGATGGGACTGTGGGTGAATAGACGGATTTCATATGGCTCTCAGTTTTAAAAAGTTGATCTCATGATTAGTATGTTTTCCCGGGGTGTGTTAGGATATACCCCATTTTATGAGGATTAAAATTTTTGGAATGAACAAGTTCAAGAAAGGCTGTATGGACCTGGCTTAGATTCCCACAACTAGACTGGTTTCACTGCAGGGAGCTTCATCACCATCACACCCTCGCCCTGCAGCTGAGGAAATGGAGACCCAGGTGGGGCATCACCTGCCCAGGTCCAGGGTGCTCCTGGCCTCAGAGGCACAATGGCTGCACCTTACCTCTCCCAGATGCTGTGCATCAGGTTGGTGTCTGTGTCCAGGAACACGGTGTAGCAGTCATTCTCCACAAGCACCAGGTGGCAGCCCACTTGTCTGCCACGTCTCCTGAGTCTGGGTCCAAAATGCTGGGTGCTGGCCACAAAGGGTGCAGTCTCCCCAGTGGCCTTCTGGGAACTCCTGCTGGGCCGGATGCTGTAGTGCCGGTAACTGAGTCCTGGGATTGTGGTCAGCATGCGCAGGTCATAGGCAGAGGGCATCTCCTTTGAACTCTGGACCTGAAACGCCTGAGGGAAAAGATGAATGATGGATGTCAGGGATGGAAGATGCCTCAGTCCCCTTGGAAATCCTGGGCTTACACACCTGGTGGATGGGGTGCTTGCTCTGCACAGAGACAGTTGGGTCATTCAAAACTGGGCTGAGCTGGGCTCCCCTCCTGCATCCTCCCTGCTCAACCGGGTCCAAACTCTTCTCCCTCCTTCCTCTTTCTCCATCGGGGCTGCAAACCACCTGCCCTCTTCACACATTCCCTCCTGTTCCTGCCTCTGAGCCGTTGTTCATGCCATTCCCTTGACCTCTTTGAAGGGGGCTCCCTTGTCTCTTAATCCTCCAGTTTTCCCAAGGAGGGAGGTTTCCAGATTATCCTACAAGACTTTCTCCATCTTCATGTCATCTGATTCAGGGAAGGGAGTTGGATGAGGACAAGAGGTCTATGCAGGAGGTCCTTCACTTTCTAGGGAACATGTGTCATTTCTGAGTCCTGTGTGGAGGGTTTGGGGGATCTATGAAGAAACTCATGTTTCACTTCACAGTCTCCAGCACGGCCTTTCTCTGAGCTAAAGAAGACACCTGTTGCCACCTCACATCCCACACTTGTCCTGAAGGATTTCCTCCACCACAATTGTCATCTGTCACTCCTACACTTTCTTATTTTCTTCTTTCCTGCATCCCCCACTAGAATAGAAGCCCCATGAGAGCAGGGATTATTGTCTACATGATTATTAAAGTTTCTCCAGTGCCTAGAGTAACACCTGGCACATATTAGGTGTTCAGTAGGCTGTGGGGGAGGCCTTACAAATAGCTGTGAAAAGAAGAGAAGTGAAAAGCAAAGGAGAAAAGGAAAGATATAAACATCTGAATGCAGAGTTCCAAAGAATAGCAAGAAGAGGTAAGAAAGCCTTCTTCAACGATCAATGCAAAGAAATAGAGGAAAACAACAGAATGGAAAAGACTAGGGATCTCTTCAAGAAAATCAGAGATACCAAGGGAATATTTCATGCAAAGATGGACTCGATAAAGGACAGAAATGGTATGGACCTAACAGAAGCAGAAGATATTAAGAAGAGATGGCAAGAATACACAGAAGAACTGTACAAAAAAGATCTCCATGACCCAGATAATCACGATGGTGTGATCACTGACCTAGAGTCAGACATCCTGGAATGTGAAGTCAAGCGGGCCTTAGAAAGCATCACTACGAACAAAGCTAGTGGAGGTGATGGAATTCCAGTTGAGCTATTCCAAATCCTAAAAGATGATGCTGTCAAAGTGCTGCACTCAATATGCCAGCAAATTTGGAAAACTCAGCAGTGGCCACAGGACTGGGAAAGGTCAGTTTTCATTCCAATCCCAAAGAAAGGCAATGCCAAAGAAGGCTCAAACTACCGCACAATTACATTCATCTCACACACTAGTAAAGTAATGCTCAAAATTCTCCAAGCCAGGCTTCAGCAATATGTGAACCGTGAACTTCCTGATGTTCAAGCTAGTTTTAGAAAACGCAGAGGAACCAGAGATCAAATTGCCAACATCCGCTGGATCATGGAAAAAGCAAGAGAGTTCCAGAAAAACATCTATTTCTGCTTTATTGACTATGCCAAAGCCTTTGACTGTGTGGATCACAATCAACTGTGGAAATTCTGAAAGAAATGGGAATACCAGACCACTTGATCTGCCTCTTGAGAAATTTGTATGAAGGTCAGGAAGCAACAGTTAGAATTGGACACGGAACAACAGACTGGTTCCAAATAGGAAAAGGAGTTCGTCAAGGCTGTATCTTGTCACCCTGTTTATTTAACTTCTATGCAGAGTACATCATGAGAAACGCTGGGCTGGAAGAAACACAAACTGGAATCAAGATTGCCGGGAGAAATATCAATAACCTCAGATATGCAGATGACACCACCCTTATGGCAGAAAGTGAAGAGGAACTCAAAAGCTTCTTGATGAAAGTGAAAGTGGAGAGTGAAAAAGTTGGCTTAAAGCTCAACATTCAGAAAACGAAGATCATGACATCTGGTCCCACCACTTCCTTGGAAATAGATGGGGAAACAGTGGAAACAGTGTCAGACTTTATTTTTCTGGGCTCCAAAATCACTACAGATGGTGACTGCAGCCATGAAATTAAAAGATGCTTACTCCTTGGAGGGAAAGTTATGACCAACCTAGATAGCATATTCAAAAGCAGAGACATTACTTTGCCAACAAAGGTTCGTCTAGTCAAGGCTATGGTTTTTCCAGTGGTCATGTATGGATGTGAGAGTTGGACTGTGAAGAAGGCTGAGCGCCAAAGAATTGATGCTTTTGAACTGTGGTGTTGGAGAAGACTCTTGAGAGTCCCTTGGACTGCAAAGAGATCCAACCTGTCCATTCTGAAGGAGATCAGCCCTGGGATTTCTTTGGAAGGAATTATGCTAAAGCTGAAACTCCAGTACTTTGGCCACCTCATGCAAAGAGTTGACTCATTGGAAAACACTCTGATACTGGGAGGGATTGAGGGCAGGAGGAGAAGGGGACGACAGAGGATCAGATGAGTGGATGGCATCACTGACTCGATGGAGGTGAGTCTGAGTGAACTCCGGGAGGTGGTGATGGACAGGGAGGCCTGGCGTGCTGCGATTCATGGGGTTGCAAAGAATCGGACACGACTGAGCGACTGATCTGATCTGAGTATTTAAGAGCATTTAGACTTAGTGGGTGGTGCCTTTGGGTTGGAGGGGGATGTTATATATTGGATCTACTCATCCCAACACCCTCATGTCTCCCGACCCTGACATAGAGGAATCTTCCTCCTCTGTCTCAGCTAAGGATCACTGCCCTGCCTGCCAGGTCATCACCCCATGCCTTAACTGTCCGTTTCTGTGTCTGTTTCTTGAATCCCAGGATGGTTCCACAGTCCAGGGATGAGCACTCATCTGGGGCCAGGCTCAGAACAGACATTTGGCAGTGTTTCTGGAATGATGGACTGATGAAATTCCCTCTCTCACCTCTTCAAGAAAGGGCTGGCTTGGTAATAGTAGGGTCAGCTCTAGAACCAAGTCTAGCCCCAGGTCTGGGAAGGAGATGAGGAGGGACCACACAGGATGTGGATGTCATAGCTGGGGCCTGCCCCTACGACAGCACCTCCATAAATGCACAAATAGGACTATTTCTGGCTTCCCCATGAGAAGTAGAAATGTACACATATGTGTATATATATATATTCCCAATGAGGGGCTGGACTGTGGGTGGATGCCTCCCATGGAGCTGAAGATACCATGAGACCTTCCAGGGCAGGAAGAGTAGAGCAGACTTCTGGTCAACTCAGATGCCCAAAGCCTAGGGTCAGTCCCCTGGGTGGATCCACTGACCCTGATGGTGACTCACCCATAGGACACTGTCCTCACAGTGAGAGCAGCGTGTCACATGTTCCTTTTAGATGCCTACTTCTGGGGCCCCAGCCCAAAGCAGGGTCAGCAACAGGGCATGCACCATAGATGGGATGTCACCCTTACCTGTGCAGGGACAGGGCGGCCTGACTCGTCTGTGATGCTGACATTGGGGAAGTCCAGAGTCAGGGTGATGATGGTGGTGACTGTCCAGGCCAGCGGGTTGTAGACCACTGCAAAGTGGCCCCCAGGCTCCGGGCCTGCACACAGAGAACAGGCTCTACTGCTGTACCTGACCCACCCCTCACCCCGGTGCCCCTTGGAACAAGAGAAACTGAGGCAGGTGAGATGAGTTCTGCAGAGTCCAGGGGGAGGAACAAGCAGACACGTGGGGTCTGACGTCCAACTCCCTCCTAATCTGTTCAAGCTGGGTCTTGGTTCCCAGGAGGGGTGGGAGAGCATCCACCCAGAGATGAGGGTCCATGAGCTCCTCAGTCATCTCTTCCTGTCAGCCCACTTTACTGGTGCGGACACTGAGCTGCAGAAAGAAGGGTCAGCTGCCCAAGGTGACCCATGTTCTAAGGCAGTGTTCCAAAGCTTAAAAGCTTGGAAATGTACAGAAAATTCTCTGGAGCTTGAAGGGTCAAGGCCAATCACCAAGGTCAGCACTGGAGGTCTCTTTGGTATGAACCTGGATTCTCTTTCCACTCCATCCTCCACCAGATGTGCCCCAGGATAAGGTCGTGTCCGATGACTCCCGGATCCCTGAACACTGCACACACTGTCCAGTCCCTGGCCTCTGCCCAGGCAGCTCCCATGGCTGGATGCCTTTCTGGGGTCTCCACCTACACCTTGCTTGGGGAGTCAGTCGCCCTTCTGAGCTCATTGGAATAGCCAGCCCCACCAGGAACCGGAAGAACCCAGTTCTAAGTCCCTTACTGAGAAAGTCTTCCCCTCCCAACACCAGTCTGCATGGGCAGAGTTCCTGTGTGCTGCACCCCTGGTCTCCAGGGCCCTTCCAGACTCTGAAAGTGGGATGGGACTGCACACAGACACAGAGCAGAGGGCAGAGCTGGGCAGTACAACCGGGCAGACACCTGCCATGGCCCACTGTGCCCCCAGGGGCCTCGCTTACCTGAGTTTGCTGGAGACCTGTCCTGGGTGATGGAGGCCATCAGCTTGTGCACCCCTTGCATCCCGGTGCTCAGGTGCTCCACAAACATGTCACCAACCTTGCCGGCGTGAGTCCCGGTGATGGCATCGTGGTGCTGGACCTGGGCCCCCGCAGGAGCAGGACAGGAGTGGGGTCAGGCCAGCCTCTGCTCAGCACCTGCTGTCCTGACACCCACAGGGCCCTGACACCACTTCCCTCTCAGCAGGTGCTGCTGGAGAATTGGGGGTTCCTCCCACTTTACAGAAGAGGAAACTGAGGTCAGAGAGGTCGATGAACTTTCCCAAGTGTTTTTGACCTTGGGAAAACGCATAACTGTGTCCCTGACTCTGGACAGAAAACTGACTTCTGAAAAGGACCCTCCCCAGCTTCCCTCCATGACCCAGCCATCCCATAATGAGAGGGTAACAAGCAGGAAGGCCAGGGGTCTCCAAATGGAAGAGTGTCAAACATTTTTCTCTCTTAAGAGGCAGGAGGAAACAAACTAGTGTTATTTTTTTTTCCCTTTTCTATACAAATTTAAAAAGAGGTTTCTCTTAAAACTCTGTGTTGCCATAATGACACCTGGTTCCACCTGAACTTTTCTCCAACCTTGAGCTCACCAACGCATTTCCTTATGGAAGTGTTGGTCTTAAGCTGTGCTAACGTACAGTGTATTTCCCCAGACTCTGTCTTCAAGTCGGTTCCCCCTAAAGACTCAGGACCCACTTGACAAGCCAGTATGTTGTACTCATGCATTGCTCTCCTAATCTATGTTACCGAAACTGTGTCTGTGTATGACAGTCTGCCCTTCTTCAAGATTCACGTCAATCATTTCATGGCCCGGGATGACTCCCCTGGTGCTAATGTTATCTCAGTGAATCTTGTGGGTGAGGGGCCTGGTGCCATTCTCTGAGTTTTGAGACATTTCCTTTCTCTAATTAGCAGATTTCTAGTAGCTATGTAACACCCAGCTAAAGACTGGCAGGGGGATACTCTTTCTGCCCCCTTCTGATGTCTATGTCAGAAGCTTTCTCTATCTCTTTTATACTTTAATAAAACTTTATTACACAAAAGCTCTGAGTGATCAAGCCTCGTCTCTGGCCCTGGATTGAATTCTCCTCCAGAGGCCAAGAATCTGGTGTTTTTCATGGTTCAGCAACAACCTTTCAATAAGTGCTGATACCCTGCTCCAGAAAAGCCCCACACATGGCCTATTACTTGCCTGCACCACGTAGGGTTGGATGACCTCCTCTTCACAGAAGGGAAACTTGAGTCCCCGTGAGGTGAAGCCACATGGCCACCCCCTCTGATGGGTGCTAAAGTCAATCCCCTTCACCCCCGCGCAATGACTAGTCCTGCCAACAATTCTTTTTAGTGACTGAATGTCATGAGCAGCGTGGCCCATTTCTGACTACTGAAGAGACAAGTTGTAGGAGATCTTCGGTCTCAGTTTTCCCATCTGTACAGTGGGGACAAGTAAGATGCAGAGTTATGAACAACTTCCTTTGTGGCAGCACAGAGCCCAACAACCTATGTGTGTTTGGATATAGGGTTCTCATTTTCCAAGGAGGACATTAGAGCTCAGAGAGGGCAAGTCAATAGCCTGAGCTCAGAGATCTGGGCTGAGATTTGAGCCCAGCATTGGATTGTTGGACATCAGTGCTACTCCACTTTGCCCTTTTCTCTCTGGGGCAATCTGGCTGTATATCTTCCTTAACCGCAAGCTTGACCCAGGCAGGCCATGGTCCTAGCCTTGGGGCAGCTTCATCATGCATGTGTCTTGTGATCAAAGGCGACCTTTGTGTTCTCATCTATAAAGTGGACGTGTAGTTACCAGGGACTGGGAGTTGTGCTGACCTAGGTGAAGAGGAAAAGTTAAAATTTTACATAACGTCCTGCTCCTTCTGCCTCTGTAACTCAGCGTGCTCCTTGCAACGTCTGGATCATGTAGGTCATGTAGTCTCAGAAAGTGGGGACTCATAGTACTAGGAACTGGATCATATTTCACTCAGCCTTGTCTTGCTCTCTGCAATCGCCCAGCCCCCTGCAAATGCACTGATCATCACTGTCTGTGTATACAAACTGTAAGCCCCGTGCTTGGGGCTCACAGCTTGGAGTGTTAACTCCTCTGGAAAACCTGAGTTTCTCCAACTCTCCGAGTGTGGTGCTTGGTTTCTCGAGTACTGGTTTCTGCAACATTTCTGGAGGCCCCAGCAAGATTGCAACCATGCCACCTGAGCCACCAGACTGGTTGCTCAGCCGGGTCGGAGTGGAGGAGCCCCGAAAGGGACGAGGTGGCACACCACCTGGTGGTGTTCTGGGTTCTCTTTTGGACCAGCGTTCTGACTCTCCAGGTGGCTTAGCCCTGACCGGACTCATTGGAGGAATGGACCAACTCACCAGGAACGGCCACAGGATCAAGTAAGGCCCCGTGGCCAGTCCCCAGTCAGGCCCTACCCTAACGGGTAGAAGAGGAGACTGATCACCTCCTTGGAGATCCCAGGAAGGGAGCATCAGATAGGGAGACCTGGGGACTCAGGAAAAGGGAGGTACTGTGATGACCTCTTGAATTACTGTGTATACATGATTGCTGATTGAAGGAAGTGGAAGTGAGCTACACAGTCCTCGGACTACAGAGCCTGAGAGGATCCAAAACCTGCAGTTCTGTGATGACCTCATAAGGCTGAAAGGCAGGGCCAGTCTGTGGGGGATTTGATCTCTCCCTGCGAAGCTGGTCTGGGTCGGCAGTTTATACCAACCTGCCAATGTTCAGAGGCATCTTAAATCTCCCTCAAGAGAGCAGCCAAGAGGGTGAGACATGAATGTGAACGAGTGTGCAGCCTGATTCGCTTGCGCTTCTGGCTTGATTGTGTGGCTTCACGGCCGTCATGGCTATGGAGTCCGAGTAGGCCCTAACTTGTGGTTCCGTGGTGATCTCATGTGGTTCAAGGCGGTATCTGTTCTGAGGGACCCAGTCCCTCACTGCGAGACAGAACTGGATCAGGGGTATATACTGATCTGCCAATGCTAAGAGGCACCTAAGTTCCCCCCAGGGACGCAGGCAAGCAGTCACCTGAATGGTATTCTCTTTTGACGGGCCAGCCACCCTTGCTTGTCTTTGCACCACTGACTCAAGGCGGGATATACAGTGAGGGAGAAATTATTGGTTACTGGTTATTCTTCTGTTGACTGACTCCTTGAGCTGACAGGTAAGAGATGAGGTTTTCCTCAAAACCCTGCCAGGTAGATTATGCTTGTCA
This sequence comes from Bos grunniens, assembly GCF_055505025.1. NCBI lineage: Eukaryota > Metazoa > Chordata > Mammalia > Artiodactyla > Bovidae > Bos > Bos grunniens. Next base: position 4,687,087 of record NC_141170.1, read on the forward strand.
ACATGGGTGGCAGTTCCTCTGAAGCAACAGTTTTAGACTGATAAAGAACTTTAAGAAGGGCTTTGCAGGAGATTAGTCAAGATGACCCCCAGGAAACTTAACTTATGTGAGCTCAGTTGGCCATCCTTTGATGTTGGATGGCTGCCAGAGGGCAATCCTGACCTTCCCACTGTCCAAGCAGTGAACCAGGTAGTCACTGGGACTCCAGGCTTCTCTGTCCATGGGATTTTCCAGGCAAGAGTACTGGAGTGGGTTGCCATTTCCTTCTCCAGGGGATCTTCCTGATCCAGGGATCAAACCCAGGTCTCCTGCATTGCAGGCAGACGCTTTACCTTCTGAGCCACCAAGGAAGCCCCCATACATAGACACCTGGCTTCTAATAGCACAGATCCTGCCCCCATGGGCAAGATTTTGCATGAACAGATAGGGACAGAGTAGGGTATTTGTTCCCCAACCAGAACTCAGAAAAAGAAAGAAGAGAAAAAATATATATTCCAGGGAGATCCAGTGGAAGACCCATGACTGCCCCTGCCATACCTTCCCCGGACTCCAGATGCCCCGGCACAGTCAGCGCCAGACCCATTGCCAGACAGTCCACCTCCCTCCACATCCCCCGCAGCACCTCATGAGCAAGACACCAGCCCTGAGCCAGTAGGGAAGCAGCTCCGCTCAGCCAAACAGTCTAACCAGCTGGCCACCGCCCATGAGACGCCACTGCAAGAAACTCAAGGTCCTCAACAAGTGGACGAGGCTCAGTCCAGCCTGGTCGCTCCCTCCTCTATCACCAGCCTTCAGCCCTACTGATCTCCTAAACTGGAAACACCATAACCCAGCGTACTCGGATAAACCACCAGCTATGATTGACCTCCTAGGGTCCATTTCCCACACCCATCAGCCTACATGGGATGACTGTCACCAGCCCCTTACGTCTCTCTTCACCGCTGAAGAAAGGTGATGCATCTCAACAGAAGCCCCCAAATGGCTCCGAGGACAAGTGTCCACAGAGGTCTTAGATGCAGAAGGATGGGCACAAGAAGTGATGCCAGAGATGAGGCCTGGTTGGGATTTCAATTTCAGAGGAGGATAAGAAACCCTGGGTTGCTACTGTGATGCCTTTCTACATGGATTTCAAGCAGGAGCCAAAAAGCCCACCAATATGTTCAAAATTACAACAACAGTCAAAAAAGGGAGATGACATTCCCACCAATTTCTATGAAAAACTGTGTGAAGCATTCCGGACATACAACCTGTTCATCCCTGAGACAATAGAGAATCAACCAATGATTAATGCTTCCTTTGTGGCTCAATCCTGTGCAGACACCCAACGAAAGCTCCAAAAGCCGGAAGGCTTCACTGGGATGAATCCCTCACATTTACTGGAGGTAGCAAATAAAGTCTTCGTGAACCTAGACCATGAAGCCCAATGAGAATCAGATAAATTAATGAAACAGAGAGCAGCCCTGCTAGCAGCATCATTGAGGAGCTCAGATCAAGTGAAACAGAATGTCCCCTTGTGGAAAGGGGAAACTAAGAAGAGACCACCTCTACACCACGACCAGTGCACCTATTGCAAGGACACTAGACACTGGATTGAGTGCCACCGTCACAGAGGGACATCTAAGGGTCAAAGAAGTTCGGTCAACCCAAAAAGAAAGGCACCAGCCTGAGCTGGCCGTCAAAAACCTTGTTGGCCTGGCTGGAGCAAAAGCAGACTAAAGAAGACTGGGCTCACTAATCCTGGGCCCTTGGGAGCCCCTGGTCACAGTGAAAGTAGGAAGCCAATCAATGACTTTTGTGGCAGATACTGGAGCTGAACACTTCATGGAAACCACACCTCTGGCTCCCCTCACAGGCCGAACAGCAACTACTGTTGGGGCCACAGGGACATGGCAGCCTGCTCATTGTGCAAGGCCCATTCGTGTCAGCTAGGGGGCCATCTGGTGACTCATGAATTTCTCTACTTACCTGAATGCCCCATTCCCTGGCTGGGTAGAGACTTACTGACAAACCTGGGGGCACAAATTACCTTTGCTCCTGGAAAGCATACGAGCCTCACTCTGGGGAGCCAATCAGCTCTGATGAAGGCCATGACTATGCCCAGGGAAGATGAATGGCGTCTCTGCTACTCACGGAGGGAAAAAATAAATCCCCCAAGCTTGCTAATAGAATTCTCTGATGTCTGGGCAGAGAAGGAGCCCCCAGGTTTGGCCACAAACCATGCCCCCATTGTAGTGGACCCGAGGCCAGGAGCCACTCCTGTTAGAAACAATATCCAGTACCTACGGGAGGCATGCCTGGGAATTTGGGACCACAGCCAGTGCCCACGAGATGCCGAGATCCTAATGGAATGTCAGTGTCCCCGGAACACCCCACTCTGACCAGTCAAAAAGGAGGGAATGACTACCGCCCCATCCAGGGCCTCTGTGGCATCAACAGTGTGGTGATCACCAACCATCCCGTGGTCCCAAATCTCAACATTCTCCTGAGTCTCTTACTCTCTCATGCAAGCTGGTTCACCTGCTTTGATCACAAGGATACATTCTTCTGGCTCTGGCTCTCACCAGCCTGCCAGCCAGCCCTTCTTTGCCTTTGAAAGGGAAGACCCACACACTGGGACGAAGGCACAGCTGACTTAGACCCGGCTGCCACAAGGCTTCAAAAACTCACCTGTTTGGTGAAGCCCTGGCTGAAGACCTTGCTGCCTTTCGCAGAGAAACTTTGAACTGCACACTACTCCAGTATGTGTATGTCCTGTTGCTAGCCAGTCCCACCCAGGGGATTGCTGGAGAGGCACCAAAGCCCTGTTGGCTTTTCTCTCCACCACAGGGTACAAGGTGTCATGGAAAAGGCTCAGATCTGTACACAGGAGGTCAAGTACCTGGGCTTTGTCATTTGAAAAGGGCATCAGGCACTGGGACAGGAGGGGAAGCAAGCCATCTGCTCACTACCTCGGCAGAACACCAAGAAAGAAGTCTGTGAGTTCCTCGGGGCTGGATTCTGCTGGATATGGATACTGAGTTTCTCTGAAATTGCCAAGCCTTTGTTGAAAGCCACAACAGAGTGGTAAGGATCCCCTGGAGTTGCACCCTTAACAGGAAAAGGCCTTCAAGGAGATAAAGAGACTCTAGACCACTGTTCCTGCATTAGGGCTGCCAAATGTGGCACAGGACTTTAACCTCTTTGTGCATGAGAAAAATCACACTGCAGCAGGGCTCCTCACACAAACAGTTAGGTCATGGCAGCGCCCGGCCATATACCTGTAAAAGCGACTGGATCCAGCGGCTGTGGGATGGCCACCATGCCTCCAGGCATTAGCTGCCACTGTGATTTTGGCCAGAGAAGCAGATAAGCTTACTCTAGGACAAAATATAAAAGCAAAGGTTCCCCAGGTTGTTACTGCCCTGATGAACAGCCAGGGCCATAAGTGGCTGACCAACTCCAGGATGATTTGCTATAAAGGACTGCTCTGGGAAAACAAACAGGTACAACTCGAGACTGTGCGGACGCTGAACTCCGCCACAGTTTTACCTGTGTAAGTGGGAACCCCCGACCATAACTATAAGGAGGTCATAGATGAAATTCGCTTGAGCAGGCTGGACCTGATGGACATCCCCCTCCAGAACCCAGAGCTGGAACTGCTCACTGACAAAGGCAGTTTCATCCAAGACGGGCAGCACAAAGCAGGCTCTGCCGTAACAACAGTTGACGAGAAAGTGCAGGCCGAGGCCTTGCCACAAGGGTGGTCAGCACAACAGGCTGAGCTACGGGCATTCACCCAGGCGCTAAGGCACACCAAAGGGAGACGAGTCAACACCTATACTGATACCAGGCATGCCTTGGATACTCTACGTGTACATGAAGCCATTTATAACGAAAGGGGACTATTGACAGGAGGGGGAAAGGAGATTAAAAACAAAAAAGAAATCCTTTAGTTGTTAGACGCAGTCTGGAAGCCTTTCCAAATAGCAGTCATCCATTGTAAAGGCCATCAGCGAGGAACTGATCCAATCAGCAAAGGAAATTGGTCAGCTGACCAGGCAGTCAGGGAGGCGGCGACCCAACCAATCCCCAAAGTCGACCCTGAGGCAACCTTTAAGGTCCTCTTGGCACCAGAATTGCCTCCATCCCCGAGATACACCAAGTAAGAAGACCAATGGGCTCTAAATGATGGAGGAATAAAAGCAAAGGAGGGCTGGTGGAAGCTCCCAGACCAAAAACTCACTGTCCCCAGCAGTCATGCAGTCCAGCTGGTAAAACAACATCATGAGACAACTCATTTAGGAAAAACTGTGCTGGAGAGCTTACTGAGCTGCTACTGTTTCAATTTTAAGCTCCCAACCCTGTGTGCCCAGATCAGTACTAGAGGTGTGACTTGTACACAAAACAACACCAGCCAAGGACCAAGACCTAACCCAGAGATGCAGACAGTTGGGACTCTGCCCTTTGAAGATCTAGAAGTGGACTTTACTGAAGTCAAGCGGTATAGGGGCTGTTAGTGTTTACTTGTGGCAGTCTGCACCTACTAGGGATGGGCTGAAGCCACCCCACACGCACTGGACAGACATGAGAAGTGTCCAAGGCCCTACTAAGAGACATAATCCCGAGATACGGGCTGCCTCGGTCCTTAGGGTCTGACAATGGGCCAGCTTTTGCGTCTGAGATAATGCAAACTTTATCCAGGACACTGGGTATCGAATGGAAGGGTCACACCACTTACAGGTCACAGAGCTCAGGGAAAGTTGAACGCATGAATGGCACCCTCAAGACTACATTAGCTAAACACTGTCAGGAGACTCATTTATCTTGGGTTGACATGTCACCGCTAGCCTTAGTCCGAGCCAGATGTATCTTGCAGTCCTCAGACAATTCTCTTCTTGAGATCTTATATGGGAAAATGCCCCCAGGGATAGGAAAACTCAAAGGAAACCCCCAACAACCAGCTGGCCTGGAGATGTACTGACACTTCCAGGCTCTGGGAAAAGTCTTCCACCGTATAGCCCAAGAAACCTTAGAAAGGACACCCATTTCTTTGGGCAATTGGATTCATCCTTATCAGCCCAAAGATGAGCTATGGGTTAAAGACTGGAAAAAGAACCACTTCCACAAGTTCAGACAGGCCCTCTCACTGTCGTCCTGGCAACACCTACTGCTGTTAAAGTTATAGACTTCATGCCTTGGATCCACCCCCAGAGTCAAGAAGGCAGTGGCTTCCTGTGACGAGGACATCTGGAAAGCAATTCAGGACTCGGAAAATCCCCTCAAGGTCTGGTTCCAAATACAGTGGCCCTCACCCACAAAGGGCGCTCGCTGAGCTCTGCTCTAGTCACTTCAGAAGCTGACCAATCAATGCAGAGCAGAAGTTTGAGGATTGTTCCAGCCACACTCCGATAGCTGACTGGTCATTCCCTGGCGGAAGACTGAGGATCTGGCTATCAAAATATCAATGGATTTTCATTGTCAACCTTGGTCTGTATCCCTGGTTGGAGTTATTGCTGTGTTCTTTGCTCCAGGACTAGCTTTGGTTGCACTCCAGGACTGGGATTTGGGTCCGAAGCTGCAGTTAGCTGTCTGTTACCTCACTGTAGCGGGAAGCCTCAGAGATCATGTCTCTTATGATCAATTCGCCCTACTAACTAAATCGCTCACAGTATAGCTGACCCCCTTCATGATAGGCTCAGTTGCTATAGCCATGACAGCCCAAAGACGGGGAGAAAACCTTTTGCTAGTGTTCAGTTATCTGTTATGTGCAGGTTGCTTTGCAATCTTTTCTGTCGCTTGCTGTAACAGATGGTGCCGTTCCTTACCCATCACGCACCGGTCAACATTACAGTCAACCCTTGGAAAACTGTGTCCTTAATCATCAGCGTGAACAATGTGTAGATAGCCAATCCTATAGGCTGGTCACCTACTGCCTTAACCATGTGACGTATATCCAGAGGCCTGGGCACCGAAAATGTTCTCCATTCATGCCCCCCACTGCTGCTACCTTTCCCCCACCAGGTGGTCCAAGCCCCAGGGGTATCCTGATGCCATGCCATTGTCATCATGCCCCCGTGCCTCCGTTTACCCCCAAACAGCACACAGATGCAATAAAAGAGAACAGGTGTCTGTCTACAAATAAATGGAAAAACCTACTGGACAGGAACAATAATGCAGACAGACACAATCACGGAGCAACTTTGCCCTGAACGCTCAGGCTCTGTCCTTTGGCAGCGTGACTCAGGTTACAGAGTTAACTCCCCTTTAAACCCGCATCTGTACCAGCTTCTCAGTGCAACCCATCGCCTTCTTAAAGACACCATCCCCCAGCTGGTCAGGGACTGCCGGCTTTGCTTATCCTACGGAGTGCCACGGCACTTAGGTACACCAGTACCACTGAACAACGCAACAGCCATGGGACCGCCTATATATTCACCCTTACAAGGGCCAGTCTTAAGGACAATTGAGCTAACTCAGAAGGCTCCAGAATGCTTTACAAATAATGCAGGAACTGAACCTGTAGACAAATTAGCCAGGGACCAATGTAATCAAACTTTAAAAGGTGAGTGGCTCACTCATCCTCCCACAAACACGATATGCTGCTGCCCTTATCAAGGCCTTTTCTTTGTGGGAAAGATGCTTACTTATGCCTACCAGTCAGTTGGATGCGTATCTGCATCTTAGCTTTCCTCACTCCGCCGATGAATATTGCCCCTAACAGCCAGACTCTCACCTTTGGCAGCAAAGACATGCTCAAAAAGGGCCATCCAGTTTATGCCTCTACTAGTTGGTCTGGAAATTACTCCTGGAATAGGTATGGGAATAGGAGGAATTGTTTCATCAACCTCCTCCTACCATACACTATCCAGGGACTTCACAGACCACTGAGAGAGCAGCCAAATCCTTAGTGGCTTTACAGGACCGAACAGATTCCCTGGCTAAGGTGGCTTTACAGAATAGGAGAGGACTAGACTTACTGACAGCTGAAAAGGGAGGCCTCTGCCTCTTCTTGAACAAAGACTGCTGCTTTTATGTAAACCAATCAGGAATAGTCAGGGACACGGCCTAATATCTAAGGGAATGAATGATGAAAAAGAGAGAGGAACTAGCAAATTCCTGGGGTCACTGGAACCACATATGGAGCTGGACATCGTGGGTCCGCCCTTAAGCCAGTCCTCTCTTCACGTTCTTTGTGCCGCTCTTGTTTGGTCCTTGTATTCTCAGTGCTATTACCCAGTTCATAACCTCTCGAACCGAATCCATAGTTACAATGGTAATCGCTCAATATACCCCCTAAACAAAGGGGAGCTTTGAATACCCTACCGAAACACGAGATGATGCTTTCTACAGGGAATGACAGAAGCATCAAGAGGGGGGAATGCAGAGGATAAGGTAAAGTTTTACATAACCCCCTGCTCCTTCTGCCTCTGTGATTCAGCTTGCTCCTTGCAAAGTCTGGATCACGCAGGTCACACCGTCTCAGAAAGTGGGGACTCACAATACTAGGAACTGGAGCTTATCTCACTCACCTTTGTCCTGCTCTTTGGAATCTCCCAGCCCCTGCAAACCCACAGAGTCATTCCTGTCCGTGTTTAAAAACTCGGTAACCCCTTTTTTGGGGATCCCAGCTTAGAGTGCCAACTCCTCCAGGCCTGCCAGCATAGTAAACCTGACTTCTCCAACTCTCTGAGTGTGGTGCTTGGTTTCTCAAGCACTGGTTTCTGCAACAAAGCTCAGAGAGGGGAACTCAGCAGCCTGAGGTCACAGAACTGAGCCCAGCCTTGGATTGTTGGATATCAGTGCTATTCCACTTTGCCCTTTCCCCTCTGGGTAATCTGGCTCTGAATCTCACTGAACCACAAGCTGAACCCTTGCAGGCCATGGTCCTAGCCTTGGGGCAGCTTCAACATGCACAGGTCTTGTGACCAAGGCAACCTAAGTATTCTCATCTGTAAAGTGGACCTGTAGTGACCAGGGACTTGGAGGTGTGCTGACCTAGGGAGGGAGAAGCACACAGCCCAGGAGGGTCCAATCCTGTCCTGTCTCTGAGAGGCATTGTGTTACCTCGGAGACGGCCCAGCGGAGCTGCTGGAGCTGCTGCAGGCCCCAGGCCGGGTCCAGGAACCGGTGGGGAGCCAACAGCACGTAGCGTGTGAACATGGACTCTCCAGCATACAGCAGAGCACTGGCTCGCCTTGCCAGCCCCTTGAGACCACTTCGGGAGGCGTAGAATCCGGTCCAAGCATGAAATATTTCTAGAAGCAAAAGGTCAGTAGTGGGTGTGAGGTCCTGCCCATGGAGGCCCCTGAGCCTCATCTGGGAAATGCTGAGGAAGATGAGGTCAGAGATAGACCTGCCTGGGTCCCCAGGGACACAGCCTACGTCAGGGGGGTGATCTCAGGGCTCCTGTCCCAGCCAGATCAGCAATGGTACAAGATTCCTGGATGGCTGGGCAGCTGGCAGGGACAGGCTGGGCTGGGGCAGGCCTGGAGAGGCCCGAGTGCTGAAGCACTGTGATGACAACAAGAATTCAGTGTGCACCTGAACCCTCGGTAGGGCCTGTGGGGAAAGGCCCTGAGTACCTCAGGGGAGGAGGGAGAGGGATGACGGCGAGGGCTGAGGGACCCAGGGGGAAGTGCTGGAGTGCTGGCAGCCCCTGTGTGCCTCTGGAGAAAAAGTGGGTCCCGGAAGGCATGCATTTCAGCAGTTCTCTCTGGATGCTCAGCAGGGAAGGATGGCAGCGGTGTGGGAGCTGTGAGAGCCCCGGAGCCACGGTCCTGACCCTGGACTAAGAGTGTGAGGCTGGTGGAATGGGCAAGAGTCTGAGCACCTTGGGGCTGGGATGTGTCTCAGCAGGTGGTTCAGGGTTCCCGAATGTTCACTCCTCCTGCCTCCTCCCCAGGCTGGGTTGTGCCTCCATTCTCTGTTCTTCCCTCAGAGGACCTTGGCTAGACAAGGAAGGGAAGCCAGGAGGACCTGGGAAAGGCTACAATCTGAGGGGGGAGACACAGGGACCCTCCACAGCTCCTCCCGGAAGCTGAGCACACAGGTCAGGCACTGGCTCACCACAGCCTCAGCTCTAAGCAGGGACCCAACTAGACAAAGCTACCAAGATAACCCTGTGCTCAGATCAGGACCAAGTCTCCTCCTTGAACTTTAGTCTCTGATTAAATAGTGCCTCTCTAGAGGGAGGCTAAGTAGCCACACCCACCTCGCTTTTCACTGGACCTTTCAGCATACACTCTTTCCTGCCTCCTGGTAACCACGCCCACATCCTCTATCCCCTCCCACCTCAAGTGTGACCACGCCCACACGGCAGTGTCACACCCACCTCAATTGGGACACCGCCCACATTCTGGTAGCCCCTCTCATCTACTCTAGGAGCCAGCCCTCCCCCAATCTGATGAGGTCCCAAGGGAAGTGTCCTGAGAGATATGTAGCTCCCCTTTCTCACCACTCAGGCAGAAGACCAAGGCCGGAGAGGCACTGCAAATCCAGATCTGGGGCAGTCAGGGTGGCACCCAGCCCAGAACCAGCCCTGCAGCTGGGGGCCCATCCTGTTGTCTCTTCGGAAGGAAAGGAAATGAGAAGGGAAGTGGTTGTATTTGAACTGCCATGTGGGATTCCCTCCAGTCCTCTGAGAACCCATGTCATGGATGACAAAACCAAGCCTCAGAGCGGTGACGTCATTTACCCAAAGCCACCCAGCCCGTGGGGGCAGGAGCTGTGATCTCAACCCAGGTGAGCATCTGAGTCACCGCCTGGGGCCAGCCCTGCTGAGACACTGTGCCTGCTAAATGGTGAGGGCGGGCAGGGCACAGGCCCTGGAGAGGCGCAGCTCAGGCACCCTGGTCCCCTGGAGGATGCTTAGCCAGTGGATGCTGCTGTGAGCCTGTGTCTCCTAACTGTCCATGGAGACAGACACTCACCTCACCTCTCCCTTCTAAAACGACCTGTCCTGCTGAGTGATCCCACCATGGACCTACAGCTGGGCAAACCTGCCTGGGAAGTAGGACCTGATCAGGGTCCCTGGGCAATCCTGGCTCATGGGGTCCTGGCCACAGTCTCCTCCCACGACCATACCCCTTAGCTCCTCTTTTTTTTTGGAAAAGGGGAGCAGGACAACAAGGATCCTTCAAGGATTCTGGCATTGTATGCAGTAAGAGTTTCAGATACTCAATAACTTAGCCAACGCCATCCCCCGCGGATGCCCTGAGCAAAGGCTGGACTGGGGTGTGGAGGGCGTTCTGCCTCCCCAGCTGTCAGTGGGAAGCTGTGTGTGCATAATTCCTGTCTGGCTTGCAGATAGCGGGGCTGGACCTTCTAAGGGGGTCCGCTTGGAGGTGGGTGGGGCTGGACCTGGAAGAGACGCTGATGCTGGGCTTCCTTCAGGGCAATCAGGCCCCGGGCTAGCTTCCTCAACACGGAGTGCCCACAGCATGTCCAGGATGGAGCCTGGCCTCCCAGGATGGAGATGCTGCTGTCAGTGTTAAAAGCTGCATCTGCTGAGCCCTGGCTCTGGCCCAGGCACTAGGCTAAGGGCTCTTCTCATCTCACTTCATTCTCACACTGGATGAGCTAACCAAGATGAACATCCCCCCTCTCCTGACACAGAGTGGTTCCACAGTGCACACAACCCAGCACAAGGCTCACTCCATGACCTTTCACTCTGAGCCTTGCTGGCCGCAGCCAAACCTGTCCTGGCCTCCAGGACACAGGCTTGTGGGAGACGTGGGCATTATTGTGCCCACTAATGACTCTGTGGCAATAGGTGAAAAGTGGGACCCTGAGGGGAAGAGGAGACACCCGATCTAGACTTAAGGTCAGGAAAGGCTTCCTGGAGGAGGTGACATGCATGCATGCATGCTCAGTCCTGTCCAACTCTGCGACCCCACGGACTGTAGCCCACCTCTGTCCATGGGATTTCCCAGGCAAGAATCCTGGAGTGGGTTGCCATTTCCTCCTCTGAGGGATCTTCCCTACCCAGGGATGCAACCTGCATCTCCTGTGTCTCCTGCATTGGCAGGTGGGTTCTTTACCACAAGCACCACCTGGGGATCAGAGGAGGTGACATTACAGGACAACTGGGACTTTGCAGGAAGAGGAGGTGGGCACGGGGCAGTCCTTCCGGCAGCACTGCAATAAAAGGCAGAGACGGGACCTGCTGCATGTGGACAGCGTGAGAGGCTCCGGGAGCTAGGAAGCGGGCAGAGTGTGGAGGGGGTCAGGAAGGAGGGTCAGGGCCTGTACCTCCCCCAGGGCCCCTAGCAGGCTCCAAGCAGAAGCCTGAGCAGGCACTGAGTTGGGGGCCCCTTTCCTCCCTGGCACCGAATCCCTCCCTGCTCCCCAACCAGCGGCTCCTACCTGAGGAATAAGGCAGGAAGTCTTGGTGGTCTCGGACCTTCCAGGAGAGCCGGTGCGCATGCACAGCCCGGAAGTAGTTGCCGAGCGAGGCGTACTTCATCCGGATGCCGTGCTTGTCTGTGAACTTGTTGACTTCCTCCATTACACGGTCCATGTTGGTGAATTGCAGTGAGGCGTTGAAGAACTGCCTGTCACATCCCTGCAGGCCCGGGGACAGAAGCAACGTCCTGTCCTTCTGGGTGCAGAGCCCAGCCTGCACGGGGAGAGCCCCTCTTACCCCCATGACCGCCCACACTCCCCGCGGCGGGCACGGATCCCGGGCCCTGTGCGGGCTGTGTCTGCCTCTCTGCCATGTTGAGGGTGATTCCCCAGCACTGGTTTGTCTTACAGCTGCAGGTTTGTACCCTTTCACAACATTCCCCCAATTCTGCACACTCTCCAGGGCCGCTTTTGGCTGCCAAAATCTGATCTCTTTCTGTATGAGACTGATTTTGTAAAATTCCACGTAAGTGAGATGATTTAGGTTTTGGTTTTCTGTGTCTGCCAGATTCCGTTTCCTGACAATTTCTTAAATCCCAGCACTGCTCTTAGGTATCAATAACCTTGATTATGATGAGATACTAAACAAGAATAAAAAACAGAATGGCTTGCTTGAATTTACTGACCTTAATCCCGTCCTCAGAAAGATGTCAAAGTAGAAAAACAGATAAATTCCTGGAAATACATAACCTGCCCAGTCTGAATTATGTGTAAATAGAAAGCCTGAACAAATGGATACTAGAACCAAACTGAACCAGGATCCAAATACTTCTCAAGAAAGCAAAGATCAACATTCAGCAGTGATGTCTATCGAATGTTGAAGAATTTATACAAATCCTTGTTCAATCAGTTCAATCACTCGGTTGTGTCCAACTTTTTGAGACCCCATGGACTGCAGCACACGAGGCTTCCCTGCCCATCACCAACTCCCAGAGTTTACTCAAACTCATGCCATCGAGTTGGTGATGCCATTCAACCATCTCCTCCTCTGTCATCCCCTTCTCCTCCTGCCTTCAAATTTTCCCAGCATGAAGGTCTTTTCCAATGAGTCAGGTCTTCGCATCAGGTGGCCAAAGTGTTGGAGTTTTAGCTTCAGGATCAGCCCTTCCAATGAATATTCAGGACTGATTTCCTTTACTATTGACTGGTTTGATCTCCTTGCAGTCCAAGGGAATCTCAAAAGTTGTCTCCAACACCACAGTTCAAAAGCATCAGTTCTTCGGTGCTCAGCCTTCTTTATGGTACAACTCTCATATCCATACATGACTACTGGAAAAACCATAGCTTCGACTAGATGAACCTTTGTTGGCAAAGGAATGTCTCTGCTTTTTAATATGCTTTCTAAGTTGGTGATAACTTTTCTCCCAAGAATCAAGCATCTTTTATTTTCATGGCTGCAGTCACCATCTGCAGTGATTTTGGAGCCCAATACAGTAAAGTCCTTCAGTGTTTCCATTGTTTCCCATCTCTTTGCCATGAAGTGATGGGACCAGATGCCATGATCTTAGTGTTTTGAATGTTGAGTTTTAAGCCAGCTTTTTCACTCTCCTCTTTCAGTTTCATCAAGAGGCTCCTCAATTCCTCACTTCTTCCATAAGGGTGGTGCCATCTGCATATCTGAAATTACTGATATTTCCCCCAGCAATCTTGATTCCAGCTTGTGCTTCATCCAGTCTGGCATTCTGCATGATGTACTCTTTATATAAGTTAAATGAGCAAGGTGGCAATATACAGCCTTGATTTACTCCTTTCCAAATTTGGAACCAGTCCATTGTTCCATGTCCAGTTCTAAATGTTGCTCTTGACCTGCATACACATTTCTCAGGAGGCAGGTAAGCGGGTCTGGTATTGCCATCAAGGATTCAGGAATACAGATCCTTGTTAGTCTCTTTTACAAACTAGAAGGGGACTGAAAGTTTTCAATATAATTTTACAACGCCAAGACTACCCTGACACCAAACCAGGCAAAGAAGCCTCAAGAAAAGAAAATTATAGCTGAATATATCCTAGGAACATAGATGCAAAAATCCTCAACAATATAATAACAAACAAAATCAACAATACTTGAAGACAATATTGCATCATCATAAAGCAGAATGCAAGGGATTTATTCCAGGAATGCAAGGATCAGTCAACATCCTCAAATCAACCAACGAGAAAATGTGAGATAAAGATTATATGATCATCTCAACAGATGCAGAAAAGGCATAAGACAAAATTCAAATTCCATTTGTGATAAAAATTCTCCTCAAAGTGGGTGTGGATGAAAATTACAACATAGTAGAGGCCATACATGACAAGCTGACAGCTAACACCAACTCAAGGAAGAAAAGGTAAAACTATTCCTGGGAGATCAGGAAAAAGATGAGGATGATCCCACTCACCACTTATTTAATGTGGTATTATAAATCAGAGCTGCAGCAATTAGTAGTGAAAAAGCATGGAAATCAGAACAGAAGAAATAAAATTCTCACTAATAGCTGCTGTAATGATGTCATAAAAATAGTGACTACAGAAAACCCTAGAGACAAATCTTAAAAATTTTTTTAATATCAATGTATTTATTTTAATTGGAGGCTAATTACTTTACAATATTGTATTGGTTTTGCCATACATTGACATGAATCCACCACAGGTGTACACGTGTTCCCCATCCTGAACCTCCCTCCCACCTCCCTTCCCATGCCATCCCTCTGGGTCATCCCAGTGCACCAGCCCTGAGGATTCTGTATCATGCATCGAACCTGGACTGGCAATTCATTTCACATATGATAATATACTGGTTTCAATGCCATTGTCCCATATCATCCCACCCTTGCTCTCTCCCATAGAGTCCAAAAGACTGTTCTATACATCTGTCTCTTTTGTTGTCTCACATATAGGGTCATCATTGCCATATTTCTAAATTCCATATATATGTGTTAGTATGCAGTATTGGTGTTTTTCTTTCTGGCTTACTTCACTCTGTATAATAGGCTCCAGTTTCATCCACCTCATTAGAACTGATTCAAATGCATTCTTTTTAATAGCTGAGTAATATTCCATTGTATATATGTACCATAGCTTTCTTATCCATTCATATGCCGATGAACATCTAGGTTGCTTCCATGTCTTGGCTATTGTAAACAGTGCTGCGATGAACACTGGGGTACACGTGTCCCTTTCAGTTATGGTTTCCTTGGTGTGTATGCCCAGTACTGGGATTGCTGGGTCATATGGCAGTTCTTGGAGAAGGAAATGGCAACCCACTCTAGTGTTCTTGCCTGGAGAATCCCAGGGACAGAGGAGCCTGGTAGGAGGCCGTCTATGGGGTCGCAGAGAGTCGGACATGACTGAAGCGACTTAGCAGCAGCAGCAGCAGCAGCATGGCAGTTCTATTTCCAGCTTTTAAGGAGTCTCCACACTGTTGTCCATAGTGGCCGTGCTGGTCTTAAATGAATAACAGCAGTAAAGTTGCAGGATAAAATATCAACAGACACAATCACCTGCTGATTAGTGTTTCCACATGCTAACAACAAACCATCAGAAAGAGAAATGAAGGAAACAGTCCTCTTGATAGTTACATGAAAAAGGCAAAATGCTTGGGGCTGGTGCACTGGCACGACCCAGAGGGATGGTACGGGGAGGGAGGAGGCAGGAGGGTTCAGGTTGGGGAACACGTGTATACCTGTGGCGGATTCATGTTGATATATGGCAAAACCAATACAATACTGTAAAGTTAAAAAATAAAAAAAAAATTAAAAAAAGGTAAAATGCCTAAGAATACATTTCACGGAGCAGGTGACAGCCTTGCACACTGAAAACTAGATGACACTGTGATGATCAAAATGGAGGAAGACACAAGTTAAGTGGGAAAATATTCTGAGCTCGTGACTGCAAGAGGAGGGCTGCGTTTTCCAAAGCAATCTAAAGATTCAAGGCAAAACCTTTTAAAATTCCAATGATGTTTTTCACACAAATAGAACAACCAATCCTGAAATTTATGGGAACCACAAAGACCATGAGTGGTCAGAGCAATCTTTAGTAAGAACAAAACTAGAAGCATCGTACACCCTGATTTCAGAGTTCACTGCAAAGTCATAGCAATCTAAATAGTAGACAATAAAAGATACAGATAGATCAATGGGATAGAATAGAGAGCTCAGGAACAAAGCCATGTGTGTATGGTAATTACACTAAAGCAAAGGGCAAGAATATAAACTGGGAAAGGACGTCTTCTACCAGAAATGGTCTTATGAAAACTGCACATCCTCAGGTGTAGAATGAGGTTGGACCACTGCCTGACACTGTACTCAAACAGTAAGTCAAGCTAATTGAAGACTTGATTGTAACTCCTGGAACTATAAGGGCTTCCAGAAGAAAACATACACTGTAAATTCCTCATCATCAATCTTGATGATGAGTTTTTGGATTTGACATCACATGGAAAAGGAACACAGAGAATAATAAGACTACATCAAACTAAAAGCTTCTGCACAGCAAAGAAACTTCATAAATAAAGACAGCCTATGAAATGGACTTCCCTGGTGGCTCAGATGGTAAAGCGTCTGCCTACAATGCAGGAGACCTGGGTTCGATCCCTGGGTTGGCAAGATCCCCAGGAGAAGGAAATGGCAATCCACTCTAGTACTATTGCCTGGAAAATCCCATGGACAGAGGAGTCTGGTAGGCTACAGTCCATGGGGTCACAAAGAGTCGGACACGACTGAGCGACTTCACTTTCACTTCCATGAAATGAAACATTTGCAAGTCATAAATCTGGAAAGGCATAATACACAATATATAAAAAGAACACATATAGATCAGTAGTAATGATGAAAACGATCCAGGTAAAAAATAGGCAGAGGTCCTGAATAGATATTTGTCTGAGAAGACATGAAGATGCCAACAGACACAGGAAAAGATGCTGAACAAATCGAAACCACACAGAGGTACCACCTCACACCTGTTACGACGGCTATTGTCTAAGTGAAAAGAAACAACAAATGTACATCAGGATAAGGAGAAATGTAAACATTCACGCACTTTTGATTTAAAAGTAAATTGTTCCAGCAATTATGGAAAGCAGTGTGGAGGTTCCTCGAAAAACGAATGATAGAGCTGCCACGTGATTCAGTCTCCCCGCTTCTCTGTATTTATTCAAAGAGAACAAAAACACTAACTTGGAAGGACTTCTGCAACCCTATGTTCACTGCAGCTGTATTTATAATCGGCAAGAAATATGGAATCAACCTACATGTGCATCAGTGGACGACGAGATCAAGAAAATGTTATATATGTACACAGTATTATTCACCATAAAAAGAGGAAATCCTGCCGTTTGCAAGAGCATGGATGAAACTTCAGGGCACTATGCTCAGGAAACCAGTCAGACAGAGAAAGATGAAATACTATATGGTCTCAGGTATACGTGAATGAAAGGAAAACAGAAAGTATGTGGAAAATAGCTTCATGTATGGAGAGAACATATGGGTAGATCCAAAGACAGGGGCTGCAGGGTAGGCTAAATGCTTGACAGAGGTCAGAAGTTATGTTTCCATCTGAAAAACACGTCATGAGGACGTAACGTGCAGCATGCTGAGTGCGGGAGCGTGCACACGTGCGTTCTCGCTCGGGAGCTTTTCTGACGGCTCTGAGCACAAATTCCACTTTCTTAGCTGCCCTGCTAAGCACCTATGTGGCCTCAGGGAGATTCCCTAACCTCTCTGGCTCTCAGTCCCTTATGAGTAGACAGGACACCATAGGGCCTGCCCCTATGCCCAGTGGGCAGAGGAAATGGAGGATACACATGCATCCCATAGAACGGGGTGCTCCCTACAGTTTAGCAGTGACGACATAACATCAGGCACTGTCCCCTGGGGTGTCTTTCCCACTTGACCTCAGATCCAGCCTATGGAGCAGGTCCTGTCATCATCCCCATTTCACAGATGAGGAAAGTGAGGCTCAGAGTGTTCCCAGTCCCACAGCCCCTGAGTAGGAAGCCAGGATTCAGGCCGAAGCCTCTGCTCCCAGCATTGAGAAGGAGAAAGGAGGGGAGAGCTGGGGAGAGGCTGGAGCCTGCGTGGGGCAGGGGCTGCATTGGAGGCAGAGGTTGTTGGGGTGATCCAGGGTGGGGTGAGGAGCTGGTAGACTGGGTGAGGACTCGGGGTGCAGGGAAGGAGGACTGAGCCGGAGCTGGGATGGCCCACTGTCTGGATGGACACTGGCCTGATTAGAACAGGACACACCATCCTGGGGTGGACCCGGCTGCTGGGGTGGGACACATGAGAGCAGCCCTTGTGCAGAGTTGAGCGATCAGGGCCAGGGACCCCCACTTACCCAGGGCCAGAGGATGTGTGGTGTCCGGAACCAGGTGGCTCGAGCCAACACGTTGTTCACCAGGAGATTGGTAAAGCTTGGGATGGTGTCCTCAGTGACAGGGATTTCCATGAAGGGGTACAGGCCATTCTTGGGTGGACCTGGGAAGACTGGGTCGCCATCCCAGTAAAATCCCTCACTGAGAGAGAAACAAGTGTTAGGGACCAGCCCTGAGAAGGGCAGCAGCCCGAGACCTAGGAGGTCGGGAAGACTCAGCAAGGCCAGAGCAACTATGCCTGCAGACCTGGCTCGGGGCCTCTGTCTCCCATCAGAGGGCAGAGGGCGGTGGTGGGCAGATGAGAGCTGAGTGGACAGAAGGCATCACCTTTCAGCCCTGCAGGACCTTGGGCACGTGACCCTACAAGCCCATATTTTTTCAGCTGTTCCGTGGAGCCCACAACCTCTGGGCCCCACTTCCTTCACGTGGATCAGGAGCAATTCATGCGATCACTCATTCTTTAGGTCATCCTTGTGCCCTTCAGTTCTGATTCCAAGAACCCCGAGCAGGGCTGGGACCAGAATGAGGCAACTGAGATACTTGCCTTCACACAAAACTGCGCACTTGTAAAAATCTCAGTAACAATTTAATGAGATTTTCACACTTTTCAAATAAAAAAAAAAAAAAGCAAAAAACATCGTGATGAACAGAATCACAAAATTCTATATAAAGACAGAGCAGTATTACAAAATCCTCAGACCCAGGGAGACTGAGGACACGGAGGCCTTGGTGCTGCCTTCTGAGCCCAGTGCAGCTGCCCTACAGCTGCTACTGCGCATGTCCAGGCCTCAGTTGTTCTTTCTGTAAGATGGGTGCTCAGTGCGTGCCCTCAGGGCTGGCCATGAGGGGCGTGCCTGAGGTGGTCCTCAGGGAGGGAGCTGGGATGGGGGCTGGCCCGAGGCAGGTGCTCACGAGCAGTAGCCAAACTGGTCCAGGACGTGTGTGAAGATTTCCTGTTGTGCCGACAGGGATCTGGACCCTCGCCACACGAACTGCAGCTGCTGCAAACCCAGAGGGAAGGGAGTGAGGGCACAGGGGTGACACGGCTGCCAGCTCCCCCCCAGGCCCCGCCTGAGTCTCCTCGCCGCCCCCGTTGCTCTCAGGGGTTCAGGTCAAGATCCTCCTCTGCTGCCCCCTCCTCAAGATTCGCCCTGACCTCCCAAAGCCACAGGAGGCGGAGGAATCGGCCCTCCAGATGGTGCCTGTCTGCACCTTCATCTGACCCTCCTCAGGGCAGGACTCTCTGTCAGGACCTGCCATCCAGGCTGTCTGTAACTCGGCTTGAATGCCTGCAGACACCGGGAGCTCATCACTATTACTAAAGGTACTGCTGCTTTTTTCAGTTCTGATGGTGAGAAAGTGGCTGAGTAGATGCGGCTCACCACTCACCCGGTTATCCTGCATGGCCTCCTTCAGGTCGTAGTCGATCCTGGAGATGACGTGGGCATTGAAGCCCGCCAGGGCAAAGAGGGTGGGGGTCGTGGAGGATGCACCAAACGGGTCCACCTGCCAGGAGAACTGTGGCCGGACCCCAAATGTTTCATAGAGAAAGCCGTGTCCTTCTGCAAAGAGACAGCCAGGCGGTTGGACTTGGGGTGGGCTCTGAGAACTCAGGGACCAGTGGGAGCAGCAGAGGAGGTGCAGGAAGCAGAGGAGACCAAGGAGGAGCAGCTGGAGAAGAGGCGGAAGACTTGGGGATGGGGGGTCTGAGATGGGGGTTCAGCAATCTGTGAAGGGCACACCCTGTCCCCATATCATCTGCCTGAGGAGGGCAGGTCTGATGTCCCCTAATTCCACACTCAGAATCCTCACTTCAGTCAGGGAATATTGACCCAGACCCAAGGGATGACTTAGCACTGGTCCCACAGGTCATGGAAAGATCACCCACCTCTGCCTGATTCTTGTTTTCTCCACCTCTGTGGGAACTAGAAGTGGGCATGCAAATAGTTATAGCTGAAAAGATGTATGGGCTTAACTGGCTTGAGTTTCAGGGCAAGAATTCACACATTTTCTATTTTAAGAAGATTCAGCAAGCAATGTCCCCTTGTACCCCTTTTCTTTCCTGATGACTGGAGCTGTAGCAGCCATTCTGTGATCATGTGGGAGAGGATATGAGAATATGAGAAACATCAGTGGGCTGCAGAATCCGTCCCTAAATCCTCCCCCTTCTTTGTAAGGAAGCAGTAAATATCTTAATGACAGCTCAGTGTACCTCAGGTTTTTTCAACACTGTTAGAAAATCTTCCTGAGGTCCAGATGAACAGGTGATTAATGCATAAAACAATTAATCTTTGCCCAACATATACTCTCCCCTCTGCCTTTTAGGAACAGAACCACACAGCCCCTCCTAATTAGGACAGGGTAATAGACTCCCGGCAGGAGCCTGCATTCCCCTGCCTCCTGAGGATGACAGACCACGTGATGAGGTTCTGAACAGTGGATGTGCCCAGAAGTGATGAAGGTAGTTCAGGGTCACCTTTTCGAGGATGCACTGCCCTCTTCCCTTCATTCCCCTCCCCTTCCCAACTGAGATGATATTCCAGGGGGGTGAGGCACCTTCAGCCATGCAAGGAAGACAGGGACACCCTGTGGGGTGGCAGAGCAAAACACACCAGCTACTGGAAGCCTCATTACTCTGTGGAGCAGTGACCCCTGATGGCCCAGAACAGCCCTCAGTGTAGACTCCATGCCCCACCCCCTCGCTGAGAGAAGTAACCTTCCCTCTTGCTTGAGTCACTGTCACTCAGTCACCTTCTTGCAGCTGAACCAGCGTCCTAATGAGCACAAAGACCAGGTCAAGACCTCCCTGCCCAGTAATGGAGGGCGGGGCAAGAGTGCAGGGGCCAAGGTGCCCGAGAGGCCAAGGGGACACTGGAATTGTGGTCTCCGCCTCAGCTGGAGAGACCTGCTTCCTTCCTCCTCAGGAGAATGTTAAGCAGTTTTTAACTCTGCTGAGGAGGAGTCAGAGAGAAGCAGGGAGGTGGAACAGAGGGGCACCCAGGAGACAGGGGATTACTGGTATTGGGAGGGGGAGGGGGTGGGCACAGGCCGAGAGCTGGGGCAGGAATAACCAGGACAGCAGGGTCCTCTCAGGACTGCCCCAGGCGTGTCCTTCCCTCTTGGGGACATTTGCTTCTGTCACTGCAGTTATGGGAGCCCCAGCCCCCATGTGACCTGAGCTGGGCTCCCTCTCAGAGGATGGGGTCACTGGGGGCACCCTTTTGTGTCCCACCTCTCTTCCAGGCCTCTGCTGAGAATCCCAGCTGAGAAGTGTCACCTCAGGGAGAGGATGAGCTCGCATCCCCAGGGCCTGATGCCCACACTCAGCTCGTCCTGTCCTCTGAGCTGCTGGGAAAACCGCCATTCCCCCATTGAGATATTCTATCTAAAACTAAGTCTCGAGAGTGTTTATCAAGACCTAGGAGAATGAAAACACAGTGACTCAAAACCTATGGGATGCAGTAAAAGCAGTGCTAAAAGGGAGGTTTATACCAATACAAGCCTACCTCAAGAAACAAGAGAACCATCAAATACACAATCTAACTTTGCACTAAAGCAACAGAAAAGAAGAACAAAACCCCCCCAAAGTTAGTAGAAGGAAAGAAATCATAAACATCAGAGCAGATAAATGAAAAAAAAAAAAAGAAATAGACAATAGGAAAGATCAATACAACAAAAATCTGATTCTTGGAGAAGCTAAACAAAATTGATAAATCATTAGCCAGACTTATCAAAAATAATAGAAAGATTCAAATCAATAAAATTGAAAATGAAAAATTAGTTATATCAGACAACACAGAAATACAAAAGATCATAAGAGACTACTATGAGGAAATATATGCCAATAAAATGGATAACATGGAAGAAATGTACACATTCTTAGAAAAATACTCCTTTCCAAAACTGAACCAGAAAGAAATAGAAAATATGAACAGGCCAGTCACAAGCACAGATTCCCAAAACTGTATTCACAAAATTTTCCAACAGAGAAACACCCAGGGCAAGAGAACTTCACAGGCGAATTCTGTCAAAAGTTTTGAAAACAGCTGTTACCTATCCTGCTCAAACTCTTCCAGAAAATTGCACAGGAAAAAATCATCCCAGTTCATTATACATGGCCACCATCACCCGGATAACAAAACCAGACAAAGATGGCACAAAAAAGAAACTTACATGCCAATATCACTGGTGAAAATAGATGTAAAAATACTCAACAAAATTCTAGCCAACTGAATCGAACAACACATTAAAAAGATCATACTTCATGATGAAGTAGACTTTATCTCAGGGGTGCAAGGATTCTCCAATATACAGAATATCACCATCACACAAGAGACAAATCAATCAATATGACATGCCATCTTAACAAAATGAAAGATAAAAGCCACGTGGTCATCTCAGTAGATTAAGAGAAAGCTTTTGACAAAATTCTACACTTATTTATTATAACTCTTCAGACAGTAGACATACAAGGAGCACACCTAACACAATAAAGGACTTACACGACAAAGCCAGAGCAAGCACTGTTCTCAACAGTGAGAAACGGAAAGCATTTCCTCTAAGATGAGGAATAAGACAAGGGAGAAGGCAATGGCAAGCCACTCCAGTACTCTTGCATAGAAAATCCCATGGATGGAGGAGTCTGGTGGGCTGCATTCCATGGGGTCTCTACTAGTCAGTCGCGACTGAGCGACTTCACTTTCACTTTTCACTTTCACGCAATGGAGAAGGAAATGGAAACCCACTCCAGTGTTCTTGCCTGGAGAATCCCAGGGACGGGGGAGCCTGGTGGGCTGCTGTTTATGGGGTCGCACAGAGTCGGACACGACTGAAGCGACTTAGCAGCAGCAGCCCACTCTTGCCACTATTATTCAACATAGTTTGGGAAGTCTTAGCTACAGCAATCAGAGAAGAAGAAAAAAAAAAGAATCCAGACAGGAAAAGAAGTAAAATTCTCACAGTTTGCTGTTAACACGATAATATACAGAGAAAACTCTAAAGATGCCACCAGAAAATTACTAGAGGGAATCAGTGAATGTAGTAAAGCTCAGTTCAGTTCAGTTCAGTCGTTCAGTTGTGTCTGACTCTTTGCGACCCCATGAATCGCAGCACGCCAGGCCTCCCTGTCCATCAACTCCCAGAGTTCACCCAGACTCACGTCCATCGAGTCAGTGATGCCATCCAGCCATCTCATCCTCTGTCATCCCCTTCTCCTCCTGCCCCCAATCCCTCCCAGCATCAGAGTCTTTTCCAATGAGTCAACTCTTCGCATGAGGTGGCCAAAGTACTGGAGTTTCAGCTTTAGTATCATTCCTTCCAAAAAACACCCAGGGCTGATCTCCTTTAGAATGGACTGGTTGGATCTCCTTGCAGTCCAAGGGACTCTCAAGAGTCTTCTCCAACACCACAGTTCAAAAGCATTAATTCTTTGGTGCTCAGCTTTCTTCACAGTCCAACTCTCACATCCATACATGACCACTGGAAAAACCATAGCCTTGACTAGACAGACCTGCGGGGAGCGAGCTCCGCCTCTGGCAAAGGTCATGAGGAAGGAGGCTTGGCATACGCAAAGGCGGGATCAAGCCTCAGGAGTCTCCCTGGAAATTCTCGAGCAATCTACCCCCAAAACCAGAGTCTGCCTACTTTCTGTTTTGTGCTTTCACCTACACTTCTGACTTTACGGGGGGCTGTCCCCCACTACCTCTCTGAAAAAAGAGTTAGCTTATAGCTCCAGTTAATAATTCCTGGGTGTGACAGTGTTTCAACCTACAAACTCCCTTGGAAGTCCTCTAGCCTGCCTGAATAGGTTCTTCCGGCCACATGTGATTGCTCAGAGCCTCCAAACTGTGAGAGGCATGAGATGTTCTAAACTGTCTAAATACAGATTCCTTTGAGCAGTCAAAAGATTGATTAGAAATTGTATTGGTGAAGGGATTTTCACTTGTTGGGCCAATGTTTGCTGCTAAGTCTCCATATCCCTTACCTGCTGTGTCCCTGGCAGTGTATTGATTAATATAATTGGTTTAAATAGTAGCTTTAATGTTTGTAACCTGGGACCCTTGAATTAATTCTTTTTCTTGTTATAGCCCACCACACCTTTGCTCTGTAGGAATGCAACTTTATCTAATGCTTTTTGGAGGCTGGCGCCTGACTTTAGAATAATCACCTTTAGAGAAAAAGGCCTCCGGGCCAGAAGATGATGCAAATCACCTAAACTTTTGCATATGATAAGTTTGCAGGAAGAAAGCCTGGCTTACTGCATGACTCTACCCCTTCCCCCATTATCCTCTATGCATAACTTAAGGTATAAAAACTACTTTGGAAAATAAAGTGCGGGCCTTGTTCACCGAAACTTGGTCTCACCATGTCGTTCTTTCTCTTACCTTCTGGCTGAATTATTCAGCCTCTTTTCTACACTGAATTTCCTCACTGAGCTATCCTTATTTCAGCCTCTTTTCTCCACTGAATTTTCCTACTGAGCTATCCTCATTCTATTACTCTTTATATCCTTAATTAACGTTTAATTAAGCAATTGTTTCCTGATCTTCGCCGACGCCGTCCCCGCTTCGAATTCCCTGGATCAGCCGGGGCTGGTCCCCGGCACAGACCTTTGTTGGCAAAGTAATGTCTCTGCTTTTGAATATGCTATCTAGGTTGGTCATAACTTTCCTTCCAAGGAGTAAGTGTCTTTTAATTGCATGGCTGCAGTCACCATCTGCAGTGATTTTGGAGCCCCAATAAGCAGGGTGACAGTATACACCCTTGATGTACTATTTTTCCTATTTGGAACCAGTCTGTTGTTCCATGTCCAGTTCTAACTCTTGCTTCCTGACCTGCATATAGGTTTCTCAAGAGGCACATCAGGTGGTCTGGTATTCCCATCTCTTTCAGAATTTTCCACAGTTTCTTGTGATCCACATAGTCAAAGGCTTTGGCATAGTCAATAAAGCAGAAATAGATGTTTTTCTGGAACTCTCTTGCTTTTTCCATGATCCAGCGTATGTTGGCAATTTGATCTCTGGTTCCTCTGCCTTAAAACCAGCTTGAACATCTGGAAGTTCACAGTTCATGTATTGCTGAATCCTGGCTTGGAGAATCTTGAGCATTACTTTACTAGCGTGTGAGATGAGTGCAATTGTATGGTAGTTTAAACATTCTTTGGCATTGCCTTTCTTTGGGATTGGAATGAAAACTGACCTTTCCCAGTCCTGTGGCCACTGCTGAGTTTTCCAAATTTGCTGGCATATTGAGTGCAGCACTTTGACAGCATCATCTTTTAGGATTTGGAATAGCTCAACTGGAATTCCATCACCTCCACTAGCTTTGTTCATAGTGATGCTTTCTAAGGCCCACTTGACTTCACATTCCAGGATGTCTGGCTCTAGGTCAGTGATCACACCATCGTGATTATCTTGGTCATGAAGATCTTTTTTGTACAGTTCTTCTGTGTGTTCTTGCCACCTCTGCTTAATATCTTCTGCTTCTGTTAGGTCCATGCCATTTCTGTCCTTTATCGAGCCCATCTTTGCATGAAATGTTCCCTTGGTATCTCTAATTTTCTTGAAGAGATCTCTAGTCTTTCCCATTCTGTTGTTTTCTTCTATTTCTTTGCATTGATCACTGAAGAAGGCTTTCTTATCTCTTCTTGCTATTCTTTGGAACTCTGCATTCAGATACTTATATCTTTCCTTTTCTCCTTTGCTTTTCACTTCTCTTCTTTTCACAGCTATCTGTAAGGCCTCCCCAGACAGCCATTTTGCTTTTTTTGCATTTCTTTTCCATGGGGATGGTCTTGATCCCTGTCTCCTGTATAGTGTCATGAACCTCAGTCCATAGTTCATCAGGCACTCTGTCTATCAGATCTAGTCCCTTAAATCTATTTCTCAGTTCCACTGTATAATCATAAGGGATTTGATTTAGGTCATACCTGAATGATCTAGTGGTTTTCCCTACTTTCTTCAATTTAAGTCTGAATTTGGCAATAAGGAGCTCATGATCTGAGCCACAGTCAGCTCCTGGTCTTGTTTTTGCTGACTGTATAGAGCTTCTCCATCTTTGGCTACAAAGAATATAATCAATCTGATTTTGGTGTTGCCAAATTTGCCTGTTACTCCAGGTGTTTCTTGACTTCCTACTTTTGCATTCCAGTCCCCTATAATGAAAAGGACATCTTTTTTGGGTGTTAGTTCTAAAAGGTCTTGTAGGTCTTCATAGAACCGTTCAACTTCAGCTTCTTCAGCGTTACTGGTTGGGGCACAGACTTGGATTACTGTGATATTGAATGGTTTGCCTTGGAAATGAATAAAGATCATTCTGTCATTTTTGAGATTGCATCCAAGTACTGCATTTCAGACTATTTTTGACCATGGTGGCTTCTCCATTTCTTCTAAGGGATTCCTGCCCGCAGTAGTAGATGTAATGGTCATCTGAGTTAAATTCACCCATTTCAGTCCATTTTAGTTCGCTGATTCCTAGAATGTCGACGTTCACTCTTGCCATCTCCTGTTTGACCACTTCAAATTTGCCTTGATTCATGGACCTGACATTCCAGGTTCCTATGCAATATTGCTCTTTACGGCATTGGACCTTGCTTCTATCACCAGTCACATCCACAGCTGGGTATTGTTTTTGCTTTGGCTCTATTCCTTCATTCTTTCTGGAGTTGTTTCTCCACTGATCTCCAGTAGCATATTGGCCACTTAGTGATTGGGGAGTTCCTCTTTCAGTATCCCATCCTTTTGCCTTTTCATACTGTTCATAGTAAAGTTACAGGATATAAAAGTAATAAACTGAAATCCCTTGAACTCCTATACCCTAATAATGAAAGGCACATTGTACTCCTAATGTTCACTGTAGGATGATTTGCAATAGCTAGGATATGGAAGCAGCCTAGATATCTGTTGACATGGATAAAGAAGTTGTGATACATATATGCAATGGAATATTACTCAGCCATAAAACGGAACACATTTGGAGGAAAGGAAACCCCAATGCCATTGTGATGTCCTACACACAGTGCCTCTTTAGTGGAGTGAGAATGGGTAGAGCTCAGCACACACTGCAGTCAATCCTGGCTCATCCACTGACTCTTTGTCCTTCTTGTATTCTCTATTCTGCTTGTATTCTCTATTCTATACTCTATTCTGCAAAGGAGCCTGAGAGCCATGATGCCCCTGCACACCCTGCCTTTACTGGTGAGTGAGGTGATATGTTATGACCAACCTAGATAGCATATTCAAAAGCAGAGACATTACTTTGCCAACAAAGGTCCATCTAGT
Organism: Bos grunniens; assembly: GCF_055505025.1. NCBI lineage: Eukaryota > Metazoa > Chordata > Mammalia > Artiodactyla > Bovidae > Bos > Bos grunniens. The sequence continues at coordinate 4,714,102 of NC_141170.1, forward strand.
CAAGGCTATGGTTTTTCCAGTGGTCATGTATGGATGTGAGAGTTGGACTGTAAAGAAGGCTGAGCACCGAAGAACTGATGCTTTTGCACTGTGGTGTTGGAGAAGACTCTTGAGAGTCCCTTGGATTGCAAGGAGATCCAACCAGTCCATTCTGAAGATCAGCCCTGGGATTTCTTTGGAGGGAATGATGCTAAAGCTGAAACTCCAGTACTTTGGCCACCTCATGCGAAGAGTTGACTCATTGGAAAAGACTCTGATGCTGGGAGGGATTGTGGGCAGGAGGAGAAGGGGATGACAGAGGATGAGGTGGCTGGATGGCATCACTGACTCGATGGAGGTGAGTCTGAGTGAACTCTGGGAGTTGGTGATGGACAGGGAGGCCTGGCATGCTGCGATTCATGGGGTCGCAAAGAGTCGGACACGACTGAGCGGCTGAACTGAACTGAGGTGATATGTGTAGAGAACACTTGTTAAATGGAGAGGAATGTGCCCACTAGTTGCCATGTGAGTGGTGGTGCAGGGGATGGTGGTGATAATGGTGGTGCTGATGGTGGTGATAATGGTGGTGATAATGGTGGTGCTGATGGTGGTGCTGATGGTGGTGATGATGGCGGTGCTGATGGTGGTGATAATGGTGGTGCTGATGGTCGCAGTGACACTGGTGTTGGAGGTGGTGCAGGTGTGGATGGTGATGGTGGTGGGAATGGTTGTGATGGTGATCGTGTTGAAGGTGCTGGTGTTAGAAGTGATACAATGATGTGCTGAGCTGTTAGTGGTGGTGATGGTGCTAGTGCTGGTGGGTGAGGTGATGGCAGAGATGGCATCTGGCCTTTACTGATCATTTACTAGGGACCCACACACTGTACACTATGTGCTCTGTTGGAATTATCCCAATTTAATCCCGATAACCTGATGCTGGGAGGGATTGAGGGCAGGAAGAGAAGGGGACGACAGAGGATGAGATGGTTGGATGGCATCACCGACTCAGTGGACATGGGTTTGGGTGGACTCTGGGAGTTGGTGATGGAGAGGGAGGCCTGGTGTGCTGTGGTTCATGGGGTCACAAAGAGTCGGACATGACTGAGCAACTGAACTGAACTGAAAGGAATCTCCATAACACCACTTTGAGGTAGACCTTCCATCACTACTGAGCACTTTCACAGAGGAGGGAACCGAGCCCTAATGAGGCTGCATCACATGCCAGGGTCACAGTGTTGGGAGTTAGCAGAGTCAGGAGTCAGCCAGGCTGGCTTGTCTAGAATCCACACCCTCATCCCCTGCACTCAGGCACAGACATGGACATGGTGCCAGCAGTCACAGTGCTGACTGGTCACAGTCTCCTGCTGAGAGGGGAAGATGGAGCCTAGGACCAGGGCTCAGACACCCAGTCCCAGCCCCACAGGAGGCCACAGGGACCCTGATCTGGGGAAGGGTAATCAAACCTGTGAGCTGGAGGATCTGGTCATCAAAGTGGGTCACGGCCTCGTCATGCATGACCTGGCCTCCGAGGACAAATTCCAGGCGACCTGTGGCCACAAGCTGGCGGACCTTGGGATAGTGGGCAGAGAGAAAAGGCCAGGTTACACCTTCCAGGCTGAGCCAGTTGTAGTTTCTGGGCACATGCCTATAACATCTCATGGTCCTTCCTTCAAACTCTACAGCCTCATTTATTCTGCAAAAGCAGAACACTGTCTGTCCTGGTCAGCACTGCGTCCAGCTCCGAGAACAGCACCTGTCCCTGGCTGCTGCTTCATCAGGCATATACACAGATACATATGTTCACAGCTTTCGCTTTTGAATGATGCCAAGATTATGGAAAACTTGCAGGAACTGTACCAAAAAACTCCCATAAATCCTTCTCCAGATTATCTCATTGCTAATATTTTTTACCTCTTTCTGTTAACACTCTCCCATGTCATTACACACAGTATGGTTTTTCTAAACCATTTGAAAGTACAAGTTATCAACTCTATGCCTTTATCTGAATAGTTTAGGTCATTTTTGAAAGAAAAAGATAATTACAACTGCTATATAATGATCAAAACTCAGGCTATTTCACATTAATAACGTGTGCATGCATTCATGTTTAGTTTCTCAGTAATGTCCAACTCTTTGCGACTCCATGGGCTGTGCCCCACTGGGCTCCTCTGTCCATGGGATTCTCCAAGCAAGAATACTGGAGTTTATCCTCTAATTTCCAACACTTTCTGAGTATTTCTGTTTCATAATTTTTATGGTTTCAGGCTGGTACGTTTGTAGAATGCTCTTCCAATTGCATTTGTCACATGTCTGTCTAACAGATATTTTAGAACACAGGAATGAAGGAAATTTCCTGGGGCTTCAGTGTGTAGGATGCACTTTCAGTGCTGAGGATGTGACTCTGATCCCTTCTTGGGCTTCCCTGGTGTCTCAGATGGTGGGGAATCTGCCTACAGTGCAGGAGACTCAGGTTTGATCCCTGTGTTGGGAAGACCCCCTGGAGAAGTGAATGGCTATCCACTCCAATATTCTTATTGGAAAATTCCATGTAGAGAGAAGACTGGCAGGATGCAGTCCATGGGATTGGAAGCAGTTGGACACGACTGAGTTACTTTCCTTTTTACTTTAACTAGGGAGCTAACAACCCACAGACCTCATGGTGCAAACAATAAAGTATATCCATGAAAGAAGGGAAGAATGGGAGCATGAATACAGTCAGAGACCGTGCCACTGAGCACACCATGCTCTTGGTAGACTGCGGCTTGGATCTGATCTGAAAGTACTGTCTTTGCAGATCGTTCATTGAGAAATGTGGAACGACACCTACTGTGTACTGTTTCAAATGCGCACCTGCTTCATATTGGGCCCCATCCAGGAACTGGGATTCAGCCCAAACAAATCACGGAAAATTGCTAGTTTCCAGGGACATATTATTGAATTTCCTGTCTAGGTCTTAGCCAGCACACCTAACTGTGAGAGTAAGAGTAAGAGTAAGTGATTTGGGTCTGGGCGTGTCCGTGTAAAGAAGGAAAAACTGCCCAGTGGACACCAGAGAGCAAGGCTCTGATTCACAATACTGACCCAGAATCCATCTGTCAGGTATAAGCTGTGTGACCTTGAGCCAGATGCCTGCCCTCTCTGAACCTGGACCAGCTCTGTGCAGTAGGATAAGGGTCCTCACCGTGCAGGCCGTGGGGAGGAGTCAGTAGAGTAACCTGTACAAACCTGAGCCCAGCACCTGGCCCGCGGCAGAGCCCATCAGATGGGAGGCTCGTTCTCTCGGCTCCACAGGCTGCAGGGTCACATCCCCTCTGTGGATCTGGTGGACACCGGCTTCACCATCTGAGCTCTCTGCCTTGAGCAGGTGGCTGAGCCTCTGACTTCCACCGTCAGCGACTGCTCTGAGGGCAGGTGATGCCTGGAGGGGACCACGCCCCAAGCACCCTAGGTGCTTACATCCTGGGCACATTCTGGGCACAGCCTCTCTGAAGAGGGAGGTCACTCCTGCTTCCAGATGTGGGACCTGCAGCTGCAGAGCCAGCCCCACCTGTGACTATATGGGGATCGGGGGAGGACCTGGCCCCAGGCTGCCCCTCCAAGGACCAGGGCCTCTGACCCCCTGTGACACGGAGTTAATCAGCCCCAGAGGTAAATCCACAGGGATTCCTGCACCCCTGGCTGGTCCTGGGCTCTGGTGCCCATGAGGGCACCATGAGATCCACAAATGAAGTCAGAAGGTGTGCACACAGGTCACCCCAGAGTGCCCAGTGTCAGAGGTGACCCCATTCACACCAGCTGAGTGCCTGGCTGGGCTGCCAGAGCCGCAATTATTCAGGAGAAACCAGAAAGGCAGGATCAAACACGAACCTGTCCCCTGGGTGTGGGGCTGACCGCAAACCTGTACTAAATGGGCCCTGGGCACAGCCTCGCCGGGTTGTGGCCTCCTGGTTTATGCAGCCCTGCCCTGGCCTCATGGAGCGCAACCCAGGAGCTTCCTGAAGGGTCGTCCCTGGGACCCCGAGGGCATCTGCTCTCATCTTCCTGGTGAGGACCCCCTGAGGGCAGCATTACCTGGCCTTTCTGCTTGTCCGAGGCGACGCCATCCCACCACAGCCGGAAATATTCCTGTTCCACAGCAATGAACCTGCGCTTCTTCTCAAGGGTTAGTTCCTCCACCACGGAGTTGTAGACGTTGGCAACATAAGCCTGCATGTTCTCCTGGGGTGGGGAGGGGGAGAGACCATCACTCCAGACCCGTGGGGGAAACCAGAGGGCATGGACCAGGGACCAACGAGGAACGTCCAGGGAGACACAGTGTCCAGGGGCCACTGGCACTCCCCACAAGCCTGTCCAGGCCCTGCAGTTGGGTCCCCCTCCTCCTCAAACAAGGGAGCCTGGTATCCACTCTGTGATGGACACACGGTGAGCCCTGCACTGAGAGAAGGACCCGGGCAGACAACCTTTGATGGGAGCCTTCCCCTGAGGAGAGTCATGAGGAGACAGACACTCTACATGACAGAGGATCGTGCCAGTCCAGCCAAGTCCACGGGCCAGCCCAGAGGGGCGTGCTGACCACTCCTGCCTTGGAGGACAGACCAGTCGACAACGGGGCCCTGGGAGTGAGATCCAGGGACCCTGATGGGCCTTCTTGGGATGAAATGATGGGGAAGTGTGTGTCAAGAGCTGAGGCTGAGAGGAGCTGACAGCTCGAGCATCTCTCTGGATCTATCTCCCACTGCACACTGAGGCTGGGAGTCCCCAGAATGGAGCTCTGTCTGCTCCCATCTGGGTCAGGCTGCTCACTGTGGTTCCCAGAGATGCTGATAAAGGAATGCAAGGAGCCTTGGGCAGGGGGTGAGGGGGCAAGGCAGCGATGTATGCTGACTTGGGCAGCACCCCACCCCAGGCCTCAGTGTCCCATCTCTAAACTGGGGGTGACAAGCATGCTTCCCCACACATCAGCAGTTCCACATGCAGGTGGAACCACCCACAGAGGCTGCCCAGTGACCTGAGACCAGACTCAACCCTCAGCCTCAGGGCCTCTTGCTGCCTGACTCCCTTTAAAATGAGTGACTCGCTTACTAACGTTTCACGGAAAGTATTGTATCCATGATCACAGAGTGGTCCTATTCATTTATTTCCTTCCTCCTCCCAGAAAAGAGCTTGTGTAGGCCTGGGTAATCATTTCAGTTACCTGCCCCAGAAACTTATGGAAATCAGTCCTGACCTCTTTTCCTCTGCCCTGGTTCATTCGTTCACTCCAGGAATATTTGAGGACACCTTCCACCCATTGCAGCCGGGGACGCATTCTCACCCCTGCCCAGAGCAGCCCATGTTTTTGCTCATCGTGTCCGACTCTTTGAGGCCCCATCGACTGTATCCCGCCAGGCTCCTCTGTCCATGGAATTCTCCAGGCAAGAACACTGGTGTGGGTTGCCATTGCATTCTCCAGGGGAACTTCCTGACCCAGGGATCAAAGCTGGGTCTCCGTCACTGTAGGCAGATTCTTTACCATCTGAGCCACCAGGAAAGCCCTCAGCCAGTCCATAGCTGAGTAGTGATGGCGTCCAGGCTGAGACTCCTTATGGCACAAACCCATTACATGAACCCACTCTGGAGTCCAGATGGAAAAAGGACCGCAGCTTCAAGAGGTGTGTGGGGTCACTCGGGCCACCTACCTGTATGGTGTGCAGCCAGCCCACATCCATGTGGCTGTGGGGAACCACGAAGACTCTTAGTTGGGGCTCAGGCTGAGCCCACGGGGGCCACATCAGGCCCAACTGCAGGAGCAGAGGCAGCCAGCCCCGCGGCTCCATCTCCTCGGCCAGCTCAGGGGCTGGAGGACGTCTGCCTGCCTGCAGGGCCCAGCCTCCTGCCAGCTGACTGGGCCACCACCCTTGGTGGATGCAGTGGGAAGGAAACCAGAGTGACACCCACACAGATGCTGTCACCTGAGCAGTGCAGGCAGGTGGCACTCGCTCACTGCCCAGCAGCACTCTGCTCCCATCTGCGGTGTCCTGACCATGCACCTTTAGACAAACCCCAAATACCACCTCCCCTGGGGGGACTGCCAGCTTCCCTCTGGCCAGGCCTGGCTCTCCTCACCCCAGTCCTCATGCCTTTCCCTTAGGCCTCTCCCAGTGGTATTTCCCACTGGGCATCTTACCCATCCCTGCCCCCAACCCACTGGTCTGGCTCCTTGACACTGCCCTGCAAAACGTAACACTCAGTGTGGGGCCTGCCACCACCAGGAGGCCCACCGTGATACACTCTCCTTCACATGAAACCCCAGACTGAGCCTGGCAATAGCAATTGTAATCTCTTTTTTAAGGAGAAAAATGGGCTTTCATAAATAGGACCCGACTACTTGAGGTTGCAGTGCCAAAGAATGCTCAAACTACTGCACAATTGCACTCATCTCACACGCTAGTAAAGTAATGCTCAAAATTCTCCAAGCCAGGCTTCAGCAATACGTGAACCATGAACTTCCAGATGTTCAAGTTAGTTTTAGCAAAGGCAGAGGAACCAGAGATCAAATTGCCAACATCCACTGGATCATGGAAAAAGCAAGAGAGTTCCAGAAAAACATCTATTTCTGCTTTATTGACTATGCCAAAGCCTTTGACTATGTGGATCACAATAAACTGTGGAAAATTCTGAAAGAGATGGGAATACCAGACCACCTGATCCACCTCTTGAGAAATCTGTATGTAGGTCAGGAAGCAACAGTTAGAATTGGACATGGAACAACAGACTGGTTCCAAATAGGAAAAGGAGTTCGTCAAGGCTGTATATTGTCACCCTGCTTACTTAACTTCTATGCAGAATACATCATGAGAAATGCTGGGCTGGAAGAAGCACAAGCTGGAATCAAGATTGCTGGGAGAAATATCAATAACCTCAGATAAGCAGATGATACCACCCTTATGGCAGAAAGTGAAGAGGAACTCAAAAGCCTCTTGATGAAAGTGAAAGTGGAGAGTGAAAAAGTTGGCTTAAAGCTCAATATTCAGAAAACTAAGATCATGGTATCTGGTCCCATCACTTCATGGGAAATAGATGGGGAACCAGCAGAAACATTGTCAGACTTCATTTTTCTGGGCTCCAAAATCACTGCAGATGGTGATTGCAGCCATGAAATTAAAAGACTCTTACTCCTTGGAAGGAAAATTATGACCAACCTAGATAGTATATTCAAAAGCAGAGACATTACTTTGCCAACAAAGGTCTGTCTAGTCAAGGCTATGGTTTTTCCAATGGTCATGTATGGATGTCAGAGTTGGACTGTGAAAGCTGAGTGCCAAAGAACTGATGCTTTTGAACTTTGGTGTTGGAGAAGATGCTTGAGAGTCCCTTAGACTACAAAGAGATCCAACCAGTCCATTCTGAAGGAGATCAGTCCTGGGTGTTCATTGGAAGGAATGATGCTAAAGCTGAAACCCCAATACTTTGGCCACCTCATGCGAAGAGTTGACTCATTGGAAAACACTCTGATGCTGGGAGGGATTGGGGGCAGGAGGAGAAGGGGATGACAGAGGATGAGATGGCTGCATGGCATCACCGACTTGATGGACATGAGTTTGGGTGAACTCCGGGAGTTGGTGATGGATGGGGAGGCCTGGCGTGCTGCAATTCATGGGGTCGCAAAGAGTTGGACACGACTGAGCGACTGAACTGAACTGAACCCCAGGTTGCACAACTAGTGGAGGAGCAAGAAGGCCTGAAACTCAAAATTAAGTCTGGATCAGGGCTGGTGACCTTGGCAAGAAGACTAAGCTCTCTGGGTCTCGGCAGCCCACCTGTAAAATGGGACGCCCTTAGAGGAGCTGGGCCCTGAGGGAATGCACGCGAGATGACAACACAGGGCCTCCTTCCTGGAGGACGGTGGGCGCGGTGATGCACCTGCAGGGGCCAGAGTGTTGCCTAGGGGTCTCTGTACCCTCGCTCAGGAGCAAGGGAGTGGGCTCTTCTGTCTGACACCCAAATGCCTGAGTGGCTCTTAATATCACTGCCAGACCTGAGACTCACTCTCCCTTCTGGCCACCTTTTCCTCTCCTCCAGCATACACATCTGGAGAACACGGTCTCCAAGCAGGTCTCCATCCTCTCTCTCCCATCCCCTCCCTGGTACCCACCTGACCTGACCTGACCTGACCTGCACCTTCCTCCCATGGAGGGTCTTAAACAGCAGACATGTATTATCTCACAGATCTGGAGACCAGAAGACTCCCAGAGAGTTAGGGCAGCTTCTGTAAGAGCCTCGAGGCTGGCTGTCCTTCACTGGTGGCTTGCTAAACCGCTTTAGTCAAGTCCAATTCTTGGGGACCCTATAGACTCCAGTCCTCTGTCCATGGGACTCTCCAGACAAGAACACTGGAGTGTGTTGCCACGCCCTCTTTAGGGTATCTATCCAACCCAGGGATCTAACTTGAATCGTTTATATCCCTGGCATTGGCAGGCAGGTTCTTAACCAGTAGGTGGCTCAGATGGTAAAGAATCCGCCTGCAAGCCAGGAGACCTGGGTTCAATCCCTGGATAGGGAAGATCCCCTCGAGAAGGGAATGGCTACTCACTCCAGTATTCTTGTCTTGAGAATTCCATGGACAGGGGAGCCTGGTGGGCTACCGTCCTGTGGATCACAAAGAGTCAGACATGACTGAGTGACTAACACACTTCAAGAGAAGGTAGCATTTCCTTGCAGAGACAGGCTACAGCACAGGAGCGGTTCTTTCTGGTCAGGCTCTGTCATGCCCAGTGGTCCAGAGGAAGAGGCTACTGAGGTTCTGGGACACGTGACCTTGGTTCCTGGCAGCAAAGTGCTGTCAAGTAAAAGGGCCCACACACATGTGTTCAGCGCCAACGAGATGCACCATGAACTGCACCATGAACGCTGAGCCCGGGCACCATGAGAACACATGGTCTTGGCAGGACCCCGCAGCGGTGCCAGCTTGTCCCCAGTGTCACACGTGGGCACGTGGCCTGTGACCTCTTCCTGATCTGAGCCATAGTGAATCGTGAGAGCGTGAAGCGTGCCTTGTGCTGGGTGTTCCAGAGAAGGAACAGCCCGACCCTACTCTGTGCTGCGTGGGAGTCCGCACGATGGACCCACCAGCACCACTTCCGTGTGTTCCTGGGGACATGTCGCTGTCTGTCCTCTAGGGCGTGTGACCAGCCTGGGGGCTCAGGATGCCCTCATGGGCAGACTGCCTGGGCTGCACCCAGTGCCAAGCGCTCCCCACAGCAGCAGGGCCTGGCATCCTCTAGCTCCAGCCTTCCATAGCTCCCGTGTCTGCCCTCTGGGAGCCTGACCCGAAGCCTGCACCTGGGCCCTCCAGCACATGTCCCCCCTGCCTTTCTGGCCTCACCTCCCACCCACTCTTCTGCTCAGTCCACCCTGAAGCTGCTGGAAGGCCCACTACCCCCCATCCTCACGACCCTTTTCCTCTGCTGAGTCCTGGCCTCTGCTCCTGGCCTGAAAGGAGCGCCGTCCACCCATCACCACAGCTGCAGGGTCAGGGCCTCCCTACAGGTCGAGCCCTTTCCCAGGTCAGGGCCTTTGAGGTGCTGCTCCCTCTGCTGGGAAGCATCTTCCCCCACTTCCTGTCTGGCAGGGTGCTATTCCTCCTTTATGTCTTTTCATCTGTGAGAGATTTTCTCTGGGCCTTGGATCCTGCCTCCATAGCATTTACTGATGAATATCTTTCTGTATTAACCTGTGTGTTTGGTCCACATGAGTCCATTATGTCCTTTGCTGGATCACCTCCAGGAACAAAGCAGGACCTCCTGATCTTTTGAGGGAAAGAACTCAGGGATGTAACTGTCATGGACATGGCTGTCCCCCTTCTACCATGGACGACATGGGTGATACCCACAGCACAGCATATAAAGCTCAGCTCAGCAGCTCCTCCCAACTCCACCTCCACCTACTGTGTGGGCGAGTCCCTCCCCCCTGGAGCAGGACCCTGCACACCTCCTGACAGCCTGACTCAGAGCCCCGGGCTCCTGACCTGGACAGTGGGCACTCGTAGGTCTGTCCATAGGGTGGTTTGGATACTAAGCTGTTGGAGATGTAAGTGCCCCCCCAGTGCCTGACCACAGAGATAACTCTCCTCATACACAGCAGGTCCACCCCACCCCAGGCTGCAAGGCTGCCCTGCACCCCATTCTCAAGTTTCCATCAGTTAACAGCCACTGAACCCTGACTCTGTGCCAGGCTCTGTGCTGGAGGTGAGGGGCAAGAGTTGTGCTGCCCCCAGGATGTCCTTGTGGGGAGACAGGACTTGGCTGTGGTGGCTCTGCCCACAGGAGAATCTGCTCTGGTGGTCTGGACGTGCTTGGAGGACCCTGGAGGGCTTCCTCCGGGAGGGGTGGAGGGCACAGGGTGCTGGGGAGATGGCTGGTCCTGGGCCATGGTGTGGGAGGAAAGCCAGGGCAAGGCTGGGTCTTGTAGGCTCTTTCTCTCTCTCTGCTCTGGCTTCCTCTCTTATAACTCCACCTGTTCCCTCTCCCTGGCCATCTCTCCTCTAATCTCGCTCTGGGGCTGGGAGATGGGTAGGCAGTGTATTCAAGTCCATCCACTCCTGCAGTTTAGGGTCTTTAGTGTCCAGAGGGCAGGTTATTGTTCCGCGTTGGGTGAGGCAGCTGGAATCAGAAGGTCAGTCCTCCATTCATGTCAAGATCACACGGGGAGCAGCTCTATTTTCCTCCTTGGAGCTGGCTTCCAGGGCTTTGTCCAGCTCTATAGGGCATCCCTGGGGAGCAGGGGAGTTCAGACAGCTCTGCCCCCAACAGAGGGCATTTGGGGGCTGGGGAGAAGGAAAAGTTTCTCAGGGCAGAGTCAAACATCCACAGTTTGAGAACCTTCCTCTCTACCCATTCCCGTTCAGCTTGTCTTGCATAAAATGGGCTTCATACCAAGGCAGGCAACCCCAGTGCAGAACCCGGGCACAGAGGACACAGCTGCACGGCATTGACACACTTTCATATGGTCATCTGCTCCTGCCATCTCTTCTTCTCCCCTTCCTGTGCCAACCCTTCTGAGGGTACCCACCAGCTCCAGACCCCCTCCGTGTCCTGCTCTGTCTCATAATGGTCACCAGAAGCACAGAGTCCTGAGGCGGCTGCTGTTCGTGGTCCTGAAATTATGACACCAGTGGGATCTTTAATATTAATAATCCTTACACTGGGTTTTCTGTGTTTCACTTGCTACATGATTTCCTTCCATCTTTCAGTGGCCTGAGCTGTAGGAACTTCCTGTAGGGCAGGTGCGCCCAGGGGCCAGGGCAAGAGTATGAGATTGGACACAGAGCTTGGCATCACACATCCGGGTCAGTAGGCCAGTGCTGTAGCTCCCTCCCGTATATCTTAGGCATATCCCTCCACAGCAGGGGCATCTCCACCCTGTAATGAGCCCATGAAGGTGCCCAGGACACAGCAGGGCCAGTGTTAACACTGGGGGACTTGCTGAGATCTGGCAGGATGCAGGCAGATGCATCTTGGTATCCCTGTGGATTATTCCTTCTATCTTTGGGAGAACTTCGTGGCTTTGACTCTTGCAAGTGAAGCCTGAGTGTGAGCATGTGTGAAGCTACTGTCTGTGATAGGAGAGGGGAGAGAGGGCTGGCTCCAGTGGGCAGGGGAAGACACAGGTCCTTAATGCAGTTTTATTTAAGAAGTCAGAACACCCCCCATCCATCCATTTCCTGCCGTTAGCCCTCCAGATTGGCAGCTTTCCCCTCATCCCTGTAGGCTGCTTTCCTGTGTCTTGGGACCAAGAATCTGCCAAGGGCTCACTACTCTTGAAAGTGAATGAAGAACGTCCGGATCTCCTTCGGGTAGATGGTGACCTCAGGGCCTCCTGGCGGTGGCGAGGGCCTACTGGAGTTGCCTGGGAGCAGAGAGGGTCAGTCCAGCATGGCCTCTGGACCACCTGCTTCCCCAGGTCCCCTCCTCCCAGCATCCCCCTGGCAACACGGCTCCTGTTGCGTCTGTGGCTCCCACTGTGGATGCAGCCCTCAGCTGACCCCTCTTGACAGGACTGCACTGCCGGAGGGCCTCTCATTTCTGGCCTCCCCTGAGGACACAGCACATTCAAGGCATGTACTGGGGGCTCTGGGCCTGCTTGGTCTTGTTTCTCCATGGGTTGTGGCCCTGCATGTGTGCATAAGAGCCTTCTCACTGAGGCCATGAGGGGGCCCTGCCCTTGATCTCAATAGGCTGTCCTTAGACACACCCTGGGGTTTAGGCTTCCTCCTGGGATGAAACTTGCTCCTGCATCCATCCCTCCATCCCTCCCTCCATCCACCATCCACCACACACTCTTCCATCCTTTCATACGGCCTCCATCCTGCATCCTCCTATCCATCTGTTCAACCTCCATCTACACAACAGTCCATGTTCCATCCATTTTCCCTCCTTTCATTCATCCTTCACGCATTCTCTTTCCTTCCTTCCTTCCTTCCTCTTTCCATCCATCCATCACTCAACCATTGACCTGTCCATCATCCATCCACTTTTTTTCCTTCCTTCCATCTTTTTTTCTATCAAACCAGCCCTTTATCCATCTGTCTATCATACATTGACTAAGTGCCTACCTATGCAGCCAGACTATGCTGTGTACAGTAGACAAAAAAGGAGATAAATGGGACAGAGCAAAGTGAGGGAGAGGGGAGAGCAAGGGAGGCTCCTGACTCAGCCCTGGACCTGGGGCACGAGTCAGGGGAGGCCCAGATAAAGGGGCAATGGCTTTCCAGGCAGAAGGAACAGCAGAGGCAAACATTCCCAGGCAAGAAGCAGTCTGTGTGTGTGCACATAATGCACAGCAGGGCAACCGTCAGAACACCTGGGGGTGCACCTAAAGTTTGGGGCTCACTCAAGGCCGCAGAGGGTTGTGGTCTTGAACACACAAGTGCATGCACACACACACACACAACCTGTCTGGAGCTCTGGCACGTGGAGACTGACCTGAAGCCTAGAGTATAACCTTCTGTGGCTGATTCAGGAAGACTGAGACCCAGAGAAGGACGGCCAGCTCCAGGTCACACAGGCCTTAGGGGCAGAGCTGGAGTCTGTCTGGGGGTCAGCCTGGTTACCCGAGGCGGGGTCAGGACCAGGGTGCCCGAACCTCTGTGGCCGTGAGGGTCCTGTGAGCTCCAGGTCCAGCGGCGCATCTCGCTCACGTCCCAGGTCCCTGTGAGTGAGCGCTCCTCCACGGACACCACGGAGCCCAGTCCCCGCAGCACAGACTGCAGGACAGAGCACAGGAAGGGCTGAGCACCCGGACCGCAGATCTGAGCAGAGAACCTGACGAAGAAGGGCGGCCACACCAGGGCCCAGGGACAGGATCCCCCACATTCATTGTAGCGCAAGTCCCCATGGGAGGAGGGGCAGTCCCATTTTACAGATGAGGAACTGAGGCTGGGAGGAGCTGATCCCCCAGGGCTGGCTGGATCAGCACTCCCAGCAGGTGGCAGGCAGGTGGGGCCGCCCCAGCAAACACCCAGGCACCAGGGTTTGTCTCCCAAGGGTGCCTCCTCCTGGGAGCCTGACTCAGTGATGTCGGAGCGGGACACGGGAGGGGCAGGTGACCTGCAGGTTCACCATCACAGGCCGAGACAGCACGGGGTCCTGGTCCACCTCATACAGGTGCTGGAGCCGCAGCAGGACACGGCGGAGGTCTGCCTTGGCCTCGTGCTCTCGGTCTTGGGGACAGAAGGAAGGTGGAATGAGGACACAGTCTCGGCCTGGCTCTTCACACTCTCACCTCCCTTTCACATCTTCACCCTCCCTCGGAGGCAGCTAACACAGCCCCACTTCGCAGATGAGCCAAACAAGGCTCAGAGAGGGGCAGGCACTTGCCCAGACACACAGCTGGTGTGCATAAATAAGGAGGGGGAGGATCCACCCCAGGCGCAGCCAAAGCTACTGCCCCCCACCGCCCACACTGGGGCCGTTGCTGAAGTCTGGAAAGTCTTCATTCTTATTCACTGGTGAGGTTCTCCTTGGGCCTGTCCCTCCAGCCTCCTGTTCTCTGGAAGATTCTCCCTGCCCTTCCCCTGTGAAGGGGAGTGTGGCCTTGTAACCCTGAAGATGAGTCACCATTGCAAAGGTAATGTGTCAGGTCATGCCGCCAAGACCTAGGAAACGTGTCATAATAGAGCCTCCATCTCTGGACGTTGGAGAACGAATAAGAAGGGCCACCCTGCTGATCCCACAGAGCAAGGGGTCGAAATGAACCGTGCTGTGTGAGGACAGAGAGCGTGTGGGCTCCTTGTTACTGCAGCATAAGAGGTCTGCAAAGTCTCTTGTCTCCATTCAGGTGATGGGTTTAGGGACTGGAGCTCGAGAATCAGGGAAGGATTTCTGCCACTGGAAAATGATGCTGGAGATGATGGCAATGGTGATGCAGGTGATGATGATACGGGGGTTGTTTGTTCCTGGGGAGGCAGGCGGCCCTCCTGCCATCCCCAGTGCTCCCCTCGCTCAGCTTCTTACTCACTCCCTGGGAAGAGGGTCTTGCTTGGCCCAGCCTGTGTCTCCTTTACTTCATTCAGTACAAGCAGCCTCTAGGAGGTGCTTTCTCAGTGGCTTGGCCATACACACACACACACACACACACACACACACACACACGTTGGAGCCAAATGACTCTACTGCTGCTGGGAACCCCGTCCACCCCATCAGATGTGTCAGGTGGGCAGTGGTGCAGGGATGCTGGAGGTCAGGGTCAGGAAGCCACGTGGCTGCAGGCGTGAGCCATTCTTTCAAAGATCCAGTTTATCAGGCATAAAGATAACATCTGGCCTTGACTTCTTTCTGTTCTGGGCTGTCGGGCTGTCTGTCTGGGCTGACATTTATATGGGAACATCCGAAGCCCTGAGTGCGGCTTTGGGGACACAGCAGTGGCTGGGGCACAGAACTGCTCAGAGCCTAAAGGGGCAGGTAAGGGGTACAGCACCTATTCATTTCTAGAAGGTGTTGCCTCCACCAGGAAGCCCTCAGTGATGCCCAGCTGGGACCTTCCTCAGATCACTGTCATTGCTCTCTGATGAACTGCCTGCTTCCCTCTGTAGACAGAGGCCCCCCAAGCCCAGGGATGTTTCCTGTGTCATCCATGGCTCTATCCGCAGTGCCTGACATTAGAATCATTTTTCAAGGTATGAACAGAACCTCATCAAAGTCATGCCTGAGCCCAAAATACAGGCAGGACAACGGTGTATGAGGCTCCAGGAGAAGACCCTGGAAGAAGCAGAACCTCACAGAGCCTGGAGGACTCTGAGGAGAGCCCCTCTGTTCAGTGATGGGCTGGAGGACCGGGCTGACATGTGGAGGCAGGAGTGAGTCTGGACATCTGAACACCTGCCACCTTTCTGGAGAGTCTGCAGGTGCTCTGTGTGGTTTGAGCTGTACTTCCAGCCGGGGATGCTGAGGATCTGCAGGTGGACACTTGGTGGCAACGTCACAGCCTCTTGCTGCCTGGAGCCTGAGCCACGCAGGGCAATCTCTGAAAGGCAGATGGACAACAAGGAGAGGCTTTGGGCCAAACTCTCCTCGTGACACTCACAGCTCGCCACACTAAGTCCCCCACTTCATCTGATCTCACTCCCTCCCACCTGTGGCCCACATGGCAGGCAGCCTGAAGCACCTGTTGGTGCAAAAGCCCCAGCCTGCCTTGAAACTCTGGTCCAACCAGTTCAAACTGCAGACTGGGAGATGGGCCAAGAGAGAAGACGCCATTTTTTCCAGAACTTGCAGGGAGTTCACACAGAGACCTGCTCTGTGAACAAGGTCTCAGATGCCAGCTCCCGTGCTGTCATCTGTCGCTGCCTCTGCCCAGAGGGACTCAGCCCATCTCTCCCAGGAGATGCTTTGTTCAACTCTGGGCTCCAGCTGGAGCCGCCATCTCTTTACAGTTCCCAGGACTCAGTGATTGGTCAGGCTTGGGTCACGTGATTCGATCAGGGCCAATCAGAGCCCTTCCTGGGATTTTGGCCCTTGACACAGGCATCTCAGTTCCTTTGGTCCCAGAGCTGTTCACAGTCACCTCCCAGACAAGAGGAGAAACAAGGTCTGCAGACAGTGACGCTCAGGTAACGGAAAGAGAGGGTGGACAGCGCATGAAGGGCCCAGCACCCGAGGAAGCAATACACGCTACCCTTCCCTCAGGTGCGTCTGCCCCAGAATAAAGGCTCCTCTGGCTCCGTCTCACACCTTTGGTTTCTGTCTGTACAGGTGGAAGAGCCCAGGGCTGAGCCTGGGATGGAGCTGACCACAGCCATGGACGGGACCGTGGATGGAGCTGGCCACAGCCATGGACGGGACCGTGGATGGAGCTGGCCACAGCCATGGACGGGACCGTGGATGGAGCTGACCACAGCCATGGACGGGACCGTGGATGGAGCTGACCACAGCCATGGACGGGACCGTGGATGGAGCTGGCCACAGCCATGGACGGGACCGTGGATGGAGCTGGCCACAGCCATGGACGGGACCGTGGATGGAGCTGGCCACAGCCATGGACGGGACCGTGGATGGAGCTGGCCACAGCCATGGACGGGACCGTGGATGGAGCTGGCCACAGCCATGGACGGGACCGTGGATGGAGCTGGCCACAGCCATGGACGGGACCGTGGATGGAGCTGGCCACAGCCATGGACGGGACCGTGGATGGAGCTGGCCACAGCCATGGACGGGACCGTGGATGGAGCTGGCCACAGCCATGGACGGGACCGTGGATGGAGCTGGCCACAGCCATGGACGGGACCGTGGATGGAGCTGGCCACAGCCATGGACGGGACCGTGGATGGAGCTGGCCACAGCCATGGACGGGACCGTGGATGGAGCTGGCCACAGCCATGGACGGGACCGTGGATGGAGCTGGCCACAGCCATGGACGGGACCGTGGATGGAGCTGGCCACAGCCATGGACGGGACCGTGGATGGAGCTGGCCACAGCCATGGACGGGACCGTGGATGGAGCTGGCCACAGCCATGGACGGGACCGTGGATGGAGCTGGCCACAGCCATGGACGGGACCGTGGATGGAGCTGGCCACAGCCATGGACGGGACCGTGGATGGAGCTGGCCACAGCCATGGACGGGACCGTGGATGGAGCTGGCCACAGCCATGGACGGGACCGTGGATGGAGCTGGCCACAGCCATGGACGGGACCGTGGATGGAGCTGGCCACAGCCATGGACGGGACCGTGGATGGAGCTGGCCACAGCCATGGACGGGACCGTGGATGGAGCTGGCCACAGCCATGGACGGGACCGTGGATGGAGCTGGCCACAGCCATGGACGGGACCGTGGATGGAGCTGGCCACAGCCATGGACGGGACCGTGGATGGAGCTGGCCACAGCCATGGACGGGACCGTGGATGGAGCTGGCCACAGCCATGGACGGGACCGTGGATGGAGCTGGCCACAGCCATGGACGGGACCGTGGATGGAGCTGACCACAGCCATGGAGCTTTCTCACCACGGCAACATCCTCTTTGCTGCCAGGAAGGAACCACTGACTGCCACAGGAGCAATCCCAGCCCAGCTGGCCAAACCCGTCTCTCTCCTCGGAATCTGCCCCTGGACACAGGCATGGCTGGGCCGGCAGCTCCTGACAGTCCCAAAAGAGATGGACATGACCACCTGCTCCCAAGAGGCCCAGAGCTACCCTGTCTCCCTCCTGCCCCAGCCTCTTGTCCAGCTCATCCTTCCATTCCACTTGCTTCCCCACGTGCGGCTCAAGTACCTGCCACTTCAGTCTCTTTACTTCCAAACAAGAGAACATCAACTGTTATCTCTTAAAGTTGATCACTGTACACCACCCGGTCTGGGGTTGCAAACTCCACCAAACGTACAGACATCAGGTCTCTCGTGGCCTCTAATTCCCCTTCACCCTGAAGTTGGATCCCCTGACTTGTTCCCCAGCAGAGCCCCTGAGAAGTCCTTCAGGACGAGAGCTGGGTCAAGCGCAGGAGCAGTCTGCAGCGTGCCAGGCACTCAGCGAATGCTCAGTGAGCACCTCAGCTACCACCCGCCTTCTTCTAATGCCTTGCGGAAGTCTAGCCTAAATCTCAAACAGGGAAAACCTAAAATCACGCCCTCATCAGAAGTTCTGCAAGTGATGAGAAATAGGAAACAGGTTAAGGATTACAGGCAACATTTGGAGTCAATGTGGGTTTGACTCCATCCACTGAAATAAGTCAAATATTGTAATAAAGCCAGACAGGAGTATCTTGGTTTCATAGTGCATATAAAACTTATGTTTACACTTTACTATAATCTATTGTGTGCAGTAGCATTATGTCTAAGAGAAACAGTTTATATATACATTAGATTTTAAAAGCTTTCTTGTTAAAAAAAAAAGTTACCTCAGGTGAGACTTCAGTGATTAGCAATCTTTCTGCAAGAACAATGACAAAGATCACTAATCCTGTGGCAATTATAGTAATAATGAAAAATATTTGAATACTGTGGGAAATAGCAAAATGTGATACATTGGTGTGAACTGAGCAAATGCTGTTGAACGAGCAGTGCAGATGAACGTGCTGCATGCAAGATGCAGCAAACCTTCAATTTGTAAACAATGCAGTATCTTCAATACTCAAAAAAAAAAAAAAGAAAAGCAATGCATATATGTTGAGGTATGCCTGTAGAGAGAATGACAAATACACACTTTGTGTTTATGTCTATAAAATTTGAAAGATTCTCTATAGTAGCATCTTCAAATACTTTCAAATGCACTCATTGTTTAAACTATTTCATGTTCAACTATTTAGCTATGCTACCCAACTGTAGTGAAGGAAATTTATAGAAGCTTCAGGAGAGGCAACTCATAAAACTTACAGATCAGGACATAGAATAGAATCACCCTCACTTGGTGACAATGCACTTAATTCAGATAAAGCCGGTCTCTTAAATGCTGAGCAACCAGACCTGAATGGTAACATATATCATAGGAAGAAGTAGAAAGTGTCCTCATAGAAGGAAATAGAGGAGATTGAGGGAACAGAGGTAAGGAGGGCATTGCAGTAAGTCCCAGCTGTGAACCTACTAGCTGTATGACCTGGAATGAGTCACTGAAACTCTGTGCACCTCAGGTTGCCCACATTTAAAATGAGGGGCCTGGATGTGAGGACTCTGGTCCCTTCCTACCCCGAAGTAGCCCAGATCCTAGCAGGTACTGGTAGGATAAGGTACTAGGTAGAGATAAGCGGTCCAGGGTCCTGGAGGAGAAGAATGGACAAACTTTTTTTTTTCTACATTTCTTTGTCTTAGACCCAAAAGATGTTTTTACTTAAACTGTGAGGTGTTATGACAGCAATCTTTAAGACTGACTTTCTTTAAGCCCAGAGCTAATGATTACACAACAAAACAACTCATCTTGCTCAAGAGTATGTTTTTCCTTAAACTCTATACTCATGATTATACAATAAAAAAGTATCGTGCTCCAGGACATGTTTCTCCTTCTTAAGAAGTACCTTCTGACTAATCTTATCTTAAGACTTACTTGTGGCAGTCAGTCTGGTAAGACCTGTCTCTTGTTGGTTCTAACCTTGTTCATTTAAGATGTCGCTTGTGGGAGTGGGTCTGGTAAAAATGTATAAAGGCTTGATATGACTACCAGGTGGGGTTCTGCCCCTCCGCCTTCTGACGTCTACCTCAGAGGCTTTCTCTGTCATTTTTCAGTGTAATGAAGCTTCAGCTACACAAAAGGTCTGAGTGATCAAGCATGGGCCCTGATCCCAAAGCTAAATCTTCTTCAGAGATCACAAATCAACATCATTCACCATTGGCTACCAATACGAGCTCAGCCCCATCCCTGGGAAGGTGGGCTCCCCTGGGGGCAGTGATGGCGGGTGAAGTGAAAGGACCCCCACCTCACCGTTCATCTTTCTGAGCATCACGATGGGCCGGTGCTGCAGCGCCAGCCCGCTCCTCTGGCGCAGGCCACTGATGAGGGCCCTGGAGCCCAGCAGGAGCCAGAACACTGGGTGGGCGACCGAGGTGTCATTCAGTGTGAGGTCAACAGCGATGTTTCCCGGATTGTTGTTCACCAGCCGGCGGTGGAGCATGACCTGCAGGGGACAACTGTCTGACCGGGCCTGCCTGGGCCCTGGGGTCCCCAAGAGTGACCAGCGGGGCCTCCTCCTACCTCCATCTGCCCGTTCCTTTGGCTGGAGACACCGTGCGCCTGATCGGACAGCAGCACCAGCCTGCTTCGTCTGTCCTGGATGAAGGCTGATTGCACCATGGGGTAGTAATTCTGCAGACAGAAACATTGGCAGGCTGGTGGTGGGGGCAGTGGGCCAGGTCAGCCAGCAGGTCGGGGATCTCCCTCTGGCCCTAGGCAGCCTCCTGCATGGGCACAGCAGCAGCCCAGGGTGGCACAGTACTGATGGGAGGGGCTCTGACTTGTGAGATGAACACACTGGGATTCAATCCAGCTCCACTGCTTCCTGACCTTATGCCCTGGGGGCCCAGCCTGCCCAAGCCTCAGTTTCCCCATATGTGAAATGTGCCCAAAAGGTCCCCCTGGTGCAGGGAGACAATGAGGCATTTGTGCCAGTCCAGCCTGAGATGGCCCCCAGCCAGGGGTTCCCAAATAGAGAGAGGTTGGTGTCTGGGTTGGAAAACACTCGCACAGCCCTGCCCTTTCCTGTTTTGGAGGAAGATGTCCGGGGCTGGTAGCCCCGGACCCTCTGGAGCCCAGGGCACAGTGTGTGAAGACCAGCTGTAGAGATGAACTGACAGAAGCTCAAGGAAGACAGAGCAGGGAGGAGACACACCCCCTTCTCCGGGTCCCTCTGGAAGAAGAGACAACTGACTAGAGGAAGGCTCAGGAGGCACCCAGCGCTGTGCTGCCCCTGATCATCCCAGGCCTCAGCACAGCTCAGGGGGAGGTCGCTCTCTTCCCAGGAGAGCACCGAGGCCCAGGGACACCCAGGGACTCGCCCAAGGTCATGCCTCCGGAGGGTGAGACCCTGGGAGCTGATTGATTTTGGAGTTCAGCCCCTAATCCGCTCTCCCTGGAAGACAGGCTGAGGCACTGCTCTGAGCAGCCAAGGAGGGTCACACCCCGTTCAGGCCTAGACAGGCACCACGTGCTTAATCCTCAAGCAACCTCCAGTCGGTCATCCATCTGACCGAGCAGGACCTGTGGTGCACATAAGGGACCTCAGGGACACAGCTCATCCACGGTGGCCCCAGAGCTCTGACACCTGGTTTGAACAAGCCTGGCCACAGGCCCTAGGGGCAGACTCAGGGCAGCGGGGCTCTGGAGACGCTCTGGACCTAAGGGAACTCTCCTGCTTTCTGGAAAATGGCCATCAAGATTGGGTCTACAGCAGCCACACTCCAGGACAGCTCAGGGCATACCCGAGCGATGGTGTTGTTCTTGTAGTTCCTGTACGGCCTGCGCTGCATCTGGTAGCTGTTGTTGTCCGAGTAGAGGACCCGCCCTGTGTTCAGCTTGGTGCTTGTCCTCAGGATGGCCTCGCGGTTCAGCTCCAAGGGGCCCACCCGGTACTCCTGCTCTATGTGATGGCAGAGCAGCTCCCCGTCAGAGCCCTGGGATCCATGGGCCAGCCGGGAGTAGATGGTGAACGTGGGCTCACTGTCGTTCACCTCCCTGGAGGAGAAGCAGGAGAGGTAGGGCAAGCCTGGGGAGCCTTCTGGATGCCCCGCCCTTCTCGTTTCTTCCTTCCTCTCCTTCTGTTTCCCTCCCTCCATCCTTCCTGCAGCCAGCGGGGTGGGGAGACTGCTTGGGCAATAGAACAGGAGGGATCCGGTTCCCTGAAGGTTCTGGGCACCCAGCGATGCCTGGGGGCTCTGTCTGTCCTGCTAATGAAAACACAAGAACTGCTCTCCTGCGTTTTCACTGTCACCATGGGCTCCTGTCCCGCCTCTAGACTTAGGTACCACCAAGGTGACACAGCGCAGGCAAGCAGAGCAGGACTGCAGAGACTGGACTGCAGAGTGGACCAGCTCATGACTTCATCGAACTTCCATGGAGGAAGGACTGTGTGCCAAGCCCAGGTCCAGGAGCTGGGTGTCTGAAGCATGACAGGCCCTCATTTCCCCATTCATCTGCCTGTGAGCACCTCCATGTGCTGAGCACAACCAGGGGGCCGCCCTCACCTGTAGAAGTACTGCCGGATCTCAGTCACCAGCAGCCCCTCCACGATCTCCATCATCACAGCTTCCCACGCTGGCTCTGCTGTACCACTGGGTGTGAACACATAATTGTCTGAAACGGGGCCTTGCCAGACATCACTATTTGCGTGATACTCCATGAACTGCTGGGTCACATATACCTTTCGGTTACTCTGCCTGCAAACAGAGGAAAGAGAAAGCCGTGTCATCATGACAGAAAACATGTCATCCTCATGCTGGAACCAGGCTCACAGAGGCTCCATGGAGATGCCAGCCAGGAGCCAGGGATGAACAGAGACCCTTCAACAGGACTAAAGTGGTCTATCTGTACAACAGAATATTATTGAGTCTGCAAGAAGAATGAGGGGTCTCATTGACCCTTCAACGTGCCTGAAAGTTGGAAACATGACAAGAATTGAAAGAAGGGAGCCTGCCAAGGACCCCATATGGTATAATCTCATTGCATGATACGTCAGTGTAGGCCAGTCTTGAGAGACAGAAAGGAGGTTCGAGTCACCAGGGCTTGATCAAGGTGAAAGATGTGTGGGTCCTGAGCCATGATGGAGCCTAAGTCCACAGTGCTGACTGCACCTTTCCCAGCCTGACCAGGGAGACTCAGAACGTTCTGGGGCTGCACCCCATTTCTGCTGCTCCCCACACTCTCCCCCTGACCACCTCTGCTGGATCCTGTAGGTCCTGGCTGCTTCTGTGTCCTGGCCTAGACTCACACACTTAGGAATAGAGCTCGATGCACTACAGGGAGCTTCACCATCACACCCTTGCCCTTGGCTGAGGAAATGGAGATCCAAGTAGGGCATTACATGCCCAGGTCCCAGGGTCCTCCTGGCCTCAGAGGCAGCAATGACTGCACCTCACCTCTCCCAGATACTGTGCATCAGGTTGGTGTCCAGGTCCAGGAAGACGATGTAGCAGTCATTTTTCACAGGCACCAGGCTCCCGCCCACCTGCCCACCGTATCTCCTGAGTCGGCCTCCAAACTGCGTGGTTATGGCCACAAAGGGCTCAGGCTCCCCCGTTTCCTCCTGGGAACTCCTGCTGGGCCGGATGCTGTAGTGCCGGTAACTGAGTCCCGGGATCGTGGTCAGCACGTGCAGGTCATAGGCAGAGGGCATCTCCTTCGAGCACTGGACCTGCAAGACCCGAAGGGCGGGATGAATGATGGATGTCAGGGATGGAAGGTGCCTCAGTCTCCTCGGAAATCCTGGGCTTACACACCTGGTGGATGGAGTGCTTGCTTGACACAGAGACAGCTGGTCATCCAACACTGGGCTGAGCTGGGCTCCCCTCCTGCACCCTCCCTGATCAACTGGATCCAATCTCCTCTCCCTTCTTCCTCCTTCTCTACTGGGGCTGCAAACCACCTGCCCTCCTCCCACACTCCCTCCTGTTCCTGCCTCTGAGACTGCTCACAGTGTTCCACCTCTTTAGAGGGGGTTCCCTTGTCTCTTAATCCTCTGATTTTTCCAAGGAGGGAGGTTTCCAGGTCACCCTGCAAGCTTTTCTCTAGCTGCACGTCATCTGATTCAGGGAAGGGAATTGGATGAGGACACTGGGTCCATGCAGGAGGTTCTTCAGTCTCTAGGGAGCAAGTGTCATTTCTGGGTCTTGTGGGAGGGTTTGGGGGGCTATGAGCAATCCCATGTGGCTCCTTGCAGGCTCCAGCCTGGCCTTTCTCTGAACTAAAAGAGATACCCATCCGCACCCCACACCCCTAACCTGTCCTGATCTTTTCCTCCAGCACAATTGTCATGTCACTCCTATGCTTTCTGATTTTCTTCTTGCCTGGATCCCCCACTGGAATAGGAGCCCCCCGAATGCAGGAACTTTTGTCTACTTGGTTATTAAAGTTCCTCCAGTGCCTAGAGTAACGCCTGACACATACTAGGTGTTCAGTAGTATTTAAGAAAGAGCATTTCGGCTTGGTGGGTGGTGCCTTTGGGTGGGGAAGGGAGATGTTCCATGTTGGGTCTACTCCACCCAACACCCTTCCCTCCCCTGACCCTGACACAGAGGAATCTTCCTCATCTGTTTCAGCTAAGGATCACTGCCCTGGCTGCCTGGTCATTACCCCAGGCCTTAACTGTCCATTTCTGTATCTGCTCCTTGAATCCCAGGATGGCTCCCGAGTCCAGGGATGAGCACTCATCTGGGACCAAGCCCAGCACAGGCTTTCAGGAGTGTTTGCTGAGTGGCTGACTAATGGCATTACTCGATCCAGCTCCCCAAGGAAGGGCTGGCTTGGTAACAGGAGGGTCACCTCTATAATCAAGTCTAGCTCCAGGTCTGGGAAGGAGATGAGCAGGGACCACACAGGATGTGGGTGTCATAGCTGGGGCCTGCCCCTACGACAGCACCTCCATAAAGATGAACAGTGAAGACTATTGCTGGCTTCCGCATGGGAAGTAGAAATTTATACAGGGTCATATATACTTATACACCAAGTCACCTCAGTGTTGTCTGACTCTTGGTGACCCCATGGACTGTAGCCCACCAGGCTCTCTGCCCATGGGATTCTCCAGTCAAGAGTACTGGAGTGGGTTACCATGCGCTCATGCAGTGGATATTCCCAACCAGGTATCGAACCCGTGTTTCTTGTGGCTCTGCATTACAGGCGGATTCTGGTCAACTCAGATACGCAAAGGGAAGGGTCAGTCCACTGGGTGGATCCACTGACCCTGATGGTGACTCACCCTTAGGACACTCCTCACAGTCAGGGCAGCGTGTCACATCTTCCCCTTAGATGCCCACTTCTGGGGGCCCCATGCAGAGCAAGGGCAGCAACAGGGCATGCACCACAGATGGGATGTGCCCCTTACCTGTGCAGGCACAGGGAGGCCTGACTCGTCTGTGATGCTGACTTTGGGGAAGTCCACAGTCAGGGTGATGATGGTGGTGACCGTCCAAGCCAGTGGGTTGTAGACCACTGCAAAGTGTCCCCCAGGCTCTGGGCCTGCATACAGAGAACAGGATCTACTGCTGTACCTGACCCAACCTTCACCCCTGGTGCCCCTCGGAACAAGAGAATCTGAGGCAGGTGAGACGAGCTCTGCAGAGGCCCAGGGGAAGGACAGACAGACACATGGGCTCTGATGTCCAACCCCTCCTCATCTGTTCAAGCTGGGTCCTGATTCCCAGGCGGGATGGGGGAGCATGCCCTAGAGATGAGGGTCCTTGAGCTCCTCACTCATCTCTACTGTTCAGCAGCGTTACTGGTGAGAAGACTGAGGTCTAGAGCCAAGGCTTAGGTGTCCAAGGTGACCCACGCCCTATGGCCTGGCGCCAAAGCTGGAGAGCTGGCAATGTACAGACAATTCTCTGGAGCTTGGAGGGTCAAAGTCAGTCACCAAGGTCAGCAGTGGAGCCCTTTTTGGTATGAACCTGGACTCTCTTTCTGCTCTACCCCCAACCCCAGGTGACCATCTATGACCACGTCCAATGACTCCCAGATCCGTGAACACTGCACACACTGTCCAGTCCCTGGCCTCTGCCCATGCAGTTCCCATGGCTGGATGTCTTTCTGGGGTCTCCACCTGCCCTTTCCTTGGGGAGCTGCCCCTGTGAGCTCATGGGAATGGCTGGACTCACCAGACACTGGAAGGACCCCGTTCTACTTCCCTTTCTATGTCCGTCATCCCCTCCCGACCCCAGTCCCTGTGGACAGGATTCCAGTCTGCTGCACTCCTGTGTCTGCCCCTTCCAGTGTCTGAAGGTAAGATGGAACTGTACTCAGACACAGAGAAGAGGGCAGAGCTGGGCAGGTGAGGGGTGAGGCAGAGTGGGGAGAGCACAGTAAGAGAGAGCAGGGTGAGTGTGGATCCTGGGAGGGTGGGCGGGCCACATGCTCCTGCAGGGAAGACACCTATCTCTGATTGCCCAGGATTTGCAGGGGTGAATCCCCTCAGCTCCAGGCAAAAAGGGTGACCACTCATCCTCTACCTGTGAAGCCCACAATGTCAAAAGAACGCATACATCCTGTCTGCAGAGGTGGGCAGCACAGGGGTTATGGGTACCATTCCTGCCTGTGTGATCCTGGGCAGCTCAGGGGTATGGGGAGCATTCCTACCTGTGTGACCCTGGGCAGCTCAGGGGTGTGGGGACCGTCCTCCCTGTGTGACCCTGGGCAGCTCAGGGGTGTGGGGACCATCCTCCCTGTGTGACCCTGGGCAGCTCAGGGGTGTGGGGACCATCCTCCCTGTGTGACCCTGGGCAGCTCCATGATCTCTGTTCCATGTGTGCCCTCAGCTATGAAGGGAGGACAGTAACACTCCAGCTTTCAGGATGTGTGAGGTTTTACACTGAATTGTGCAAGCAGTGTGCTTGGCAACATCCACACTGCATTACCATTTTTTCCTGCCTCTAGTTGGAGGCAAGAATTAGGCCTTCCTCAGTCACAGAGAGGAAACGGCTCAGTGAAGTGAAGTC
The DNA here is from genome assembly GCF_055505025.1 of Bos grunniens. NCBI lineage: Eukaryota > Metazoa > Chordata > Mammalia > Artiodactyla > Bovidae > Bos > Bos grunniens. The sequence goes on from NC_141170.1 coordinate 4,740,676, forward strand.
ACCTGCCCAAATCAGATGAGATCAGATCAGTCGCTCAGTCGTGTCCGACTCTTTGCGGCCCCATGAATCACAGTGCGCCAGGCCTCCCTGTCCATCAGTATCTCCCAGAGTCCACTCAAACTCACGTCCATCGAGTCAGTGATACCATCCAGCCATCTCATCCTCTGTCGTCCCCTTCTCCTCCTGCCCCCAATCCCTCCCAGCATCAGAGTCTCTTCCAATGAGTCAACTCTTTGCATGACATGGCCAAAGTACTGGAGTTTCAGCTTTAACATCATTCCTTCCAAAGAAATCCCAGGGCTGATCTCCTTCAGAATGGACTGGTTGGATCTCCTTGCAGTCCAAGGGACTCTCAAGAGTCTTCTCCAACACCACAGTTCAAAAGCATTAATTGTTCGGCGCTCAGCCTTCTTCACAGTCCAACTCTCACAGCCATACATGACCACAGGAAAAATCATAGCCTTGACTAGACGAACCTTTGTTGGCAAAATAATGTCTCTGCTTTTGAATATGCTATCTAGATTGGTCATAACTTTCCTTCCAAGGAGTAAGCATCTTTTAATTTCATGGCTGCAGTCACCATCTGCCATGATTTGGAGCCCAGAAAAATAAAGTCTGATACTGTTTCCACTGTTTCCCCATCTATTTCCCATAAAAGATGGGACCGGTTGCCATGATCTTCGTTTTCTGAATGTTGAGCTTTAAGCCAACTGCCCAGCTTATGCCAAAATGAGAGCCTCCCCTGGACGGGACTCAAGTTTGAAGCTCAGGTGTCCTAGCCCGTCCCCTGACCCTCAGGCTCTCTTCCCAGACTGGGGCGGACACCTGCCATGGCCCACTGTGCCCCCAGGGGCCTCGCTTACCTGAGTGCGCTGGAGACCTGTCCTGGATGTTGGAGGCCATCAGCTTGTGCACCCCTTGCATCCCGGTGCTCAGATGCTCCACAAACATGTCACCCACATTTGGGACATGAGTTCCGGTGATGGCATCATGGTGCTGGACCTGGATCCCCACAGGAGCAGGACAAGAGTGGGGTCAGGCCAGCCTCTGCTCAGCACCTGCTGTCCTGATGCCCACAGGGGCCTGACTCCGCTTCCCTCTCAGTAGGTGCTGCTGGAGAATTGGGGATTCCTCCCTCTTTGCTGCTGCTGTGTCTCTTTAGTCGTGTCTGACTCTGTGTGACCCTGTAAACGGCAGCCCACCAGGCTCCCCCGTCCCTGGGATTCTCCAGGCAAGGACACTGGAGTGGGTTGCCATTTCCTTCTCCAGTGCATGAAAGTGAAAAGTGAAAGTGAAGTCGCTCAGTCGTGTCCGACTCTAGCGACCCCATGGGCTGCAGCCTACCAGGCTCCTCCATCCATGGGATTTTCTAGGCAAAAGTACTGGAGTGGGGTGCCATTGCCTTCTCCATCCTCCCAATTTACAGAAGAGGAATCTGAGGCTAGAGCGGCTGATGATCTTGTCCAAGTGTTGTTGACCTTGGGAAAACACATAGCTGTGTCCCTGATGCTGGACAGAAACAGACTTCTGGAAAGGACCCTGCCCAGCTACCCTCTGTGACCCTGTCATCCCATAAGTGCTGATAACCTGCTCCAGACAAGCCCCACACATGGCCTGGTACTCATCTGCACCATGTAGGATGGATGGTCTCCTCTTCCCAGAAGGGAAACTTGAGTCCCCATGAGGTGAAGCCACGTGTCTGCCCACCCTGATGGATGCTAAAGTCAATCCCATCACACCCCGCACAATGACTGGTCCTGCCAGCGATTCCCTTTAGTGAGTATGAATCTCATGGGCCGTGTGGCCCATTTCTGACTGGAGAGGAGACAAGTTATAGGAGATCTTGGGTCTCAGTTTCCTTCCTGCACAGTGGGGAAAAAGAAAGATGGAGATTCATGAACAACTTCCTTTGTGTCGGCCACAGAGCCCACCAGCATACGTGTATTATCACATTCAACTGTCCCATTAGTGTCCTGAGTGAGCATGTAGTTCTCATTTTTCAAGGAGGAAATTAGAGCTCAGAGAGGGAAATCCTGAGCTCATAGAGCTGAGCTGAGATTTGAATCCAGCCAGGATTGTTGGACACCAGTGCTGCTCCACTTTGCCCTTCCTGCTCTGGGACAGTCTGGCTTTAAATCTTACTGAACCACAGCTGGACCCTGGCAGGCCATGGTCCTCGCCTTGGGGCAGCTTCATCATGCATGGTCTTGTGACCAAAGGCGACCTCAGTGTTCTCATCTGTAAAAGAGTCCTGTAGTGACGAGGGACAGGGAAGTGTGCTGACCTAGGGAGGGAGAAACACACAGCCCCGGAATAGCCAATCCTGTCCTGTCTCTGGGAGGCATTGTGTTACCTCGGAGACTGCCCAGCGGAGCTGCTGAAGCTGCTGCAGGCCCCAGGCCGGGTCCAGGTATGGGTGGGGAGCCGACAGCACGTAGTGCGTGAACATGGACTCCCCAGCATACAGCAGACTGCTGGCTCGCCTCGCCAGTGCCTTGAGCCCACTTCGGGAGGCATAGAATCCAGTCCAGGCATGATGCATGTCTAGGAGGGAAAGGCCAGGAGTCGGTGGGAGGGCCTGCCCTTAGAGGCCCCTGAACCCCACTTGGGAAATGCTGAGGAAGAATAGATCAGCATGGATCTGCCTGGGTCCCCAGGGACACAGCTTAGGCCAGCAGGTGATCTCAGGGTTCCTGGTCCAGCCAGATCAGCAAAGGTATGAGATCCCTGGAAGGCCTGGGCAGCTGGCAGGGTCAGGCTGGGCTGGGGCAGGACTGGAGAGGCCCAAGTGCTGAAGGACTGTGACGAGGAAAGAATCCCAGTGAGCACCTGGGCCCCTGGGATGGCCTGTGGGGAGGGGCCCTGGAGGACTTCAGAGGAGGATGTAGAGGGATGAGGGCCCAGAAGTCAGGACACAGAATGGAAGGGCTGGAGTGCTGGCTGCCCCGTGTGCCTCTGAGGAAAATCAGGGTCTGGAGAGGCATGCCTTCCACCAGGTCCCTCTGGTTGTCCATGGGGGCAGGCCGGCAGAGCCGTTGGGAGCTGAGATCCCTGAAACCACTCTCCTCACCCTGGACACCAAGGTGATGGCGTGACGAAGTCCCCAAGGGGCATGACCAACCCCCGCCAGTGCCCCGCTGGGAACCATGGCTGCCTCTGGACATCACTCAAGCCTCTCTTGTGAAAGAAAGGAACCGGCAAAGGAACAGTGGACAGCACTGAGCTCGCCTGTATCTGTCCCCACACTAGGCAATCCACGTTAGGCAGGTGGGTGAGGTAGGGCTGTCTGTGCACCAGTGGCCCTGTGGGCTCCACTGGCAGAGCTGAGGAGACTGGGAAACCACATGCCACTGCTTTGGTGACATCTCCCTTGCACCGAATCCCCCTCTACCCCCAGAGGCTCCTACCCGACGAATAGGGCAGGAAGTCGCGGTGGTCTCGGACCTGCCAGGCGACTTGGTCAGAGTGCACAGCCCAGAAGTAGTCGCCGAGCGTGGCATACTCCACTGAGAAACCGAACTCCGATGTGTGACTATTGATGTAATCCATTAAAATGTCCATGTTGGCGAATTGCAGTGAGGCGTTGAAGAACTGCCTGTCACATCCCTGCAGCCAGGGGACAGAAGCAATGCCCAGCCCTTCTGGGTGCAGAGCCCAGCCTGCACAGGGATAGCATCTCTTCATCTGCACGACCGCCCCGCTCTCCCCATGGTGGACTGAAGCCTCCGCGGGGCTCACTAGCTCTCTCCTCTGGGAGCACAGCAGGTGCTCCGCCCAGTTTAGCTGCGACAACTATGTTGACTGGTGTCCAGCACTGTCCCGTGAGGGTGCCTTTCATGATAAGACAGATTCAGCCAATGCAGCAGGTCCTGTCATCACGCCCATTTCACAATTCAGGAAAGTGAGGCTCAGAGGGTCCCAAGTCTCACAGCCCCTGAGTAGGGAGCCAGGATTCAGGCCGAGGGCTCTGCTCCCAGCATTGAGAAGGGGAAAGGAGGGGAGAGCTGGGGAGGAGCTGGAGCCTGTGTAAAGGAGGGGCTGCCTTGGAGGCGGAGACTGTGGGGATGATCCAGGGAGGGGGGAGAAGCTGGTAGACTGGGTGAGGACTCAGGGTGCAGGGAAGGAGGACTGAGCCAGGGCTGGGTGACCCATTGCCTAGATGGACACTGGAATGGTTAGAGGTGGACACACAATCCTGGCTGGAGCCAAGTGCTGGGGTCAGACCGAAGAGAGCAGTACCTGCACAGAGTTGAGGAACCAGGGCCAGGGACCCTAACTTACCCAGGGCCAGAGGACGTGTGGTGTCCGGAACCAGGTGGCTCGAGTAAACACATTATTCACCAGGAGAATGGTAAAGTTTGTGATGCTGTCCTCCGTGACAGGGGTTTGCATTTGGAGGTACATGTCTTCCAGGGATGTACCTGGGAAGATGGCTTCACCATCCCAGTTAAATCCCTCACTAAGAGAGAGAGGAGCATTAGGGGGTCCTGCCCTGAACATGGCAGCAGCACCAGGTCGGGGAGGCGGGCAGGGCTCAGGCAGGCCAGAGCATCGAGGCCGCTGTCTCCCGTCAGGGGGTGGACAGTGCGGTGGTGGGTAGATGAGAGCTTTGTGGACAGAAGATGCCCCGTATGAGCCCTGTGGGCACTTGGGCACCTCACCCTGATCCTACAGAGCACCCAGAACTTGCTAGTGAGTCCCCCTTCCTTCATCTCTCAGCTGCTACTTCATCCCACCTCCCCTACTCATGGGGGCTCAGCCCCCACCCATGGCCTCCCAGGAACAGAGGGCAGAGGGGACTGGACCCACGGCCTCCCTCCAGACAACCCACAGGAGGGCTGGTGCCAGAATTTGGAAGTCTTGACTCAATCGCCTGAGCCACTCCAGCTGCCCTACAGCTGCTACCGCGGGACCTTGGCTGGAGGTCCAGGCCTCAGTTATTCTTTCTGTAAGATGGGTGCTCAGTGCGTGTCCTCAGGGCCGGCCATGAGGGGCGTGGCTGAGGTGGTCCAGGGAGGGTGCTGGGACAGGGACTGGCCCGAGGCAGGTGCTCACGAGCAGTAGCCAAACTGGTCCAGGACGTGTGTGAAGATTTCCTGCTGTGCCGACAGGGATCTGGACCCTCGCCACACGAACTGCAGCTGCTGCAAACCCGGAGGGAATGGAGTGAGGGCACAGGGGCGACACCGCTGCCGGCTCCCCCCCAGGCCCCACCTGAGTCTCCTCGCCGCCCCCGCCGCTCTCACGGGTTCAGGTCAATATCCCCCTCTGCTGCCCCCTCCTCAAGATTCGCCCTGACCTCCCAAAGCCACAAGAGGCAGAGGAATCAGCCCTCCAGATGGTGCCTGTCTGCACCTTCATCTGACCCTCCTCAGGGCAGGACTCTCTGTCAGGACCTGCCATCCAGGCTGTCTGTAACTCGGCTTGAATGCCTGCAGACACCGGGAGCTCGTCACTATTACTAAAGGTACAGCTGCTTTTTTCAGTTCTGATGGTGAGAAAGTGGATGAGTAGATGCGGCTCACCACTCACCCGGTTATCCTGCATGGCCTCCTTCAGGTCGTAGTCGATCCTGGAGATGACGTGGGCATTGAAGCCCGCCGGGGCAAAGAGGGTGGGGGTCGTGGAGGATGCACCAAACGGGTCCACCTGCCAGGAGATCTGCGGCCGGACCCCAAATATTTCATAGAGAAACCCATGTCCTTCTGCAAAGAGATAAGTTTCCTCACTCCCTCAGGGCCCCGTGCCCTTCTCCAGGGCTGGGATGCCACCTAATAGGCAAGGAGGGGTTGTGAAATAGATGCTAATATTAGGACTTCTTCCCAGAATCATTGGTCTAGTCACATCTTAATGCATGATTTAAAAGCCACCCCATAGGAGCAGAAATCAGGGTGACTGCGGAAAGTCCCATATTTGATATGCCATTGATTCCAGTTCCCCAAGGGTTTTCCCCCAATATAATCTAATCTCTGGCCAACCCCCCACCACCTCCTGGGTATGCATATACTGGCCTGGTTACACTCAGATAGGATATCTTGGCTGATGTTCGCCCTTTATGACTCACTGCTTCTACTGCAGACAGGACGGTACTCAGGAAGGCACACAGGCATGTGAATGATGGATGCTCCCCTGGAGCCCTGGCTTGGGGAACATTCTGGGAAACTCCTCTGCTCCACCCCGGGTGGCGTCAGAGAAGAGGGCCCATAAACACAGGCTTTGGTGGTGTGGGACCACAGCAGCCTGGGATCCTATCAGGTCTGCCCCTTCTGCGTCTCCACCCCACCTCAGTGGTAGAACCGAGAGGGATGAGGGAGATGCCTGCGTCGGTGAGGGACTGACAAAGTCTGACCAGGGAAGGAACGCTTTGGTGGAGAGTCTGTGTACAGCCCCATCTAGAGCAGGGAAGGACGCATCTGATGGAAAAACCATGGTTGTGGTTGTCACTTTTTCTCTCTTAACAGATGGGAGCCAGCAGTTCCAGAACAACTCCTTTAAAATGTTTTTTGTTTTTTGTTTTTTGATGCTGGGAGAAGTTTGATCCTCAGAAGTTAGGAAGACAAGCCTGATCTTCTTCTGGGATACTGAATGGTCATGGTTTCCTGTGAGAGATAGGGAATCCTGGCCATTTGAAGTGTCTCTTAACTACGATACTGTTTTACAAGTAGACCGGTTCTGAAGAAAACAAGAGAAATGGGTACAAGTGCCATCTGTCTTGCTCTTAATCTGTCTGTGAGACATTCCAGACTTGTGTCCTAAGGATACAGATTTGGGTGTGAAACCTACAGCTCCCTCCTGTTCTCTTACTTTGCCTCTGTATCTGAGGCTCCCAAATGAACAGGCTGAGAATCAGGGCAGGGTTCTAGGAGGGGTTGCCTCAGTCTCAGTAGACTATTTAGAGGATCCAAAAGGTACGTGGAAGGCTTTATGGGACTAACTTTACCTTATGACCTTATTTGGCGAGATGTAGCACATGTTTTGGGACAGACACTGACTCCTGACTCAAGAGCTTGAGTTTTGGGGGAAGCTACTACTTTTGGCAAAGAATGGCTTAAGTAAGGAGAAAGTGGGAACACGAAATAGCCCTCCTCCCTACTTGGAGCCAAGCAGTTCCCATAACAGACTCCCTCTGCTGATGTATTCTTGCAGGACTCAAGCGAGTGCTCACTGACTTTTAAATATGGTAAGTTGGCTGAGATAGAACAGGGAGAGAAGGAAACTTCTGGTAAATTCCTAGATAATTATGGGAGGCTCTCTACATGTTCACTGATGTTGACCCTGAAAGTTCAGATGGAGAAATGGTCCTAAAAAATAGATTCCTCACTCAGTCAGCTTCAGATATCTGCCATAAGTTACTAAAACAGGCGTTTGGACAAAATCAGTCTTTAGAAAAACTGTTGCAGCTGGCTCAGACAGTATGTTATGGCAGAGAAGATGAGGAGGAAAATAGGAAAAAATAACCAGTCAGAAGACTGATGCCCCAACAATGGCTGTTAGACCTGCTCTGAAACAGCCTGAGCAAAATGCCCAGAGGGATCCAGGTAAAAAGGGATGGGCTTGCTATTACTGTGGAAAGGAGAGGCATCTCAAGCGGGATTGCCCTCAGGCATCTAAGCTGCCTTTGGCTCCATGTCTAGTCTGCAAAGGAATATACTGGAGAAGAGACTTCCCTCTGAGTTGTAAGCCCCAGGGGTCATACTCTCAAGATAATTGTGACTGAAGGTGCCTTGGGTCCCCACACAAGCTCCCCTCCTAATTACACCTGAGGAACTCCAGGTATTAATAACTGTGAAGGGCCAATCCATCCATTTCTTTTGGAAACTGAGGGAAATTTCTCTGTGGTCACTGAAGACCTTGGTCCGCTTTCCTCCCAGTCCACTTCTGTAATGGGACTGTCAGGACGAGACATATGCTGTAATTTCAGTCATCCTTTAAGCTGTGACTGGGACTCTGTGCTGTTTTCTCACAAGTTTCGATCATGCTGAAGTCTCCCTCACCCCTTCTGGGGAGGGAAATACTGAACAACTATAGGCCTCTGTTTTCATGCATATGGAGCTTTCTCTTTCTCTCCCATTGGTTGAACAAAATGTAAATCTCAAAGTGTGGGCTGATGCAAAAACTGTGTGTTGAGCATGAAATGCTATTCCTGTCTTTATCAAGCTCAAAGACCCTCACCCATTTCCACATCAAAAACAGTGCCCATCAAAGCCCAAATTTAAGGAAGGTTAAAGCCAATCATTAAAAATGTAAAGGAATAAGGACTATTAATTCTCTATAACAGTCCATACAACACTCCTATTTTAGGAGTAAAAAACTCAAATGATAAATGAAGACTTCTTTAGTTCAATTCAGTCGCTCAGTCATGTCCAACTCTTTGCGACACCATGAACCACAGCACGCCAGGCCTCCCTGTCCATTACCAACTCGCAGAGTCCACTCAAACCCATGTCCATCGAGTCGGTGATGCTATCCAACCATCTCATCCTCTGTTGACCCCTTCTCCTCCTGCCCTCAATCTTCCCAGCATCAGGGTCTTTTCAAATGAGTCAGCTCTTCACATCAGGCCACCAAAGGATTGGAGTTTCAGCTTTAGCATCAGTCCTTCCAGTGAACACCCAGGACTGATCTCCTTTAGGATGGACTGGTTGGCTCTCCTTGCAGTCCAAGGGACATTCAAGAGTCTTCTCCAACACCACAGTTCAAAAGCATCCATTCTTCCATGCTCAGCTTTCTTTATAGTCCAACTCTCACATCTATACATGACTGCTGGAAAAACCATAGCCTTGACTAGACGGACCTTTGTTGGCAAAGTAATGTCTCTGCTTTTGAATATGCTATCTAGGTTGGTCATAACTCTCCTTCCAAGGAGTAAGCATCTTTTAATTTCATGGCTGCAATCACCATCTGCAGTGATTTTGGAGCCCCCAAACATGAAGTCTGACACTGTCTCCACTGTTTCCCCATCTATTTCCCATGAAGTGATGGGACCGGATGCCATGATCTTCGTTTTCTTAATGTTGAGCTTTAAGCCAACTTTTTCACTCTCCTTTTTCACTTTAATCAAGAGACTCTTTAGTTCTTCTTCAGTTTCTGCCATAAAGGTGGTGTCATCTGCACATCTGAGGTTATTGATATTTCTCCCGGCAATCTTGATTCCAGCTTGTGCTTTTTCCAGCCCAGCATTTCTCCTGATGTACTCTGCGTAGAAGTTAAATAAGCAGGGTGACAATATACAGCCTTGATGTACTCCTTTTCCTATTTGACTTCTTCAAGATATACAAATAGTAAGTGCCTAATCCTTATACTTTATTGTCTAAAACTGCTGAAAGAGAAAATATTTTTCAGTCACTGATTTGAATGATACTTTCTAGAGTTAAACCTATATTAATCATCCCGTACCTATGACTTTAAGACAAGAGAGGGTTTTTAGGAATCACAGGTTACTACCCCATTTGGATTCTTGGTTATGCAGAACTTGACTGGCCTTTATATTAACTTATAACTGAGACTCAGCAGGTCCAAACTGACAAGCTGGTTTGGTCCCCAGAAACTCAAAAGGCTTTTAAGACTCTAAACTGCTCTCTGGCAGGCTCCCGCTTTGAGCTTACCCACAGGATCAGAGTTTAGTTTGTTTGTTACTGAAAAAAAGGCTACGGCTACATTGCTTAAAGGATAATTGACGCTATTGTTTTTCTAATGCCTAAAGCTCCTAAGCTTATTAGTAGACAAAATCTTATTGTACTGATTTCTCATGATGTAAGTGAGATCTTAAACTCTCAAACTCAGAGTGACAATGGCTCCATCTTTAAAACTGCTGTAACTCAAAGTGTGTCAAAAGCTCTAGGAATAGAATATCACTTACACTGTTCCTGGAGACCCCAATCTTCAGAAAAAGTTGGAAAGGCTAATGACATTATTAAGAGGCATCTGTGTAGGAAACTCAGGAAACATGAGACAGTTGGTTTAATGTTCTCCCTGTAGCTTTAACGATGGCTTGAACTCCCCCTAAGAAGAAGGACCTGTCTCTATGACAGACTGTTTTTGTGCACAGATATTGTCATAGATCCTGAAGCCTTAAAATTAACTATGTGACTCAGCTTTCAACTTTTCAACCTCCTCATTAATTGAGGGCTTCCCACGGTGGGTTTCTCTGCTTCAAGGAAAAGACTTTCTTCAACTCTTCTTCATCTGATGACATCAAAAAATTCTAAGAAGGACTGATATAACATATTGTACCTTAACTGTGGACATAATGTAACTTTTCATTTTGATTATGTTTTAACTTGGTTTAACGCCTATTTTGCCTTATTTCTGTAACTGTCAAACGGGGGTTGTTTCTAAGTGTCTGAAAGCTGAGGGGGGTCCAACTTTTTGCATTCCCTTGGACTGCTCATATCAGGCTTCTCTGTCTCTCACTGTCTCCCAGAGTTTGCTCAAACTCATGTCCATTGAGCTGGTGGTGCTGTCCAATATCACATCCTCTGTTGCCCTCTTCTCCTCCTGCCCTCAATCTTTCCCAGTACCAGGGTCTTTTCCAATGAGTTGGCTCTTCGCATCAGGTGGCCAAAGCACTGGAGTTTCAGCTTCAGCATCAGTCCTCCCAAAGAACATTCAGGGTTGATTTCCTTTAGGCTTGACTGGTTTCATCTTGCTGTCCAAGGGACTCGCAAGAGTCTTCTCCAAAGCCACAGTTCGAAAGCACAAATTCTTCAGCCTTCAGCCCTTTTTAATTCCCTCAGCCATACATGACTACTGGAAAACCATAGCTTTGGCTATATGGACTTTTGTCGGCAATGTGATGTCTCTGATTCTTAATATTCTGTCTACTTGTCATAGCTTTTATTCCAAGAAGCAAGTGTCTTTTAATTTCATGGTTGCAGTCACCTTCAGCAGTGATTTTGGAGCCGAAGAAAATAATCTGTCACTCTTTTCCATTGTTTCCCCATCTATTTGCCATGAAGTGTTGGGACTAAATGCCATGATCTTAATTTTTGGTATGTTGAGTTTTAGGCCAGCTTTTTCACTCTCCTCTTTCATTTTCATCAAGAGGCTCTTTAGTTCCTCTTCACTTTCTGCCCTAAGGGTGGTGTCATCTGTATATCAAGGTTACTGATATTTCTCCCTGCAATCTTGATTCCAGCCTGTGCTTCTCCAGTCTGGTATTTTTCATGATGCATTCTGCATATGAATTAAATAAGCAGGGTGTCAATATACAGCCTTGGTGTACTCCTTTGTCAGTTTGAAACCAGTTTGTTGTTCCATGTCTGGTTCTAACGGTTGCTTCTTGACCTACGTAGAGGTTTCTCAGGAGGCAGGTAAGGTGATCTGGTATTCCCATCTCTTGAAGAGTTTTCTATTTCCTATGATCCATACAGTCAAAAGACTTAGCATAATCCGTGAGGCAGATGTAGGTGTTTTTCTGGAATTCTCTTGCTGTTTGTATGATCCAATGGATGTTGGCAATTTGATCTCCAGTTCCTCTGCCTTTTCTAAATCCAGGTTGAATACCTGGAAGTTATCGGTTCATGTACTATTGAAGTCTAGCTTGAAGGATATTGAACGTTATATTGCTAGCATGTGGAATTAGAGCAACTGATGGTAGTTTCAACTTTCTTTGGCATTACCCCTATTTGGGATTGGAATAAAAGCTGACCCTTTCCAGTCTTGTGGCCATTGCTGTATTTTCCAAATGTGCTGGTCTATTGAGTCAGCACTTTAACAGCATCATCTTCTAGGATTTTAAATAGATCAGCCAGAATTCCACCACCTCTACTAGCTTTGTTTATACTATGTTTCCTAAGGCCCATTTGACTTCACAATGCAGGCTGTCTGGCTCTAGGTGAGTGACCACACCATCGTGATTATCCAGGCCATCAAGACTTTTTTTCTCCAGTTCCTTTGTGTATTCTTGCCACATCTTCTTTAATCTCCTCTATACCCCTGTTAGTTCCTTATCATTTCTTTCCTTTATGTGCCCATCTTTTTGCATGAAATGTTCCCTTGGTATCTCCAATTTTCTTGAAGAGACCTCTAGTCTTTTCGATTCTGCGGTTTTCCTCTATTTCTTTGCTTAAGAAACCTTTCTTGTATCTCTCCTTGCTATACTTTGGAACTCTGCATTCAGAAGGACATATCTTTCCATGACCTCTGCATTCAGATGGGCATATTTTTCCATTTCTCTTTTGCCTTTCACTTCTCTTCTTTCCTAATCTATTTGTAAGACCTCCTCAGGCAACCATTTTCTGTGGTGCATCTCTTTTTCTTGAGGATGGTTTTTGTAACTACCACCTGTACAATGCTATATATTGAGCCTGAAGGATGGGTACAATCACAATATAATGAAATGCCATCCCTGTGGGGTAAGATTCTCCACAAACTGGGGAACAGTAATACCAAAGAAGTCCTCCCACTTCTGTGAAGGTTCTCAAACACATGTCATGCTTCTCAGCCTGGGGAACCAACAAAGGGCCTGGGAATCCCCAGGAAATCTGACCTTGAAGGCCAGCGGCATCTGATTATCAGACTTCCACAGAAATAGGGGGAACAGATACTCCAGTCTTGGAGGACAGAAACAAAATCTTGCACACACCAAGACCTCCAAGAAAGGAGCAGTAACCCTCCAGGATGCTGAACCAAACTACCTTCTAATGTTGGAGGGTCTGCTGAGGAGGCCTGGGTCAGCCAGGGTTCACCTTGGAGACAGAAGCACTGAGAGCCACAGTCCTGGAAGGTCCCCCTTGCTGTAAATGCTCTTGGAGGTTGCCATTAACCCTACCATAGACCCTGTAGACCGCAGTGCTTGTTCACCTCAGGCCAAACAACTATCAGGAAGGGAGTGCAACCCCACTCATCAGCAAATAATTGGATTAAAGCTTTACTGAGCAATGATCTGCCCCCCGGAGCAAGATCCAGTTTTCCCCACTGTCAGTCCCTGCCATCGGGCACCTTACCCAAGCCTCTTGGCCTCTTTAATCAGAGGACAGACAGAAAAAGCAAAAAGAGCCACAGTTCCACAGTGGCTAGAACAAAAACCACATTACAGAAAGTTAATTAGGATGAAAAGTCAGAAAGATATGTCCCAGAATAAGGGACAAGATAAAACCCCAGAAAGACAACTAAATGAAGTGGAGATAGGCATCCTTCCAGAAAAAGAATTCAGAATAACGATAGTGAAGATGATGCAGGATCTTGGGGGAATAATGGAGAAGAGGCAAGAAATGTTTTCCAAAGACCTGGAAGAACTAAAGAACAAACAGCAATGAATAATACACTAGAATAATCGCAGAATAACTGAGGAAAAAGAATGGAAAAATGACCTGGAGGATGGGATGGTGGAAATAACTGCCACAGAACAGAATATAGAAAAATGAATGAAAAGAAATGAAGGCAAACTAAGACACCTCTGGGACATCATTAAATGCACCAAAATTTGCATTATAGGGGTCCCAGAAAGAGATAAGAGAGAGTCCCAGGAAGGATAAACCCAAAGAGGAGCACCAAGATACACAGTAATCAAACTGACAAAAATTAAAGACAAATATAAAATATTAAAAGCAACAAGGGAAAAACGACAAACAACATGCCAGGGAACTCCCATCAGGCTATCTGCTGATTTCTCAACAGAAACTCTGCAAGCCAGAAGGGAATGGAATGATACATTTAAAGTGGTGAACGGGAAGAAACTACAACCAAGACTACTCTACCAGCAAGACTCTCCTTCAGATTTGATGGAGAAATTGAAAGCTTTCCAGACAAGCAAAAGTGAAGAGAATTCAGCACCATCAAACCAGCTGTTTTGTGTGTGTGTGTGTGTGTGTGTTTTTATTGGAGGCTAATTACTTTACAATATTGCAGTGGTTTTGCCATACATTCATATGAATCAGCCATGGGTGTACATGTGTTCCCCATCCTGAGCCCCCCCACCACCTCCCTCCCTATCCCATTCCTCTGGGTCATCCCGGTGCACCAGCCCTGAGCACCCTGTCTCATGCATCAAACCTGGACTGGCGATCTGTTTCACACATGATAATATACATGTTTCAGTGCTATTCTCTCAAATCATCCCAGCCTTGCCTTCTCGTACAGAGTCCAAAAGAGTGTTCTATACACCTGCATCTCTTTTGTTGTCTCGCATATAGGGTTGTCGTTACCATCTTTCTAAATTCCATATATAAGTGTTAGTATATGGTATTATTGTTTTTCTTTCTGACTAACTTCACTCTGTATAATAGGCTCGTTTCATCCACCTCATTAGAACTAATTCAAATGTATTCTTTATAATGGCTGAGTACTACTCCGTTGTGTATATGTACCACAGCTTTCTTATCCATTTGTCTGCTGATGGACATCTAGGTTGCTTCCATGTTCTGGCTATTATAAACAGTGCTGCGATGAACATTGGGGTACACATGTCTCTTTCAATTCTGGTTTTCTCGGTGTGTATGCCCAGCAGTAGGATTGCTGGGTCGTATGGCAGTTCTATTTCCAGTTTTTTTCTTGTACAAGTGGTTGACCAGTTTTCCCAGCACCACTTGTTAAAGAGATTGTCTTTTCTCCATTGTATATTTTTGCTTCCTTTGTCGAAGATAAGGTGTCCATAGGTGCATGGATTTATCTCTGGGCTTTCTATTTTGTTCCATTGATCTATGTTTCTGTCTTTGTGCCAGTACCATACTGTCTTGGTGACTGTAGCTTTGTAGTTTAGCCTGAAGTTAGGCAGGTTGTTTCCTCCAGTTCTATTCTTCTTTCTCAAGATTGCTTTGGCTATTCGAGCTTTTTTGTATTTCCATACATATTGTGAAATTTATTGTTCTAGTTCTCTGAAAAATACTGTTGGTAGCTTGATAGAGATTGCATTTAATCTATAGATTGCTTTGGGTAGTATACTCATTTTCACTATATTGATTCTTCCAATCCATGAACATGGTATATTTCATCATCTATTTGTGCCATCTTTGATTTCTTTCACCAGTGTTTTATAGTTTTCTATATATAGATCTTTTGTTTGTTTAGGTAGATATATTCCTAAGTATTTTATTCTTTTCACTGCAATGGTGAATGGAGTACTTTCCTTAATTTCTCTTTCTGTTTTCTCATTGTTAGTGAATAGGAATGCAAGGGATTTCTGTGTGTTGATTTTATATCCTGCAACTTTACAATATTCATTGATTAACTCTAGTAATTTTCTGGTGGAGTCTTTTGGGTTTTCTATGTAGAGGATCATGTCATCTGTAAACAGTGAGAGGTTTACTTCTTCTTTTCCAATTTGGATTCTTTTTATTTCTTTGTCTGCTCTGATTGCTGTGGCCAAAACTTCCAAAACTATGTTGAATAGTACTGGTGAGAGTGGGCACCCTTGTCTTGTTCCTGATTTTAAGGGAAATGCTTTCAATTTTTCACCATTGAGGATAATGTTTGCTGTGGGTTTGTCATATATAGCTCTTATTATGTTGAGGTATGTTCCTTCTATTCCTGCTTTCTGGAGGGTTTTTAAGCATAAGTGGATGTTGAATTTTGTCAAAGGCTTTCTCTGCATCTATTGAGATAATCATATGGGTTTTATCTTTCAATTTGTTAATGTGGTGTATTACGTTGATTTATTTGTGGATATTGAGGAATCCTTGCATCCCTGGGATAAAGCTCACTTGGTCATGATGTATGATCTTTTTAATGTGTTGTTGGATTCTGTTTGCTAGAATTTTGTTAAGGATTTTTGCATCTATGTTCATCAGTGATATTGGCCTGTAGTTTTCTTTTTTTGTGGCATCGTTGTCTGGTTTTGGTATTAGGGTGATGGTGGCCTCAAAGAATGAGTTTGGAAGTTTACCTTCCTCTGCAATTTTCTGGAAGAGTTTCAGTGGGATAGGTGTTAGCTCTTCTCTAAATGTTTGATAGAATTCAGCTGTGAAGCCGTCTGGTCCTGGGCTTTGGTTTGCTGGACGATTTCTGATTACAGTTTCGATTTCTATGCTTGTGACGGGTCTGTTAAGATTTTCTCTTTCTTCCTGGTTCAGTTTTGGAAAGTTGTACTTTTCTAAGAATTTGTCCATTTCTTCGAAGTTGTCCATTTTATTGTCATATAGTTGCTGATAGTAGTCTCTTAGGATCCTTTGTATTTCTGTGTTGTCTGTTGTGATCTCTCCATTTTCATTTCTAATTTTGTTGATTTGATTCTTCTCCCTTTGTTTCGTGATGAGTCTGGCTAATGGTTTGTCAATTTTATTCTCTCAAAAGCCAGCTTTTGGCTTTGTTGATTTTTGCTATGGTCTCTTTTGTTTCTTTTGCATTTATTTCTGCCCTAATTTTTAAGATTTCTTTGCCTCTACTAACCCTGGGGTTTTTCATTTCTTCCTTTTCTAGTTGCTTTAGGCATAGAGTTATTTACACCTAAAGCAACTTTTGCTTAGGTTATTTATTTGATTTTTTTCTTGTTTCTTGAGGTAAGCCTGTATTGCTTTGAACCTTCCCCATAGCACTGCTTTTACAGTGTCCCATAGGTTTCGGGTTGTTGTGTTTTCATTTTCCTTCGTTTCTATGCATATTTTGATTTCTTTTTTATTTCTTCTGTGATTTGTTGGTTATTCAGCAGCGTGTTGTTCAGCCTCCATATGTTGTAATTTTAATAGTTTTTCTCCTGTAATTGACATCTAATCTTACTGCATTGTGGTCAGAAAAGATGCTTGGAATGATTTCAATTTTTTTTTAATTTACCAAGACTAGATTTATGGCCCAGGATGTGATCTATCCTGCAGAAGGTTCCATGTGCACTTGAGAAAAAGGTAAAATTTGTTGTTTTGGGGTGAAATGTCCTATAGATATCAATTAAGTCTAACTGATCCATTGTATCATTTAAAGTTTTTGTTTCCTTGTTAATTTTCTGTTTAGTTGATCTATGCATAGGCATTAGTGAGGTCTTAAAGTCTCCCACTCCTGTTGTGTTATTGTTAATTTCCCCCTTCATACTTGTTAGCATTTGCCTTACATATTGCAGTGCTCCTATGTTGGGTGCATATATATTTATAATTGTTATAAATTCCTCTTGGATTAATCCTTTGATCATTATGTAGTGTCCTTTGTCTCTTTTCACAGCCTTTATTTTAAAGTCTATTTTATCTGATATGAGTATTGCTACTTCTCCTTTCTTTTAGTCTCTGTTTGCATGGAATATCTTTTTCCAGCCCTTCACTTTCCATCTGTATGTGTCCTTTGTTTTGAGGTGGGTCTCTTCTGGACAACATATATAGGGGTCTTCTTTTTGTATCCATTCAGCCAGTCTTTGTCTTTTGGTTGGGTCATTCAACCCATTTACATTTAAGGTAATTATTGATAAGTATGATCCCATTGCCATTTACTTTGTTGTTTTGGGTTCGAATTAAACACCCTTTCTGTGTTTCCTGTCTAGAGAAGATCCTTTAGCATTTGTTGGAGAGCTCAACAAAACCAGCTTTACAGCAAATGCCAAAGGAACTTCTCTAGCCAGGAAACACAAGAGAAGAAAAAGATCTACAGAAAATAATCCCAAAACAATTAAGAAAATGGTAATTGGATCAAACATATTGATAATCACCTCAAATGTAAATGCATGAAAACCTCCACTTACAAGGTCAGTCTGCTTAACCCACGCAAATAATTTGTTCCTATTTTATATTGTTAGGTTAAACATGTTCCCATAATCGTTTGTAATTGTAATTATCTTTTATTTTCTCTCTGGCTATTGATTGTGAAAACTGATAAGATCTTTTACCTTTGTGATTATGTAACTATTACTCAATACCATTGTGTCATGATTACTCAACAGAAAAATTATAGAACTCTATATCACCAAAACTACCATTTAATAGAAAAACCTGTAATCACTTTTTAAACTGCAGATATGTATCAGAATTTCCTGGAATCTCTTTTTTAAATACAAACGACCAGGTATTGCTTTTTTTCCTCCAGAGCTCCAGATACGTTTCTAATGAACCACAATAGTTAAAAAACAACTAGACTATATGATGATCTTTTAGTTTTTTGTGTGGTTTTTTTTTGCAGAATCTTTTTTATTTTTATTTAATTTTTTTTAATTTAAATTTATTTATTTTAATTGGAGGCTAATTACTTTACAATATTGTATTGGTTTTCCCACACATCAACATGAATCCACCATGGGTGTACACGTGCTCCCCATCCTGAACCCCCCTCCCACCTCCTTCCCTGTACCATCCCTCTGGGTCATCCCAGTGCACCAGCCCCAAGCATCCTGTATCCTGCATCGAACCTGGACTGGTGATCTTTTAGTTTTATCTAGTTTGTTTCACTTTTGCTATTTAATATTCAGTGCTTTCACTTCGTTTAGTTTTTGTTTTCCAATTTCTGCATCTCTTTTTTTGTTCTTTTTCACCCCTTCTTCAATTGTAGTAGCAATGCTTTTGTGTGTGTGTGTATATATATATAATATGCATAACATATACTTATATATCTTAGAATATTTATGAATTTCTGCCTAAATAAAAAATGCATGACATTTTGATTTCAGTTGTTTGACTAAGGATGAATAGAATGCTAGATTTTTAATTAAAAAACAGGTATGCAACAAACAAGAAAGGTGTACTGTACAGCACAGGGAAGTTTATTTAATGCCTCATAATAACCTATAATAGAAAACATTTCAAAAATAATATGTGTGTATGTACACCTGCATCAATTGCTCTGCACCTAAAACCCTATAAGTCACCCGCACCTCAATAATATACATAATAAGAAACAGTAAGGAACTTTTTAAAAAGAATGCGACCATCACCTACTGGCAGCGTGATTCATATAAGTTTCAGCAGCATTTCTGCCTCATATTCAACTTCCAAGAATGGGTTTTGTAAGTCTCCCCATCTCCAGGACTGCGACCAGGACTGAAGGAAGGAAGTGTATGCCTTGTTTTTAGAACAGGAGGTCATCATGAGATGAAGTCAGGGCCCATCCTCTGAGGGTCCCAGGAGCCTGATGGTGTTGGAAATGGAGCCTCAGAGAATATCCTGGGGAGGATCAAGAGGTCCACAGCCCTTCCTGCCCCAGTGACGGGAACCTATCTTAGCTTAGATTCTGGCTCCTCTGGTCTGCCTTTCAGGGTCAGCTGTGCGGTGTTTAAGAAGGTGAGCATGGTGGTCTGAGACCAGAGATGAGGAATGATGATTCTGTAGGTACCCGGAGGAAGACAGCTCAGTGCCCTTTCCCTCCCTCTATGCCCACCAGCCCTGGCTGGTCAAATCCTGGACTGAGCTCTGGGGACCCAGATAAGAATCAGACACCGGTCACTGCCAGAAGCAAACTGTAGGTCACAGTGAAGAGGGGAGGTACTCAAGCACTGTGGCCCCAGTGGAAGGTTCCTGGACATGAGACTCCCTAGGTGAGTCTGACTGGAAACAACAGGAAACTTTGTTCTGAACCACAGGAGGCCTTGTCTTAGGGGCAGATCTGGGAAGCAGGAAGCAGAAGGAACAGGAGGAAAGCAGGAGGTGAGGCCTGAGGCTGCATTTTGCAGACAGGGGAGTTTCTATGGTAAAACATAAAGATTCCCATGAGCTTATCACTTCCATCTAGAAATAAGGCAGTAGAAACTCAGAAGGAAGGAAGCACCGATTAAAGAGTTGAGAGGAGAGACGAGGTAAGAAAATCCAAAGAGAGAGCCCAGTGCCATCGTGATGTCCTGCACAGGGTCCGACTTCAGTGGAGTGACAGTGGGCTAGCGCCCAGCCCACACTGCAGTCAACCGGGTTCTCCCACTGACACTCTGCCCTCCTGTAGCTTCAGTCTTAGTGTCTCTTCTGCGAAAGAGACTGCGAGCCTGATGCCCTCTGGACACCCTGCCTTCCGGGGTGAGTGAAGTGATGCCTGTGAAAAACACCTGTTAAGCAGAGGAGAACGTGCCCTTCATGGCAGTATGTGTGGTGATGGAGGTTGTGAAGGTGATGGTGGTGCGACAGTGGTGGTGTTAGTAATGCATATGGAAGAGGCGATGGTGGTGATATGGTGGTATTGATGAGAGCTATGTTGGTGTGATGGCTGTGATGCCAGTGGTTGTGGTGTTGACAGGGATAATGATGATGCAAATGGAGTTGGTGGTGATGATGGTGGTAGTGAGGATGGTAGAGGTGGTGGTAACGTTTGTCATTTTCCTGTTAGGCTGTTGGCATGGATGATGGCGGTTGTGCAGTAGGTGGTAGAGTTAGCCCTGGAGGTTTTGGTGGTGGTGCTGGAAGTGGTGGTGCGGGAAGCGGTTGGGGTGTTAGAGGTCACCATGAAGGTGATAGTGCTAAAATAGAAATCATTCCAAGCATCTTTTCTGACCACAATGCAGTAAGATTAGATCTCAATTACAGGAGAAAAACTATTAAAAATTCCAACATATGGAGGCTGAACAACACGCTGCTGAATAACCAACAAATCACAGAAGAAATAAAAAAAGAAATCAAAATTTGCATAGAAACGAATGAAAATGAGAACACAACAACCCAAAACCTGTGGGACACTGTAAAAGCAGTCCTAAGGGGAAAGTTCATAGCAACACAGGCACACCTCAAGAAACAAGAAAAAAGTCAAATAAATAACCTAACTCAACACCTAAAGCAACTAGAAAAGGAAGAAATGAAGAACCCCAGGGTTAGTAGAAGGAAAGAAATCTTAAAAATTAGAGCAGAAATAAATGCAAAAGAAACAAAAGAGACCATAGCAAAAATCAACAAAGCCAAAAGCTGGTTCTTTGAAAGGATAAATAAAATTGACAAACCATTAGCCAGACTCATCAAGAAACAAAGGGAGAAAAATCAAATCAATAAAATTAGAAATGAAAATGGAGAGATCACAACAGACAACACAGAAATACAAAGGATCATAAGAGACTACTATCAACAATCATATGCCAATAAAATGGACAACGTGGAAGAAATGGACAAATTCTTAGAAAAGTACAACTTTCCAAAACTCGACCAGGAAGAAATAGAAAATCCTAACAGACCCATCACAAGCACAGAAATTGAAACTGTAATCAAAAATCTTCCAGCAAACAAAAGCCCAGGTCCAGATGGCTTCACAGCTGAATTCTACCAAAAATTTAGAGAAGAGCTAACACCTATCCTGCTCAAACTCTTCCAGAAAATTGCAGAGGAAGGTAAACTTCCAAACTCATTCTATGAGGCCACCATCACCCTAATACCAAAACCTGACAAAGATCCCACAAAAAAAGAAAACTACAGGCCAATATCACTGATGAACATAGATGCAAAAATCCTTAACAAAATTCTAGCAATCAGAATCCAACAACACATTAAAAAGATCATACACCATGACCAAGTGGGCTTTATCCCAGGGATGCAAGGATTCTTCAATATCTGCAAATCAATCAATGTAATACACCACATTAACAAATTGAAAGATAAAAACCATATGATTATCTCAATAGATGCAGAGAAAGCCTTTGACAAAATTCAACATCCATTTATGATAAAAAACTCTCCAGAAAGCAGGAATAGAAGGAACATACCTCAACATAATAAAAGCTATATATGACACCCACAGCAAACATTATCCTCAGTGGTGAAAAATTGAAAGCATTTCCTCTAAAGTCAGGAACAAGACAAGGGTGCCCACTTTCACCAGTACTATTCAACATAGTTTTGGAAGTTTTGGCCACAGCAATCAGAGCAGAAAAAGAAATAAAAGGAATCCGAATTGGAAAAGAAGAAGTAAACCTCTCACTGTTTACAGATGACATGATCCTCTACATAGAAAACCCTAAAGACTCCACCAGAAAACTACTAGAACTAATCAATGACTATAGTAAAGTTGCAGGATATAAAATCAACACACAGAAATCCCTTGCATTCCTACACACTAATAATGAGAAAACAGAAAGAGAAATTAAGGAAACAATTCCATTCACGATTGCAATGGAAAGAATAAAACACTTAGGAATATATCTACCTAAAGAAACTAAAGATCTATATATAGAAAACTATAAAACACTGGTGAAAGAAATCAAAGAGGACACTAATAGATGGAGAAATATACCATGTTCATGGATTGAAAGAATCAATATAGTGAAAATGAGTATACTACCCAAAGCAATTTATAGATTCAATGCAATCCCTATCAAGCTACCAACGGTATTCTTTACAGAGCTAGAACAAATAATTTCCCAATTTGTATGGAAAAACAAAAAACCTCAAATAGCCAAAGCGATCTTGAGAAAGAAGAATGGAACTGGAGGAATCAACCTACCTGACTTCAGGCTCTAGTACAAAGCCACAGTTATCAAGACAGTATGGTACTGGCACAAAGACAGAAATATAGATCAATGGAACAAAATAGAAAGCCCAGAGATAAATCCACGCACATATGGACACCTTATCTTTGACAAAGGAGGCAAGAATATACGATGGATTAAAGACAATCTCTTTAACAAGTGGTGCTGGGAAATCTGGTCAACCACTTGTAAAAGAATGAAACTAGAACACTTTCTAACACCATACACAAAAATAAACTCAAAATGGATTAAAGATCTAAACATAAGACCAGAAACTATAAAACTCCTAGAGGAGAACATAGGCAAAACACTCTCTGACATACATCACAGCAGGATCCTCTATGACCCACCTCCCAGAATATTGGAAATAAAAAAAAAATAAACAAATGGGACCTAATTAACCTTAAAAGCTTCTGCACATCAAAGGAAACTATTAGCAAGGTGAAAAGACAGCCTTCAGAATGGGAGAAAATAATAGCAAATGAAGCAACTGACAAACAACTAATCTCAAAAATATATAAGCAACTCCTACAGCTCAACTCCAGAAAAATAGATGACCCAATCAAAAAATGGGCCAAAGAACTAAATAGACATTTCTCCAAAGAAGACATACAGATGGCTAACAAACACATGAAAAGATGCTCAACATCACTCATTATCAGAGAAATGCAAATCAAAACCACTATGAGGTACCATTTCACACCAGTCAGAATGGCTGCGATCCAAAAGTCTACAAGTAATAAATGCTGGAGAGGGTGTGGAGAAAAGGGAACCCTCTTACACTGTTGGTGGGAATGCAAACTAGTACAGCCACTATGGAGAACAGTGTGGAGATTCCTTAAAAAACTGGAAATAGAACTGCCTTATGATCCAGCAATCCCACTGCTGGGCACACACACTGAGGAAACCAGAAGGGAAAGAGACACATGTACCCCAATGTTCATCGCAGCACTGTTTATAATAGCCAGGACATGGAAGCAACCTAGATGTCCATCAGCAGATGAATGGATAAGAAAGCTGTGGTACATATACACAATGGAGTATTACTCAGCCATTAAAAAGAATACATTTGAATCAGTTCTAAAGAGGTGGATGAAACTGGAGCCTATTATACAGAGTGAAGTAAGCCAGAAAGAAAAACACCAATACAGTATACTAACGCATATATATGGAATTTAGAAAGATGGTAACAATAACCCTGTGTATGAGACAGCAAAAGAGACACTGATGTATAGAACAGTCTTATGGACTCTGTGGGAGAGGGAGAGGGTGGGAAGATTTGGGAGAATGGCATTGAAACATGTAAAATATCATGTATGAAACGAGTTGACAGTCCAGGTTCAATGCATGATACTGCATGCTTGGGGCTAGTGCACGGGGACGACCCAGAGGGATGGTATGGGGAGGGAGGAGGGAGGAGGGTTCAGGATGGGGAACACATGTATACCTGTGGCGAATTCATTTTGATATTTGGCAAAACTAATACAATTTTGTAAAGTTTAAAAATTAAAAAAAAAAATGAAGGTGACAGTGCTGGTTGTGGTGTTGACAGGGATAATGATGATGCGAGTGGAGTTGGTGGTGATGATGGTGGTAGTGAGGATGGTAGAGGCGGTGGTAACGTTTGTCAGTTTCTGTTAGGCTGTTGGCACGGATGATGGCAGTTGTGCAGTAGGTGGTAGAGTTAGCCCTGGAGGTTTTGGTGGTGGTGCTGGAAGTGGTGGTGCGGGAAGCGGTTGGGGTGTTAGAGGTCACCATGAAGGTGATATTGCTGGTGATCCAGGTCCTGCTTGTGGTGGTGGAGACGGTGCTGCTGGTGGCAGGGGGCTAATGTTAGCGGTAGACGAGCGGCTGTTGGTTTTTGGGGTGGTGAAGGTGATGAGATTTGGATGGTAGTAGAGGTGTTGGTGTTGTGATGGTGTGGATGTAACAGTTGAGAGAGTGGTTGTATGCACTGGTGTTAGAAGGGGTATTGAATTGGAGGTGAAATGAGAAATGGGGAAATGGGAAATGAATACATTTTCAATAGATTTCCCATATTTTTCTACATTTGCTTCCTTTTGTCCCCTTCTCTACAAGAATGGTGTTTAAAATAATTAACACACTTTTAATTTTGATGGTGGTCGGAATGCGAATAGTGGTGGGCAATGTGGTGGTTTTGGAAGAGGTGCATGATGGGTAGGTTGTGGTAATGGTGGTAATTTTGGTGTTGGTTGGGGGTGTTGGTGTTAGAAGCGATGCAGTGATGGGCTGAGGTGTTAGTGGTGATGGTGGTGGTGCTGGAGGATTCACTACGACTTGGAGGCGGTAGTACTGAAGGTGGTACAGGCGCAGATACAGGTGACATTGGTGATGGTGGTGATGGTGATGGCGCTCATGTTGGAGGTGCTGGTGCTATAAATTACACAATGATGTGCCAAGATGTTAGTGGTGGTGATGGTGGTGTTGGGCATTCATGACAGACTTGGAAGTGGTGTTGTTGGAGGTGGTACAGGTGCGGGTGTGGATGGTGGCAGTTGTAATGGTGGTGATGGCAGTGGTGCTGGAGGTGTTGGTATGGTTGAACAGTTGGTGGGTGAGGTGATGGCAGAGATGGCATCTGACCCTTATTGATCATTGACTAGAGACCCACATGCTGTACTCAATGTGATCTATTTGAATTATTTCTATTTAAACTTTATAACACCCCTTTGAGATAGATCATACATCATTATCAAATATTTTTATACAGGAGGCAACTGAGGCTTATTGAGGCTGCATCCTTGCCCAGGGTCACAGGGTTGGGAGTTAGCAGAGTCAGGAACCAGCCAGGCTGGCTCGTCTAGAATCCACACCCTTATCCTCTGTACTCGGGCACACATGGACATGGCGCCAGTAATCAGTGTTGACTGGGCACAGTCTCCTGCTGAAAGGGGAAGACAGAGCTCAGGACCAGGGCTCAGACACCCAGTCCCAGACTCGCAGGAGGCCACAGGGACTCTGGTCTGGAGAAGAATAATCAAACCTGTGAGCTGGAGGATCTGGTCATCAATGTGGGTCACGGCCTCATCGTGCATGACCTGGCCTCCGAGGACAAACTCTAGGCGACCTTCAGCCACAAGCTGGTGGACCTTGGCATGATGGGCAGAGAGAAACGCCACGTTACACCTCCCAGGCTAAACCGTTTTTGTTTGCTGGTCTCATGTCTACTGCATCCTTCAGACTCCTGAAGGATGAAGGTCCTTCCTTCAGGCTCCTCAGCCTCACTTCTGCAAATATCAGGACACTGTCTGTCCTGGTCAGCCCTGTGTCCAGCTATCAGAACAGCGCCTGGCCATGGCTAATGCTTCATCAGGCATATATACAGGTACATATGTTCACAACTTTTGTTTTGAAATAATTTCAAGGTTATGAAAGTGTTGCAAGGATTGTAAAAAACACTCCCCTCCCATAAATCTTTCCACCGATTGTTGTTTTTCAGTTGATCAGTCATCTCTGACCCTTTGTAACCCCATGGACTGAAGCACTCCAGGCTTCCCTGTCATTCACTATCTCCCAGAATTGGCTCAATTGGATGTCCACTGAGTTGGTGATGCCATCTAAGCTCCTTATCCTCTGTCATCCCCTTCTCCTCCTGCCTTCAATCTTACCCCGCATGAAGGTCTTTTCCAATGAGTTGGCTCTTCTTATCAGGTAGCCAAAGAACTAGAGTTTCAGCTTCCCCCAGTTATCTCTCT
The DNA here is from genome assembly GCF_055505025.1 of Bos grunniens. Taxonomy (NCBI): domain Eukaryota; kingdom Metazoa; phylum Chordata; class Mammalia; order Artiodactyla; family Bovidae; genus Bos; species Bos grunniens. Next base: position 4,766,665 of record NC_141170.1, read on the forward strand.
GTTAATATTGTTTACCCATTTCCTTAACACTATTTATTTATTTTAATCCAAGATATGGTTTACTTAAACCAATTGAAAATAAATGTTAGCAGCTTCATGTATTTTTTTTTTTTTACTTTACAATATTGTATTGGTTTTGCCATGGGTGTACACGTGTTCCCAATCCTGAACCCCCTCCCACCTCCCTCCCCAGAGTTCACTAACTGTTGAGCAAGAAGATCATTATAGCTCTTATATAACTAACTAAATTGGGAATTTAACATTAATCATGCTCTGAGTGAATTCACATGCAGCTGAAGAGGCTAGCCCCATCCTGTGATGACATGGAGATGGGGAGAGGACCTGGCCCCAGACTGCCCCTCCAAGGACCATGGCCTCTGACCCCCTGTGATACAGAATTAATCAGAAAGTAAATCCACAGGGACTCCTGCACCCCTGGATGGTCACTGGCTCCAGTGTCCATGGGAGCCACGCAGATTCATAATGGAAGTCAGAGGGTGTGGACACAGGCTCACCCTGATGTGCCCAGGGTCAAAGGTGACCCCATTCACACCAGCTGAGTGTCCAGCTGGGCTGCCAGAGCTGCAACTTTTCAGGAGGAACCAGAAAGGCAGGATCAAACACAAACCTGTCCCCTGGGCATGGGGCTGACCACACACCTGTACTAAATGGGCCCTGGGCACAGCTCAGCGCAGTTGGGGCCTCCTGGTCTATGCAGCCTAGACCTGGTCACACAGAGCACAACCCAGGAGCTTCCTGAAGGGTCATCCCCGGGACCCCCAGGGCATCTGCTCTCAGCTGCCTGGTGAGGACACCCTGAGGGCACCATTACCTGGCCTTTCTGCCTGTCCGAGGCGACGCCGTCCCACCACAGCCTGAAATATTCCTGCTCCACGGCGATGAACCTGCGTTTCTTCTCAAGGGTCAGCTCCTCCACCACGGAGTTGTAGACGCTGGTGACATAAGCCTGCATGTTCTCCTGGGGTGGGGAGGGGGAGAGACCGTCACTCCACACCCGTGGGGGAAACCAGAGAGCGTGGACCAGGAACCGAGGAGGAACTTCCAGGGAGACATGGTGTCCGGGGGCCACTGGCGCTCCCACCAAGCCTGTCCAGGCCCTGCAATCGGCTCTCCCTGATCCTCAAACAAGGGATCCCAGCATCCACTCTGTGATGGACACACAGTGAGCCTTGCACTGAGAGAAGGACTCCTTAGATGGGAGCCTGCCCCTGAGGAGTCATGAGGAGACAGACACTCTACGTGACAGAGGGATGTGCCAGCCCAGCCAAGGCCCGGGCTAGCCCAGTGGGGTGTGCTAACCACTCCTGCCTTAGATCAGAGACCAATTGACAACAGGGCCCAAGGAGTGAGGTCCAGGGACCCTGATGGGCCTTCTTGGGATGAAATGGTGGGGAAGTGTGTGTCAAGGGCAGAGTCATCTTCTGGATCTATCTCCTCCCCAGAGGCTGGGAGCCCCCAGAATGGAGCTGAGCATGCTCCCATCTGGGTCAGGCTGGCTCACCGTGGTGCCCAGAGATACTGATAAAGGAACGCAAGGAGCCCTGGGAGGGGGTTAGCTAGCAAGATGGCAATGTCTACTGACTTGGGCAGCACCCCACCCCGGGCCTCAGTGTCCCTTCTCTAAACTGGAGTGACGAGCATGCCTCCCCACATGTCAGCAGTTCCACACGCAGGCGGGTGACCACCCACAGAGGCTGCCCAGTGAGCTAGGACCAGACTCAACACTCAGCCTCAGGGCCTCTTGCTGCCCAACTCCCTTTAAAATGAGCGACTCAGTTATTAACATCTCATGGAAAGTATTGTATCCACGATCACAGAGTGGTCCTATTCATTTATTTCCTTCCTCCTTCCAGAAAGAGCTTGTGCAGGCCTGGGTAATCATTTCAGTTACCTGCACCAGAAACTTATGGAAATCAGTCTTTCCCTCTTTTCCTCTGCCCTGGTTCATTCGTTCACTCAATGGAATTTCGAAGGACACCTTCCACACATTGCGGCTGGGGACACATTCTCACCCCTGCCCACAGCCAGTCTGCCTTAGTTACTCTGTCGTGTCCAAATCTTTGTGACCCCATGGACTATAGCCCACCACACTCCTCTGTCCTTGGGATTCTCCAGGCAAGAATACTGATGTGGGTTACCATTTCCTTCTCCAGGGGATCTTCCTGACCCAGGGGATCTGGGTCTCCTGTATTGTAGGCAGATTCTTTACTATTTTAGCCACCAGGGCAGCCGACATCCAGTCCATAGCCAAGTACAGGTGGGCCCAAGGCCAAGTTCCCTGATGGCAGAGACCCAGGACACAAACCCACTCTGGAGTCCAGATGGAAAAAGGACCACAGCTTCAAGAGGTGTGTGGGGTCACTCGGGCCACCTACCTGTACGGTGTGCAGCCAGCCCACGTCCATGTGGCTGTGGGGAACCACGAATATCCTTAGTTCGGGCTCAGGCTGAGCCCGCGGGGGCCACATCAGGCCCAGCTGCAGGAGAAGAGGCAGCCAGCTCTGCAGCTCCATCTCCTCAGCCAGCTCAGGGGCTGGAGGACGTCTGCCTGCCTGCAGGGCCCAGCCTCCTGCCAGATGACTGGGCCACCGCCCTTTGGTGGATGCAGTGGGAAGGAAACCAGAGTGACACCCACACAGATGCGGTCACCTGAGCAGTGCAGGCAGGTGGCACTCGCTCACTGCCCAGCAGCACTCTGCTCCCATCTGCGGTGTCCTGACCATCCACCTTTAGACAAACCCCAAATACGCCTCCCCTGGGGGACTGCCAGCTTCCCTCTGGCCAGGCCTGGATCTCCTCACCCCAGTCCTCATGCCTTTCCCTTAGGCCTCTCCCAGTGTTTCCCACTGGGCATCTTGCCCATCCCTTTCCCCAGCCCACTGGACTGACTCCTTTACACCGCCCTGCAAATCATAACTCTCAGGGTGGGGTCTGCCACCACCAGGAAGCCTGCCCTGATACACTCTCCTTCACATGAAGCCCCAGTCTGAGCCTTGCAATAGGAATTGTAGTTGCTCTTTTAAGGAGGAAAGTTGGCTTTCACAAATAGGACCTGACAACCCGAGTTTGCACAGCTAGTGTAGGAGCAGAAGGCCTGAAATTTTCAGAATTAGGTCTGGATCAGGGATAGCGACCGTGGCAAGATGCCTAAGCTGTCTGCATCTCAGCAGTCCATCTGTAAAATGGGGTGCCCATAGATGTGCTGGGGACCCGAGAGGGAATGCACAGGAGATGACAACAGCAGTGTCTCCTTCCTGGAGGATGCCTGGCACATGGTGCAGCCTGCAGGGGTCAGAGTGTTGCCTGGGGATCTCTAACCCTGACTCAGGAGCAGGGGTCTTGGAGTGGGCTCCTCTCTCTGACCTCCAAATGCCTGAGTGGCTCTTTGTATCGCTGCCAGACCTGTGACTCACTCTCCCTTCTGGCCACCTTGTCCACTCCCCCAGCAAATACAACTGGAGAGCACGGTCTCCAAGCAGGTCTCCATCCTCTCTCTCCCATCCCGTCCGTCGTATGCACCTGACCTGACTTGATCTTGACTTCCTCCTATTGAGTACAGGACCTGCGTCTTCTCCCTTTGTAGCTGGTGAACTTGTGACTGTCTAGGAACCAACAGAATGGAGAAAAGATGGCCTGTGTGACTTGGAGGCTGTCAGAAGTGGCAAGACACAGTTTGCCTTGGTCCCTGGTGTGCTCGTGTGTGGATCCCGGCGCGCCCGGCTATGGGGAGCCCTAACCAGGCCCTGTGGAAGGAGACGCGCAGCAGCCCTAGGAGCCCTGCAGAGAGAGGGGCAGGCCAGCCCTGCTGCTCTAGCCCCTGCCCCGTGCACCTGTGCTCACTTGGGGATGTCTTCCATGTCCCACAGGTGTCTACTCTCATCCCTCCACCAGGCCTGTGCATTAGCTGTTCTTGTCATAGATGATGGGGGATGTGGAAGATGCTCATGTCCCTCCCTGCCATCCATCTCCTTTCACCTCCAGTGGGCACCTGTGCTGGTATGATGCTGACCTGGTGCTACCCAGAGCCTCTTTCCTGAGGGCCTGACCCTTGGTCAGCATCCCTTCCTGAGCCACAGCACCTGCTTGTCCATTCAGCATCCAGATGAGGCAGAGAAGACCAGAGATGCCCATGTGAGCTCCAAACCAAGTCTTCTTGGCCTCCTTGTGCTCAGCTGGCCTGATCTACCTCCTCACATGGTCTGGGTCAGTTTTCCTCGCTACACTGCTGAATCTTTTCTACTGGCCTTTTGGCAGGAATAACCCATAGTGACCAGGCCAGCAGGAACTTCTCCCATGGTGGAAGCACCCCCACTTTGAATGCCCAGACCTCTGAACTGGCAGTGTCCAGAGTCATGTATATGAGGTTCCAGTTCCCAAGTAGGTCCCTGGGAGTGATGACAATGGGCCCCACCTGTTTCCTTCCCACATATTCTACCCGCTCAGATCACCAGGCTCTGGTCACTGGTTTGGGGTGTACATGCCTCCTAGAGGGCAGTGCCCCAGCGTCACAGGTGCCATCTCCAAGCTCCTGCTCAGCAGAACCTCCAACTGGTTGCTCCATTCCTCTCTCAGGTCGGCAGTTCACAATTGGAGTGTAGTCACCATGGTTGTGTACCCACTGCCACACCTCCTTACTCGATGGCATGCCTTGACCCGCGGTCATTATGTCCTCTCCCGGATTGCTAGCCCTGGAGGAACCAGGCATCACATCAGGATACTCAAGCAGCCTTGGAAGAGGTCACTTTGTTGTTCAGTTGCTCAGTCATGTCCAACTCTTTGTGACCCCATGGACTGCAGCACACCAGGCTTTCCTGTCCTTCTCTATCTCCCCCAGTTTCCTCAAACTGATGTCCATTGACTCAGTGATGCCATCCATCCATCTCAGCCTCTATTGTCCCCTTCTCCTTCCACCTTCAATCTTTCCCAGCATCAGCGTCTTTTCCAATGAGTCAGCTCTTCGCATCAGGTGGCCAAAGTATTGGAGCTTCAGCTTCATCATCAGTCCTTCCAGTGAGTATTCAGGACTGATTTCCTTTAGGATTGACTGCTTTGATCTCCTCTGGCACCACAGTTCAGAAGCATCCATTTTTTGGCACTCAGCCAATTTTATGGTCCAACTGTCACATCTGGTCATGCCTCCAGGTAAAACCATGGCTTTAACTATATGGACGTTTATTGGCAAAAGTGATGTCTCTGCTTTTTGTTACACTGTCTAAGTTTATTATAGCTTTATTTTCAAAGGAGCGAGTGCCTTCTAATTTTGTGGCTATAGTCACTGTCCACAGTGGTTCTGGAGCCCAAGAAAATGAAATTGGTCACTGTTTGCATTGTTTCCCCATCTTTTTGCCATGAAGTGAAGGGGCCAGATATGATAATCTTAGTTTTTTGAATGTTGAGTTTTAAGCCAGCTTTTTCACTCTTCTCTTTCATCTTCGTCAAGAGACTCTTTGGTTCCTCTTCTCTTCCTGCCATTATAGTGGTATCACCTGCATACCTGAGATTGTTTACATGTCTCCTGGCGCTCTTGATTCCAGCTTGTGCTTCATCCAGCCTGGTATTTTGTAAGAGGCTACTAGAGAGCAATATGGGGTCCTCCCAACAGCCTGCACTGATCTGCCCCCAGCTGCAGGCACCTGGTCTCCCCTTTCTGCATCTTATCACTTCGAATGCCACCAGGGACCCGCAATGGCACCCCTCCATCCGCCCTAACCTGAAGGGCCAGCCCCATCTCTGAGCTTGTTGGTGGTACTAGTGTTTGGGTTAAGGACATCCTCTGGGCCTCCTGACCTTACCAGACAGCTCCATCCAGCCCATTCCTACATCTCTGCATCTTTACTCTTTCCTCCTCCGTGTGCCATGGCAGAACTGGCATCTCAGTGTGGGTCAACACTGCACACCTTCAGAGCATCTCTGCAGCCTGTTAGTCTGTCTCCTGCTGTTAAATCCTTTGTGAGTGGCACATAGTCTGTTTAAACTGCCATAACAGTGTTCCAGAGATGGGACATAAACAGCAGACATGTATTTTCTCACAGCTCTGGAGGATGGAAGGGCCCTGGGGAGGTGGGGGATTAGAGCAGCTTTTGTGACAGCCTCAGGGGCTTTCTGTCCTTCATGGGCAGGTGTCATTTCCCTGCAGGGACAGGCTATAGGGCAGGAGCCCTATCTTTGGGACTGGCTCTGTTATGCCCAGTAGCCTAGCAGAAGAGACTACTTGAGGTTCTAGGACCCGTGACCTTGGTTCCTGGCAGCAAATTGTTGTTAAGCAAAAGAGCCGATGCACATGTGTTCAGGTCCAATGAGATGCACCATGAACTCCACGCTGAACCCGAGCACCGTGAGAAGAATGCAGGGTGCTGGCAGTGCCATCTTGTCCCCTGTGTCAAAGGTGGGCATGCAGCCTGTGACCGCTTCCTGATCTGGGCCATAGCAGCTCATGAGAGCGTGAAGCATGACTTGTGCTGGGTGTTCCAGAGAAGGAACAGCCCGACCCTACTCTGTGCTGCATGGGAGTCTGCACGATGGACCCTCCAGCACCACTTCCATGTGTTCTTGGGGACATGTCACTGTCTGTCCTCTAGGGCGTGTGACCAGCCTGGGGGTTCAGGATGCCCTGATGGGCAGACTGCCTGGGCTGCACCCAGTGCCAAGATCCACCCCACAGCAGCAGGGCCCAGCATCCTCTAGCTTCAGCCTTCCTTAGCTCCCGTGTCTGCCCTCAGGGAGCCTGACCCAAAGCCTGAACCTGGGCCCTCCAGCACATGTCTCCCCTGCCTTTCTGGCCTCACCTCCCACCCACTCTTCTGCTCAGTCCACCCTGAAGCTGCTGGACGCTCCACTGCCTCACAACCCTTTTCCTCTGCTGTGTCCTGGCCTCTGTGCTCTTGGCCTGGAAGGAGCCCTGTCCTCCCAGCACCATAGCTGCAGGGTCAGGGCTTGAGCCCTTTCCCAGCTCAGGCCCTTTGACGTGCTTCTCCCTCTGCTGGGAAGCATCTTCCCCCACTTCCTGTCTGGCAGGGTGCTATTCCTCCTTTATGTCTTTTCACGTGTGAGAGACTTTCTCTGGGCCTCCCATCTCACCTCCATGGCATTTACTGAAGAATATTATTCTGTATTAACCTGTGTGCTTGGTCCACACCCTCCTCACCCACCAGACAGGCTCATGGGTCCATTATGTCCTTTGCTGGATCAGCTCCAGGAACAAAGCAGGACCTCTTGATCTTTTGAGGGAAAGAACTCAGGGATGTAACTGTCATGGACATGGCTGTCCCCCTTCTACCATGGACGACATGGGTGATACCCACAGCACAGCATATAAAGCTCAGCTCAGCAGCTCCTCCCAACTCCACCTCCACCTGCTGTGTGAGCGAGTCCCTCCCCCCTGGAGCAGGACCCTGCACACCTCCTGACAGCCTGACTCAGAGCCCCGGGCTCCTGACCTGGACAGTGGGCACTCGTAGGTCTGTCCATAGGGTGGTTTGGATACTAAGCTGTTGGAGATGTAAGTGCCCCCCCAGTGCCTGACCACAGAGATAACTCTCCTCATACACAGCAGGTCCACCCCACCCCAGGCTGCAAGGCTGCCCTGCACCCCATTCTCAAGTTTCCATCAGTTAACAGCCACTGAACCCTGACTCTGTGCCAGGCTCTGTGCTGGAGGTGAGGGGCAGGAGTTGTGCTGCCCCCAGGATGTCCTTGTGGGGAGACAGGACTTGGCCGTGGTGGCTCTGCCCACAGGAGAATCTGCTCTGGTGGTCTGGATGTGCTTGGAGGACCCTGGAGGGCTTCCTGGAGGAGGTTTGGAGGGCACAGGGTGCTGGGGAGATGGCTGGTCCTGGGCCATTGTGTTGGAGGAGAGCCTGGGCGAGGCTGGGTCTTGCAGGCTCTTTCTGTCCCTGTGCTCCTCCTTCCTCGCTTTTCATAGCTGAAGCTGGCCAACTGCTTTGCCCATCTCCTCTTTACTTCTTTACTGAGGCTGGAGGAGGGGCAGGAAAGGTATTCAAGTCCATCCACTCCTGCACATTAGGTACATTTGTGTCTTGAATGATAGACTTTTGCTGTCATGTTAAATGAAGTAGCTGGGAACAGGCGGGGTTCAGTCCACCACGTGCCTTCAGGATCACTCTGAGGTACCTCTATTTTCCCTCCTCTTACTTGCCTTCCTAATCCTTGCTGCACTTTATAGATTATGCCAAAATTATGGTGGGGAGAACTGTAACCCCATCCCCAGCAGGCATTATGTTTGGATGGGAACAGTCAGTTTGAGTTCTGGTTTGGCCAGCTACTCTGTCTTTCTCTCTCCTCACCTCAGTGACTTCTCCATGAGATGGGAATAATAAATAGGCAGGTGATACAGTAACTGAGTGTTGGAGAGGTGGCCACAGTGACTACTTGGCAGAGCACTGTCATCTGGGACCCAAGGCTCCATCCTCCCCATCATCTTGTGACCAAACCCTGGGGTTGTCCTCTGACGGGTGCCCCGTGCTCCCCATCCCCTGCTTGGAGCAGAGTCACATGCAGGAAGTGGAGTTCAAGGGAGAGGGGCATGCCATGTGGGTGGGGGAGGAGATACAGGAGTAGGTTGGGAAGAGCTTTCTCCACCCTTCAAAGTTTCTTTCAGCTGGTCTAATAGTCAAATAGACATGAGACAGATTAAGAGGAGGAAAATAATTTCAGACATCAGGAACCCCGCATACTTCAGAAGTTCAATGACAGTAGGTAAAATAAGGTATACATGTCCCTCTGAGCCAGGGGACTGGAAAGAGGCCTGGGGCTTCAAAGGGAGATATTCAAGACAATTGGAAGAAGAACAAGTGTTTGTTAATGAGATGTGTGACGTGCCATACAGATGGGTCACTCAGATAAAATTTATCTCTGGCAGTGATTCTCATTCTGAGAAACACCACCCGCCACCACCCACCACTCCACCCCATCCCACAATTTAAATTCTTCCAGGTAGTTAAGTGAGGGGTATAAGTGTCTCTTGCCTACAGGGTCTTGATAGCTTTTAGCTCAAAATAATCCACATGCAAAGTGGCACATCTTGTGGAGGCTTGTTCTGATCACCTTCAGTCTAGCCTTTGAAAATTCTCCAAGAAATTCACAGTCCAGAAGTTGAATTGGTAGATGCTTCATCTTATTGAGCCAGTCTCTTAGTCCCCAGAATAGTTCAGTTCAGTCAAATGGCTGTGTGATTTCAAGAGGTGGTGATGAAGGCAGGCTCCCAAAGGTAGAACTGTGGTACAAGTAATCAGGTACTTAATAAGAGACATTTCTGTGGAAGGGCTTCCCCGATGGCTCAGTGGGCAAGTAATCGATCTGCATTTCTGGAGACACAGGAGATGTGAGATTGGTCCCTGGGTAGGGAAGATCCCCTAGAGGAGGAAATGGCAACCCAATCCAGTATTTTTGCCTGAAAAATCCCATGGACAGAGGAGCTCGGCAGGCTACAGTCCATGGGGTAGCAAAGAGTCATAACGACTGAGTAACTAAGCATTTCTGTGGAAACAAACGGGAAACAATACTGACTGGAGCTAATTATAATCCTGGTTTCTGAGTTTTGAAGAAAACCAGCCAAGATTTCTAGATGTCCAGCTCAAAGGACATTCAGATGGAGTGAAGACATGGAGACAATGACATATTGATAGGCTTTGTTAATTTGTAATTGGAATGTCTCCAGTCATCTTTCTGAGCAGCCACACAGCAGCAGGCAAAAAGATTGCCCACACATGAACCACTATGCTGATCTCTAGGAAGTTTACATCAATTTGTGCAACATTACCTTGGACCGCTTTTAAAAAGGTCAGTTTTAGTTCTCAGTGATTCTAGATCAGAAAAGTAGGAGAAAACATCCAAAATGTTAGTTTGGAGTGTTTGTGCTCAGTCACCCAGTCATGTCTGACACTTTGTGACCTTATGAAAACTAAGATCATGGCATCCGGTCCCATCACTTCATGGGAAATAGATGGGGAAACAGTGGAAACAGTGGCTGACTTTATTTTGGGGGGCTTCAAAATCACTGCAGGTGGTGACTGCAGCCATGAAATTAAGACGCTTATTCCTTGGAAGGAAAGTTATTACCAACCTAGACAGCATATTCAAAAGCAGAGACATTACTTTGCCAACAAAGGTCTGTCTAGTCAAGGCTATGGTTTTTCCAGTGGTCATGTATGGATGTGAGAGTTGGACTGTAAAGAAAGCTGAGCATTGAAGAATTGATGCTTTTGAACTGTGGTGTTGGAGAAGACTCTTGAGAGTCCCTTGGACTGCAAGGAGAGCCAACCAGTCCATCCTAAAGGAGATCAGTCCTGGGTGTTCATTGTAAGGACTGATGCTAAAGCTGAAACTCCAGTACTTTGGCCACCTGATGCGAAGAGCTGACTCATTTGAAAAGACCGTGATGCTGGGAAAGATTGAAGGCAGGAGGAGAAGAGGACGACAGAGGATGAGACGGTTGGATGGCATCACCGACTCAATGGACATGGGTTTGGGTGGACTCTGGGAGTTGGTGATGGACAGGGAGGCCTGGCGTGCTGTGGTTCATGGGATTGCAAAGAGTTGGACACGACTGAGCGACTGAACTGAACTGAACTGTAGCATACCAGGCTCCTCTGTCCATGGAATTCTTCAGGCAAGAGTACTGGAGTGGATTCAACCTCCTACTCCAGGGGATCTTCCTGAAGCAGGGATCAAACTTCCATCTCTTGCATCTCCTGTATTGACAAGAGGATTCTTTACCACTAGAGCCACCTGGGAAGTCCTAGTTCTTAATGACTCCATGTCAGAAAGGTGGGAGAAGAATTCAAAATTTTAGTTTGAAGAGTTGTCTCCAAATAGGAGGAAACTAGAATTCATGATCCAGTCGAGTTTAGTGGTGGAAAACAAAATGCTAAAAGACTGTGCACAGCATTTAAATGTAATAGCCACAAATGTTTATTACTAAAATGTAATTTTTCTCTCTAGAAGCAGCCCCTTTTAACCAAAGATAGCCAAATTAAGACTAATTTGTTGGCAAGATAAGTCTAAATTCAGTAAATTTGTCCTCTTTATTTACATAATTGCAGCAAGAAAGGGCTTCACAAGTGGCTCAGTGGTAAAAGAATCTCCATGCAATGCCACAGCCACAGGAGATGTGGGTTTGATCCATGGGTTGGGAAGATCTGCTGGAGGAGAGCATGGCAACCCACTCCAGTATTCTTGCCTGGAGAATCCCATGGACAGAGGAGCCTGGTGGGCTACAGTTCATGGGGTTGCAAAGAGTTGGATGCAACTGAAGTGACTTACACACAACAGGAGTAGTGAAAGATCATATATATGTATGTGGGTGCTCAATTCAGTTCAGTTGCTCAGTCGTGTCTGACTCTTTGTAAATGCAAGAATTGCTGCACGCCAGGCCTCCCTGTCCATCACCAGCTCCCGGAGTTCACTCAAACTCACGTCCATTGAGTTGGTGATGCCATCCAACCATCTCATCCTCTGTTGTCCCCTTCTCCTCCTGCCCCCAATCCCTCCCAGCATCAGAGTCTTTTCCAGTGAGTCAACTCTTCGCATGAGGTGGCCAAAGTACTGGAGTTTCAGCTTTAGCATCAGTCCTTACAAAGAACACCCAGGACTGATCTCCTTTAGAATGGACTGGTTGGATCTCCTTGCAGTCCAAGGGACTCTCAAGAGTCTTCTCCAACACCACAGTTCAAAAGCATCAATTCTTTGGCGCTCAGCTTTCTTCACAGTCCAACTCTCGCATCCATACATGACCACTGGAAAAACCATAACCTTGACTAGACAGACCTTTGTTGGCAAAGTAATGTCTCTGCTTTTGAATATGCTATCTAGGTTGGTCATAACTTTCCTTCCAAGGAGTAAGTGTCTTTTAATTTCATGGCTGCAATCACCATCTGCAGTGATTTTGGAGCCCCAAAAATAAAGTCTGACACTGTTTCCACTGTTTCCCCATCTATGTCCAATTCTTTGTGACCCCATGGACTATAGCATACAAAGCTCCTTGTTCCATGGATTTTTACAGGCAAGAATACTGGAGTGGGTTGCCATTTATTCCTCCAGGGATTTTTCCCATTCAGGGATTAGACCCGCATCCCATATGTCTCCTGTATCAGCCGGCAGATTCTTTACCAGTGAGCCACCTGGAAATATCATATAGGCTCTTTTAAATCTGCTTTGCTGAAACTTTTTCATAAGGAGTCTCAGATTGAACTTTTAAAAGCCTCTGGCTGCCAGGAAGCCAAGCCAAAGAATTACCATCAGGCTCATCTTCAATGCCTAAAGATATGAGGAAATTGCTCTCTTCTTGAGGTCGCCTAAATATCCTGAGGTTCCTGCAGCCACCAAGAAGTGACCTTCCCTACTCATCTGATAAAGCCACTGAGAAACCTATAGGCAAAGGACTAGTTTATTTTTTCAAGGACATTTATGGTCCCATAACATCAGTCAGTTCCTTAAAGTTGTCTATTCATATCTGAATTTATAAACATTTTCAAATTGGGTATTCCAACCAGTGTTGGCACTACAAAAAATGTTTTCAATTATGTTCTGTTATAAACAAAATTGAATCTTATAGAAATTATGCAAATACTTATATTGGCACAAAAATAAGAATACTCACTAAGAGTTTCCAAATTTTGAAAGGATCAGGTAGGGAGAATAAGATGAATGTTTCAGTTCTTCCTACAAAGTGAGAAGGTACCAAATTACTTTAAGCCATATTTAGCTTAAAAGGAACAGTTTCCTTATATCTAGAAAAAATATTAGAGAACCAGCATAAGAAGTCATAAAAATGATAGTCATCCTCATTGAATCATTTAGTCTCCTGTAATTGATTCTTGCTGATATTTTGCTAAAATTTTATTGGAGTATAGTTGATTTACAAAGTTGTGCTAGTTTCTGCTATACAGCAGATGAATCAGTTATATATATATATATATATATATATATTTGCACATATATATGTATACACACACATATATCCAGTGTTTTTAGATTCTCTTCCCATGTAAGTCATTACAGAATATTGAGCAGAGCTCTCTATGCTATACAGTAAGTCATCTATTTTACATACAGTAGTGTGCATGTGCCAATTCCAATCTCCCAATTCACCCTGGTTCCCTCTTTCCCCCTTGGGAATCATCAGTTTACTTTCTACATCTGTGATTCTATTTCTGTTTTGTAAACAAGTTAGTTTGTGCCATTTTTAGATTACACACATGTGGTACCATATGGCGCTGCCCTTCTCTGACTGACTTCACTCAGTATGGCACTCTCTAGGTCCATCCATGTTGCTGCAAATGCCATTGTTTTCTCTTTTTATGGCCAAGCGATATTCCATTGTATGTAGGTACCACATCTTCTTTATCTATTCCTTTGTTGATGAATATATAACAGGTTGGTTCCATGTCCCTGTTATTGTAAATAATTCTGAAATGAACATTATAGTGTATATAGCTTTTCAAATGATATATTTTTCTGGTGTGGCTCAGCTAGTAAAGAATCTGCCTGTAATGTAAGAAACCTGGGTTTGATCTCTGGGTTGGGAAGATCCCCTGGAGAAGGGAAGGGCTACCCACTCCAGGATTCTGACCTGGAGAAGTCCATGGACGTATAGTTCATGGGGTGGCAAAGAGCTGGACACGACTGAATGACTTTCACTTTCACTGGATATATCAGGAGTGGGATTGCTGGGTCACATGGGAGCTCTATTTTAAAATTTGTAAGGAACCTTCTTATTGTTCTTCATAGTGGTTGTACCAATTTACATTTCCACCAAGAGTATAGGAGGGTACCTTTTCCTCCACATCCTCTCCAGAATTTATTGTTTGTAGATTTTTTGATGATCACCATTCTTACCACTGTGAGGTGATATCTCAGTTTTGATTTCAGTTCAGTTCAGTTCAGTCACTCAGTCGTGTCTGACTCTTTGCGACCCCAGAACTGCAGCATGACAGGCCTCTCTGTCCATCACCAACTCCCGGAGTCCACCCAAACCCATGTCCACTGAGTCAGTGATGCCATCCAACCATCTCATCCTCTGTCGTCCTCTTCTCCTCCTGCCTTCAATCTTCCCCAGCATCAGGGTCTTTTCAAATGAGTCAGCTCTTCACATCAGGTGGCCAAAGTATTGGAGTTTTAGCCTCAACATCAGTCCTTCCAATGAACACCCAGGACTCATCTCCTTTAGGATGGACTGGTTGGCTCTCCTTGCAGTCCAAGGGACTCTCAAGAGTCTTCTCCAACACCACAGTTCAAAAGCATCAATTCTTCTTCACCCAGCTTTCTTTACAGTTCAACTCTCACATCCATACATTACTATGGAAAAACCATAGCTTTGACTAGATGGACCTTTGTTGACAAAAGCTATTGAATATGCTGTCTAGGTTGGTCATAACTTTCCTTCCAAGGAGCAAGTGTCTTTTAATTTCATGCAATCACAATCTTCAGTGATTTTTGAGCTCCACCAAAATAAAGTCTGACACTGTTTCCACTGTTTGCCCATCTATTTCCCATGTGATGGGACAAGATGCCATGATCTTCGTTTTCCAAATGTTGAGCTTTAAGCCAACTTTTTCACTCTCCTCTTTCACTTTCATCAAGAAGCTCTTTAGTTCTTCTTCACTTTCTGCCATAAGAGTGGTGTCATCTGCATATCTGAGGTTATTGATATTTCTCCCGGCAATCTTGATTCCAGCTTGTGCTTCCTCTCATGATGTACTCTGCATAGAAGTTAAATAAGCAGGGTGACAATATACAGCCTTGACGTACTCCTTTTCCTATTTGCAACCAGTTTGTTGTTCCATGTCCAGTTCTAACTGTTGCTTCCTGACCTGCATACAAGTTTCTCAAGAGGCAGGTCAGGTGGTCTGGTATTCCCATCTCTTTCAGAATTTTCCACAGTTTCTTGTGATGCACACAGTCAAAGGCTTTGGCATAGTCAATAAAGCAGAAATAGATGTTTTTCTGGAACTCTCTTGCTTTTTTGATGATGCAGCAAATGTTGGCAATTTGCTCTTTGATTCCTCTGCCTTTTCTAAAACCAGCTTGAACATCTGGAAGTTCACGGTTCACGTATTGCTGAAGCCTGGCTTAGAGAATTTTGAGCATTACTTTACTAGTGTGTGAGATGAGTGCAATTGTGTGGCATTCTTTGGCATTGCCTTTCTTTGGGATTGGAATGAAAACTGACTTTTCCCAGTTCTGTGGCCACTGCTGCATTTTCCACATTTGCTGGCATACTGAGTCCAGCACTTTCACAGCATCATCTTTTAGGATTTGAAATAGCTCAACTGGAATTCCAGAAAAACATCTATTTCTGCTTTATTGACTATGCCAAAGCCTTTGACTGTGTGCATCACAAGAAACTGTGGAAAATTCTGAAAGAGATGGGAATACCAGACCACCTGACCTGCCTCTTGAGAAACCTGTATGCAGGTCAGGAAGCAACACTTAGAACTGGACATGGAACAACAGACTGGTTGCAAATAGGAAAAGGAGTACGTCAAGGCTGTATATTGTCACCCTGCTTATTTAACTTCTATGCAGAGTACATCATGAGAAATGCTGGGCTGGAAGAAGCACAAGCTGGAATCAAGATTGCCGGGAGAAATATCAATAACCTCAGATATGCAGATGACACCACTCTTATGGCAAAAAGTGAAGAGGAACTAAAAAGCCTCTAAACTAAAAGTGAAGAAGTTGGCTTAAAGCTCAACATTCAGAAAACAAAAATCATGGCATCTGGTCCCATCACTTCATGGGAAACAGATGGGGAAACGGTGGAAACAGTGTCAGACTTCATTTTGGCAGGGGGTGGGGGGGGGCTCCAAAATCACTGCAAATGGTGACTGCAGCCATGAAATTAAAAGATGCTTACTCCTTGGAAGGAAAGTTATGACCAACCTAGATAGTATATTCAAAAGCAGAGACATTACTTTGCCAGCAAAGGTCCGTCTAGTTAAGGCTATGGTTTTTCCAGTGGTCAGGTATGGATGCGAGGGTTGGACTGTGAAGAAAGCTGAGCGCCAAAGAATTGATGCTTTTGAACTGTGGTGTTGGAGAAGACTCTTGAGAGTCCCTTGGACTGCAAGGAGATCCAACCAGTCCATTCTGAAGGAGATCAGCCCTGGGATTTCTTTGGAAGGACTGATGCTAAAGCTGAAACTCCAGTACTTTGGCCACCTTATGTGAAGAGTTGACTCATTGGAAAAGACTCTGATGCTGGGAAGGATTGGGGGCAGGAGGAAAAGGGGATGACAAAGGATGAGATGGCTGGATGGCATCACCGACTCGATGGATGTGAGTCTGAGTGAACTCCGGGAGTTGGTGATGGACAGGGAGGCCTGGCATGCTGCGATTCATGGGGTTGCAAAGAGTTGGACACGACTGAGCAACTGAACTGAACTGGAATTCCATCATCTCCACTAGCTTTGTTCGTAGTTATACTTCCTAAGGCTCACTTGACTTCACAGTCCAGGATGTCTGGCTCTAGGTGAGTGATCACACCGTCGTGATTATCTGGGTCGTGAAGATGTTTTTGGTATAGTTTTCTGTGTATTCTTGCCACCTCTCCTTAATATTTTCTGCTTCTGTTAGGTCCATACCATTTCTGTCCTTTATTGATCACACCTTTGCATGAAATATTCCTTGGTATCTCTCATATTTTGAAGAGATCTCTAGTCTTTCCTATTCTATTGTTTTCCTCTATTTGTTTGCATTGATTGCTGAGTAAGGCTTTCTTATCTCTCTTTGCTATTCTTTGGAACTCTGCATTCAAATGGGTATATATTTTCTTTTCTCCTTTGCTTTTGAGTCCTTTCTTTTCACAGCTATTTGTAAGGCCTCCCCAAACAGCCATTTGATTTTCATTTCTCTAATGATTAGTCACAATGGTGTGATCACTGACCTAGAGCCAGACATCCTGGAATGGGAAGTCAAGTGGGCCTTAGAAAGCATCACTACGAACAAAGCTAGTGGAGGTGATGGAATTCCAGTTGAGCTCTTTCAAATTCTGAAAGATGATGCTGTGAAAATGCTGCACTCAATATGCCAGGAAATGTGGAAAACTCAGCAGTGGCCACAGGACTGGAAAAGGTCAGTTTTCATTCCAATCCCAAAGAAAGGCAATGCCAAAGAATGTTCAAACTACCACACAATTGCACTCATCTCACATGCTAGTAAAGTAATGCTCAAAATTCTCCAAGCCAGGCTTCAGCTATACGTGAACCGTGAACTTCCAGATGTTCAAGCTGGTTTTAGAAAAGGCAGAGGAACCAGAGATCAAATTGCCAACATCCACTGGATCATGGAAAAAGCAAGAGAGTTCCAGAAAAACATCTATTTCTGCTTTATTGACTATGCCAAAGCCTTTGACTGTGTGCATCACAAGAAACTGTGGAAAATTCTGAAAGAGATGGGAATACCAGACCACCTGACCTGCCTCTTGAGAAACCTGTATGCAGGTCAGGAAGCAACACTTAGAACTGGACATGGAACAACAGACTGGTTCCAAATAGGAAAAGGAGTACGTCAAGGCTGTATATTGTCACCCTGCTTATTTAACTTCTATGCAGAGTACATCATGAGAAATGCTGGCCTGGAAGAAGCACAAGCTGGAATCAAGATTGCCGGGAGAAATATCAATAACCTCAGATATGCAGATGATACCACCCTTATGGCAGAAAGTGAAGAGGAACTAAAAAGCCTCTAAACTAAAAGTGAAGAAGTTGGCTTAAAACTCAACATTCAGAAAATGAAGATCATGGCATCTGGTCCCATTACTTCATGGGAAATAGATGGGGAAACAGTGGAAACAGTGTCAGACTTTATTTGCAGCGGGGGGGGGGGGGGGGCTCCAAAATCACTGCAGATGGTGATTGCAGCCATGAAATTAAAAGATGCTTACTCCTTGGAAGGAAAGTTATGACCAACCTAGATAGCATATTCAAAAGGAAAGTTATGACCAACCTAGATAGCATATTCAAAAGCAGAGACATTACTTTGCCAACAAAGAGCCGTCTAGTCAAGGCTATGGTTTTTCCTGTGGTCAGGTATGGATGTGAGAGTTGGACTGTGAAGAAGGCTGAGCGCCAAAGAATTGATGCTTTGAACTGTCGTGTTGGAGAAGACTCTTGAAAGTCCTTTGGACTGCAAGGAGATCCAACCAGTCCATTCTAAAGGAGATCAGCCCTGGGATTTCTTTGGAAGGAATGATGCTAAAGCTGAAACTCCAAGTACTTTGGCCACCTCATGGGAAGAGTTGACTCATTGGAAAAGACTCTGATGCTGGGAGGGATTGAGGGCAGAGGAAAAGGGGACAAAAAGAGGATGAGATGGCTGGATGGCATCACTGACTCAATGGACGTGAGTCTGAGTGAACTCTGGGAGTTGGTGATGGACAGGGAGGCCTGGCGTGCTGCGATTCATGGGGTCGCAAAGAGTTGGACACGACTGAGCAACTGAACTGAACTGAATGATTAGTGATTTTGAGCATCTTTCTCATGTGGTTTTAAACCATCTGTATGTTGTCTTTTTTTTTTTTTTTTTTATATTTACCCTCCTCCCTCCCAACCTCCCCATACCATCCCCCTGGGCCTTCCCAGCGCACCAGCCCCAAGCATCCAGCATCGTGCACTGAACCTGGACTGGCATCTCGTTTCATACATGACATTTCACATGTTTCAATGACATCCTCCCAAATCTTCCCACCCTCTCCCACAGAGTCCATAAGACTGTTCTATACATCAGTGTCTCTTTTGCTGTCTCGTACACAGGGTTATCGTTACCATCTTTCTAAATTCCATATACATGCGTTAGTATACTGTATTTATGTTTTTCCTTCTGGCTTACTTCACTCTGTATAATAGTCTCCAGTTTCATCCACCTCATTAGAACTGATTCAAATGTATTCTTTTTAATGGCTGAGTAATACTCCATTGTGTATATGTACCACAGCTTTCTTATCCATTCATCTGCTGATGGACATCTAGGTTGCTTCCATGTCCTGGCTATTATAAACAGTGCTGCGATGAACATTGGGGTACACGTGTCTCTTTCCCTTCTGGTTTCCTCAGTGTGTATGCCCAGCAGTGGGATTGCTGGATCATAAGGCAGTTCTATTTCCAGTTTTTTAAGGAATCTCCACACTGTTCTCCATAGTGGCTGTACTAATTTGCATTCCCACCAACAGTGTAAGAGGGTTCCCTTTTCTCCACACCCTCTCCAGCATTTATTATTTGTAGACTTTTGGATCGCAGCCATTCTGACTAGTGTGAAATGGTACCTCATAGTGGTTTTGATTTGCATTTCTCTGATAAAGAGTGATGTTGAACATCTTTTCAAGTGTTTGTTAGCCATCTGTATGTCTTCTTTGGAGAAATGTCTATTTAGATCTTTGGCCCATTTTTTGATTGGGTCATTTATTTTTCTGGAGTTGAGCTGTAGGAGTTGCTTGTATATTTTTGAGATTAGTTGTTTGTCGGTTGCTTCATTTGCTATTATTTTCTCCCATTCTGAAGGCTGTCTTTTCACCTTGCTAATAGTTTCCTTTGATGTGCAGAAGCTTTTAAGTTTAATTAGGTCCCATTTGTTTATTTTTGCTTTTATTTCCAATATTCTGGGAGGTGGGTCATAGAGGATCCTGCTGTGATGTATGTCAGAGAGTGTTTTGCCTATGTTCTCCTCTAGGAGTTTTATAGTTTCTGGTCTTATGTTGAGATCTTTAATCCATTTTGAGTTTATTTTTGTATATGGTGTTAGAAAGTGTTCTAGTTTCATTCTTTTACAAGTGGTTGACCAGATTTCCCAGCACCACTTGTTAAAGAGATTGTCTTTAATCCACTGTATATTCTTGCCTCCTTTGTCAAAGATAAGGTGTCCATATGTGCGTGGATTTATCTCTGGGCTTTCTATTTTGTTCCATTGATCTATATTTCTGTCTTTGTGCCAGTACCATACTGTCTTGATAACTGTGGCTTTGTAGTAGAGCCTGAAGTCAGGTAGGTTGATTCCTCCAGTTCCATTTTTCTTTCTCAAGATCGCTTTGGCTATTCGAGGTTTTTTGTATTTCCATACAAATTGTGAAATTATTTGTTCTAGCTCTGTGAAGAATACTGTTGGTAGCTTGATAGGGATTGCATTGAATCTATAAATTGCTTTGGGTAGTATACTCATTTTCACTATATTGATTCTTCCAATCCATGACCATGGTATATTTCTCCATCTATTAGTGTCCTCTTTGATTTCTTTCACCAGTGTTTTATAGTTTTCTATATATAGGTCTTTAGTTTCTTTAGGTAGATATATTCCTAAGTATTTTATTCTCTTCGTTGCAATGGTGAATGGAATTGTTTCCTTAATTTCTCTTTCTGTTTTCTCATTATTAGTGTATAGGAATGCAAGGGATTTCTGTGTGTTGATTTTATATCCTGCAACTTTACTATAATCATTGATTAGTTCTAGTAATTTTCTGGTGGAGTCTTTAGGGTTTTCTATGTAGAGGATCATGTCATCTGCAAATAGTGAGAGTTTTACTTCTTCTTTTCCAATTTGGATTCCTTTTATTTCTTTTTCTGCTCTGATTGCTGTAGCCAAAACTTCCAAAACTATATTGAATAGTAATGGTGAAAGTGGGCACCCTTGTTTTGTTCCTGACTTTAGAGGAAATGCTTTCAATTTTTCACCATTGAGGATAATGTTTGCTGTGGGTTTGTCATATATAGCTTTTATTATGTTGAGGTATGTTCCTTCTATTCCTGCTTTCTGGAGAGTTTTTATCATAAATGGGTGTTGAATTTTGTCAAAGGCTTTCTCTGCATCTATTGAGATAATCATATGGTTTTTGTTTTTCAATTTGTTAATGTGGTGTATTACATTGATTGATTTGCGGATATTGAAGAATCCTTGCATCCCTGGGATAAAGCCCACTTGGTCATGGTGTATGATCTTTTTAATGTGTTGTTGGATTCTGATTGCTAGAATTTTGTTTAGGATTTTTGCATCTATGTTCATCAGTGATATTAGCCTATAGTTTTCTTTTTTTGTGGCATCTTTGTCAGGTTTTGGTATTAGGGTGATGGTGGCCTCATAGAATGAGTTTGGAAGTTTACCTTCCTCTGCAATTTTCTGGAAGAGTTTGAGCAGGATAGGTGTTAGCTCTTCTCTAAATTTTTGGTAGAATTCAGCTGTGAAGCCGTCTGGACCTGGGCTTTTGTTTGATGGAAGATTTTTGATTACAGTTTCAATTTCCATGCTTGTGATGGGTCTGTTAAGGTTTTCTATTTCTTCCTGGTCGAGTTTTGGAAAGTTGTACTTTTCTAAGAATTTGTCCATTTCTTCCTCGTTGTCCATTTTATTGGCATATAATTGTTGATAATAGTCTCTTATGATCCTTTGTATTTCTATGTTGTCTGTTGTGATCTCTCCAGTGTCATTTCTAATTTTATTGATTTGATTTTTCTCCCTTTGTTTCTTGATGAGTCTGGCTAATGGTTTGTCAATTTTATTTATCCTTTCAAAGAACCAGCTTTTGGCTTTGTTGATTTTTGCTATGGTCTCTTTTGTTTCTTTTGCATTTATTTCTGCTCTAATTTTTAAGATTTCTTTCCTTCTACTAACCCTGGGGTTCTTCATTTCTTCCTTTTCTAGTTGTTTGAGGTGTAGAGTTAGGTTATTTATTTGACTTTTTTCTTGTTTCTTGAGGTGTGCCTGTATTGCTATGAACTTTCCCCTTAGGACTGCTTTTACTGTGTCCCACAGGTTTTGGGTTGTTGTGTTTTCATTTTCATTCGTTTCTATGCAAATTTTGATTTCTTTTTTGATTTCTTCTGTGATTTGTTGGTTATTCAGCAGCGTGTTATTCAGCCTCCATATGTTGGAATTTTTAATAGTTTTTCTCCTGTAATTGAGATCTAATCTTACTGCATTGTGGTCAGAAAAGATGCTTGGAATGATTTCTATTTTTTTGAATTTACCAAGGCTAGCTTTATGGCCCAGGATGTGATCTATCCTGGAGAAGGTTCCATGTGCGCTTGAGAAAAAGGTGAAATTCATTGTTTTGGGATGAAATGTCCTATAGATATCAATTAGGTCTAACTGGTCTATTGTATTGTTTAAAGTTTGTGTTTCCTTATTAATTTTCTGTTTAGTTGATCTATCCATAGGTGTGAGTGGGGTATTAAAGTCTCCCACTATTATTGTGTTATTGTTAATTTCTCCTTTCATACTTGTTAGCATTTGTCTTACATACTGCGGTGCTCCCGTGTTGGGTGCATATATATTTATAATTGTTATATCTTCTTCTTGGATTGATCCTTTGATCATTATGTAGTGACCTTCTTTGTCTCTTTTCACAGCCTTTGTTTTAAAGTCTATTTTATCTGATATGAGTATTGCTACTCCTGCTTTCTTTTGGTCCCTATTTGCATGGAAAATCTTTTTCCAGCCCTTCACTTTCAGTCTGTATGTGTCCCCTGTTTTGAGGTGGGTCTCCTGTAGACAACATATGTAGGGGTCTTGTTTTTGTATCCATTCAGCCAGTCTTTGTCTTTTGGTTGGGGCATTCAACCCATTTACGTTTAAGGTAATTACTGATAAGTATGATCCCGTTGCCATTTACTTTATTGTTTGGGGTTCGAATTTATACACCATTTTTGTGTTTCCTGTCTAGAGAATATCCTTTAGTATTTGTTGTAGAGCTGGTTTGGTGGTGCAGAATTCTCTCAGCTTTTGCTTATCTGAGAAGCTTTTGATTTCTCCTTCATACTTGAATGAAATCCTTGCTGGGTACAATAATCTGGGCTGTAGGTTATTTTCTTTCATCATTTTAAGTATGTCTTGCCATTCCCTCCTGGCTTGAAGAGTTTCTATTGAAAGATCAGCTGTTATCCTTATGGGAATTCCCTTGTGTGTTATTTGTTGTTTTTCCCTTGCTGCTTTTAATATTTGTTCTTTGTGTTTGATCTTTGTTAATTTGAGTAATATGTGTCTTGGGGTGTTTCGCCTTGGGTTTATCCTGTTTGGGATTCTCTGGGTTTCTTGGACTTGGGTGATTATTTCCTTCCCCAGTTTAGGGAAGTTTTCAACTATTATCTCCTCAAGTATTTTCTCATGGTCTTTCTTTTTGTCTTCTTCTTCTGGAACCCCTATGATTCGAATGTTGTAGCGTTTAATATTGTCCTGGAGGTCTCTGAGATTGTCCTCATTTCTTTTAATTCGTTTTTCTTTTATTCTCTCTGATTCATTTATTTCTACCATTCTATCTTCTAATTCACTAATCCTATCTTCTGCCTCTGTTATTCTACTATTTGTTGCCTCCAGAGTGTTTTTAATTTCATTTATTGCATTATTCATTGTATATTGACTCTTTTTTATTTCTTCTAGGTCCTTGTTAAACCTTTCTTGCATCTTCTCAATCCTTGTCTCCAAGCTATTTATCTGTGATTCCATTTTAATTTCTAGATTTTGGATCAATTTCACTATCATTATTCGGAATTCTTTATCAGGTAGATTCCCTATCTCTTCCTCTTTTGTTTGGTTTGGTGGGCATTTATCCTGTTCCTTTATCTGCTGGCTATTCCTCTGTCTCTTCATCTTGTTTAAATTGCTGAGTATGGGGTGTCCTTTCTGTATTCTGGCAGTTTGTGGAGTTCTCTTTATTGTGGCTATTCCTCACTGTGTGTGGGTTTGTACAGGTGGCTTGTCAAGGTTTCCTGGTTAGGGAAGCTTGTGTCAGTGTTCTGATGGGTGGAACTGTATTTCTTCTCTTTGTTCAGTCGCGCTGTGGGGAGGGAGGGAGGGATGCTGCAAGCAAATAACACTGGCGTGCGCTCGCAGTGCCTCAGCCACACTGGGTCTGCCCCCGCTCACTGCGCGTGTAGCCTCCCTGCCCACACTGCTCGGGCTCTAGGTTGTTCCGCCGGGAACAATCCAAGGCTGGCCCTGGGTTGCATGTACCTCCCAGGTCCAAGCCGCTCAGGTTCAGGCACTCGGATAGTCCTCAGAGGCGCAGACTCAGTTGGGCCTGAGTATTGTGCTCTTCCCAGGTCCGAGCAGCTCAAGTGATGAGGTGTTTGGCGAGCGCCGATGCTGCGACTTATCGCCTCCCCGCCACTCGGTTATCTGGGCGCAAAACCGGCGCACCTTCTTAGGCAGATGTTAACCGTCCAGACCCCCAAGAAGTTTTAGTTAGCAAAGAAGCCTGCTTACAGTTTTATAGATAATGTCTCTCTGGGGCTGCGATTGCCCCCTTCCGGCTCTGGCTGCCTATCACCGGAGGGGGAAGGTCTGCAGCCGGCTATCTCTGTTCAATTCTTTGTTCCGTGCACGGGCCTGGCGGTCTTAGGTTGGGGCTGGCTTTTTGCGTAGTAGATATCCCACAGTCTGGTTTGTTAGCCCAAATTATTTCGCTCAGATAGTGCTCAGGGTATTCAGGCCAGATTCTTACTCTAAGCGATGCAGCCCGCGCTGCGCCTCCCTGCCCAGCCCCCGCTTGTTAATGGCGCCTGCAGGCGTCTGCGCTGCTTCTCCACTGGGGGAGTTACCGTAGGACTCGCAATCTTCGAGTTTTAATTGTTTATTTATTTTTTCTTCCTGTTATGTTGCCCTCTGTGCTTCCAAAGCTCGGCACAGAATCGGCAGTGAGAAGGTTTCCTGGTGTTTGGAAACTTCTCTCTTTTCAAGACTCCCTTCCCGGGACGGAGCTCCGTCCCTCCCTCTTTTGTCTCTTTTTTTGTCTTTTATATTTTTTCCTACCTCCTTTCGAAGAGTTGGATTGCTTTTCTGGGTGCCTGATGTCCTCTGCCGGCATTCAGAAGTTGTTTTGTGGAATTTACTCGACGTTTAAATGCTCTTTTGATGAATTTGTGGGGGAGAAAGTGTTCTCCCTGTCCTACTCCTCCGCCATCTTGGCTCCTCCCCCTTCCTGTATGTTGTCTTTGGAGAAATGTCTGTTTAGGTCTTCCACAAAGTTTCTGATTGGGGCTTTTTTTTTTTTAATTGATAGGGAGATGCATGAGATATTTGTGTATTTTGAAGATTAAACCCTTGTTTGTTGTATATGTTGCAAATATTTTCTCTCATTCTGAGGGTGTCTTTTCATTTTGCTTATGGCTTCCTTTGCTGTGCAAAAGCATTTAAGTTTGATTAAGCCCCGTTTGTTTATTTTTGTTTTTATTTTTATTATTCTAGGAGGTGGACCAAAAAAGATCGTGCTGTGATTTATGTCAGAGAGTGTTCTGCTTATGTTTTCCTCTAAGAGTTTTATAACATTTGGCTTTACACCCAGGTCTTTAATCCATTTTGAGTTTATTTCTGTGTAGGGTGTTAGGGTGTGTTCTCATTTCTTTGATTTACATATAGCTGTCCAGTTTCCCCAGCACCACGTACTAAAGGACTGTTTTTTCTCTGGTGAATACTCTTGTTTTGTTTGTTATGGATTAGGTGACTAGGGTGCAGGGGTTTATGTCTGGACTCTCTATCGTCTTCCACTGATCTATACTTCTTTTTGTGCATTCATACCATACTTTCTTAATTAATGTAGCTTAGAAGTGTGGTCTGAAGTTGGAGAGCCTGAGTTTTCCAGTCCATTTTTCTTTCTCAAGGTTGATCATGCTATTTGGTATCTCTTTTTGTCTCCATACAAATTGTAAAGTGTTTTATTCTAATTCTGTGAAAAATGCTATTGGTTTTGATAGGGAATACATTGAATCTGTAGATTACTTTGGTTGTATAGTCTTTTTGAAGATATTGATTCTTCCAATCTCAGAATATGAGATATCTGCCCATCTGTTTGTGCCATCTTTGATTTTCTTCATCAATTATTCCTGGGATAAATCTCCCTTGCACGTGGCATATGATCCTTTTAATGTGTTGTTGGATTCAGTTTGTTAGTATTTTGTTGAGGATATTTGTATCTATTTTCATCAGTGATATTGGCTTATATTTTTGTGTGTGTGTGGTCTTTTTGTCTGGTTTTTGTATCAGGGTGATTGTGGCCTCACACAACGAGAGGAGTGTTCCTTTTGCAAGTTTTCGGAATAGTTTGAGAAGGATAGATGCTAACTCTTCTCTAATTGTTTGATAGAATTCACTTATGAAGCCATCTAGTCCTGGACTTTTGTTTGTTGTGTGAAATGAAATATTTCCTGCCATATCAGTGGGCAAGAAATGTCACAGCCATCGGCAATTTTGGGCCTCCAAATGTGAATGAGGGCTCCCCAAGTGGAAAACAATGCCTGCGATCCAACAGACACTGCCATCCTGGTTTCTGAGGGATTCAGGGGATTACAAGCAGCAGCCATCCACCATGAAGGTCACTCCTTTCAGTGAACAAGGTATTAAGGGTGGGAACAATCAATCAGTCAAGGATTTGGCCCTGGAGGTGCATATGAAAGGAACGAATTCAGTGTCTGGAGGCTTGCGTGTTCCCATACATGGAAGAAAGATAAGTTTCTTAGCTTGGTGTCTGGTTTTCCTTCCTCAACAATAATCTTTCATGCTCATACTGCCTTCTCCCTTTGTTGCACACTTGTATATAGCCTGAATCCCTCTCCTGATTCCTTGTAACAGTTTTCTCAGGGCTAATAAGATGATGCCTCCCTGGATCAGAGTCCTTAACATTCCCACCAAATAAAATAAGTCTCTATTTTCAGGTTATGACTAATTTTTTAGTCAACAGTTGGGAATTTTTTTAGTCACAATTTCAATTTCAGTACTTGTGATTGATCTGTTCATATTTTCATGTTTTTCTGGCTCACTCTTGGGAAGTTGTACTTTTCTAAGCATTTATCCATCTCTTCTAGGTTGCCCGTTTTACATCCATATAGCTGCCCATAGTAGTCTCATGATCCTTGGGATTCCTGTGGTATCAGTTGCAACTTCCCCTTTTTCATTTCTAAATTTATTGACTTGGATCCTCTCCTTTTTCTTCCTAATGGGTCTGGCTGTAGGTTTATCAGTTTGGTTTATCTTCTCAAAGAACCAGTTTTTACTTTCATTGATCTTTGCTATTGTTTTCTTCATCTCTATTTCGTTTATTCTTGCTCTGTTCTTTATGATTTCCTCCTCTCTACTAACTTCAGTTTTGTTTTTTCTTTCTCTAGTTGCTCTAAGTGTAAGGTTAGGTTGTTTATTTACATTTTTTGTTGTTGTTTGTTTCCTGAGGTAAGACTGTGTTACTATAAACTTTCCTCTCAGAATTACTTTTGCTGTGTCCCATAGGTTTTGAATCATTTTGTTTTCACTGTTATTTGTCTCTAGGTACCTTTTTTATTTCTCTGATTTCTTCATTGATCAATTGGTTGTCTAGTAACATATCGTTTAGCCTCCAAGTGTTCATGTGTTTTTACAGTTTTTCCCTCCGTATAACTGATTTCTCATAGTGATGTGGTTCAGAAAAGATGCTTGATATGATTTCAATATTCTTAAATTTGCCGAGTCATAACTCGTGGCCCAAGGTGTGATCTAGCCTGGAGAATGTTCCATGTACGCTTCAGAAGAAAGTATATTTCTGCTGCCTTTGGATGGACTATCCTGTAGATATAAAATCAATCTGATCTAATAAGTCATTTAAGGCTTGTGTTTCCTTATCAATTTTTGGTCTGGATGATCTATCCATTAGTGTGAGTAGGGTGTTACAACATCCCAGTTGTATTGTGTTACTGTTGATTTCCCCTTTGATAGCAGTTAGTATTTGCCTTATTTATTGAGGTGCCTTTATGTTGGGTCCGTATATATTTACAATTGTTATATTTCCTTCCTGGATTGATCCTTTGATCCTTGTGTAGTATCCTCTCTTGTCTCTTGTAATCATCTTTATTTTAAAGTCTATTTTTTTCTGATATGAGTATTACTATTCCAGCTTTCTTTGATTTCCTTTTGCATGGACTTTCATCTGCAATCTCACTGTTCCTCTGAGTCCCCTCCCAGGCGTTGGTCTTGACCACGTCACCTTTTTTACCCTTTCTTATTCAATTATATGTGTATCTTATGTGTGTATCTTTCTTATAGGATTGATTATATAGGAATTCTTCTGTCAGTTTCCAGTTAAGTTTTTAGTGAGAATTGTTCCATATGTGCATATATTTTTGGTATGTTCAGGGGAGCAGGTGAGTATCACATGCTTTAACTCCACCATCTTGATCTTCTCCCTTACCACCAATAAGAAAGCCACAAAAATATAATCTAAGAAAGTTTTAGCATGACTTATTTGACAATCTCCCCTATATAACTTATCATGTGAAATAAGGCTAATTCATGTAATATCTTTCTTTACATAAAGAGAGCAAAAATCTTCTGAGATGTTTCGGGGACCTCTGAAAAGTCTCCAAATAAACTTGAGGTCAAAAGGATTTCATATATAATTTGATTTACGATAGCTTGTCAAAAAAAAAAAAAAAATCAAAAGGCTTGGATATTTGATTAACTAGGATGACAGATCATTATGAAACAATACTTAACCACCTATTTGACCAAAGTGACAATAAAAAAATTTCAAAGAAAAATACAAAAGGTTACATAGTTGTGAGCAAAGCTTAGCTCTCTTAATATTAGGAAGACTACCCCACCCCAGTACTCTTGCCTGGAAAATCCCATGGATAGAGGAGCCTGGAAGGCTGCAGTCCATGGGGTCGCTGAGGGTCGGACACGACTGAACGACTTCACTTTCACTTTTCACTTTCATGCATTGGAGAAGAAATGGCAACCCATTCCAGTGTTCTTCCCTGGATAATCCCAGGGGCGGGGGAGCCCGGTGGGCTGCCGTCTATGGGGTCACACAGAGTCGGACACGACTGAAGTGACTTAGCAGCAGCAGCAGCAGCAGTTTTCTGAAACTGTCAAAGACCTGATAAAGGCAAAATTATTTTGATGAAACACAACATCTTTGTTTTCTAAGTGGATTACTTAAAAGGGGGAAAAATCTTTCAGGATCATTTCAGGAGCAGTCGAACAGTCCATAAAACTTTTATGCTTTTAATAGATGAAAGTAAAAAAGAAATAAAGTTTCATTTTTACCTAAGTATACTATTAATATTAAAGCTTAATTTCATAAACTTTATAGTAAATTCACTTAATTTTAGCCAGCTTGACCACTCATAGTGAGTTTCTTACCCCCTACTCTGCGTGCTGTGATCTCTCCTTTTCTGTTTCATCCTGAGACAGATACTTGCAGGGGGAGGAGGGGCTTTTGTTTGTTTTTATTTTTAGCAAAAGCACATCTCCATATCTCATAACTTTTCTTAGCCAAGGACACATCCTTCTTTCCTTGCAGAGTTGTTTCTCCTGTTATTTCCAGTAGTCCTAACCAAATACATTAGTTAGAATTCTGAACTTTTAG
Organism: Bos grunniens; assembly: GCF_055505025.1. NCBI lineage: Eukaryota > Metazoa > Chordata > Mammalia > Artiodactyla > Bovidae > Bos > Bos grunniens. Next base: position 4,796,015 of record NC_141170.1, read on the forward strand.
AAACCTCCTCCTTATTTAACTTATATGCAGAGTACATCATGAGAAATGCTGGGCTGGAAGAAACACAAGCTGGAATCAAGATTGCCGGGAGAAATATCAATAACCTCAGATATGCAGATGACACCACCCTTATGGCAGAAAGTGAAGAGGAACTAAAAAGCCTCTTGATGAAAGTGAAAGTGGAGAGTGAAACAGTTGGCTTAAAGCTCAACATTCAGAAAACGAAGATCATGGCATCCGGTCCCATCACTTCATGGGAAATAGATGGGGAAACAGTGGAAATGGTGTCAGACTTTATTTTTGGGGGCTCCAAAATCACTGCAGATGGTGACTGCAGCCATGAAATTAAAAGATGCTTACTCCTTGGAAGGAAAGTTATGACCAACCTAGATAGCATATTCAAAAGCAGAGACATTACTTTGCCAACAAAGATCCATCTAGTCAAGGCTATGGTTTTTCCTGTGGTCATGTGTGGATGTGAGAGTTGGACTGTGAAGAAGGCTGAGTGCCGAAGAATTGATGCTTTTGAACTGTGGTGTTGGAGAAGACTCTTGAGAGTCCCTTGGACTGCAAGGAGATCCAACCTGTCCATTCTGAAGGAGATCAGCCCTAGGATTTCTTTGGAAGGAATGATGCTAAAGCTGAAACTCCAGTACTTTGGCCACCTCATGTGAAGAATTGACTCATTGGAAAAGACTCTGATGCTGGGAGGGATTGGGGGCAAGAGGAGAAGGGGACGACAGATGATGTGATGGCTGGATGGCATCACTGACTCGATGGACGTGAGTCTGAGTGAACTCTGGGAGTTGGTGATGGACAGGGAGGCCTGGCGTGCTGCGATTCATGGGGTCGCAAAGAGTCAGACACGACTGAGCGACTGAACTGAACTGAAAATCTAATAAAAACTAAGAAGTAGGCATATGAACTGTCTGTCATACCAGAATTAATTAGATTAACAAATTTACAAATACATTTTATAATATCTAGAAATATGTGCCCTTCAACTACATTATTCTCAATCTCCATTTTTTTTCCTTCTAGATACATAGTTCTATTTTAACTTACGAGAGGTGGCCTAAAACAATTTCTACCAGGTTCTGAATATCAGCTGTGCTCATGAGTTTAGTCAGATCAGTTGCCTCTCATCTTATTTTCTGCTTTTTAAATATATTTAGTCACTAATCTGAAGAAGTTGTCCATTTACAGGAACTTGAGGATCCTGGTTTTAAGAAATTCTTTAACTACAGCCTATAGTTTGGCCTTTGACCAAGGAGTTAAAGATGCCTTAAAGGATCATCTGTAGCCTCAGGTGGTCTTATTTTAAAAGTTAACTGTAAAGAAAAAAAATGTTGACTGCTATTTCAGTACTACAAGGATCAAGCTATCCACCAGTGGTGCACCTGAGGAGAACTCAGGATGGAAAATGGGGAAGCCTTCTGTGCCCTGGATCTTCTGTAATTGGTGACAGTGCTAAGTATTACTTGGCGGTGGATAAACTAACTTTGAGGAGCAGGTTTTCCTTGGATTTAACTTCAAGAAAAGATCCCTGGGTTACCCTGGAATTTACAGGGATTAACATGTAATTAAAATGTAAATTAAAATTTACAAGGATTAAAGTTACAGGGATTTTTGCTCAGTTGAGAGACACTGGGGTAGTTTGGATTCAGTGAGTAAATAGGAGGCTGAGATGATGTCTTTCCCATATTCAGCTACTTTAATAGAAATTGTTGGAAAAATTTATAGCTACCAAATGAGAGCTTCCAGCTTCAAAGAAATGAAACAAATCTTCCAACTGGTGACAGCTTTCTCAGGCAGCCAAGAAACCTGTGGGAGTGTTGGAGGCAAGTCCACATACTGGGTAGTGGTCCCATAGAGAAACTCACTTCTTAGTTTACAATTTGCTTGTGCAGATAATAGCTTATAGTGAACGGCACCACCAGATTTGTGGTCTCTGAAAGAGAAGATTTAACTCTGGAACCAAAGATAGTCACTCAGAGCTTTGTGTGCAAAGTTTTACTTAAAGTGACAGGACAGAGAAAGCTTCTGACATAGACATCATAAGGGGATAGAAAGAGTACCCGCCTCACTAGTTTAAGCAGGACCTTATATACTTCTCCGGAGAAGGCAATGGCGCCCTACTCCAGTACTCTTGCCTGGAAAATCCCATGGATGGAGGAGCCTGGAAGGCTGCAGTCCATGGGGTCGCTAAGAGATGGACACAACTGAGCGACTTCACTTTCACTTTTCACTTTCATGCATTGGAGAAGGAAATGGCAGCCTACTCCAGTGTTCTTGCCTGGAGAATCCCAGGGACGGGGGAACCTGCTAGGCTGCAGTCTATGGGGTCGCACAGAGTCGGACACGACTGAAGTGACTTAGCCTAGCCTAGCCTATATACTTCTCAACTTGCTGCTGGGGATTGATAAAAAGAATGCTCAAGGTTGTAAGAGTTCCACCAGAGCCTTTCCCAAGGCATACATCCTGAGATAACTTTGGCACAGGATTGGCCAGGGAGAACGGGTTCTGGGCAATGTCTCTGGGCAAGATATACTGTTGCTGTGCAATCAGGGGTACCAGTCTTGAGAAACAGGTTCCCAGGCAAAATTTGTTACAATTATAGTTGTTAACATAGAACCTAAGAAAAGCATTTCCATGAGTAAGACCTTGTGCTCTGTGATCAATAGTTCCGGACCCAAAGAAAGGCCAGTTCTCAGGCAAGATACATTATTGAACAAGGATTAAGGAAAGCATGAGAGAGAATGTTCATCTCCACCTTAAAGGATCTGCCTGCCTAAGCTTTAACTCTTTCACAGGGACCCACAGAAAAAGCTGGACACCCAATCCTCTCAACATTCACAGTGGTTTTAGACCGCAGGAGGGAGAAACTAGAAAAGTAGAAGAGTGGAACAACTCTAGGGTGACCCCAAGAGGAGTTATGCTCACAAACAGCACCTCGGCCCATCACTCAGCTCTCAGTATGATTCTATCCTTACTAGTCAACTTTAAAATGGGAAACAAACCTTTCAAATCATAAAGAAGAGGGATGACAGGTTGCCAGCCTTCAGCTTACACCCCAGCCCAGGGTTTATACAGGTACGGAACTTATACTTGCGAGTACTCACTTAATTGAGAACTCACCCAAGATGGAGCTCTGTTGATACTCCAAAGCACATTTTGAAATTTGTGTATGCAGTTAGAGAAAGTTGTCTCGATAAAATATCTTCTCAGAATTCTGACCTTAAAGGAACAAAAGCCCTTCTGGGAGGCACTTGAATTTATCTCCCTGTGCCTTTGAGATATATATGTTCTACTTGAACTGCTAGGCGTCCTGTTTCTATTTTGAGAGCTTGGTCTCTGCAATCCAGAATGTACACATAATATGGGGTACAGCTTTCACCCAGTTAGACAAATTGGGTTTCCAAGTAGTCTCTTGGCTGTGTCAGCTCTCAGGGAAATTTGTCATAGGGGGTCCCATTCTATGAAGGCCTGTGTCATCTCAACCTTCACTGCATCTGCTAAGCAATGAAGGCCTTTACTTTCTTAGGCTGTTTTCTAGAGCTTGTGAAGGCAATATACTTTGCACTCTCTTGTAGGAACACCTCTTGCCTCTAATTGGTTTGAATTGCTATTGAGATAGGATTTGTCAATGGCAGATGATGGATCCTTAAATGGAATAAATTTCTAAATCAGTAAATTTTTAGAACACTCTCATTGTAAACAGGCCAGAAAGGCGGGGGGATGAGTCCTAGAGAGTCTGAGGTGCAGGCTGAGGGTCAGTTCCCAGAGGGCAGACACAGGAGCTGTGGAAGGTTAGAGGCAAGAGGATGCTGGGTCCCTGCTGCTGTGGGGAGGCACTTGGCACTAGAGGCAGCTCCAGGCAGTCTGCTCATCAAGACAAGTTTGAACTCCTCAAGACAGTTCACTTAGCAAAGAGGACAGAGAATGCTAATGCCACAAAGAATACGAGAATGGTGCTCGTGTGTCCACTCCACAAACTCCCACGCAGCACAAAGTAGGGTTGGGCTGTTCTTTGTCTAGAACACCCAGCAAAAGTCATGCTTCATACTCTCACAGGCTGCTATGCCCAATCAAGAGGAGCTCACAGGCCACGGGCCCACAGGTGGGAACAAGTTGACTTTGCTGCGGGGGAAGCATCGCACCCTGTGTTCTTCTCACCAGGTTGGATTCAATATGGAGTTCCTGGTGATCTCACTGGAGCGGCCAAAACACATGCGGAACCATCCCTTTTGCTTGACAATTTGCTTCCAGGAAACAAAGTCATGAATCACAGAACAGCAAGTAGCCTATTCAAGCTGGGCGTGAGCCTGTTCCAGAATGACTTGCTCTTGCACTGTAGCCTGTCCCTGCAGGGAAATGCCACCTCATGGTGAAGAACAGTCAGCCCCTGAGGCTGTCATAGAAGCTGCCTGACTCCTAGCCTCCCAAGGGGAACCTTGCAATCTCCAGATCTGTGAGATAATACATGTCTGCTGTTTATGTCCTTTCTCTGGTATCCTGTTATGGCAGATTAAACACCAATCACAAAGGATTTAACAGCAGGAGGCACGTTAACAGCCTGCAGAGTACTCTGAAGTGGACAGGGTTGGTCTACACTGAGTGAAAGAGAGATGCCAACTCTGGCACGACAGGTGGAGGACAGAGGGTTAAAGATGCAGGGATGTAGGAATGGGCTGGATGGTGGTGGTTGGTGAGGTCAGAGGCCCAGAGGACCGTCCATAAACTGAGCACTGGTTTCACCAACAAGCTCAGACACAGGCCTCGGCTGTAGACCGGGGCTGACGGGAGACACGAGATTACAGAAGTGGCTCCTCGGTGGCACTTGAGGTAATACAATGTGACAATCAGAAGTAAGGTGTCTGAACGTAGTTGTCAGAAGGAAAGTCAATGAAATTACTGTACATTTCAAGAGAAAAGGGGCAGCAAGCCCACTCTGGGCTATGGAGATGGTTAAAAGGAACCAGGACTCGTAGGGGCAAAGTAGATGAACGGATGACATGGGTGACCCTCACTATGGCCTCTGAGAAGGAATCAAGGATGAATGGGTTAGGAGGTAAAGGGTGCCAGCCAGTGGCATGGATTTTAGTAAGGAGGTGTGGCAGTGGGTACACAGCCATGGTGACTACACTCCGACTGTGAACTGCTGACCTGAGAGAGGAATGGAGCAACAAGTTGGAGGTTCTGCTGAGCAGGAGCTTGGAGATGGCACCTGTGACGCTGGGGCACCGCCCTCTAGGATGCATGTACACCCCAAACCAGTGACCAGAGCCTGGTGATCTGAGGGGGTAGAATATGTGGGAAGGAAACAGGTGGGGCCCATTGTCATCACTCCCAGGGACCTACTTGGGAACTGGAATCTCATATACACGACTCTGGACACTGCCAGTTCAGAGGTCTGGGCATTCAAAGTGGGGGTGCTTCCACCATGGGAGAAGTTCTTGCTGGCCTGGTCACTATGGGTTATTCCTGCCAAAAGGCCAGTAGAAAAGATTCAGCAGTGTAGCGAGGAAAACTGACCCAGACCATGTGAGGAGGTAGATCAGGCCAGCTGAGCACAAGGAGGCCAAGAAGACTTGGTTTGGAGCTCACATGGGCATCTCTGGTCTTCTCTGCCTCATCTGGATGCTGAATGGACAGGCAGGCGCTGTGGCTCAGGAAGGGATGCTGACCAAGGGTCAGGCCCTCAGGAAAGAGGCTCTGGGTAGCACCAGGTCAGCATCATACCAGCACAGGTGCTCACTGGAGATGAAAGGAGATGGATGGCAGGGAGGGACATGAGTATCTTCCACATCCCCCATCATCTATGACAAGAACAGCTAATGCACAGGCCTGGTGGAGGGATGAGAGTAGACACCTGTGGGACATGGAAGACATCCCCACGTGAGCACAGGTGCACGTGGCAGGGGCTGGAGCAGCGAGGCTGGCCTGCCCCTCTCTCTGCAGGGCTCCTAGGGCTGCTGCGCGTCTCCTTCCACAGGGCCTGGTTAGGGCTCCCCATAGCCGGGCGCGCCGGGATCCACACACGAGCACACCAGGGACCAAGGCAAAATGTGTCTTGCCACTTCTGACAGCCTCCAAGTCACACAGGCCATCTTTTCTCCATTCTGTTGGTTCCTAGACAGTCACAAGTTCACCAGCTACAAAGGGAGAAGACGCAGGTCCTGTACTCAGTAGGAGGAAGTCAAGATCAAGTCAGGTCAGGTGCATACGAGGGACGGGATGGGAGAGAGAGGATGGAGACCTGCTTGGAGACCGTGCTCTCCAGTTGTATTTGCTGGGGGAGTGGACAAGGTGGCCAGAAGGGAGAGTGAGTCACAGGTCTGGCAGCGATACAAAGAGCCACTCAGGCATTTGGAGGTCAGAGAGAGGAGCCCGCTCCAAGACCCCTGCTCCTGAGTCAGGGTTAGAGATCCCCAGGCAACACTCTGACCCCTGCAGGCTGCACCATGTGCCAGGCATCCTCCAGGAAGGAGACACCGCTGTTGTCATCTCCTGTGCATTCCCTCTCGGGTCCCCAGCACATCTATGGGCACCCCATTTTACAGATGGACTGCTGAGATGCAGACAGCTTAGGCATCTTGCCACGGTCGCTATCCCTGATCCAGACCTAATTCTGAAAATTTCAGGCCTTCTGCTCCTACACTAGCTGTGCAAACTCGGGTTGTCAGGTCCTATTTGTGAAAGCCAACTTTCCTCCTTAAAAGAGCAACTACAATTCCTATTGCAAGGCTCAGACTGGGGCTTCATGTGAAGGAGAGTGTATCAGGGCAGGCTTCCTGGTGGTGGCAGACCCCACCCTGAGAGTTATGATTTGCAGGGCGGTGTAAAGGAGTCAGTCCAGTGGGCTGGGGAAAGGGATGGGCAAGATGCCCAGTGGGAAATACTGGGAGAGGCCTAAGGGAAAGGCATGAGGACTGGGGTGAGGAGATCCAGGCCCGGCCAGAGGGAAGCTGGCAGTCCCCCCAGGGGAGGCGTATTTGGGGTTTGTCTAAAGGTGGATGGTCAGGACACCGCAGATGGGAGCAGAGTGCTGCTGGGCAGTGAGCGAGTGCCACCTGCCTGCACTGCTCAGGTGACCGCATCTGTGTGGGTGTCACTCTGGTTTCCTTCCCACTGCATCCACCAAAGGGCGGTGGCCCAGTCATCTGGCAGGAGGCTGGGCCCTGCAGGCAGGCAGACGTCCTCCAGCCCCAGAGCTGGCCGAGGAGATGGAGCTGCAGACCTGGCTGCCTCTTCTCCTGCAGCTGGGCCTGATGTGGCCCCCGCGGGCTCAGCCTGAGCCCCGACTGAGGGTCTTCGTGGTTCCCCACAGCCACATGGACGTGGGCTGGCTGCACACCGTACAGGTAGGTGGCCCGAGTGACCCCACACACCTCTTGAAGCTGCAGTCCTTTTTCCATCTGGACTCCAGAGTGGGTTTGTGTCCTGGGTCTCTGCCATCAGGGAACTTGGCCTTGGGCCCACCTGTACTTGGCTATGGACTGGATGTCGGCTGCCCTGGTGGCTAAAATAGTAAAGAATCTGGCTTCAATGCAGGAGACCCAGGTTCGATCCCTGGGTCAGGAAGATCCCCTGGAGAAGGAAATGATAACCCACATCAGTATTCTTGCCTGGAGAATCCCAAGGACAGAGGAGTGTGGTGGGCTATAGTCCATGGGGTCACAAAGATTTGGACACGACAGAGCAACTAAGGCAGACTGGCTGTGGGCAGGGGTGAGAATGTGTCCCCAGCCGCAATGTGTCCTTCGAAATTCCATTGAGTGAACGAATGAACCAGGGCAGAGGAAAAGAGGGAAAGACTGATTTCCATAAGTTTCTGGTGCAGGTAACTGAAATGATTACCCAGGCCTGCACAAGCTCTTTCTGGAAGGAGGAAGGAAATAAATGAATAGGACCACTCTGTGATCGTGGATACAATACTTTCCATGAGATGTTAATAACTGAGTCGCTCATTTTAAAGGGAGTTGGGCAGCAAGAGGCCCTGAGGCTGAGTATTGAGCCTGGTTCCGGCTACCCGTCTGCGTGTGGAACTGCTGACAAGTGGGGAAGCATGCTTATCACCCCCAGTTTACAGAAGGGACACTGAGGAATGGGGTGGGTGCTGCCCAAGTCAGCCTGACCCAGATGGGAGCATGCTCAGCTCCATCCTGGGGGCTCCCAGCCCCTGGGGAGAAGATAGATTCAGAGAGATCGCGGGGTCAGCTTCTCTCAGCCTCAGCCCTTGACACACACTTCCCCACTATTTCATCCCAAGAAGGCCCATCAGTGTCCCTGGACCTCACTTCTTGGGCCCTGTTGTCAATTGGTCTGTGCTCCAAGGCAGGAGTGGTCAGCATGCCCCTCTGGGCTGGCCCGGCCTTGGCTGGACTGGCACGACCCTCTGTCACGTAGAGTGTCTGCCTCCTCATGACTCTCCTCAGGGCAGACTCCCATCAAAGGTTGTCTGCCCGGGTGCTTCTCTCAATGCAGGGCTCACCGTGTGTCCATTACAGAGTGGACGCTGGGCTCCCTTGTTTGAGGAGCAGGGGGAGCCGACTGCAGGGCCTGGACAGGCTTGGTGGGAGCACCAGGCACCATGTCTCCCTGGACCTTCCTCGTCGGTCCCTGGTCCACGCCCTGTGGTTTCCCCCACGGGTCTGCAGTGATGGTCTCTCCTCCTCCCCACCCCAGGAGAACATGCAGGCTTATGTCACCAACGTCTACAACTCCGTGGTGGAGGCACTGACCCTTGAGAAAAAGCGCAGGTTCATCGCCGTGGAGCAGGAATATTTCCGGCTGTGGTGGGACGGCGTCGCCTCGGACTGGCAGAAACGCAAGGTAACGCTTCCCTCAGGGTGTCCTGACCAGCTGAGAGGAGATGCCCTGGGGGTCCCGGGGATGACCCTTCAGGAAGCTCCTGGGTTGTGCTCTGTGTGACCAGGTCAGAGCTGCATAGACCAGGAGGCCCCAACTGTGCTGAGCTGTGCCCAGGGCCCATTTAGTACAGGTTTATGGTCAGCCCCATGCCCAGGGGACAGGTTTGTGTTTGATCCTGCCTTTCTGGTTCCTCCTGAAAAGTTGCAGCTCTGGCAGCCCAGCTGGGCACTCAGCTGGTGTGAATGGGGTCACTTTTGACCCTGGGCACATCAGGGTGACCCTGTGTCCACACCCTCTGACTTCACTTATGAATCTGCGTGGCTCCCATGGACACTGGAGCCACTGACCATCCAGGGGTGCAGAAGTCCCTGTGGATTACCCTTCTGATTAATTCTGTATCACAGTGGGTCAGAGGCCATGGTCCTTGGAGAGGCAGTCTGGAGCCAGGTCCTCTCCCCATCTCCATGTCATCACAGGATGGGGCTAGCCTCTTCAGCTGCATGTGAATTCACTCAGAGCATGATTAATGTTAAATTCCAGATTTAGTTAATTATATAAGAGCTATAATGATCTTCTTGCTCAAGACTTAGTGAACTACGGAATTAAAGACATGAAGCTTCTAACGTTTATTTTCAATTGGTTTAAGTAAACCATATCTTGGATTAAAATAAATAAATAGTGTTAAGGAAATGGGTAAACAATATTAACAGAGAGATAATTGGGGGAAGCTGAAACGCCAGTTCTTTGGCCACCTGATGAGAAGAGCCAACTCACTGGAAAAACCTTCATGCGGGATAAGATTGAAGGCAGGAGAAGTGGATGACAGAGGATAAGGAGCTTAGATGGCATCACCAACTCAGTGGACATCCGATTGAGCCAACTCTGGGAGATAGTGAATGACAGGGAAGCCTGGAATGCTTCAGTCCATGGGGTTACAAAGGGTCAGAGATGGCTGATCAACTGAAAAACAACAATCAGTGGAAAGATTTATGGGAGGGGAGCGTTTTTTACAACCCTTGCAACACTTTCATAACTTTGAAATTATTTCAAAACAAAAGTTGTGTACCTGTATGTATGCCTGATGAAGCATCAGCCACAGCCAGGTGCCGTTCTCAGAGCTAGACACAGTGCTGACCAGGACAGACAGTGTCCTGATATTTGCAGAAGAAATGAGGCTGAGGAGTCTGAAGGAAGGACCTGGAGATGCAGTAGGCATGAGACTAGCAAACAAAAATGGTTCAGCCTGGGAGGTGTAACATGGCGTTTCTCTCTGCCCATCACGCCAAGGTTCACCAGCTTGTGGCTAAAGGTCGCCTGGAGTTTGTCCTCGGAGGCCAGGTCATGCACGACGAGGCCGTGACCCACATTGATGACCAGATCCTCCAGCTCACAGGTTTGATTATTCTTCCACAGATCAGGGTCCCTGTGGCCTCCTGCGGGTCTGGGACTGGGTGTCTGAGCCCTGGTCCTGAGCTCTGTCTTCCCCTTTCAGCAGGAGACTGTGCCCAGTCAACACTGATTACTGGCGCCGTGTCCATGTGTGCCCAAGTACAGGGGATAAGGGTGTGGATTCTAGACGAGCCAGCCTGGCTGGTTCCTGACTCTGCTAACTCCCAACCCTGTGACCCTGGGCAAGGATGCAGCGTCAATAAGCCTCAGTTGCCTCCTGTATAAAAATATTTGGTAATGATGTATGATCTATCTCAAAGGGGTGTTATAAAGTTTAAATAGAAATAATTCAAATAGATCACATTGAGTACAGCATGTGGATCTCTAGTCAATGATCAATAAGGGTCAGATGCCATCTCTGCCATCACCTCACCCACCAACTGTTCAACCATACCAACACCTCCAGCACCACCACCATCACCACCATTACAACTGCCACCATCCATACCTGCACCTGTACCACCTCCAACAACACCACCTCCAAGTCTGTCATGAATGCCCAACACCACCATCACCGCCACTAACATCTTGGCACATCATTGCGTAATTTATAGCACCAGCACCTCCAACATGAGCGCCATCACCATCACCACCATCACCTGTGTCTGCGCCTGTACCACCTGTGGTACCACTGCCTCCAAGTCGTAGTGAATCCTCCAGCACCACCATCACCACCAGTAACACCTCAGCCCATCACTGCATCGCTTCTAACACCAACACCCCCAACCAACACCAAAATTACCACCATTACCACAACCTACCCATCCTGCACCTCTTCCAAAACCACCACATTGCCCACCACTATTTGCATTCCGACCACCATCAAAATTAAAAGTGTGTTAATTATTTTAAACACCATTCTTGTAGAGAAGGGGACAAAAGGAAGCAAATGTAGAAAAATATGGGAAATCTATTAAAAGTGTATTCATTTCCCATTTCCCCATTTCTCATTTCACCTCCAATTCAATACCCCTTCTAACACCAGTGCATACAACCACTCTCTCAACTGTTACATCCACACCATCACAACACCAACACCTCTACTACCATCCAAATCTCATCACCTTCACCACCCCAAAAACCAACAGCCGCTCGTCTACCGCTAACATTAGCCCCCTGCCACCAGCAGCACCGTCTCCACCACCACAAGCAGGACCTGGATCACCAGCACTATCACCTTCATGGTGACCTCTAACACCCCAACCGCTTCCCGCACCACCACTTCCAGCACCACCACCAAACCTCCAGGGCTAACTCTACCACCTACTGCACAACCGCCATCATCCGTGCCAACAGCCTAACAGAAACTGACAAACGTTACCACCACCTCTACCATCCTCACTACCACCATCATCACCACCAACTCCATTCGCATCATCATTATCCCTGTCAACACCACAACCACGGGCATCACAGCCGTCACACCAACACAGCTCTCATCAATACCACCATATCACCACCATCGCCTCTTCCATATGCATTACTAACACCACCACGGTCGCACCACCATCACCTTCACAACCTCCATCACCACACATACTGCCACGAAGGGCACATTCTCCTCTGCTTAACAGGTGTTTTTCACAGGCATCACTTCACTCACCCCGGAAGGCAGGGTGTCCAGAGGGCATCAGGCTCGCAGTCTCTTTCGCAGAAGAGACACTAAGACTGAAGCTACAGGAGGGCAGAGTGTCAGTGGGAGAGCCCGGTTGACTGCAGTGTGGGCTGGGCTCTAGCCCACTGTCACTCCACTGAAGTCGGACCCTGTGCAGGACATCACGATGGCACTGGGCTCTCTCTTTGGATTTTCTTACCTCATCTCTCCTCTCAACTCTTTAATCGGTGCTTCCTTCCTTCTGAGTTTCTACTGCCTTAATTCTAGATGGAAGTGATAAGCTCATGGGAATCTTTATGTTTTACCATAGAAACTCCCCTGTCTGCAAAATGCAGCCTCAGGCCTCACCTCCTGCTTTCCTCCTGTTCCTTCTGCTTCCTGCTTCCCAGATCTGCCCCTAAGACAAGGCCTCCTGTGGTTCAGAACAAGGTTTCCTGTTGTTTCCAGTCAGACTCACCTAGGGAGTCTCATGTCCAGGAACCTTCCACTGGGGCCACAGTGCTCAAGCACCTCCCCTCTTCACCGTGACCTACAGTTTGCTTCTGGCAGTGACCGGTATCTGATTCTTATCTGGGTGTCCAGGGCTCAGTCCAGGATTTGACCAGCCAGGGCTGGTGGGCATAGAGGGAGGGAAAGGGCACTGAGCTGTCTTCCTCCGGGTACCTACAGAATCATCATTCCTCATCTCTGGTCTCAGACCACCATGCTCACCTTCTTAAACACCGCACAGCTGACCTTGAAAGGCAGACCAGAGGAGCCAGAATCTATAGGTTCCCGTCACTGGGGCAGGAAGGGCTGTGGACCTCTTGATCCTCCCCAGGATATTCTCTGAGGCTCCATTTCCAACACCATCAGGCTCCTGGGACCCTCAGAGGATGGGCCCTGACTTCATCTCATGATGACCTCCTGTTCTAAGAACAAGGCATACACTTCCTTCCTTCAGTCCTGGTCGCAGTCCTGGAGATGGGGAGACTTACAAAACCCATTCTTGGAGGTTGAATATGAGGCAGAAATGCTGCTGAAACTTATATGAATCACGCTGCCAGTAGGTGATGGTCGCATTCTTTTTAAAAAGTTCCTTACTGTTTCTTATTATGTATATTATTGAGGTGCGGGTGACTTACAGGGTTTTAGGTGCAGAGCGATTGATGCAGGTGTACATACACAAACATATTATTTTTGAAATGTTTTTCTATTATAGGTTATTATGAGGCATTAACTAAAGTTCCCTATGCTGTACAGTACACCTTTCTTGTTTGTTGCATACCTGTTTTTTAATTAAAAATCTAGCATCTATTCATCCTTAGTCAAACAACTGAAATCAAAATGTCATGCATTTTTTATTTAGGCAGAAATTCATAAATATTCTAAGATATATAAGTGTATGTTATGCATATTATATATATATATATATATATACACAAAAGCATTGCTACTACAAATGAAGAAGGGGTGAAAAAGAACAAAAAAAGAGATGAAGAAATTGGAAAACAAAAACTAAATGAAGTGAGAAGCACTGAATGTTAAATAGCAAAAGTGAAACAAACTAGATAAAAGTAAAAAATCATCATATAGTCCAGTTGTTTTTTAACTATGGTGGTTCATTACAAATGTATCTGGAGCTCTGGAGAAAAAACAGCAATGCCTGGGCATTTATATTTTAAAAAAAAGATTCCAGGAAAATTCTGATATATATCTGCATTTTAAAAAGTGATTACAGGTTTTTCTATGAAATGGTAGTTTTAGTGATACATTCTATTATTTTTCTGTTGACCAATCATGATACAATGGTATTGAGTAATAGTTACGTACTCAAACAGAAATGGTATGGACCTAACAGAAGCAGAAGATATTAAGAAGAAGTGGCAAGAATACACAGAAGAACTGTACAAAAAAAAGATTTTCACGACCAAGATAATCATGATGGTGTGATCACTCACCTAGAGCCAGACATCCTGGAATGTGAAGTCAAATAGGCCTTAGAAAGCATCACTACGAACAAAGCTAGTGGAGGTGATGGAATTCCAGTTGAGCTCTTTCAAATCCTGAAAGATGATGCTGTGAAAGTGCTGCACTCAATATGCCAGCAAATTTGGAAACTCAGCAGTGGCCACAGGACTGGGAAAGGTCAGTTTTCATTCCAATCCCAAAGACAGGCAATGCCAAAGAATGCTCAAACTACCACACAATTGCACTCATCTCACATGCTAGAAAAGTGATGCTCAAAATTCTCCAAGCCAGGCTTCAGCAATACGTGAACCGTGAATTTCCAGATGTTCAAGCTGGTTTTAGAAGAGGCAGAGGAACCATAAATCAAACTGCCAACATCTGCTGGATCATGGAAAAAGCAAGAGAGTTCCAGAAAAACATCTATTTCTGCTTTATTGACTATGCCAAAGCCTTTGACTGTGTGCATCACAAGAAACTGGAAAATTCAGAAAGAGATGGGAATACCAGACCCTCTGACCTGCCTCTTGAGAAACCTATATGCAGGTCAGGAAGCAACAGTTAGAACTGGACATGGAACAATAGACTGGTTGCAAATAAGAAAAGGAGTCCGTCAAGGCTGTATATTGTCACCCTGCTTATTTAACTTCTATGCAGAGTACATCATGAGAAACGCTGGGATGGAAGAAGCACAAGCTGGAATCAAGATTGCTGGGAGAAATATCAATAACCTCAGATAGGCAGATGACACCACCCTTATGGCAGAAAGTGAAGAGGAACTAAAAAGCCTCTTGATGAAAGTGAAAGAGGAGAGTGAAAATGTTTGCTTAAAGCTCAACATTCAGAAAGTGAAGAACATGACATCTGGTCCCATCACTTCATGGGAAGTAGATGGGGAAACAGTGGAAACAGTGTCAGACTTTATTTTGGGGACTCCAAAATCAGTGCAGATGGTGATTGCAGCCATGAAATTAAAAGACACTTACTCCTTGGAAGGAAAGTTATGACCAACCTAGATAGCGTATTCAAAAGCAGAGACATTACTTTGCTAACAAAGGTCCGTCTAGTCAAGGCTATGGTTTTTCCAGTAGTCATTGATGGATGTGAGAGTTGGACTGTGAAGAACCCTGAACACCGATGAATTGATGCTTTTGAACTGTGGTGTTGGAGAAGACTCTTGAGAGTCCCTTGAACTGCAAGGAGATCCAACCAGTCCATTCTAAAGAAGATCAGTCTTGGGTGTTTATTGGCAGGAATGATGCTAAAGCTGAAGCTCCAGTACTTTGGCCACCTCATGCGAAGAGTTGACTCATTGGAAAAGACTCTGATGTTGGGAAGGACTGGGTACAGGTGGAGAAGGGGACGACAGAGGATGAGATTGCTGGATGGCATCACTGACTCGATGGATGTGAGTTTGAGTAAACTCCGGGAGTTAGTGATGACAGGGAGGCCTGGCGTGCTGCAATTCATGGGGTCGCAAAGAGTCGGACGCAACTGAGCGACTGAACTGAACTGAACTGAACTACATAATCACAAATGTAAAAGATTCTTATCAGTTTTCACAATAAATAGCCAGACAAAAAATAAAAGATAGTTACAATTACAAACAATTATGGAAACATGATTAACCTAACAATATAAAATAGGAACAAATTTTTTGCTTGGGTTAAGCAGAGTGACCTGGTAAATGGAGGTTGGTGCTTTTCATGCATTTACATTTAGTGTGGTTATCAATATGTTTGATCCAATTTACCATTTTCTTAATTGTTTTGGGTTTATTTTCTGTAGATCTTTTTCTTCCCTTGTGTTTCCTCCCTAGAGAAGTTCCTTTGGCATTTGCTATAAAGCCGGTTTGGTGGAGCTCTCCAACAAATGCTAAAGGATCTTCTCTAGACAGGAAACACAGAAAGGGTGTTTAACTCGAACCCAAAACAATAAAGTAAATGGCAACAGGGTCATACTTATCAATAATTACCTTAAATGTAAATGGGTTGAATGCCTCAACCAAAAGACAAAGACTGGCTGAATGGATACAAAAACAAGACCCCTACATATGTTGTCTACAAGAGACCCACCTCAAAACAAAGGACATATACAGATGGAAAGTGACGGGCTGGAAAAAGATATTCCATGGAAATAGAGGCCAAAAGAAAGCAGGAGTAGCAATACTCATATCAGATAAAGTAGACTTTAAAATAAAGGCTGTGAAAAGAGACAAAGAAGGACACTACATAATGATCAAAGGATCAATCCGAGAAGAAGATATAACAATTATAAATATATATGCACCCAACATAGGAGCACCACAATATGTAAGGCAAATGCTAACAAGTATGAAAGGGGAAATTAACAATAAAACAACAAGAGTGGGAGACTTTAATACCCCACTCACGCCTATGCATAGATCAACTAAACAGAAAATTAACAAGGAAACACAACTTTAAATGATACAATGGATCAGTTAGACCTAATCGATATCTATAGGACATTTCACCCCAAAACAATGAATTTTACCTGTTTCTCAAGTGCACACGGAAACTTCTCCAGGATAGATCACATCCTGGGGCATAAATCTAGTCTTAGTAAATTCAAAAAAATTGAAATATTTCCAAGCATCTTTTCTGACCACAATGCAGTACGATTAGATGTCAATTACAGGATAAAAACTATTAAAATTCCAACATATGGAGGCTGAACAACATGCTGCTGAATAACCAACAAATCACAGAGAAGAAATAAAAATAGAAATCAAAATATGCATAGAAATGAAGGAAAATGAAAACACAATAACCCAAAACCTATGGGACACTGTAAAAGCAGTGCTAAGGGGAAGGTTCATAGCAATAAAGGCTTACCTCAAGAAACAAGGAAAAAATCAAATAACCTAACTCTACACCTAAAGCAACTAGAAAAGGAAGAAATGAAGAAGTCCAGGGTTAGTAGAAGCAAAGAAATCTTAAAAATTAGGGCAGAAATAAATGCAAAGGAAACAAGAGATCATAGCAAAAATCAACAAAGCTAAAAGCTGGCTTATGAGAAGATAAATAAAATTGACAAACCATTAGCCAGACTCATCATGAAACAAAAGGAGAAGAATCAAATCAACAAAATTAGAAACGAAAGTGGAGAGATCACAACAGACAACATAGAAATACAAAGGATCCTAAGAGACTACTATCAGCAACTATATGCCAATAAAATAGACAACTTCGAAGAAATGGACAAATTAGTAGAAAAGTACAACTTTCCAAAACTGAACCAGGAAGAAAGAGAAAATCTTAACAGACCCATGAAGCATAGAAATCGAAACTGTAATCAGAAATCGTCCAGCAAACCAAAGCCCAGGACCAGACGGCTTCACAGCTGAATTCTATCAAAAATTTAGAGACGAGCTAACACCTATCCCACTCAAATTCTTTCAGAAAATTGCAGAGGAATGTAAACTTCCAACTCATTCTATGAGGCCACCATCACCCTAATTTTATGAGGCCACCATCACACTAAAACCAAACAAAGATGCCACAAAAAAAGAAAACTACAGGCCAACATCACCAATGAACATAGATGCAAAAATCCTTAACAAAATTCTAGCAAACAGAATCCAACAACACATTAAAAAGATCATACATCATGACCAAGTGAGTTTTATCCCAGGGATGCAAGGATTCCTCTATATCCACAAATCAATCAACATAATACATAGTACTCAGCCATTAAAAAGAATAAATTTGAATCAGTTTTATTAGCTGGATCCTATTATTCAGAGTGAAGTAAGTCAGAAAGAAAAACACCAATACCGTAACTAACAAATATATATGGAACTTAGAATGATGGTAACGACAACCCTATATGCGAGACAACAAAAGAGATGCAGGTGTATAGAACACTCTTTTGGACTCTGTACGAGAAGGCAAGGCTGGGATGATTTGAGAGAATAGCACTGAATCATGTATATTATCATATGTGAAACAGATCACCAGTCCAGGTTTGATGCATGAGACAGGGTGCTCAGGGCTGGTGCACTGGGATGACCCAGAGGGATGGGATGGGAGGGAGGTGGAAGGGGGGCTCAAGATGGGGAACACATGTACACCCATGGCCGATTCATGTGAATGTATGGCAAAACCACTGCAATATTGTAAAGTAATTAGCCTCCAATTAAAAAAAAAAAAAAAGACAACTGGTTTGATAGTGCTGAATTCTCTTCACTTTTGCTTGTCTGGAAAGCTTTCGATTCCTCCATCAAATCTGAAGGAGAGTCTTGCTGGTAGAGTATTCTTGGTTGTAGTTTCTCCCGTTCATCACTTTAAATGTATCTTTCCATTCCCTTCTGGCTTGCAGAGTTTCTGTTGAGAAATCAGCTGATAGCCTGATGGGAGTTCCCTGGTATGTTATTTGTTGTTTTTCCCTTGTTGCTTTTAATATTTTATCATCGTCTTTAATTTTTGTCAGTTTGATTACTATGTATCTTGCTGTGCTCCTCTTTGAGTTTATCCTTCCTGGGACTCTCTCATCTCTTTCTGGGACCCGTATAATGCAAATTTTGGTGCATTTAATGATGTCCCAGAGGTGTCTTAGTTTGCCTTCATTTCTTTTCATCATTTTTCAATATTCTGTTCTATGGCAGTCATTTCCACCATCCTGTCTTCCAGGTCATTTTTCCATTCTTCTGCCTCCGTTATTCTGCTATTAATTCTTTCTAGTGTATTATTCATTGCTGTTTGTTCTTTAGTTCTTCCAGGTCTTTGGAAAACATTTCTTGCCTCTTCTCCATTATTTCTCCAAGATCCTGCATCATCTTCATTATCATTATTCTGAATTCTTTTTCTGGAAGCATGCCTATCTCCACTTCATTTAGTTGTCTTTCTGGGGTTTTTATCTTGTCCCTTATTCTGGGACATATCTTTCTGCCTTTTCACCCTGATTAACTTTCTGTAATGTGGCATTTGTTCTAGCCACTGTGGAACTGTGGGAGGCTTGAGAATGCAGGTGCCAGCTAGAAGTCTATTCCCCTGACCTAACTGGGTGGGGTGGGGGTCTTCCCTGGTGGCTCAAGGGTAAAGAATCCACCTACCAATGCAGGAGACATGAGTTCCATCCCTGGGTTAGGAAGAGACCCTGGAGAAGACTCCACTCCAGTATTGTGATCTGTGAAATCCCATGGATAGAAGAGCCTGGCCAGCTAAAGCCTATATGATAGCTTACTGTGAACAATATCAATATCAGATTGGTAATTTACGAAGGCAAAGATTTTCCTTTGGGACCAGGAACCAGTCTTGATCACTCAAGAGATTTTGTGTAGCAGAGTTTCGTTAAACTATGAAAAGGGACAGGGGAAGCTTCTGACATAGACATCAGAAGGGGTCGGAGAATGCCCCCCTCTCTAGTCTAAGCAAGGGAATTACATAGTTTTTAATCGATTATTACAATGAATCAAAAGAATGTCCCAAGGTTGTAAAGACCTTTCTAGATCTACTCCCATAGTATACATTTTAAGACAACAGGATTAGTCAGAAAGTTTTCAGGAAGGAGAAACATGACCTTAAGCAGGATACATTATTCTTATATAATCCTTAGTAAGGAAACATAAGGAAAATAGCATTTGTCCTTTCCTCCTCCTTGATAATTCCAGACCCCTATCTCCTCCTTGAGAGCCCCAGACACCTGTCTCCTCCTCAGGGACCCTGGACTTCTGATCAAACTGCCCAGGGATTGACTCTCTCAATCCTCCTTTTTCTTTTGGGAGAATTATGTTGCCAAGGGAAAGGGGGCATCATTTTCATTCCATAGCTACTTCCTGCTGTTGAGGGGCATTGTCCCTAAATTGTTGATGTAACATATTCTCCTTACCCTCATATTGAGAGTCTCTGATCCAGGGGACCCAAGTAGCACTTGGAGGAGGTTGTGGCTCTTGTAGGAGCCTGGACAACCATTTGTAACTTAAAAGCTTTCAGACAGTTAGAAACAAACCCCATTTAGCAGTTACAGATATAAGACAAAATAGGCATTAAGCCAAGTCAAAACATAATCAAAATTAAAAGTTACATTATGTCCACAGTTAAGGAACAATACGTTATATCAGTCCTTCTTAAAATTGGTTGATGTCATCAGATGAAGAAAAGCTGAAGAAAGTCTTTTCCTTGAAGTGGAGAAACCCACCATGGGAAGCTTTCAATTGATCAGGAGGTTGAAAAGTTGAAAGCTGAGTCAAATAGTTAATTTTAACCCTTCAGGATCTATGACAATATCTGTGCACAAAACCAGTCTGTCATAGAGACAGGTCCTTCTTCTTAGGGGGAGTTCGAGCCCTCGTTAAAGCTACAAGGAGAACTTTAAACCGACTGTCTCATGTTTCTGAGTTTCCTACACAGATGCCTCTTAATAATGTCATTAGCCTTTCCAACTTTTTCTGAAGATTAGGATCTCCAGGAACAGTGTAAGTGATATTCTATTCCAAGAGCTTTTGACACACCTTGAGTTACAGTAGTTTTAAAGATGGAGCCATTGTCACTCTGAGTTTTAGAGTCTAAGATCCCACTTACATCATGAGAAGTCAGTACAGTAAGATTTTGTCTATTAATAAGTTTAGGAGCTTTCAGTTCACTTCAGTTCAGTTCAGTTCAGTCACTCAGTTGTGTCCGACTCTTCGTGACCCCATGAATCGCAGCACACCAGGCCTCCCTGTCCATCACCAACTCCCAGAGCTCACTCAGACTCATGCCCATCAAGTCAGAGATGCCATCCAGCCATCTCATCCTCTGTTGTCCCCTTCTCCTCCTGCCCAAAATTCCGCCCAGCATCAGAGTCTTTTCCAATGAGTCAACTCTTCACGTGAGGTGGCCAAAGTACTGGAGTTTCAGCCTTTGCATCATTCCTTCCAAAGAAATCCCAGGGCTGATCTCCTTCAGAATGGACTGGTTGGATCTCCTTGCAGTCCAAGGGACTCTCAAGAGTCTTCTCCAACACCACAGTTCAAAAGCATCAATTCTTCGGCACTCAGCTTTCTTCACAGTCCAACTCTCACATCCATATCTGACCACTGGAAACACCATAGCCTTGACTAGACAGACCTTTGTTGGCAAAGTAATGTCTCTGCTTTTGAATATGCTATCTAGGTTGGTCATAACTTTTCTTCCAAGGAGTAAGTGTCTTTTAATTTCATGGCTGCAGTCGCCATCTGCAGTGATTTTGGAGCCCAAAAAATAAAGTCTGACACTGTTTCCACTGTTTCCCCATCTATTTCCCAGGAAGTGGTGGGACCAGATGCCATGATCTTCGTTTTCTGAATGTTGAGCTTTAAGCCAACTTTTTCACTCTCCACGTTCACTTTCATCAAGAGGCTTTTAGACATTAGCACAACAATAGCGTCAATTATCCTTTAAGCAATGTAGCCATAGCCTTTTTTTCAGTAACAAACTGAACTAAATTCTGATCCTGTGGGTAAGCTCAAAGCGGGAGCCTACCAGAGAGCAGTTTAAAGAGTCTTAAAAACCTTTTGAGTTCCTGGGGACAAAACTAGCTTGTCAGTTTGGACCTGCTGAGTCTCAGTTATAAGTTAATATAAAGGCCAATCAAGTTCTGTATAACCCAGAATCCAAATGGGGCAGTAGCCTGATACCTAAAAATCCTCTCTTGTCTTAAAGTCATAGGAAGGGGATGACTTAATATAGGGTTAACTCTAGAAAGTATCATTCAAATCAGTGACTGAAAAATATTTTCTTTTTCAGCAATTTTAGACAATAAATTATAAGGTTTCAGTTCAGTTCAGTTCAGTTCAGTCGCTCAGTATTGTCCGACTCTTTGTGACCCCATGAATCGCAGCATGCCAGGCCTCCCTGTCCATCACCAACTCCCGGAGCTCACTCAGACTCACGTCCATCGAGTCATTGATGCTATCCAGCCATCTCATCCTCTGTCATCCCCTTCTCCTCCTGCCCCCAATCCTTCCCAGCATCAGAGTCTTTTCCAATGAGTCAACTCTTCACATGAGGTGGCCAAAGTACTGGAGTTTCAGCCTTTGCATCATTCCTTCCAAAGAAATCCCAAGGCTGATCTCCTTCAGAAAGGACTGGTTGGATCTCCTTGCAGTTCAAGGGACTCTCAAGAGTCTTCTCCAACATCACAGTTCAAAAGCATCAATTCTTCGGCGCTCAGCGTTCTTCACAGTCCAACTCTCACATCCATACATGACCACAGGAAAAACTATAGCCTTGCTAGACGAACCTTTGTTGGCAAAGTAATGTCTCTGCTTTTGAATACGCTATCTAGGTTGGTCATAACTTTCCTTCCAAAGAGTAAGCGTCTTTTAATTTCATGGCGGCAGTCACCATCTGCAGTGATTTTGGAGCCCAAAAAAATAAAGTCTGACACTGTTTCCCCATCTATTTCCCATAAAGTGATGGGACCAGATGCCATGATCTTCGTTTTCTGAATGTTGAACTTTAAGCCAACTTTTTCACTCTCCACTTTCATTTTCATCAAGAGGCTTTTTAGTTCCTCTTCACTTTCTGCCATGGCCTTGGAATACAGAATGAAGCAGGGCAAAGAGTAATAGAGTTTTGCCAAGAAAATGCACTGGTCATAACAAACACCCTCTTCCAACAACACAAGAGAAGACTCTATACATAGACATCACCAGATGGTCAACACCAAAATCAGATTGATTATATTCTTTGCAGCCAAAGATGGAGAAGCTCTATACAGTCAGCAAAAACAAGACCAGGAGCTGACTGTGGCTCAGATCATGAACTCCTTATTGTCAAATTCAGACTTAAATTGAAAGTAGGGAAAACAACTAGACCATTCAGGTATGACCTAAATCAAATCCCTTATGATTATACAGTGGAACTGAGAAATAGATTTAAGGGACTAGATTGGATAGATGAGTGCCTGATGAACTACAGAATGAGGTTCATGACATTGTACAGGAGACAGGGATCAAGACCATCCTCATGGAAAAAAAATGCAGAAAAGCAAAATGGCTGTCTGGGGAGGCCTTACAAATAGCTGTGAAAAGAAGAGAAGCTAAAAACAAAGGAGAAAAGGAAAGATATAAACATCTGAATGCAGAGTTCCAAAGAATAGCAAGAAGAGATAAGAAAGCCTTCTTTAGCGATCAGTGCAAAGAAATAGAGGAAAACAACAGAACGGGAAAGACTAGAGATCTCTTCAAGAAGATACCAAAGGAACATTTCATGCAAAGATGGGCTCGATAAAGGACAGAAATGGTATGGACCTAACAGAAGCAGAAGATGTTAAGAAGAGGTGGCAAGAATACACAGAAGAACTGTACAAAACAGATCTTCACGACCCAGATAATCACGATGGTGTGATCACTCACCTAGAGCCAGACATCCTGGAATGTGAAGTTAAGTGGGCCTTAGAAAGCATCACTACAAACAAAGTATAACAATTAGGCACTAATTATTTGTATGTCTTGAACAAGTCTCCATTTACCATTTGACTTTTTTTACACCCAAAATAGGAGTGTTGTATGGACTGTTACAGGGAATTAACAGTCCTTGTTCCTTTACATTTTTAATGATTGGCTTTAACCTGTGTGTGCTCAACACACAGTTTTTCCATCAGCCCACACTTTGAGATTTACATTTTGTTCCACCAATGGGAAAGAAACAGAAAGCTCCATATGCATGAAAACAGAAGCCTGGACATTGCTTAGTATATCCCTCCCCAGAAGAGGTGAGGGAGACTTCAGCACCATCAGAAACTTGTGAGAAAACAGCACAGAGTCCCAGTCACAGCTTAAAGGATGACTGAAATTATAGCATACGACTCGTCCTGACAGTCCCATTACAGAAGTGGACTGGGAGGAAAGCGGACCAAGGTCTTCAGTGACCACAGAGAAATTTTCCTCAGTTTCCAAAAGAAATGGACAGATTGGCCCTTCACAGTTATTAATACCTGGAGTTCCTCAGGTGTAATTAGGAGGGGAGCTTGTGCAGGGACCCAAAGCACCTTCAGTGACGATTATCTTGAGAGTCCAGCCCCAGGGGGCTACACCTCAGAGGGCAGTCTCTTCTCCAGTATGGTCTTTGCAGACCAGACATGGAGCCGAAGGCAGCTTAGATGCCTGAGGACAATCCCGCTTGAGATGCCTCTCCTTTCCACAGTAATAGCAAGCCCATCCCTTTTTACCTGGATCCCTCTGGGCATTTTGCTCAGGCTGTTTCAGAGCAGGTCTAACAGCCATTGTTGGGGCATCAGTCTTCTGACTGGCTCTTTTTTCCTATTTTCCTCCTCATCTTCTCTGCCATAACATACTGTCTGAGCCAGCTGCAACAGTTTTTCTAAAGACTGATTTGGTCCGAACACCTGTTTTAGTAACTTATGGCAGATATGTGGAGCTGATTGAGTGAGGAATCCATTTTTTAAGATAATTTCTCCATCTGAACTTTCAGGGTCAACATCAATAAATGTAAAGAAAGCCTCCCTTAATTACTAGGATTTTAGCAGGAGTTTCCTTCTCTCCCTGTTCTATCTCAGCCAACTTACCATATTTAAAAGTCAGTGAGCACTCGCTTGAGTCCTGCAAGAATACATCCAGCAGAGGGAGTCTGTTATGGGAACTGCTTGGCTCCAAGTAGGGAGGAGGGCTATTTCGTGTTCCCACTTTCTCCTTACTTAAGCCATTCTTTGCCAAAAGTAGTAGCTTCCCCCAAAACTCAAGCTCTTGAGTCAGGAGTCAGTGTCTGTCCCAAAACATGTGCTACATCTCTCCAAATAAGGTCATAAGGTAAAGTTAGTCCCATAAAGCCTTCCACATACCTTTTGGATCCTCTAAATAGTCTACTGAGACTGAGGCAACCCCTCCTAGAACCCTGCCCTGATTCTCAGCCTGTTCATTTGGGAGCCTCAGATACAGAGGCAAAGTAAGAGAACAGGAGGGAGCTGTAGGTTTCACACCCAAATCTGTACCCTTGGGACACAAGTCTGGAATGTCTCACAGACAGATAAAGAGCAAGACAGATGGCACTTGTACCCGTTTCTCTTGTTTTCTTCAGAACTGGTCTACTTGTAAAACAGTCTTGTAGTTAAGAGACACTTCAAACGGCCAGGATTCCCCATCTTTCACAGGATACCATGACCATTCAGTATCCCAGAAGAAGATCAGGCATGTCTTTTAACCTCTGAGGATCAAACTTCTCCCAGCATTAAAAAAAAAAAAAAAAATATTTTAAAGGAGTCGTTCTGGAACTGCTGGCTCCCATCTGTTAGAGAGAAAAAGCGACAACCACAACCATGGTTTTTCCATCAGATGCGTCCTTCCCTGCTCTAGATGGGGCTGTACACAGACTCTCCACCAAAGCGTTCCTTCCCTGGTCAGACTTTGTCAGTCCCTCACCGACGCAGGCATCTCCCTCGTCCCTCTCGGTTCTACCACTGAGGCGGGGTGGAGACGCAGAAGGGGCAGACCTGATAGGATCCCAGGCTGCTGTGGTCCCACACCACCAAAGCCTGTGTTTATGGGCCCTCTTCTCTGACGCCACCCGGGGTGGAGCAGAGTTTTCCCAGAATGTTCCCCAAGCCAGGGCTCCAGGGGAGCATCCATCATTCACATGCCTGTGTGCATTCCAGAGCACAGCCCTGTCTGCAGTAGAAGCAGTGAGTCATAAAGGGCGAACATCAGCCAAGATATCCTATCTGAGTGTAACCAGGCCAGTATATGCATACCCAGGAGGTGGTGGGGGGTTGGCCAGAGATTAGATTATATTGGGGGAAAACCCTTGGGGAATCAATCGCATATCAAATATGGGACTTTCTGCAGTCACCCTGATTTCTGCTCCTATGGGGTGGCTTTTAAATCATGCATTAATATGTGACTAGACCAATGATTCTGGGAAGAAGTCCTAATAT
The DNA here is from genome assembly GCF_055505025.1 of Bos grunniens. NCBI lineage: Eukaryota > Metazoa > Chordata > Mammalia > Artiodactyla > Bovidae > Bos > Bos grunniens. The sequence continues at coordinate 4,821,774 of NC_141170.1, forward strand.
TAGCATCTATTTCACAACCCCTCCTTGCCTATTAGGTGGCATCCCAGCCCTGGAGAAGGGCATGGGGCCCTGAGGGAGTGCAGAAACTTATCTCTTTGCAGAAGGACACGGCTTTCTCTATGAAACATTTGGGGTCCGGCCGCAGATCTCCTGGCAGGTGGACCCGTTTGGTGCATCCTCCACGACCCCCACCCTCTTTGCCCTGGCGGGCTTCAATGCCCACGTCACCTCCAGGATCGACTACAACCTGAAGGAGGCCATGCAGGATAACCAGGTGAGTGGTGAGCCGCGTCTACTCATCCACTTGCTCACCATCAGAACTGAAAAAAGCTGCTGTGCCTTTAGGGATGGTGATGAGCTCCCCGTGTCTGGGGACATTCAAGCCGAGTTACAGACAGCCTGGCTGGCAGGTCCTGGCAAAGAGTCCTGCCCTAAGGAGGGTCAGATGAAGGTGCAGACAGGCGGCGTCTGGAGGGCTGATTCCTCCACCTCTTGTGGCTTTGGGAGGTCAGGGGGAACCGTGAGGAGGGGGCAGCAGAGGGGGATCTTGACCTGAACCCCTGAGAGCAGCGGGGGCGGCGAGGAGACTCAGGCGGGGCCTGGGGGGGAGCCGGCAGCCGTGTCGCCCCTGGGCCCTCACTCCCTTCCCTCCGGGATTGCAGCAGCTGCAGTTCGTGTGGCGAGGGTCCAGATCCCTGTCGGCACAGCGGGAAATCTTCACACACGTCCTAGATCAGTTCGGCTACTGCTCGTGAGCACCTGCCTCGGGCCAGTCCCTGTCCCAGCTCCCTCCCTGGACCACCTCAGCCACGCCCCTCATGGCCGGCCCTGAGGACACGCACTGAGCACCCATCTTACAGAAAGAACAACTGAGGCCTGGACCTCCAGCCAAGGTCCCGCGGTAGCAGCTGTAGGGCAGCTGGAGTGGCTCAGGCGATTGAGTCAAGACTTCCAAGTTCTGGCACCAGCCCTCCTGTGGGTTGTCTGGAGGGAGGCCGTGGGTCCAGTCCCCTCTGCCCTCTGTTCCTGGGAGGCCATGGGTGGGGGCTGAGCCCCCATGAGTAGGGGAGGTGGGATGAAGTAGCAGCTGAGAGATGAAGGAAGGGGGACTCACTAGCAAGTTCTGGGTGCTCTGTAGGATCAGGGTGAGGTGCCCAAGTGCCCACAGGGCTCATACGGGGCATCTTCTGTCCACAAAGCTCTCATCTACCCACCACCGCACTGTCCACCCCCTGACGGGAGACAGCGGCCTCGATGCTCTGGCCTGCCTGAGCCCTGCCCGCCTCCCCGACCTGGTGCTGCTGCCATGTTCAGGGCAGGACCCCCTAATGCTCCTCTCTCTCTTAGTGAGGGATTTAACTGGGATGGCGAAGCCATCTTCCCAGGTACATCCCTGGAAGACATGTACCTCCAAATGCAAACCCCTGTCACGGAGGACAGCATCACAAACTTTACCATTCTCCTGGTGAATAATGTGTTTACTCGAGCCACCTGGTTCCGGACACCACACGTCCTCTGGCCCTGGGTAAGTTAGGGTCCCTGGCCCTGGTTCCTCAACTCTGTGCAGGTACTGCTCTCTTCGATCTGACCCCAGCACTTGGCTCCAGCCAGGATTGTGTGTCCACCTCTAACCATTCCAGTGTCCATCCAGGCAATGGGTCACCCAGCCCTGGCTCAGTCCTCCTTCCCTGCACCCCGAGTCCTCACCCAGTCTACCAGCTTCTCCCCCCTCCCTGGATCATCCCCACAGTCTCCGCCTCCAAGGCAGCCCCTCCTTTACACAGGCTCCAGCTCCTCCCCAGCTCTCCCCTCCTTTCCCCTTCTCAATGCTGGGAGCAGAGGCCTCAGCCTGAATCCTGGCTCCCTACTCAGGGGCTGTGAGACTTGGGACCCTCTGAGCCTCACTTTCCTGAATTGTGAAATGGGCGTGATGACAGGACCTGCTGCATTGGCTGAATTTGTCTTATCATGAAAGGCACCCTCATGGGACAGTGCGGGACACCAGTCAACATAGTCGCAGCTAAACTGGGCGGAGCACCTGCTGTGCTCCCAGAGGAGAGAGCTAGTGAGCCCTGTGGAGGGCTTCAGTGTCCACCATGGGGAGAGGGGGGCGGTCGTGCAGACGAAGAGATGCTATCCCTGTGGAGGCTGGGCTCTGCACCCAGAAGGGCTGGGCATTGCTTCTGTCCCCTGGCTGCAGGGATGTGACAGGCAGTTCTTCAACGCCTCGCTGCAATTCGCCAACATGGACATTTTAATGGATTACATCAATAGTCACAAATTGGAGTTCAATTTGTCAATGGAGTATGCCACGCTCGGCGACTACTTCCGGGCTGTGCACTCTGACCAAGTCGCCTGGCAGGTCCGAGACCATCGCGACTTTCTGCCCTATTCATCGGGTAGGAGCCTCTGGGGGTAGAGGGGGATTCGGTGCAAGGGAGATGTCACCAAAGCAGTGGCATGTGGTTTCCCAGTCTCCTCAGCTCTGCCAGTGGAGCCCACAGGGCCACTGGTGCACAGACAGCCCTACCTCACCCACCTGCCTAACGTGGATTGCCTAGGGTGTGGACAGATACAGGCGAGCTCAGTGCTGTCCACTGTTCCTTTGCCGGTTCCTTTCTTTCACAAGAGAGGCTTGAGTGATGTCCAGAGGCAGCCATGGTTCCCAGCGGGGCACTGGCGGGGGTTGGTCATGCCCCTTGGGGACTTCGTCACGCCATCACCTTGGTGTCCAGGGTGAGGAGAGTGGTTTCAGGGATCTCAGCTCCCAACGGCCCTGCCAGTCTGCTCCCATGGACAACCAGAGGGACCTGGTGGAAGGCATGCCTCTCCAGACCCTGATTTTCCTCAGAGGCACACGGGGCAGCCAGCACTCCAGCCCTTCCATTCTGTGTCCTGACTTCTGGGCCCTCATCCCTCTACATCCTCCTCTGAAGTCCTCCAGGGCCCCTCCCACAGGCCATCCCAGGGGCCCAGGTGCTCACTGGGATTCTTTCCTCGTCACAGTCCTTCAGCACTTGGGCCTCTCCAGTCCTGCCCCAGCCCAGCCTGACCCTGCCAGCTGCCCAGGCCTTCCAGGGATCTCATACCATTGCTGATCTGGCTGGACCAGGAACCCTGAGATCACCCGCTGGCCTAGGCTGTGTCCCTGGGGACCCAGGCAGATCCATGCTGATCTATTCTTCCTCAGCATTTCCCAAGTGGGGTTCAGGGGCCTCTAAGGGCAGGCCCTCCCACTGACTCCTGGCCTTTTCCTCCTAGACATGCATCACGCCTGGACTGGATTCTATGCCTCCCGAAGTGGGCTCAAGGCACTGGCGAGGCGAGCCAGCAGTCTGCTGTACGCTGGGGAGTCCATGTTCACACGCTACGTGCTGTCGGCTCCCCACCCATACCTGGACCCGGCCTGGGGCCTGCAGCAGCTTCAGCAGCTCCGCTGGGCAGTCTCCGAGGTAACACAATGCCTCCCAGAGACAGGACAGGATTGGCTATTCCGGGGCTGTGTGCTTCTCCCTCCCTAGGTCAGCACACCTCCCTGTCCCTCGTCACTACAGGACTCTTTTACAGATGAGAACACTGAGGTCGCCTTTGGTCACAAGACCATGCATGATGAAGCTGCCCCAAGGCTAGGACCATGGCCTGCCAGGGTCCAGCTGTGGTTCAGTAAGATTTAAAGCCAGACTGCCCCAGAGCAGAAAGGGCAAAGTGGAGCAGCATTGGTGTCCAACAATCCTGGCTGGATTCAAATCTCAGCTCAGCTCTATGAGCTCAGGATTTCCCTCTCTGAGCTCTAATTTCCTCGTTGAAAAATGAGAACTACATGCTCACTCAGGACACTAATGGGACAGTTGAATGTGATAATACACGTATGCTGGTGGGCTCTGTGGCCGACACAAAGGAAGCTGTTCATGAATCTCCATCTTTCTTTTTCCCCACTGTGCAGGAGGGAAACTGAGACCCAAGATCTCCTAAAGCTTGTCTCCTCTCCAGTCAGAAATGGGCCACACGGCCCATGAGATTCATACTCACTAAAGGGAATTGCTGGCCGGACCAATCATTGTGCAGGGTGTGATGGGATTGATTTTAGCATCCATCAGGGTGGGCAGACACGTGGCTTCACCTCATGGGGACTCAAGTTTCCCTTCTGGGAAGAGGAGACCATCCATCCTACATGGTGCAGATGAGTACCAGGCCATGTGTGGGGCTTGTCTGAAGCAGGTTATCAGCACTTATGGGATGACAGGGTCACAGAGGGTAGCTGGGCAGGGTCCTTTCCAGAAGTCTGTTTCTGTCCAGCATCAGGGACACAGCTATGTGTTTTCCCAAGGTCAACAACACTTGGACAAGATTATCAGCCGCTCTAGCCTCAGATTCCTCTTCTGTAAAGAGGAAGGACGGAGAAGGCAATGGCACCCCACTCCAGTACTTTTGCCTAGAAAATCCCATGGATGGAGGAGCCTGGTAGGCTGCAGCCCATGGGGTCGCTAGAGTCGGACACGACTGAGTGACTTCACTTTCACTTTTCACTTTCATGTACTGGAGAAGGAAATGGCAACCCACTCCAGTGTCCTTGCCTGGAGAATCCCAGGGACGGGGGAGCCTGGTGGGCTGCCGTTTATGGGGTCCCACAGAGTCAGACACGACTAAAGAGATGCAGCAGCAGCAAAGAGGGAGGAATCCCCAATTCTCCAGCAGCACCTACTGAGAGGGAAGCGGAGTCAGGCCCCTGTGGGCATCAGGACAGCAGGTGCTGAGCAGAGGCTGGCCTGACCCCACTCTTGTCCTGCTCCTGTGGGGATCCAGGTCCAGCACCATGATGCCATCACCGGAACTCATGTCCCAAATGTGGGTGACATGTTTGTGGAGCATCTGAGCACCGGGATGCAAGGGGTGCACAAGCTGATGGCCTCCATCATCCAGGACAGGTCTCCAGAGCACTCAGGTAAGCGAGGCCCCTGGGGGCACAGTGGGCCATGGCAGGTGTCCGCCCCAGTCTGGGAAGAGAGCCTGAGGGTCAGGGGACGGGCTAGGACACCTGAGCTTCAGACTCGAGTCCCGTCCAGGGGAGGCTCTCATTTTGGCATAAGCTGGGCAGTTGGCTTAAAGCTCAACATTCAGAAAACAAAGATCATGGCATCCGGTCCCATCACTTCCTGGGAAATAGATGGGGAAACAGTGGAAACAGTATCAGACTTTATTTTTCTGGGCTCCAAAATCACGGCAGATGGTGACTGCAGCCATGAAATTAAAAGATGCTTACTCCTTGGAAGGAAAGTTATGACCAATCTAGATAGCATATTCAAAAGCAGAGACATTACTTTGCCAACAAAGGTTCGTCTAGTCAAGGCTATGATTTTTCCTGTGGTCATGTATGGCTGTGAGAGTTGGACTGTGAAGAAGGCTGAGCACCGAAGAATTGATGCTTTTGAACTGTGGTGTTGGAGAAGACTCTTGAGAGTCCCTTGGACTGCAAGGAGATCCAACCAGTCCATTCTGAAGGAGATCAGCCCTGGGATTTCTTTGGAAGGAATGATGCTAAAGCTGAAACTCCAGTACTTTGGCCACCTCATGCGAAGAGTTGACTCATTGGAAAAGACTCTGATGCTGGGAGGGATTGGGGGCAAGAGGAGAAGGGGACGACAGAGGCTGAGATGGCTGGATGGCATCATTGACTCGATGGACGTGAGTTTGAGTGAACTCCGGGAGTTGGTGATGGACAGGGAGGCCTGGCGCGCTGCGATTCATGGGGCCGCAAAGAGTCAGACACGACTGAGCGACTGATCTGATCTCATCTGATTTGGGCAGGTGACTTCACTTCACTGAGCCGTTTCCTCTCTGTGACTGAGGAAGGCCTAATTCCTGCCTCCAACTAGAGGCAGGAAAAAATGGTAATGCAGTGTGGATGTTGCCAAGCACACTGCTTGCACAATTCAATATAAAACCTCACACATCCTGAAAGCTGGAGTGTTACTGTCCTCCCTTCATAGCTGAGGGCACACATGGAACAGAGATCGTGGAGCTGCCTAGGGTCACACAGGGAGGACGGTCCCCACACCCCTGAGCAGCCCAGGGTCACACAGGGAGGAATGGTCCCCATACCCCTGTGCTGCCCAGGGTCACACAGGTCGTAATGGTCCCCATACCCCTGAGCTGCCCAGGGTCACACAGGAGGATGGTCCCCATACCCCTGAGCTGCCCAGGGTCACACAGGGAGGAATGGTCCCCATACCCCTGAGCTGCCCAGGGTCACACAGGCAGGAATGGTCCCCATACCCCTGAGCTGCCCAGGGTCACACAGGGAGGACGGTCCCCACACCCCTGTGCGGCCCACCTCCACAGACAGGATGTATGCGTTCTTTTGACATTGCGGGCTTCACAGGTAGAGGATGAGTGGTCACCCTGTTTGCCTGGAGCTGAGGGGATTCACCCCTGCAAATCCTGGGCAATCAGAGATAGGTGTCTTCCCTGCAGGAGCATGTGGCCCGCCCACCCTCCCAGGATCCGCACTCACCCTGCTCTCTCTCACTGTGCTCTCCCCACTCTGCCTCACCCCTCACCTGCCCAGCTCTGCCCTCTTCTCTGTGTACAGTCCCATCTTACCTTCAGACACTGGAAGGGGCCGGGGTCAGGAGTGCAGCAGACTGGAATCCTGTCCACAGGGACTGGGGTCGGGAGGGGATGACGGACATAGAAAGGAAAGTAGAACGGGGTCCTTCCAGTGTCTGGTGAGTTCAGCCATTCCCATGAGCTCACGGGGGCAGCTCCCCAAGGAAGGGGCAGGTGGAGACCCCAGAAAGACATCCAGCCATGGGAACTGCCTGGGCAGAGGCCTGGGACTGGACAGTGTGTGCAGTGTTCACGGATCTGGGAGTCATTGGACGTGGTCATAGATGGTCACCTGGGGTTGGGGGTAGAGCAGAAAGAGAGTCCAGGTTCATACCAAAAAGGGCTCCACTGCTGACCTTGGTGACTGACCTTGACCCTCCAAGCTCCAGAGAATTGCCTGTACATTGCCAGCTCTCCAGCTTTGGCACCAGGCCGTAGGGCGTGGGTCACCTTGGACACCTAAGCCTTGGCTCTAGACCTCAGTCTTCTCACCAGTAACGCTGCTGAACAGTAGAGGTGAGTGAGGAGCTCAAGGACCCTCATCTCTAGGACATGCTCCCCCATCCCGCCTGGGAATCAGGACCCAGCTTGAACAGATGAGGAGGGGTTGGACATCAGAGCCCATGTGTCTGTCTGTCCTTCCCCTGGGCCTCTGCAGAGCTCGTCTCACCTGCCTCAGATTCTCTTGTTCCGAGGGGCACCAGGGGTGAAGGTTGGGTCAGGTACAGCAGTAGATCCTGTTCTCTGTATGCAGGCCCAGAGCCTGGGGGACACTTTGCAGTGGTCTACAACCCACTGGCTTGGACGGTCACCACCATCATCACCCTGACTGTGGACTTCCCCAAAGTCAGCATCACAGACGAGTCAGGCCTCCCTGTGCCTGCACAGGTAAGGGGCACATCCCATCTGTGGTGCATGCCCTGTTGCTGCCCTTGCTCTGCACGGGCCCCCCAGAAGTGGGCATCTAAGGGGAAGATGTGACACGCTGCCCTGACTGTGAGGAGTGTCCTAAGGATGAGTCACCATCAGGGTCAGTGGATCCACCCAGTGGACTGACCCTTCCCTTTGCGTATCTGAGTTGACCAGAATCCGCCTGTAATGCAGAGCCACAAGAAACATGGGTTCGATACCTGGTCGGGAATATCCACTGCATGAGCGCATGGTAACCCACTCCAGTACTCTTGACTGGAGAATCCCATGGGCAGAGAGCCTGGTGGGCTACAGTCCATGGGGTCACCAAGAGTCAGACAACACTGAGGTGACTTGGTGTATAAGTATATATGACCCTGTATAAATTTCTACTTCCCATGCGGAAGCCAGCAATAGTCTTCACTGTTCATCTTTATGGAGGTGCTGTCGTAGGCGCAGGCCCCAGCTATGACACCCACATCCTGTGTGGTCCCTGCTCATCTCCTTCCCAGACCTGGAGCTAGACTTGATTATAGAGGTGACCCTCCTGTTACCAAGCCAGCCCTTCCTTGGGGAGACGGATTGAGTAATGCCATTAGTCAGCCATTCAGCAAACACTCCTGAAAGCCTGTGCTGGGCTTGGTCCCAGATGAGTGCTCATCCCTGGACTTGGGAGCCATCCTGGGATTCAAGGAGCAGACACGGAAATGGACAGTTAAGGCCTGGGGTAATGACTAGGCAGCCAGGGCAGTGATCCTTAGCTGAGAGAGAGGGGGACAATTCCTCTATATCAGGGTCAGGGGAGGGAAGGGTGTTGGGTGGAGTAGACCCAACATGGAACATCTCCCTTCCCCACCCAAAGGCACCACCCACCAAGCCGAAATGCTCTTTCTTAAATACTACTGAACACCTAGTATGTGTCAGGCGTTACTCTAGGCACTGGAGGAACTTTAATAACCAAGTAGACAAAAGCTCCTGCACTCGGGGGGCTCCTATTCCAGTGGGGGATCCAGGCAAGAAGAAAATCAGAAAGTATAGGAGTGACAGATGACAATTGTGCTGGAGGAAAAGATCAGGACAGGTTAGGGGTGTGGGGTGCGGATGGGTATCTCTTTTAGTTCAGAGAAAGGCCAGGCTGGAGCTTGCAAGGAGCCACATGGGCTTGCTCATAGCCCCCCAAACCCTCCCACAAGACCCAGAAATGATACTTGCTCCCTAGAGACTGAAGAACCTCCTGCATGGACCCAGTGTCCTCATCCAATTCCCTTCCCTGAATCAGATGACGTGGAGCTAGAGAAAGGCTTGCAGGGTGACCTAGAAACCTCCCTCCTTGGAAAAATCAGAGGATTAAGAGACAAGGGAGCCCCCTCTAAAGAGGTGGAACACTGTGAGCAGTCTCAGAGGCAGGAACAGGAGGGAGTGTGGGAGGAGGGCAGGTGGTTTGCAGTAGAGAAGGAGGAAGAAGGGAGAGGAGATTGGACCCAGTTGAGCAGGGAGGGTGCAGGAGGGGAGCCCAGCTCAGCCCAGTGTTGGATGACCAGCTGTCTCTGTGTCAAGCAAGCACTCCATCCACCAGGTGTGTAAGCCCAGGATTTCCGAGGAGACTGAGGCACCTTCCATCCCTGACATCCATCATTCATCCCGCCCTTCGGGTCTTGCAGGTCCAGCGCTCGAAGGAGATGCCCTCTGCCTATGACCTGCACGTGCTGACCACGATCCCGGGACTCAGTTACCGGCACTACAGCATCCAGCCCAGCAGGAGTTCCCAGGAGGAAGCGGGGGCGCCTGAGCCCTTTGTGGCCAAAACCACGCAGTTTGGAGGCCGACTCAGGAGATACGGTGGGCAGGTGGGCGGGAGCCTGGTGCCTGTGGAAAATGGCTGCTACATCATCTTCATGGACCTGGACACCAACCTGATGCACAGTGTCTGGGAGAGGTGAGGTGCAGTCATTGCTGCCTCTGAGGCCAGGAGGACCCTGGGACCTGGGCATGTAATGCCCTACTTGGATCTCCATTTCCTCAGCCAAGGGCAAGGGTGTGATGGTGAAGCTCCCTGTAGTGCATCGAGCTCTATTCCTAAGTGTGTGAGTCTAGGCCAGGACACAGAAGCAGCCAGGACCTACAGGATCCAGCAGAGGTGGTCAGGGGGAGAGTGTGGGGAGCAGCAGAAATGGGGTGCATCCCCAGAACGTTCTGAGTCTCCCTGGTCAGGCTGGGAAAGGTGCAGTCAGCACTGTGGACTTAGGCTCCATCATGGCTCAGGACCCACACATCTTTCACCTTGATCAAGCCCTGGTGACTCGAACCTCCTTTCTGTCTCTTGGGACTGGCCTACACTGACGTATCATGCAATGAGATTATACCATATGGGGTCCTTGGCAGGCTCCCTTCTTTCAATTCTTGTCATGTTTCCAACTTTCAGGCATGTTGAAGGGTCAATGAGACCCCTCATTCTTCTTGCAGACACAATAACATTCTGTTGTACAGATAGACCACTTTCGTCCTGTTGAAGGGTCTCTGTTCATCCCTGGCTCCTGGCTGGCATCTCCATGGAGCCTCTGTGAGCCTGGTTCCAGCATGAGGATGACATGTTTTCTGTCATGATGACACGGCTTTCTCTTTCCTCTGTTTGCAGGCAGAGTAACCGAAAGGTATATGTGACCCAGCAGTTCATGGAGTATCACGCAAACAGTGATGTCTGGCAAGGCCCCGTTTCAGACAATTATGTGTTCACACCCAGTGGTACAGCAGAGCCAGCGTGGGAAGCTGTGATGATGGAGATCGTGGAGGGGCCGCTGGTGACTGAGATCCGGCAGTACTTCTACAGGTGAGGGCGGCCCCCTGGTTGTGCTCAGCACATGGAGGTGCTCACAGGCAGATGAATGGGGAAATGAGGGCCTGTCATGCTTCAGACACCCAGCTCCTGGACCTGGGCTTGGCACACAGTCCTTCCTCCATGGAAGTTCGATGAAGTCATGAGCTGGTCCACTCTGCAGTCCAGTCTCTGCAGTCCTGCTCTGCTTGCCTGCGCTGTGTCACCTTGGTGGTACCTAAGTCTAGAGGCGGGACAGGAGCCCATGGTGACAGTGAAAACGCAGGAGAGCAGTTCTTGTGTTTTCATTAGCAGGACAGACAGAGCCCCCAGGCATCGCTGGGTGCCCAGAACCTTCAGGGAACCGGGTCCCTCCTGTTCTATTGCCCAAGCAGTCTCCCCACCCCGCTGGCTGCAGGAAGGATGGAGGGAGGGAAACAGAAGGAGAGGAAGGAAGAAACGAGAAGGGCGGGGCATCCAGAAGGCTCCCCAGGCTTGCCCTACCTCTCCTGCTTCTCCTCCAGGGAGGTGAACGACAGTGAGCCCACGTTCACCATCTACTCCCGGCTGGCCCGTGGATCCCAGGGCTCTGACGGGGAGCTGCTCTGCCATCACATAGAGCAGGAGTACCGGGTGGGCCCCTTGGAGCTGAACCGCGAGGCCATCCTGAGGACAAGCACCAAGCTGAACACAGGGCGGGTCCTCTACTCGGACAACAACAGCTACCAGATGCAGCGCAGGCCGTACAGGAACTACAAGAACAACACCATCGCTCGGGTATGCCCTGAGCTGTCCTGGAGTGTGGCTGCTGTAGACCCAATCTTGATGGCCATTTTCCAGAAAGCAGGAGAGTTCCCTTAGGTCCAGAGCGTCTCCAGAGCCCCGCTGCCCTGAGTCTGCCCCTAGGGCCTGTGGCCAGGCTTGTTCAAACCAGGTGTCAGAGCTCTGGGGCCACCGTGGATGAGCTGTGTCCCTGAGGTCCCTTATGTGCACCACAGGTCCTGCTCGGTCAGATGGATGACCGACTGGAGGTTGCTTGAGGATTAAGCACGTGGTGCCTGTCTAGGCCTGAACGGGGTGTGACCCTCCTTGGCTGCTCAGAGCAGTGCCTCAGCCTGTCTTCCAGGGAGAGCGGATTAGGGGCTGAACTCCAAAATCAATCAGCTCCCAGGGTCTCACCCTCCAGAGGCATGACCTTGGGCGAGTCCCTGGGTGTCCCTGGGCCTCAGTGCTCTCCTGGGAAGAGAGCGACCTCCCCCTGAGCTGTGCTGAGGCCTGGGATGATCAGGGGCAGCACCGCGCTGGGTGCCTCCTGAGCCTTCCTCTAGTCAGTTGTCTCTTCTTCCAGACGGACCCGGAGAAGGGGGTGTGGCTCCTCCCTGCTCTGTCTTCCTTGAGCTTGTCAGTTCATCTCTACAGCTGGTCTTCACACACTGTGCCCTGGGCTCCAGAGGGTCCGGGGCTACCAGCCCCGGACATCTTCCTCCAAAACAGGAAAGGGCAGGGCTGTGCGAGTGTTTTCCAACCCAGACACCAACCTCTCTCTATTTGGGAACCCCTGGCTGGGGGCCATCTCAGGCTGGACTGGCACAAATGCCTCATTGTCTCCCCGCACCAGGGGGACCTTTTGGGCACATTTTATATATGGGGAAACTGAGGCTTGTGCAGGCTGGGCCCCCAGGGCATAAGGTCAGGAAACAGTGGAGCTGGATTGAATCCCAGTGTGTTCATCTCACAAGTCAGAGCCCCTCCCATCAGTACTGTGCCACCCTGGGCTGCTGCTGTGCCCATGCAGGAGGCTGCCTAGGGCCAGAGGGAGACCCCCGACCTGCTGGCTGACCTGGCCCACTGCCCCCACCACCAGCCTGCCAATGTTTCTGTCCACAGAATTACTACCCCATGGTGCAATCAGCCTTCATCCAGGACAGACGAAGCAGGCTGGTGCTGCTGTCCGATCAGGCGCACGGTGTCTCCAGCCAAAGGAACGGGCAGGTGGAGGTAGGAGGAGGCCCCGCTGGTCACTCTTGGGGACCCCAGGGCCCAGGCAGGCCCGGTCAGACAGTTGTCCCCTGCAGGTCATGCTCCACCGCCGGCTGGTGAACAACAATCCGGGAAACATCGCTGTTGACCTCACACTGAATGACACCTCGGTCGTCCACCCAGTGTTCTGGCTCCTGCTGGGCTCCAGGGCCCTCATCAGTGGCCTGCGCCAGAGGAGCGGGCTGGCGCTGCAGCACCGGCCCATCGTGATGCTCAGAAAGATGAACGGTGAGGTGGGGGTCCTTTCACTTCACCCACCATCACTGCCCCCAGGGGAGCCCACCTTCCCAGGGATGGGGCTGAGCTCATATTGGTAGCCAATGGTGAATGATGTTGATTTGTGATCTTGAAGAAGAAGATTTAGCTTTGGAATCAGGGCCCAGGCTTGATCACTCAGACCTTTTGTGTAGCTGAAGCTTCATCACACTGAAAAATGACAGAGAAAGCCTCTGACGTAGACGTCAGAAGGCGGAGGGGGAGAACCCCACCTGGTAGTCATATCAAGCCTTTATACATTTTTACCAGACCCACTCCCACAAGTGACATCTTAAATAGAACCAACAAGAGAGAGGTCTTACCAGACTGACTGCCACAAGTAAGTCTTAAGATAAGATTAGTCAGAAGGTACTTCTTAAGAAGGAGAAACATGTCCTGGAGCATGATACTTTTTTATTGTATAATCATGAGTATAGAGTTTAAAGAAAAACATACTCTTGAGCAAGATGAGTTGTTTTGTTGTGTAATCATTAGCTCTGGGCTTAAAGAAAGTTAGTCTTAAAGATTGCTGTCATAACACCTCACAGTTTAAGTAAAAACATCTTTTGGGTCTAAGACAAAGAAATGTAGAAAAAAAAAAGTTTGTCCATTCTTCTCCTCCAGGACCCTGGACCGCTTATCTCTCAGTACCTGCTAGGATCTGGGCTACTTCGGGGTAGGAAGGGACCAGAGTCCTCACATCCAGGCCCCTCACTTTAAATGTGGGCAACCTGAGGTGCACAGAGGTTCAGTGACTCGTTCAAGGTCATACAGCTAGTAGGTTCACAGCTGGGACTTACTGCAATGCCCTCCTTACCTCTGTTCCCTCAATCTCCTCTATTTCCTTCTCTGAGGACACTTTCTACTTCTTCCTATGATATATGTCACCATTCAGGTCTGGTTGCTCAGCATTTAAGAGACCGGCTTTATCTGAATTAAGTGCATTGTCACCAGGTGAGGGTGATTCTATTCTATGTCCTGATCTGCAAGTTTTATGAGTTGCCTCTCCTGAGGCTTCTATAAATTTCCTTCACTACAGTTGGGTAGCATAGCTAAATAGTTGAACATGAAATAGTTTAAACAATGAGTGCATTTGAAAGTATTTGAAGATGCTACAGTTAGAGAATCTTTCAAATTTTAGAGACATAAACACAAAGTGTGTATTTGTCATTCTCTCTACAGGCATACCTCAACATATACGCATTTCTTTTTTTTTTTTTTTTTTTTTTGAGCACTGAAGATACTGCATTGTCTACAAATTGAACGTTTGCTGCATCTTGCATGCAGCACGTTCATCTGCACTGCTCATTCAACAGCATTTGCTCAGTTCACACCAATGTATCACATTTTGCTATTTCCCACAGTATTCAAATATTTTTCATTATTACTATAATTGCCATAGGATTAGTGATCTTTGTCATTGTTCTTGCAGAAAGATTGCTAATCACTGAAGTCTCACCTGAGGTAACTTTTTTTTTTTAACAAGAAAGCTTTTAAAATCTAATGTATATATAAACTGTTTCTCTTAGACATAATGCTACTGCACACAATAGATTATAGTAAAGTGTAAACATAAATTTTATATGCACTATGAAACCAAGATACTCCTGTCTGGCTTTATTACAATATTTGACTCATTTCAGTGGATGGAGTCAAACCCACATTAATTCCAAATATTGCCTGTAATCCTTAACCTGTTTCCTATTTCTCATCACTTGCAGAAGTTCTGATGAGGGCGTGATTTTAGGTTTTCCCTGTTTGAGATTTAGGCTAGACTTCCAAAAGGCATTAGAAGAAGGCGGGTGGTAGCTGACGCGCTCACTGAGCATTTGCTGAGTGCCTGACACGCTGCAGACTGCTCCTGCGCTTGACCCAGCTCTCGTCCTGAAGGACTTCTCAGGGGCTCTGCTGCGGAACGAGTCACGGGATCCAACTTCAGGGTGACGGGGAATTAGAGGCCACGAGAGACCTGATGTCTGTACGTTTGGTGGAGTTTGCAACCCCAGACCGGGTGGTGTACAGTGATCAACTTTAAGAGATAACAGTTGATGTTCTCTTGTTTGGAAGTAAAGAGACTGAAGTGGCAGGTACTTGAGCCGCACGTGGGGAAGCAAGTGGAATGGAAGGATGAGCTGGACAAGAGGCTGGGGCAGGAGGGAGACAGGGTAGCTCTGGGCCTCTTGGGAGCAGGTGGTCATGTCCATCTCTTTTGGGACTGTCAGGAGCTGCCGGCCCAGCCATGCCTGTGTCCAGGGGCAGATTCCGAGGAGAGAGACGGGTTTGGCCAGCTGGGCTGGGATTGCTCCTGTGGCAGTCAGTGGTTCCTTCCTGGCAGCAAAGAGGATGTTGCCGTGGTGAGAAAGCTCCATGGCTGTGGTCAGCTCCATCCACGGTCCCGTCCATGGCTGTGGCCAGCTCCATCCACGGTCCCGTCCATGGCTGTGGCCAGCTCCATCCACGGTCCCGTCCATGGCTGTGGCCAGCTCCATCCACGGTCCCGTCCATGGCTGTGGCCAGCTCCATCCACGGTCCCGTCCATGGCTGTGGCCAGCTCCATCCACGGTCCCGTCCATGGCTGTGGCCAGCTCCATCCACGGTCCCGTCCATGGCTGTGGCCAGCTCCATCCACGGTCCCGTCCATGGCTGTGGCCAGCTCCATCCACGGTCCCGTCCATGGCTGTGGCCAGCTCCATCCACGGTCCCGTCCATGGCTGTGGCCAGCTCCATCCACGGTCCCGTCCATGGCTGTGGCCAGCTCCATCCACGGTCCCGTCCATGGCTGTGGCCAGCTCCATCCACGGTCCCGTCCATGGCTGTGGCCAGCTCCATCCACGGTCCCGTCCATGGCTGTGGCCAGCTCCATCCACGGTCCCGTCCATGGCTGTGGCCAGCTCCATCCACGGTCCCGTCCATGGCTGTGGCCAGCTCCATCCACGGTCCCGTCCATGGCTGTGGCCAGCTCCATCCACGGTCCCGTCCATGGCTGTGGCCAGCTCCATCCACGGTCCCGTCCATGGCTGTGGCCAGCTCCATCCACGGTCCCGTCCATGGCTGTGGCCAGCTCCATCCACGGTCCCGTCCATGGCTGTGGTCAGCTCCATCCCAGGCTCAGCCCTGGGCTCTTCCACCTGTACAGACAGAAACCAAAGGTGTGACACGGAGCCAGAGGAGCCTTTATTCTGGGGCAGACGCACCTGAGGGAAGGGTAGCGTGTATTGCTTCCTCGGGTGCTGGGCCCTTCATGCGCTGTCCACCCTCTCTTTCCGTCACCTGAGCTTCACCGTCTGCAGACCTTGTTTGTCCTCTTGTCTGGGAGGTGACTGTGAACAGCTCTGGGACCAAAGGAACTGAGACGCCTGTGTCAAGGGCCGAAATCCCAGGAAAGGCTCTGATTGGCCCTGATCGAATCACGTGACCCAAGCCTGACCAATCACTGAGGCCTGGGAACTGTAAAGAGATGGCGGCTCCAGCTGGAGTCCAGAGTTGAACAAAGCATCTCCTGGGAGAGAAGGGCTGAGTCCCTCTGGGCAGAGGCAGCAATAGATGACAGCACGGGAGCTGGCGTCTGAGACCTTGTTCACAGAGCAGGTCTCTGTGTGAACTCCCTGCAAGTTCTGGAAGAAATGGCGTCTTCTCTCTTGGCCCATCTCCCAGTCTGCAGTTTGAACTGATTGGACCAGAGATTCAAGGCAGGCTGGGGCTTTTGCACCAGCAAGTCCTTCAGGCTGCCTGCCATGTGGGCCACAGGTGGGAGGGAGTGAGATCAGATGAAGTGGGGGACTTAGTGTGGCAAGCTGTGAGTGTCAGGAGGAGAGTTGGGCCCAAAGCCTCTCCTTGTTGTCCATCTGCCTTTCAGAGATTGCCCCGCGTGGCTCAGGCTCCAGGCAGCAAGAGGCTGTGACGTTGCCCCCAAGTGTCCACCTGCAGATCCTCAGCATCCCCGGCTGGAAGTACAGCTCAAACCACACAGAGCACCTGCAGACTCTCCAGAAAGGTGTGGCAGGTGTTCAGGTGTCCAGACTCACTCCTGCCTCCACATGTCAGCCCGGTCCTCCATCCCATCACTGCACAGAGGGGCTCTCCTCAGAGTCGTCCAGGCTCTGTGAGGTCCTGCTTCTTCCAAGGTCTTCTCCTGGAGCCTCAGACACCGTTGTCCTGCCTGTATTTTGGGCTCAGGCATGACTTTGATGAGGTTCTGTTCATACCTTGAAAATGATTCTAATGTCAGGCACTGTGGATAGAGCCATGGATGACACAGGAAACATCCCTGGGCTTGGGGGGCCTCTGTCTACAGAGGGAAGCAGGCAGTTCATCGGAGAGCAATGACAGTGATGTGAGGAAGGTCCCAGCTGGGCATCACTGAGGGCTTCCTGGTGGAGGCAACACCTTCTAGAAATGAATAGGTGCTGTACCCCTTACCTGCCCCTTTAGGCTCTGAGCAGTTCCGTGCCCCAGCTACTGCTGTGTCCCCAAAGCCGCACTCAGGGCTTCGGATGTTCCCATATAAATGTCAGCCCAGACAGACAGCCCGACAGCCCAGAACAGAAAGAGGTCAAGGTCAGATGTTATCTTTATGCCTGATAAACTGGATCTTTGAAAGAATGGCTCACGCCTGCAGCCACGTGGCTTCCTGACCCTGACCTCCAGCATCCCTGCACCACTGCCCACCTGACACATCTGATGGGGTGGACGGGGTTCCCAGCAGCAGTAGAGTCATTTGGCTCCAACGTGTGTGTGTGTGTGTGTGTGTGTGTGTGTGTGTGTGTATGGCCAAGCCACTGAGAAAGCACTTCCTGGAGGCTGCTTGTACTGAAGTAAGGGAGACACGGGCTGGGCCAAGCAAGACCCTCTTCCCAGGGAGTGAGTAAGAAGCTGAGCGAGGGGAGCATTGGGGATGGCAGGAGGGCCGCCTGCCTCCCCAGGAACAAACAACCCCCGTATCATCATCACCTGCATCACCATTGCCATCATCTCCAGCATCATTTTCCAGTGGCAGAAATCCTTCCCTGATTCTCGAGCTCCAGTCCCTAAACCCATCACCTGAATGGAGACAAGAGACTTTGCAAGACCTCTTATGCTGCAGTAACAAGGAGCCCACACGCTCTCTGTCCTCACACAGCACGGTTCATTTCGACCCCTTGCTCTGTGGGATCAGCAGGGTGGCCCTTCTCATTCGTTCTCCAACGTCCAGAGATGGAGGCTCTATTACGACACGTTTCCTAGGTCCTGGTGGCATGACCTGACACATTACCTTTGCAATGGTGACTCATCTTCAGGGTTACAAGGCCACACTCCCCTTCACAGGGGAAGGGCAGGGAGAATCTTCCAGAGAACAGGAGGC
This sequence comes from Bos grunniens, assembly GCF_055505025.1. Classification (NCBI taxonomy): domain Eukaryota; kingdom Metazoa; phylum Chordata; class Mammalia; order Artiodactyla; family Bovidae; genus Bos; species Bos grunniens. Next base: position 4,839,737 of record NC_141170.1, read on the forward strand.
TGGAGGGACAGGCCCAATGAGGACCTCACTAGTGAATAAGAAGGAAGACTTTCCAGACTTCAGCAACGGCCCCAGTGTGGGCGGTGGGGGGCAGTAGCTTTGGCTGCGCCTGGGGTGGATCCTCCCCCTCCTTCTTTATGCACACCAGCTGTGTGTCTGGGCAAGTGCCTGCCCCTCTCTGAGCCTTGTTTGGCTCATCTGCGAAGTGGGGCTGTGTTAGCTGCCTCCGAGGGAGGGTGAAGATGTGAAAGGGAGGTGAGAGTGTGAAGAGCCAGGCCGAGACTGTGTCCTCATCCCACCTTCCTTCTGTCCCTAGACCGAGAGCACGAGGCCAAGGCAGACCTCCGCCGTGTCCTGCTGCGGCTCCAGCACCTGTATGAGGTGGACCAGGACCCCGTGCTGTCTCGGCCTGTGACGGTGAACCTGCAGGTCACCTGCCCCTCCCGTGTCCCGCTCCGACATCACTGAGTCAGGCCCCAGGAGGAGGCACCCTCAGGAGACAAACCCTGGTGCCTGGGTGTTTGCTGGGGCGGCCCCACCTGCCTGCCACCTGCTGGGAGTGCTGATCCAGCCAGCCCTGGGGGGTCAGCTCCTCCTAGCCTCAGTTCCTCATCTGTAAAATGGGACTGCACTACAATGAATGTGGGGGATCCTGTCCCTGGGCCCTGGTGTGGCCGCCCTTCTTCGTCGGGTTCTCTGCTCAGATCTGCGGTCCGGGTGCTCAGCCCTCCCTGTGCTCTGTCCTGCAGTCTGTGCTGCGGGGACTGGGCTCCGTGGTGTCCGTGGAGGAGCGCTCACTCACAGGGACCTGGGACGTGAGCGAGATGCGCCGCTGGACCTGGAGCACGCGGGACCCTCATGGCCACAGAGGTTCGGGCACCCTGGTCCTGACCCCACCCCGGGTACCAGGCTGACCCCCAGACAGACTCCAGCTCTTCCCCTAAGGCCTGTGTGACCTGGAGCTGGCCGTCCTTCTCTGGGTCTCAGTCTTCCTGAATCAGCCACAGAAGGTTATACTCTAGGCTTCAGGTCAGTCTCCACGTGCCAGAGCTCCAGACAGGTTGTGTGTGTGTGTGTGTGCATGCACTTGTGTGTTCAAGACCACAACCCTCTGCGGCCTTGAGTGAGCCCCAAACTTTAGGTGCACCCCCAGGTGTTCTGACGGTTGCCCTGCTGTGCATTATGTGCACACACACAGACTGCTTCTTGCCTGGGAATGTTTGCCTCTGCTGTTCCTTCTGCCTGGAAAGCCATTGCCCCTTTATCTGGGCCTCCCCTGACTCGTGCCCCAGGTCCAGGGCTGAGTCAGGAGCCTCCCTTGCTCTCCCCTCTCCCTCACTTTGCTCTGTCCCATTTATCTCCTTTTTTGTCTACTGTACACAGCATAGTCTGGCTGCATAGGTAGGCACTTAGTCAATGTATGATAGACAGATGGATAAAGGGCTGGTTTGATAGAAAAAAAGATGGAAGGAAGGAAAAAAAGTGGATGGATGATGGACAGGTCAATGGTTGAGTGATGGATGGATGGAAAGAGGAAGGAAGGAAGGAAGGAAAGAGAATGCGTGAAGGATGAATGAAAGGAGGGAAAATGGATGGAACATGGACTGTTGTGTAGATGGAGGTTGAACAGATGGATAGGAGGATGCAGGATGGAGGCCGTATGAAAGGATGGAAGAGTGTGTGGTGGATGGTGGATGGAGGGAGGGATGGAGGGATGGATGCAGGAGCAAGTTTCATCCCAGGAGGAAGCCTAAACCCCAGGGTGTGTCTAAGGACAGCCTATTGAGATCAAGGGCAGGGCCCCCTCATGGCCTCAGTGAGAAGGCTCTTATGCACACATGCAGGGCCACAACCCATGGAGAAACAAGACCAAGCAGGCCCAGAGCCCCCAGTACATGCCTTGAATGTGCTGTGTCCTCAGGGGAGGCCAGAAATGAGAGGCCCTCCGGCAGTGCAGTCCTGTCAAGAGGGGTCAGCTGAGGGCTGCATCCACAGTGGGAGCCACAGACGCAACAGGAGCCGTGTTGCCAGGGGGATGCTGGGAGGAGGGGACCTGGGGAAGCAGGTGGTCCAGAGGCCATGCTGGACTGACCCTCTCTGCTCCCAGGCAACTCCAGTCGGCCCTCGCCACCGCCAGGAGGCCCTGAGGTCACCATCTACCCGAAGGAGATCCGGACGTTCTTCATTCACTTTCAAGAGTAGTGAGCCCTTGGCAGATTCTTGGTCCCAAGACACAGGAAAGCAGCCTACAGGGATGAGGGGAAAGCTGCCAATCTGGAGGGCTAACGGCAGGAAATGGATGGATGGGGGGTGTTCTGACTTCTTAAATAAAACTGCATTAAGGACCTGTGTCTTCCCCTGCCCACTGGAGCCAGCCCTCTCTCTCCTCTCCTATCACAGACAGTAGCTTCACACATGCTCACACTCAGGCTTCACTTGCAAGAGTCAAAGCCACGAAGTTCTCCCAAAGATAGAAGGAATAATCCACAGGGATACCAAGATGCATCTGCCTGCATCCTGCCAGATCTCAGCAAGTCCCCCAGTGTTAACACTGGCCCTGCTGTGTCCTGGGCACCTTCATGGGCTCATTACAGGGTGGAGATGCCCCTACTGTGGAGGGATATGCCTAAGATATACGGGAGGGAGCTACAGCACTGGCCATGACCCGGATGTGTGATGCCAAGCTCTGTGTCCAATCTCATACTCTTGCCCTGGCCCCTGGGCGCACCTGCCCTACAGGAAGTTCCTACAGCTCAGGCCACTGAAAGATGGAAGGAAATCATGTAGCAAGTGAAACACAGAAAACCCAGTGTAAGGATTATTAATATTAAAGATCCCACTGGTGTCATAATTTCAGGACCACGAACAGCAGCCGCCTCAGGACTCTGTGCTTCTGGTGACCATTATGAGACAGAGCAGGACACGGAGGGGGTCTGGAGCTGGTGGGTACCCTCAGAAGGGTTGGCACAGGAAGGGGAGAAGAAGAGATGGCAGGAGCAGATGACCATATGAAAGTGTGTCAATGCCGTGCAGCTGTGTCCTCTGTGCCCGGGTTCTGCACTGGGGTTGCCTGCCTTGGTATGAAGCCCATTTTATGCAAGACAAGCTGAACGGGAATGGGTAGAGAGGAAGGTTCTCAAACTGTGGATGTTTGACTCTGCCCTGAGAAACTTTTCCTTCTCCCCAGCCCCCAAATGCCCTCTGTTGGGGGCAGAGCTGTCTGAACTCCCCTGCTCCCCAGGGATGCCCTATAGAGCTGGACAAAGCCCTGGAAGCCAGCTCCAAGGAGGAAAATAGAGCTGCTCCCCATGTGATCTTGACATGAATGGAGGACTGACCTTCTGATTCCAGCTGCCTCACCCAATGCGGAAAAATAACCTGCCCTCTGGACACTAAAGACCCTAAACTGCAGGAGTGGATGGACTTGAATACACTGCCTACCCATCTCCCAGCCCCAGATCGAGATTAGAGGAGAGATGGCCAGGGAGAGGGAACAGGTGGAGTTATAAGAGAGGAAGCCAGAGCAGAGAGAGAGAAAGAGCCTGCAAGACCCAGCCTTGCCCTGGCTTTCCTCCCACACCATGGCCCAGGACCAGCCATCTCCCCAGCACCCTGTGCCCTCCACCCCTCCCGGAGGAAGCCCTCCAGGGTCCTCCAAGCACATCCAAACCACCAGAGCAGATTCTCCTGTGGGCAGAGCCACCACGGCCAAGTCCTGTCTCCCCACAAGGACATCCTGGGGGCAGCACAACTCTTGCCCCTCACCTCCAGCACAGAGCCTGGCACAGAGTCAGGGTTCAGTGGCTGTTAACTGATGGAAACTTGAGAATGGGGTGCAGGGCAGCCTTGCAGCCTGGGGTAGGGTGGACCTGCTGTGTATGAGGAGAGTTATCTCTGTGGTCAGGCACTGGGGGGGCACTTACATCTCCAACAGCTTAGTATCCAAACCACCCTATGGACAGACCTACGAGTGCCCACTGTCCAGGTCAGGAGCCCGGGGCTCTGAGTCAGGCTGTCAGGAGGTGTGCAGGGTCCTGCTCCAGGGGGGAGGGACTCGCTCACACAGCAGGTGGAGGTGGAGTTGGGAGGAGCTGCTGAGCTGAGCTTTATATGCTGTGCTGTGGGTATCACCCATGTCGTCCATGGTAGAAGGGGGACAGCCATGTCCATGACAGTTACATCCCTGAGTTCTTTCCCTCAAAAGATCAGGAGGTCCTGCTTTGTTCCTGGAGCTGATCCAGCAAAGGACATAATGGACCCATGTGGACCAAACACACAGGTTAATACAGAAAGATATTCATCAGTAAATGCTATGGAGGCGGGATGGGAGGCCCAGAGAAAATCTCTCACAGATGAAAAGACATAAAGGAGGAATAGCACCCTGCCAGACAGGAAGTGGGGGAAGATGCTTCCCAGCAGAGGGAGCAGCACCTCAAAGGCCCTGACCTGGGAAAGGGCTCGACCTGTAGGGAGGCCCTGACCCTGCAGCTGTGGTGATGGGTGGACAGCGCTCCTTTCAGACCAGGAGCAGAGGCCAGGACTCAGCAGAGGAAAAGGGTCGTGAGGATGGGGGGCAGTGGGCCTTCCAGCAGCTTCAGGGTGGACTGAGCAGAAGAGTGGGTGGGAGGTGAGGCCAGAAAGGCAGGGGGGACATGTGCTGGAGGGCCCAGGTGCAGGCTTCGGGTCAGGCTCCCAGAGGGCAGACACGGGAGCTATGGAAGGCTGGAGCTAGAGGATGCCAGGCCCTGCTGCTGTGGGGAGCGCTTGGCACTGGGTGCAGCCCAGGCAGTCTGCCCATGAGGGCATCCTGAGCCCCAGGCTGGTCACACACCCTAGAGGACAGACAGCGACATGTCCCCAGGAACACACGGAAGTGGTGCTGGTGGGTCCATCGTGCGGACTCCCACGCAGCACAGAGTAAGGTTGGGTGTTCCTTCTCTGGAACACCCAGCACAAGTCACGCTTCACGCTCTCACGATTCACTATGGCCCAGATCAGGAAGAGGTCACAGGCCACACGCCCACGTGTGACACTGGGGACAAGCTGGCACTGCTGCGGGGTCCTGCCAGGACCATGTGTTCTCATGGTGCCCGGGCTCAGCGTTCATGGTGCAGTTCATGGTGCATCTCGTTGGCGCTGAACACATGTGCGTGGGCCCTTTTATGTGACAACACTTTGCTGCCAGGAACCAAGGTCACGTGTCCCAGAACCTCAGTAGCCTCTTCCTCTGGACCACTGGGCATGACAGAGCCTGACCAGAAAGAACCGCTCCTGTGCTGTAGCCTGTCCCTGCAAGGAAATGCTACCTTCTCTTGAAGTGTGTTAGTCACTCAGTCATGTCTGACTCTTTGTGATCCACAGGACGGTAGCCCACCAGGCTCCCCTGTCCATGGAATTCTCAAGACAAGAATACTGGAGTGAGTAGCCATTCCCTTCTCGAGGGGATCTTCCCTATCCAGGGATTGAACCCAGGTCTCCTGGCTTGCAGGCGGATTCTTTACCATCTGAGCCACCTACTGGTTAAGAACCTGCCTGCCAATGCCAGGGATATAAACGATTTAAGTTAGATCCCTGGGTTGGATAGATACCCTAAAGAGGGCGTGGCAACACACTCCAGTATTCTTGCCTGGAGAGTCCCATGGACAGAGGACTGGAGTCTATAGGGTCCCCAAGAATTGGACTTGACTAAAGCGGTTTAGTAAGCCACCAGTGAAGGACAGCCAGCCTCGAGGCTCTTACAGAAGCTGCCCTAACTCTCTGGGGGTCTTCTGGTCTCCAGATCTGTGAGATAATACATGTCTGCTGTTTAAGACCCTCAATGGGAGGAAGGTGCAGGTCAGGTCAGGTCAGGTCAGGTGGGTACCAGGGAGGGGATGGGAGAGAGAGGATGGAGACCTGCTTGGAGACCGTGTTCTCCAGATGTGTATGCTGGAGGAGAGGAAAAGATGGCCAGAAGGGAGAGTGAGTCTCAGGTCTGGCAGCGATATGAAGAGCCACTCAGGCATTTGGGCATCAGACAGAAGAGCCCACTCCCTTGCTCCTGAGCGAGGGTACGGAGACCCCCCGGCAACACTCTGGCTCCTGCAGGTGCATCACTGCGCCCGCCGTCCTCCAGGAAGGAGGCCCTGTGGTTGTCATCTCGCGTGCATTCCCTCAGGGCCCAGCTCCTCTAAGGGCGTCCCATTTTACAGGTGGGCTGCCGAGACCCAGAGAGCTTAGTCTTCTTGCCAAGGTCACCAGCCCTGATCCAGACTTAATTTTGAGTTTCAGGCCTTCTTGCTCCTCCACTAGTTGTGCAACCTGGGGTTCAGTTCAGTTCAGTCGCTCAGTCGTGTCCAACTCTTTGCGACCCCATGAATTGCAGCACGCCAGGCCTCCCCATCCATCACCAACTCCCGGAGTTCACCCAAACTCATGTCCATTGAGTCAGTGATGCCATCCAGCCATCTGATCCTCTGTCATCCCCTTCTCCTTCTGCCCCCAATCCCTCCCAGCATCACAGTTTTTTCCAGTGAGTCAACTCTTTGCATGAGGTGGCCAAAGTACTGAAGTTTCAGATTTAGCATCAGTCCTTCCAAAGAACACCCAGGACTGATCTCCTTCAGAATGGACTGGTTGGCTCTCCTTGCAGTCCAAGGGACACTCAAGAGTCTTCTCCAACACCACAGTTCAAAAGCATCAATTCTTCGGCGCTCAGCGTTCTTCTCAGTCCAACTCTCATATCCACACATGACCACTGGAAAAACCATAGCCTTGACTAGACGGACCTTTGTTGGCAAAGTAATGTCTCTGCTTTTGAATATGCTATCTAGGTTGGTCATAACTTTCCTTCCAAGGAGTAAGTGTCTTTCAATTTCATGGCTGCAGTCACCATCTGCAGTGATTTTGGAGCCCAGAAAAATAAAGTCTGACACTGTTTCCACTGTTTCCCCATCTATTTCCCATGAAGTGATGGGATCAGATGCTATGATATTAGTTTTCTGAATGTTGAGCTTTAAGCCAACTTTTTCACTCTCCTCTTTCACTTTCATCAAGAGGCTTTTGAGTTCCTCTTCACTTTCTGCCATAAGGGTGGTGTCATCTGCATATCTGAGGTTATTGATATTTCTCCTGGCAATCCTGATTCCAGCTTGTGCTTCTTCCAGCCCAGCGTTTCTCATGATGTACTCTGCATATAAGTTAAATAAGCAGGGTGACAATATCCAGCCTTGATGTACTCCTTTTCCTATTTAGAACCAGTCTGTTGTTCCATGTCCAGTTCTAACTGTTGCTTCCTGACCTGCATATAGGTTTCTCAAGAGGCAGGTCAGGTGGTCTGGTATTCCCATCTCTTTCAGAATTTTCCATAGTTTATTATGATCCACACAGTCAAAGACTTTGGCATAGTCAATAAAGCAGAAATAGATATTTTTCTGGAACTCTCTTGCTTTTTCCATGATCCAGTGGATGTTGGCAATTTGATCTCTTGTTCCTCTGCCTTTTCTAAAACCAGCTTGAACATCTGGAAGTTCACGGTTCACGTATTGCTGAAGCCTGGCTTGGAGAATTTTGAGCATTACTTTACTAGAGTGTGAGATGAGTGCGATTGTGCCGTAGTTTGATATTCTTTGGCATTACAACCTCGGGTAGTCAGGTCCTATTTGTGAGAGCCCACTTTTCTCCTTAAAAGAGAGATTACAATTGCTATTGCAAGGCTCAGTCTGGGGGTTTCATGTGAAGGAGAGTGTATCACAGTGGGTGTCCTGGTGGTGGCAGGCCCCACACTGAGTGTTATGTTTTGCAGGGAGGTCAAGGAGCCAGACCAGTGGGTTGGGGGCAGGGATGGGTAAGATGCCCAGTGGGAAATACCACTGGGAGAGGCCTAAGAAGGGGCATGAGGACTGGGGTGAGGAGACCCAGGCCTGGCCAGAGGGAAGCTGGCAGTCCCCCCAGGGGAGGCAGTATTTGGGGTTTGTCTAAAGGTGCATGGTCAGGAAACCGCAGATGGGAGCAGAGTGCTGCTAGGCAGTGAGCGAGTGCCATCTGCCTGCACTGCTCAGGTGACAGCATCTGTGTGGGTGTCACTCTGGTTTCCTTCCCACTCTATCCACCAAAGGGTGGTGGCCCAGTCAGCTGGCTGTAGGCCGGGCCCTGCAGGCAGGCAGATGTCCTCCTGCCCCTGAGCTGGCCGAGGAGATGGAGCCGCCTCTGCTCCTGCGGTTGGGCCTGATGTGACCCCTGTGGGCTCAGCCTGAGCCCCGATGAGGGTCTTCGTGGTTCCCCACAGCCACATGGACGTGGGCTGGCTGCACACCGTACAGGTAGGTGCCCCAAGTGACCCCACACACCTCTTGAAGCTGCGGTCCTTTTTCCATCTGGACTCCAGAGTGGGTTTGTGTCCTGGGTCTCTGCCATCAGGAGTCTCAGCCTGGACTCCATCACTACTCAGCTATGGACTGGCTGAGGGCTTCCCTGGTGGCTCAGATGGTAAAGAATCTGCCTACAGTGACGGAGACCCAGCTTTGATCCCTGGGTCAGGAAGTTCCCCTGGAGAATGCAATGGCAACCCACACCAGTATTCTTGCCTGGAGAATTCCATGGACAGAGGAGCCTGGAGGGATACAGTCGATGGGGCCCCAAAGAGTCAGACACGATGAGCAACAAACATGGGCTGCTCTGGGTAGGGATGAGAATGCGTCCCCGGCTGCAATGGGTGGAAGGTGTTCTCAAATATTCCTTGAGTGAATGAATGAACCAGAGCAGAGGGAAAGAGGTCAGGACTAATTTCCATAAGTTTCTGGGGCAGGTAACTGAAATGATTACCCAGGCCTGCACAAGCTCTTTTCTGGAAGAAGGAAGGAAATAAATGAATAGGACCACTCTGTGATCATGGATACAATACTTTCCGTGAAACGTTAATAAGCGAGTCACTCATTTTAAAGGGAGTTGGGCAGCAACAGGCCCTGAGGCTGGGGATTGAGTCTGGTCCCGGGTCACTGGTAAGCCTCTGTGGGTGGTCACCCACGTGTGCGTGGAACTGCTGATGTGTGGGGAAGCATGCTCATCACCCCTAGTTTAGAAAAGGGACACTGAGGCCCAGGGTGTGGTGCTGCCCAAGTCAGCATACATTGCCACCTTGCCTGCTCACCCCCTGCCCAAGGCTCCTTGCATTCCTTTATCAGCATCTCTGGGAACCATGGTGAGCCAGCCTGACCTGGATGGGAGCAGACAGAGCTCCATCCTGGGGACTCCCAGCCTCAGGTTATGGGGGAGATAGATCCAGAGAGATGTTCGAGCTGTCAGCTCATCTCAGCCTCAGCTCTTGACACACACTTCCCCATCATTTCATCCCAGGAAGGCCAGTCAGGGTCCCTAGACCTCACTCCAGGGCCCTGTTGTCGACTGGCCTGTCCTCCAAGGCAGGAGTGGTCAGCACGCCCCTCTGGGCTGGCCCGGGGCCTTGGCTGGACTGGCATGACCCTCTGTCACATGGAGTGTCTGCCTCCTCATGACTCTCCTCAGGGGAAGGCTCTCATCTAAGGGGGTCTGCCTGGGTCCTTCTCTCAGTGCAGGGCTCACCATGTGTCCATCACAGAGGAGACACTGGGCTCGCGTGTTTGAGGAGCAGGGGGAGCCGAATGCAGGGCCTGGACAGGCTTCATGGGAGTGCCCCTGGACACTGTGTCTCCCTGGACTTTCCTCCTCGGTCCCTGGTCCACGCCCTCTGGTTTCCCGCATGGGTCTGGAGTTATGGTCTCTCCCCCTCTCCACCCTAGGAGAGCATGCAGGCTTATGTCACCAATGTCTACAACTCCGTGGTGGAGGAAGTGACCCTTGAGAAGAAGCGCAGGTTCATCGCTGTGGAACAGGAGTATTTCCGGCTGTGATGGGATGGTGTCTCCTCGGACGGACAGAAAGGCCAGGTAACACTGCCCTCAGGAAGTCCTCACCAGGCAGATGAGAACAGATGCCCTTGGGGTCCCGGAGACGACCCTTCAGGAAGCTCCTGGGTTGCGCTCCATGAGGCCAGGACAGGGCTGCATAAAGCAGGAGGCCACAACCCGGCGAGGCTGTGCCCAGGGCCCATTTAGTACAGGTTTGCGGTCAGCCCCATACCCAGGGGACAGGTTCGTGTTTGATCCTGCCTTTCTGGTTTCTCCTGAATAATTGCGGCTCTGGCAGCCCAGCCAGGCACTCAGCTGGTGTGAATGGGGTCACCTCTGACCCTGGGCACTCTGGGGTGACCTGTGTGCACACCTTCTGACTTCATTTGTGGATCTGTGTGGCCCTCATGGGCACCAGAGCCCAGGACCAGCCAGGGGTGCAGGAGTCCCTGTGGATTAGCCTCCAGGGCTGATTAACTCCGTGTCACAGGGGGTCAGAGGCCCTGGTCCTTGGAGGGGCAGCCTGGGGCCAGGTCCTCCCCCGATCCCCATATGGTCACAGGTGGGGCTGGCTCTGCAGCTGCAGGTCCCACATCTGGAAGCAGGAGTGACCTCCCTCTTCAGAGAGGCTGTGCCCAGAATGTGCCCAGGATGTAAGCACCTAGGGTGCTTGGGGTGTGGTCCCCTCCAGGCATCACCTGCCCTCAGAGCAGTCGCTGACGGTGGAAGTCAGAGGCTCAGCCACCTGCTCAAGGCAGAGAGCTCAGACGGTGAAGCCGGTGTCCACCAGATCCACAGAGGGGATGTGACCCTGCAGCCTGTGGAGCCGAGAGAACGAGCCTTCCATCTGATGGGCTCTGCCGCGGGCCAGGTGCTGGGCTCAGGTTTGTACAGGTTACTCTACTGACTCCTCCCCACAGCCTGCACGGTGAGGACCCTTATCCTACCGCACAGAGCTGGTCCAGGTTCAGAGAGGGCAGGCATCTGGCTCAAGGTCACACAGCTTATACCTGACAGATGGGTTCTGGGTCAGTATTGTGAATCAGAGCCTTGCTCTCTGGTGTCCACTGGGCAGTTTTTCCTTCTTTACACGGACACGCCCAGACCCAAATCACTTACTCTTACTCTCACAGTTAGGTGTTCTGGCTAAGACCTAGACAGGAAATTCAATAATATGTCCCTGGAAACTAGCAATTTTCCATGAGTTGTGTGGGCTGAATCCCAGTTCCTGGATGGGGCCCAACATGAAGCAGGTGCGCATTTGAAACAGTACACAGTAGGTGTCGTTCCACATTTCTCAAATGAACGATCTGCAAAGACAGTACTTTCAGATCAGATCCAAGCCGCAGTCTACCAAGAGCATGTCTACCAAGAGCCACAGTCTACCAAGAGCTCAGTGGCACGGTCTCTGACTGTATTCATGCTCCCATTCTTCCCTTCTTTCATGGATATACTTTATTGTTTGCACCATGAGGTCTGTGGGTTGTTAGCTCCCTAGTTAAAGTAAAAAGGAAAGTAACTCAGTCGTGTCCAACTCCTTCCAATCCCATGGACTGCACCCTGCCAGTCTTCTCTCTACATGGCGTATAATTTTTTTTATTTAATTTTATTTTTTAACTTTACAATATTGTATTGGTTTTGCCATGTATCAATATGAATCCGCCAACTGGAGTGGATAGCCATTCACTTCTCCAGGGGGTCTTCCCAGCACTGGGATCAAACCTGAGTCTCCTGCACTGTAGGCAGATTCCCCACCATCTGAGACACCAGGGAAGCCCAAGAAGGGATCAGAGTCACATCCTCAGCACTGAAAGTACATCCTACACACTGAAGCCCCAGGAAATTCCCTTCATTCCTGTGTTCTAAAATATCTGTTAGACAGACATGTGACAAATGCAATTGGAAGAGCATTCCACAAACTTACCAGCCTGAAACCATAAAAATTATGAAACAGAAATACTCAGGAAGTGTTGGAAATTAGAGGATAAACTCCAGTATTCTTGCTTGGAGAATCCCATGGACAGAGGAGCCCAGTGGGGCACAGCCCATAGAGTCACAAAAAGTTGGACATTACTGAGAAACTGAGCATGAATGCATGCACATGTTATTAATGTGAAATAGCCTGAGTTTTGATCATTATATAGCAGTTGTAATTATCTTTTTCTTTCAAAATTGACCTAAACTATTCAGATAAAGGCATATAGTTGCTAATTTGTACTTCCAAATGGTTTAGAAACAACATACTGTGTGTAATGACATGGGAGAGTGTTAACAGAAAGAGGTAAAAAATATTAGCAATGAGATAATCTGGAGAAGGATTTATGGGAGTTTTTTGGTACAGTTCCTGCAAGTTTTCCATAATCTTGGCATCATTCAAAAGCAAAAGCTGTGAACATATGTATCTGTGTATATGCCTAATGAAGCGACAGCCAGGGACAGGTGCTGTTCTCGGAGCTGGAAGCAGTGATGACCAGGATAGACAGCGTTCTGCTTTTGCAGAATAAATGAGGCTGTGGAGTTTGAAGGAAGGACCATGAGATGCTATAGGCATGTGCCCAGAAAATACAACTGGCTCAACCTGGGAGGTGTAACCTGGCCCTTTTTTTTCTGCCAAGGTCTGCCAGCCCGTAGCTGAAGTGTGCCTGGAGTTTATCCTCAGAGGCCAGGTCATGCACGATGAGGCCGTGACCCGCATTGATGGCCAGATCCTCCAGCTCACAGGTTTGATTACCCTTCCCCAGATCAGGGTCCCTGTGGCCTCCTGTAGGGCTGGGACTGGGTGTCTGAGCCCTGGTCCTGGGCTGCATCTTCCTGTCTCAGCAGGAGACTGTGACCCGTCAACGCTCTGACAGCTGCACCGTGTTCATGTGTGCCTGAGTGCAGGGGATGAGTGTGTGGCTCCCAACCCTGTGACCCTGGCACATGATGCAGCCTCATTAGGGCTCGGTTCCCTCCTCTGTGAGAGTGCTTGGTAGTGATGGAAGGTCTACCTCAAAGTGGTGTTATGAGATTAAACTGGGATAATTCAAACAGAGCATACTGAGTAGAGTCTGTATGTTGCTGTTCGGCCTCTCAGTCATGTCTGACTCTGTGACCACATGGACCATAGTATACCAGGTTTCCCTGTCCTTGACCATCTCCCGGAGTTGCCTCAACTCATTGAGTCCATTGAGTCATTGATGCCATCCAACCATCTCATCCTGTCTCCCCCTTCTCCTCCTGCCCTCAATCTTACCCAGAATCAGGATCTTTTCCAATGAGTCTGCTCTTTATATCAGGTGACCAAAGTATTGGAGCTTCAGCTTCAGCATCAGTCCTTCCAATGAATATACAGGACTGATTTCCTTTAGGATTGACTAGTTTGATCACCTAGCAGTCCAAGGGACTCTCAGAGTCTTCTCCAACACCACAGTTCAAAAGCACCAATTCTTCAGTGCTCAGTCCTCTTTATGGCCCAAACTCTCATATCCACACATTCGGGGTTAATTTCCTTTAGGATTGACTAATTTGATCTTGCTTTCCAAGATTTTCAAGAGTCTTCTCCAGCACCACGATTTGTAAGCATCAGTTCTTTGATGCTCAGCCTTCTTTATGCTCCAAGTCTCACATCTGTATATAACTACTGGTAAAACCACAGCTTTGACTCTGTGGCACATTGATGACAAAGTGATGTTTCTGCTTTTTAATACAATGTCCAAGTTTGCCATAGCTTTTCTTCCAATAGAAGCTTTAAGTTTTATCATATAAACCCTCCAGCCTGCAAAATGTAGCCTCAGGCCTCACTTTCTGACCACCTGTTCCTTCTGCCTCCTGCTTCCCTCGACCTACTCCCATAACAGAATCTCCTGTGCTTTCAGAACAAGATTTCCTGTTGCTTCCACTCAGGCTCAGCTGATGAGTCTCATGGTCCAGGCACTCTCCCTTAGGGGCCATAATACTCGAGCACCTCCCGTCTTCACCATGAACTACAGGTTGTTTCCACAGTGACCAGTGTCTGATTCTTCTCTGGGTCCCTAGGACTTAGTCCAGGGCTGACCAGGGATGGTGGGCAAAGAGGGAGGGAGTAAGCACTGACCCGTCTTCCTTCAGGTGCCCACACAGAGGCATCCCTCACCTCTGGTCTCAGCCTTCGATGCCCACCGTCTTGAACATCCCAGAGCTGACCCTGCTGGCCTAACCACAGCAGCCAGAATCCAGGCAAAGTCAGGTTCCCATGACTGGGACAGGAAGGGATGTGGACCCCTGGATCATCCCCAGGGGGTTCTTTGGGGCTCCATTTCCAACATCAGCCAGGCTGCTGGGACCCTAGATGATGGCTCTGACTTCATCTCATGATGACCTCCTCTTCTAAGAACAAGGCATTCAATAAATTCCTTCGGTCCTTCAGTCCAAGAGGCAGTCCTAGAGAAGAAGAGTCTTACAAACTCCCTCTCATTGAGGTTGAATTTGAGGCTCAAAGTTGCTGAGTCTTACCCGAGTCCTGAAGCCAGCAGGTGAGGGTTTCATTCTGACCAAGCCTGGCACAGTCAGTAAGATGCTTGAGAGCTCAGCCCCTCTCCCAGGAGGATGAAGCAAGTGCTTGGCCATCTGTGTTCTCCTGGGGGCCTCTGAACAGCCTGGTGGCAGGTGGTGTTGTTCAAGCCCCGTTTTCAAGATGAGGAAACTGAGGCACAGAGAGCTGCAAGGACGTCCATGCAGCCAGCAGTCAAACGACTCCAGCGGGTCCATCTGGCCCTACTCTGTCTGTAACTTGTGCCCCCAGGTATGTGTGTGCCTGTGTGTGCGTGCAGGCATGTGTGTGTGCGCGCGCGTGTGTGTGCGTGCGTGTGTGTGTGTGCACGCATGCATGTGTGTGTGTACGTGTGTGTGTGTGCGTGTGTGTGTGTGTGTGTGTGTGTGTGTGTAGGGGCAGGGTGTACAACTTACTTTCAGTGGGCCCTTTCACACCATCATCCCTGGTTTCCTGGACCAGCACTTGAGGTTGTATCCAGCGTGCCGTGTTTCTCTGGTGTGTTGGGTGGGTCATGCTGGAGCACCCCTCACTGGTCCTGGATCCATTCCCTCCTCGTCACCTTTGTTGAGCCCCTGCTGAGTGCCAGGCCCTGGACAGGAAGAAGGAAGCAAGGAGGTCACCATGGGCTCAGTCTAAGGTCAAGATGATTTCTCAGGTAAGGGTCAGAATGGGCAGGATCTTGTTGGGAGAGGACAGGCCTCTGACCTTCTGCTGCTGTAGCACGGCTTCTCAGACATGTCTTTTTAAAATTTTTTATTTAATTTTAATTAGAGGTTAATTGATTTATAATATTGTGTTGGTTTCTGCCTTATGTCAACATTAATCAGTATACATATGTCTGGCCCCTCTTGAAACTCCCTCCCAGCCACCCCCTCCCACCCCTCTAGGTTGTCACAGAACACTGAATTTGAGCTCCCTGCATCATAGAGCAAAGCCCCACTGGCTATCTAATTTTACATGTGGTGATGTATATGTTTCAGTGCTGTTCTCTCAATTCGTCCCCCTTCTCCTTCCCCTGCTGTGTTCACAGGTATGTTCTCTATGTCTGCGTCTCCGCTGCTGCTCTGGAAACAGGCTCGTCAGTACCATCTTTCTAGATGCCATATCGGATCAGTTCAGTTCAGTCGCTCAGTCGTGTCTGACTCTTTGCGACCCATGAATCGCAGCACACCAGGCCTCCCTGTCCATCACCAACTCCCGGATGCCATACATATGTGTGTTAATATACAATATTTGGTTTTATCTTTCTGACTCACTTCACTCTGAATAATAGGCTCTGTGTTCATCCACCTCATCAGAACTGACTCGAGTGCACTTTTTATGACTGAGTAATAGTCCATTGTATATATGTACCACAGCTTCTTTATCCTTTCATCTGTTGACAGACATCTAGGTTGCTTACATGTCCTACTTATTGTAAATAGTGCTGCAGTGAAAACTGGGGTACATGTGTCTCGGTATTTCTCACTTTTTCCCCTGATGAGTCTCTCTAATGGATGGTCAGTTTTGTTTATCTTCTTAAAGAATCAGCTTTTAGTTTTTTTTTTTTTATCTTTCTTATTATCACCTTCATTTCTTTTTTAATTTGTTTCTGCTTTGATATTTATGATTTCTTCCCTTCTACTAAGTTTGAGTATTTTTTTTATTCTTTTTCTATTTGCTTTATATGTCAGGTTTGGTTGTTTATTTGATGGTTCTCTTGTTTCTTGGTTTTTTTCTTCTCTTGTTTCTTGTTTTGCTGTAAACTCCCCTCTTAGCACTGCATTTACTGAAACCCATAGGCTTCGAGTTGTGATTTCATTGTCATTTGCTTCTAGGTATTTTTTATTTTTCCCTGATTTCTTCAGTGATCTCTTAGTTATTCAGAAGCATATGGTTTAGCCTCCACGTGTTTGTGTTTTTATAGATTTTTTTTCCTGTAGTTGATATCTACTCTTATAGCTCGTGGTCAGAAAAGATGCTTGAAATGATTTCAATTTTTACACTTTACCATGGTTTGATTCGTTACCTAGGACATGGTCTGTCTTGTGCATATTCCATGCGCACTTGAGAAAAATGTGAAATCTACTGCTTTTGGATGAAACGGTCCAACGGGTCCAATGTATCGTTTAAAGCTTCTGTTTCCTTGTTAATTTTTTGTCTGGATGATCATGTGAGTAGTGTATTAAAGTCACCCACTGTTCCTGTGTTACTGTTGATTTCCCCTTTAACAGTTTTTAGCATTTGCCTTATGTATTGATGTGCTCCTCTGTTGGGTGAATATATACATATAATTGCTGTAGCTTCTTCTTGGATTGGTCCCTTGATCATTATGTGGGATCTTTCAATGTCTCTTGTAAAGTGCTTTATTTTAAAGTCTATTTTATCGTATATGAGTTTTGCTACTCTCACTTTCTTTTGATTTCCATTTGCGTGGAGTATCTTTTTCCAGCTCCTCACTTTCAGTCTGTGTGTGTCCCTAGGTCTGAGGTGGGTCTCTTGTAGATAGCATGCTCAGGGGTCTTGTTTTTGTATCAATTCAGCCAGTCCCTGTCTTTTTGTTGGAACATTTAGTCCATTTACATTTAAGGTAATTATTGATATGTGTGATCCTATTACCATTTACTTTCTTGTTTTGGGTTTCTTTTAGGTCTATTCTCTCTTGTGTTTTCTCTCTAGATAAGCTCATTTAATGTTTGTTGTAAAGCTGCTTCGGTGCTGCTGAATTCTGTTAACTTTTGCTTGTTTGGAAAGCTTTTGATTTTTCCGGAATGCAGTCCTTGCTGGGTAGAGTAATCTTGGTTGCAGGTTTTTTCCTTTAATCACTTTAAGTCTATCCCACCACTTCCTTCAGGTCTGCAGAGTTTCTGTTGAAAGCTGTGCAGTTAGCCTTATGAGAAACACTCTTGTGTGTTATTTGTTGCTTTTCCCTTGCTGCTTTTAATATTTGTTCTTTGTGTTTAAAGTCTGGCAGATGTGAATGATCTTGCATGACCTATATGACTAGTGATAAGTCATCCCTTTAGACTGGGTCTGTATCCCCTGAATGAAGTAAAGACTCTGAATGCCGAATTAGGGGCCACAATTTCAACACGCATTGGGCCTGCCCTCCTCAGACACCATCTGGGGTCTGGGTGAGCTCTGCAGTTTACTGACCCCCCGTCTCAGACCCACCATCCCCAGGTCTTCCCCCTCCTCTCAGCTGCTCCTTCTTGGTCTCTGTTTCATACACTCCATCTGCCACTCCCATTGGCCCCTGAGTTCTCAGAGCCCACCCCAAGTCCAGCCACCTGGTGGACTTCGTCACCTCCTCTGCACCAGACCCTAAATGTACTCCAGGCTCCCCCCAGCCTCCCAGCAGTCACCCACCTCCTGGTTGGGCCTTGTTTATGGATCTGATCTCATTTCTGCCCCCAGAACCCTGGAATCTTCTGGGCCAGAGCCAGTGTCCCAGACTGGTGAGCTCATCAGTGAAGGGCAGTTTGACTTGACACCAGGCACTTGAATTCTCTGAGTCTTTGTTTTCTCATTGTAAAACACAGACTTTAGCCTCAGCTCAGAGTATTCCGATATTATATTTCAGGAGCATCTTTGGGAAGTTTAACCAATGGCTCTCAAATCTAGGGACTTCTGCAGTCACCTTGATCTCTGCACATAGGAATGGCATGAAAATCATGAATAAATAGATGAATATTTAGGTAATTCTGGAATGGGCTATTTGACTTCGTATCTGTTTCAGCAAGACCCTGCTTGGTCTGGAATAGAATTTGAGCCTTGGAGAAGGGCATGAGGCCTGAAAGAGTGAGGGGGTGAAGGGCCACCATTCAGTCACTGAGGAGCTTTGCAGAAGGACACGGCTTTCTCTATGAAACATTTGGGATTCGACCACAATTCTCCTGGCAGGTGGATCCATGTGGTGCGTCTGCCACGACCCCCATCCTCTTTGCCCTGGAGGGCTTCAATGCCCATGTCATCTCCAGGATTGACTATGACCTGAAGGAGGCCATGCAAGATAACCAGGTGAGTCGTGAGCTGCATCTACTCATCCATGTTCTAACCATCAGATCTAAAAACACTGCTGTACCTTTAGTGATGGTGATGAGCTCCCTGTGTCTGGGGCCATTCCAGCTGAGTTAGAGACAGCCTGGCTGGCAGGTCCTGACAGACAGTCCTGCCCTGAGGAGGGTCAGATGAAGGTGCAGACAGGCACCATCTGGAGGGCCGATTCCTCCGCCTCCTGTGGCTTTGGGAGGTCAGGGGGAACCGTGAGGAGGCGGCAGCAGAGGGGGATCTTGACCTGAACCCCTGAGAGCAGCGGGGGCGGCGAGGAGACTCAGGCAGGGCCTGGGTGGGTTGGGGGAGCCGGCAGCCGTGTCGCCCCTGTGCCCTCACTCCCTTCCCTCCGGGTTTGCAGCAGCTGCAGTTCGTGTGGCGAGGGTCCAGATCCCTGTCAGCACAGCAGGAAATCTTCACACACGTCCTGGACCAGTTTGGCTACTGCTCGTGAGCACCTGCCTCGGGCCAGCCCCCGTCCCAGCTCCCTCCCTGGACCACCTCAGGCATGGCCCTCATGGTCAGCCCTGAGGACACACACTGAGTACCCATCTTACAGAAAGAACAACTGAGGCCTGGACACCCAGCCAAGGTCTTGCGGTAGCAGCCATGGGGCAGCTGCACTGGGCTCTGGAGGCATCACCAAGGCCCCTGTGTCCTAAGCCCCGTTATGGGCTGTCTTGTGGGCAGCTCTACATCCAGTCCCCTCTGCCCTCTGTGCCTGCGAGGCTGCGGGCAGGGGCTGAGCCCTCATGAACAGGGGAGGTGGGATGAAGGGGCAGCTTGGAGAAGAGCCTGGGGGGACTCACTAGCACGTTACTGACATTGGGCTCC
This sequence comes from Bos grunniens, assembly GCF_055505025.1. Classification (NCBI taxonomy): domain Eukaryota; kingdom Metazoa; phylum Chordata; class Mammalia; order Artiodactyla; family Bovidae; genus Bos; species Bos grunniens. Next base: position 4,858,979 of record NC_141170.1, read on the forward strand.
ACTCTGCACCTGGAACTGCTTCTCGGCTTTTCCACCAGTACTTTCGCTCAGTCCTCTTAGTGATCTTCGTACATTTTATGGTCAGGAGACTGAGGTTCACAGTGTTTCAAAGTGGTCATTCCTGTGGGCTGGTCCATGGGCCCTCCTACGTGACTCCTTGCTGCCCAGCATGAATGGCGAGACCCTCACCAGGGGCTGTCCAGAGCCCTGAGGTTCCTTCCTGGGGTCAGAGCCTCCCAAGCTGTATTGGAGTCTGAGGATTTTGTGCTACTGCTCTATCTTTGTGTAGAATTTAGTGATTCTGTTCATCATGATGTTTTTTGCATTATATTTTATTTCAAAATGTGAAAATCTCATCATGGTGATACTAAGATTTTTGCAAGCATGAAGTTTTATGCAAAGGCGAGTATCTCACTTGCATTGTTTAGGTCCCAGCCCTGCTCTGGGTCCTTGGAATAAGATTTGATGGGCCCAGAGGTCAGCTAAAGAATGAATGATCACATAAATCGCACCTGATCCATGTGGAGGAACTGGGGCCCAGAGGGTGTGTGCTCCACAGAACAGCTGAAAAACTATGGGCCTTTCAGGATAACATGGTCAAGGTCTGCAGGACTGAAATGTGACACCTTCTGTCCACATAGCTCTCATCTGCCCACCACCACCCTGTCTGTAACAGAAGCCTTGATGCTCTGACCTTGCTGAGCTCTGCCTGCCTCCCAGACCTCGGACTGCTGCCCTTCTCAGGGCTGGGCCCCCTCACACTCCTCTCCCTCTCTCAGTGAAGGATTTTACTGGGATGGTGAATCCATCTTCCCAGATCCACCTGTGGATGGCTGGTACCCCAACATGCAATTACCTGTCACTCAGAAAACACTCCAATTCTTTGTTGAGGCCATGTTGTACAGCGTCGGGGAATGAGCCATCTGGTTCTGGACACCACACCTTCTCTGGCCCTGGGTAAGCTGGGGACTCAACCAGGCCCTGGTTCCTCAACTCTGCCCAGGGAGTGCAGTCATAGGTCCGACCTCAGCACCTGGGTCCACCCAGGACTGGTGCTCAGCATTAGCCAGGTCAGTGTCCATCCAGGCAGTGGGCCATGCCATCCCCGGCTCATCCTCCTTCCCAAGTCCTCACCCAGTCTACCAGCTCCTCCTCCCACCCTGGATCATCCCCACCACCTCCGCCTCCAACGCCTCCCCTCCCCAACGCAGGCTCCAGCCTCTCCCAAGCTCTCCCCTCCTTTTCCCTTCTCAATGCTGGGAGCAGAGGCCTGGGCCTGAATCCTGGCCCCCAACTCAGGGGCTGTGAGACTTGGGACCCTCTGGGCCTTACTTTTGTCAACTGTGAAATGGGGATGATGACAGGACCTGCTCCGTGGGCTGGATCTGAGGTCAAGTGGGAAAGACACCCCAGGGGGACAGTGCCCAACACCCAGTCACCATTGTGGTCACAGCTAAACTGTATGGAGCACCCACTGTGTGCCTGGTACTCTTCTATGGGATGCATGTGTCTCTCCCATTTTCTCTGCCCAACTGGGCATAGGGGCAGGCCCTATGGTGTCCTGTCTACTCATAAGGAACCGAGAGCCAGAGAGGTTAGGGAATCTTCCTGACACCACATAGGTACTTAGCAGGGCAGCTAGGAAAGTGGAATTTGTGCTCAGAGCTCTCAGAAAAGCTATACAGCCTGCTTTCTTTGCATACAACTGTCTCTTTGTGGGGGGGGGGGTTAAATTATTTTTAATATATGAGTTTGTGTGTGTGTATGTGTTAGTCACTCAGTCGTGCCCAATTCTTTGTGATCCTGTGTACTGTAACCCTCTAAGCTCCTCTGTCCATGGGATTCTATAGGCAAGAATAGTGTAGTGGTTTGCCATTTCCTACTCCAGTATATATGAGCAAATATTAATAAAATTTTAACCAAATTTGTATATATTAGGTAAACAGGCAAACTGGTATGACAAGTTAAATCAAAATATACCAATTTATGGCAGCTTGACAGGCATATATGTAGGTAGTAAAAAAAAAAAACCAATGAAATGTTTACTGTCTCAAGAATTATATTTATGTATGTATGCATCTGGGCTTCCCTAGTGGCTCAGACAGTAAAGCGTCTGTCTGCAATGCAGGAGACTCGGGTTCGATCCCTGGGTTGGGAAGATCCCCTGGAGAAGGAAATGGCAGCCCACTCCAGTATTCTTGCCTGGAAAATTACATGGACTGAGGAGCCTGGTAGGCTACAGTCCATGGGGTCGCAAAGAGTCGGACACGACTGAGCGACTTAACTTTCACTTTCATGTATGCATATGAGGCTTCCCTCGTGGCTCAGATGGTAAAGCGTCAGCCTGCAATGCGGGAGATCCAGGTTCAATCCCTGGGTTGGGAAGATCCCCTGGAGAAGGCAATGGCAACCCACTCCAGTACTCTTGCCTGGAAAACTACATGGACTGAGGAGCCTGGTAGGCTACAGTCCATGGGATCGCAAAGAGTCGGACACGACTGAGCAACTTCACTTTCACTTTCATGTATGTATATATATATATATATATATTTTAATATGATCACTACAAAAATCTCATTAATATTTGTCACCACGAATACACAATTTTTTCCTGTGATGCAAATTTTAAGATTTACCCTTTCAGTTCAATTCAGTCACTCAGTCGTGTCCAACTCTTTGCAACCCCATGAATCGCAGCACACCAGGCCTCCCTGTCCATCACTATCTCCTGGAGTCCACTCAAACTCACGCCCATTGAGTTGGTGATACCATCCAGCCATCTCATCCTCTGTCGTCCCCTTTTCCTCCTGCCCCCAATCCCTCCCAGCATCAGAGTCTTTTCCAATGAGTCAACTCTTCACATGAGGTGGCCAAAGTATTGGAGTTTCATCTTTAGCATCATTCCTTCCAAAGAACACCCAGGGCTGATCTCCTTCAGAATGGACCGGTTGGATCTCCTTGCAGTCCAAGGGACTCTCAAGAGTCTTCTCCAACACCACAGTTCAAAAACATTGATTTTATCAAAGGCTTATGATAAAAACTCTCCAGAAAGCAGGAATAGAAGGAACATACCTCAACATAATAAAAGCTATATGTGACAAACCCACAGCAAACATTATCCTCAATGGTGAAAAACTGAAAGCATTTCCCCTAAAGTCAGGAACAAGACAAGGGTGCCCACTCTCACCACTACTATTCAACATAGTTTTGGAAGTTTTGGCCACAGCAATCAGAGCAGAAAAAAATGTTAATAATAAAAGGAATCCAAATTGGAAAAGAAGAAGTAAAACTCTCACTGTTTGCAGATGACATGATCCTCTACATACAAAACCCTAAAGACTCCACCAGAAAATTACTAGAGCTAATCAATGAATATAGTAAAGTTGCAGGATATAAAATCAACACACAGAAATCCCTTGCATTCCTATACACTAATAATGAGAAAATAGAAAGAGAAATTAAGGAAACAATCCCATTCACTATTGCAATGAAAAGCATAAAATACTTAGGAATATATCTACCTAAAGAAACAAAAGATCTATATATAGAAAACTATAAAACACTGGTGAAAGAAATCAAAGAGGACACTAATAGATGGAGAAATATACCATGTTCATGGATTGGAAGAATCAATATAGTGAAAATGAGTATACTACCCAAAGCAATCTATAGATTCAATGCAATCCCTATCAAGCTACCAACGGTATTTTTCACAGAGCTAGAACAAATAATTTCACAATTTGTATGGAAATACAAAAAACCTCAAATAGCCAAAGCAATCTTGAGAGAGAAGAGTGAAACTGGAAGAATCAACCTGCCTGACTTCAGGCTCTACTACAAAGCCACAGTCATCAAGACAGTATGGTACTGGCACAAAGACAGAAATATAGATAAATGGAACAAAATAGAAAGCCCAGAGATAAACCCACACACCTATGGACACCTTATCTTTGACAAAGGAGGCAAGAATATACAATGGAGAAAAGACAATCTCTTTAACAAGGGGTGCTGGGAAAACTGGTAAACCACTTGTAAAAGAATGAAACTAGAACACTTTCTAACACCATACACAGAAATAAACTCAAAATGGATTAAAGATCTAAATGTAAGACCAGAAACTATAAAACTCTTAGAGGAGAACATAGACAAAACACTCTCCGACATAAATCACAGCAGGATCCTCTAGGACCCACCTCCCAGAATATTGGAAATAAAAGCAAAAATAAACAAATGGGATCTAATTAAAATTAAAAGCTTCTGCACAACAAAGGAAAACTATAAGCAAGGTGAAAAGACAGCCTTCAGAATGGGAGAAAATAATAGCAAATGAAGCAACGGACAAACAACTAATCTCAAAAATATACAAGCAACTCCTGCAGCTCAATTCCAGAAAAATAAACGACCCGATCAAAAAATGGACCAAAGAACTAAATAAACATTTCTCCAAAGAAGACATACAGATGGCTAACAAACACATGAAAAGATACTCAACATCACTCATTATCAGAGAAATGCAAATCAAAACCACAATGAGGTACCATTTCACACTAGTCAGAATGGCTGCAATCCAAAAGTCTACAAGTAATAAATGCTGGAGAGGATGTGGAGAAAAGGGAACCCTCTTACACTGTTGGTGGGAATGCAAACTAGTACAGCCACTATGGAGAACAGTGTGGAGATTCCTTAAAAAACTGGAAATAGAACTGCCATACTACCCAGCAATCCCACCGCTGGGCATACACACTGAGGAAACCAGAATCGAAAGAGACACGTGTACCCCAATGTTCATCACAGCACTGTTTATAATAGCCAGGACATGGAAGCAACCTAGATGTCCACCAGCAGATGAATGGATAAGAAAGCTGTGGTACATATACACAATGGAGTATTACTCAGCCATTAAAAAGAGTACATTTGAATCAGTTCTAATCAGGTGGATGAAACTGGAGCCAATTATAAGGAGTGAAGTAAGCCAGAAAGAAAAACACCAATACAGTATACTAACACATATATATGGAATTTAGAAAGATGGTAATGATAACCCTGTATGTGAGACAGCAAAAGAGACACAGATGTATAGAACAGTCTTTTGGACTCTGTGGGAGGGGGTGGGGATGACTTGGGAGAATGGCATTGAAACATGTATAATATTATATAAGAAACGAATTGCCAGTCCAGGTTCGATGCAGTATACAGGATGCTTGGGGCTGGTACACTGGTATGACCCAGAGGGATGGTATGGGGAGGGAGGTGGGAGGGGGGACTGGGAGGTGGGGTTCAGGATTGGGAACACGTGTACACCAGTGGCAGATTCATGTTGATGTATGGCAAAACCAATAAGATATTGTAAAGTAATTAGCCTCCAATTAAAATAAAAAAAAAGCCACATCAATTTTTCGGCACTCAGCTTTCTTTATAGTCCAACTCTCATATCCATACATGACCACTGGAAAAACCATAGCCTTTAACAACTTTCAAATCAACAATAGAGTATTGCTCACAACAGCTGCCATTCTGTACATTGTAACCTTACAACCTTCTAACTTTGTAGATGGCAATTTGTACCTTACAGCCTCCATCATGCATCCACCCTACTCTCCTGTTTTTGGCATCCACCAATCTGTTCTCTCTGTACATGAACCCATTTTTCACATATTTTCTCTTTTCTGTTAATTCATGTACGCATGACACCATACTGTATTTCATCTTCCTCTGTCTGACTGTTTCCCTGAGCATAATGCCCTCAAGTTCCACCCATGTTGCTGCAAATGGCAGGATTTTCTCTTTGGATGGTGAATAACACTGTGTACGTATCCATGTTTTATTGATCTGATCATCCATTGATGATTGGTTGATTCCACACCTTGACTATTATAAATAATGCTGCAGTGAACATGAGGATACAAAAGTCTTTTCAAAATAGCATTTTTGTTGCCTTTGAATATGAAGAGAGGGGATGGCTGAATCAGCTCTATTATTAATTTTGGGGGGAATCTCCATACTGTTTTCATCATGGCTGGGCCAATTTACATTCAAGCCAACAGTGCATGAATGTCTCCTTTTCTCCTTATCCTGATGTATGTTAGTTGTTTTTTTCTCATAAACAATAGCTGTTCTAATAGTTGTGAGGGTGTACCTCTGTCTGGTTTGATTTGTTCAGCATCTTTGTCCGTCTGTTGGCATCTCCATGTCTTCCTTGGACAAATGTCTTTTCAAGACCTCTGTCCATTTTTTACCTGACTTGTTTGCATTATTACTACTGATTTGTATGTGTTCTTTATATATTTTGGATATTAACCCTTTTCAGATTTATGGCTTGCAAATATTTTCTCTCCTTTCATAGGTTGTCTTTATTTATGGTATTTCTTTGCTGTGCAGAAGCTTTTAGTTTGATGTAGTCTGCTTCTTGATTGTTCTTGTTTATCCCTTTCCACGTGGTGCCAATCCAAAAACTCATCATCAATACCAATGATGAAGAATTTACTGCACACATTTTCTTCTGGAGGTTTTATAGTTTCACATGTCCTACTCTTTGTGAACACTTGGACTATACAGTCCATGAAATTCTCCAGGCCAGAATACTGGAGTGGGTAGCTGTTCCCTTCTGCATGGGATCTTCCCAACACAGGGATTGAACCCAGGTCTTCTGCATTGCGGGCAGATTACCAGCTGAACCACCAGGGAAGACCAAGAATAGTGGAGTGGGTAGCCTATTCCTTCTCCAGTGGATCTTCCCAACCCAGGAATTGAACTGGAGTCTCCTGCATTTCAAGTGGATTCTTTACCAGCTGAGCTACCAGGGAAGCCCTTGTAGTTCCAGGAGTTACAATCAAGTCTTTGCTTAACTTGGGTTACTCTTTGAGTACAGTGTCAGGCAGTGGTCCAACCTCATTCTACACATGAGGATGTTCGATTCAAGGCAGGCTGGGGATTTTGCACCAACAGGTGCTTCAGGCTGCCTGCTGTGTGGGCCACAGGTGGGAGCGAGTGAGATCAGATGAAGTGGGGGACTTAGTGTGGCAAGCTGTGAGTATCAGGAGGAGAGTTTGGCCCAAAGCCTCTCCTTGTTGTCCATCTGCTTTGCAGAGACTGCCCAGCATGGCTCAGGTCCCTGGAAGCAAGAGGCTGTGACGCTGCCCCCAAGCGTCCACCTGCAGATCCTCAGCATCCCCCGCTGGAAGTACAGCTCAAGCCACATAGAGCACCTGTGGACTCTCCAGAAAGGTGCTGCAGGTGTTCAGGTGTCCAGACTCACTCCTGCCTCCACATGTCAACCCTGGTCCCCCAACCCTTCACCAGACAAAGGACCCTCCTCAGAGTCATCCAGGCTCTGTGAGGTCACACGGTTTCCTTATCTGCCCAATGAGGGGTCTGAGGCCCACAGGGAGGCAGGTCATTCAGCAAGCAGGAACAAGGTTGGTCTGGATAACATCAGATGCAGTGACTGTGTACAGAGGGAAGCCCCTAGCAGGTGATCAGGGACGGCTTCCTGGAGGAGGAAACAACTGCCAGGTATCCATTATTCATATCACCAAGGCGTTTGCTCCACCGTACCTGCTCTGTTACACTGCATGTGTCTCAATGGCATGGCTCACTTTGCCTCAGCCACCCTTCTGCTCTCAGAGACCCACCAAGGGCTGTCACCCTCCAGTGTAAGTGTCTGTGGAATGAGGAGGAGGAAAAGGAGGCAGAGGCCAAAGGTCATCTTTGTCTCTGATAGAGGGATGATGCTGAGTGTGGCTCAACTCTGTAGACGAAAGTAGCTGGGCTGGTCAAGTCCATCCCGTTAGAGAGAGATTGGTATAGACTGAACCAGGGGAGCCACAGCCACACAAGGGATGCCGTGAGGCCTGCTGCCTCTCCTGTTGCTTGAAACCTCAAGGAACCACCACCAGCATGATCATTGCCATCATTATCGTCACCACCATCTTCATCACCATTATCCTCATCAACTTCATGTTCTGCACTGAGAAGTCCTTCCCTGATTCTAGAGCTCCAGTCCCTAACCTCGGCTCTACGAATGGAGAGAAGAGAATTTGCAGGCCTCTTAGGCTGCAGTAACAAGGAGCCCACAGCATCACTGTCCTCCCACAGCACAGGTAATTTTGTCCCCGTGTTCTGTGGGATCGGCAGGATGGCCCTTCTCATCTGGTCTCAAAGGACCAGCAGATGGAGGCTGTATTATAACACGTTTCCTATGTCTCGGTGGCAGAAATAACACCACAGTGACTGTACAGTTACTGTACTCTGTACAGTCACATTTGTGATGGTGCCTCATCTTCAGGGTTACAAGGCCACACCCCCCTTCACAGGGGCTGGAGCAGAGAGAATCTTCCAGAGAACAGGAGGCTGGAGGGACAGGCCCAATGAGGACCTCACCAGTGAATAAGAACGAAGACTTTCCAGACTTCAGCGCCAGCCTCAGTGTGGGTGGTGGGAGGTGACCACTTTGGTTGCGCTTGGATTGGAATCCTCCCTGCTTCTTCTTTATGCACTTCAGCTGTGTGTCTGGGCAAGTGCCCACCCCTCTCTGAGCCTTGTTTTTCTCATCTGTGAAGTGGGGCTGTGTTAGCTGCCTGCAAGGGAGGGGGAAGATGTGAAATGGAGGTGAGAGTGTAAAGTGCCAGGCCGAGACTGTCCTCATGCCACCTTCCTTCTGTCCCCAAGACCAAAAGCACGAGGCCAAGGCAGACCTCCGCTGCATCCTGCTGCAGCTCCAGCACCTGTATGAGGTGGACCAGGACCCCGTGCTGTCTCGGCCTGTGACGGTGAAACTGCAGGTCACCTGCCCCTCCCGTGTCCTGCTCCAACACACTGAATCAGGCCCCAGGAGGAGGCACCCTCAGGAGGCAAACCCTGGTGTGACTACCCAGACTCAGATGGCACCTGGCAAACACCACATCAGGGTGGTCTCACAAAGGAACCTGGGGGTCCCTCACCCTGCCTCACGGTGGTCTTCTGAATTTACCATCATGTAGCACACATGTATTTTGTTTATCATTTTTTCTTGTAGTACTTCTTACACAACACAGAAGTTACATGCTTAATAAGAAAGTGAACAGATTCTTGCACAGATTCCCTAGAGGGTGATCAGAGTCACACAGTCCAGGGGCGAGTCTGGGTGCCTCCTCTGGGCTTCATGGGCCCCTGAGCTCTGGGCCTGTCTCCTCACCTGTAGATGGGGAGGAGAGAGTCTTTGCCCACAGGGATGCCGAGAGGCTGGGGTGGGACTGTGTGCACACAGGTGCCTGGCACCTGGCACACCTGATGGGTGTCAGTGTCCCAGACCCCGATTTCTGTCCTCTCAAGCAAGCACGGCCCTCAGGAGCAGATGTAAAGGCAGAGAGCAGATGGTAGCAGCACAGGGAGCCTGCCCTCCTTGCCTCCCCTCCCCCCACTCAGGAAAGCTCCTGCAGGACAACCCCCGCCCTCAGGGCAGCTGCCTGTCCTTCATTCCCAGGAGGAGTGTTCACCCACCTCCCCTCTCAGCATGGAGGCTGGTTTAATGCTCATTCGGGAAAAGGGGATGCAGAACACAACTGACATCATCCCAGGACCATGCAGGGCTCCAGAGAGCATTGCGGAGAGACAGGCATTCAGTGTTGGAATGGCTCGACGTGCCTGTAACCTGCTGGGAGTGCTGATCCAGCTCGGCACTTGGGAGCAGCTCCTTCCAGCCTCAGTTCCTCATCTGTAAAATGGGACTGCCCTGCCTCCCGCAGGGACTTGCACTACAATGAATGTGGGGGATGCTGGGCCCTGGGCCCTGGTGCGGCTGCCGTGTTGCTGTCGGGTTCTCTGCTCAGATCTGCGGTCCGGGTGCTCACCCCTCCCTGTGCTCTGTCCTGCAGTCTGTGCTGCGGGGACTGGGCTCTGTGGTGTCTGTGGAGGAGCACTCGCTCACAGGGACCTGAGACGTGAGGAAGATGCACCGCTGGACCTGTGTATCTTCCTCACGCGGGACCCTCACGGCCACAGAGGTTCAGACGCCCTGGTCCTGACCATGCTCTGGGTCCCCATCCTAACCCTCAGCCAGACCCCAGCTCTGCCCCTAAGGCCTGTGTGACCTGGAGCTGACCATCCTCCTTCTCTGGGTCTCAGTCTTCCTGAATCAACCAAAGAAGGTTGTAGACTCTAAGTTCCAGTTCAGTTTCCATCTGCCAGGGCTCCACACCTCCACACCTATGTGTGCATGGCTGTGTGAATGTTTGTGCACATGTGTGTTCAAGACCACACACGTCACCCAGGTCTAGATGAACCCAAGATTTGCATGTGTACCCCGAGGGGTTGTGATACCCTCCATGGTGTGCATTACACTGCACACCCATTTACTCCTGTGAACCCCAGGCTACTTCTTGCCTCCCAGCGTTTACCAGTGCTCCCCCCTCCACCTGGTTTGCCTTTGATCTTCATCTGGACCAGCTCCTAGTCAGGCTCCCTCAGGTTCATGGCTGGGTCAGGTGCCTCCTCTGCTCCTCCTTCCTTGTCAATTGGCTCTGACTTGTTTATCTTTTCTTTATCTACTGCACACAGCATAGTCTGGATATGTAGGTAGACACCACAGTTCAGTTCAGTCACTCAGTCATGTCTGACTCTTTGTAAACCCATGGACTGCAGCACGCCAGGCTTCCCTGTCCATCACCAACTCCCGGAGCTTACATAAACTCATGTCCATCAAGTCGGTGATGCCATCCAACTATTTCATCCTCTGTCATTCCCTTCTCCTCCTGCCTTCAATCTTTTCCAGCATCAGGGTCTTTTCAAATGAGTAGGTTCTTTCATCAGGTGGCCAAAGTATTGGAGTTTCAGCTTCAGCATCAGTCCTTCCAATGGATATTCAGGACTGATTTCTTTAGGATGGACTGATTGGATTTCCTTGCGGTCCAAGGGACTCTCAAGAGTCTTCTCCAACACCACAGTTCAAAAGCATCAATTCTTTGGCACTCAGCTTTCTTTATAGTCCAACTCTCACATCCATACATGACTACTGGAAAAACCAAAGCTTTGACTAGACAGACCTTTGTTGGCAAAGTAATGTCTTTGCTTTTTAATATGCTATCTAGGTTGGTCATAACGTTACACCACCTAAGAAGAACAAAGAATCTCCCAACATTGTACATAGTGAAGAAAGGCAGACATGAAAGATGCATTCTGTGCAATCATGTTTAGAAGAATGTCCAGAATTGGTAAATTTTCTAGTACATTAGAAGCCTTCTATGATGCCACATCACACTGCATCAGGATCTCACACACCCCACCATGTAAGGTAGCCACTATATGGAATTTTGTATCAGTGCTTCACTGGCTTTTCTTTATTGCCAGGGTTCCTACACAATACATGTTTAATATGATAAAACATATGATAACAATTCAATATTTGGAATTGTGTGCAAGTTATACCTGACCTAGAAAGTGATCAATCATCAACAGATATTCACATAATGGTTTCCCGTGGTTACAGTAACAGAGAGCCACAAACTGGGTGTGTTAAGCCATAGAAAAGGCCAGATCAAAGGGTCAGTAGGGAAGCTGCCTTCTGAGTCTGTGTGGGATACTGTGTCCCACACCTCTGTCCCAGCTTCTGGAGATGAACGGGCCATCTTTGCCCTTCATTGTGTTGTAGAAGCATCACTTGTTGTGTGCCTTCATCTTCCAAAGGCCTGTGTTCAAATTTCCACTCCTTGTGAGGACACCGGTCAAACTGGATTAGGGACTCACTCTCAAGTCCTTGATTAAAGAATTAAATCTGCAAAGACTTTATTTTCAAACATGGTCACTGGGGGTTGCAATTTTAATATCTGAATTTGGGACAGGACACAATTTAACCCATCACAGTACAGACATTCAGGGACAAATCTGAGGTGTACAATAACTTACTTCATAGTTTATTTAGTGTTTATCAGGCAGCTGCTTGTGCAAGAACTTGGAAATAGCACAAAATCCCCACCTTTGTGGAGCACAGACAACAAGGGCAGGAAGGGTATTTCATGATGTTCATTGTTTAGTCAAAGCTATGGTTTTTCCAGTAGTCATGTATGGATGTGGGAGTTGGAACATAAAGAAGGCTGAGCACTGAAGAATTGATGCTTTTGAACTGCAGTGTTGGAGAAGACTCTTGAGAGTCCCTTGGACTGCAAGGAGATTAAATCAGTCAATCCGAAAAGAAATCAATCTTGAATATCCATTGGAAGGACTGATGCTGAAGCTGAAGCTCCAATACTTTGGCTACCTGATGCGAAGAGCTAACTCACTGATAAAGACCCTGATGCAGGGAAAGATTGAGGGCAAAGGGAGAAGGGGGTGACAGAGGATGAGATGGTCGGATGACATCACTAACTCAATGGGCATGAGTTTAAGCAAACTCAGGGAGATGGTGAAGGACAGGGAAGCCTGGGGGTACTACAGTTGATAGGGTCACAAAGAGTTAGACATGACTTAGCAACTGAACAACACCACCAACACTAGAAAAAAACTACTGACTACCAGGAAGTAGATCACAGACTGCAACCCTGATAACCAATGTCATAAAGTAATATTATGAGAAATAGTTTGATTGTGCATGGACTGGGTTGAGGTGCTGTGAGCCTGCCAGGCACCTTGGTGAACAGGAAGAAAGAGCATCTTCTCTGGTGGAAACATCTGCAGGGATCAGGGCACAACAGATCAGTTGGGGAGGGGATAGATGTGAGCAGTTCTCCTGTGGGTGAGGTTCAACCTGCACAGCTTTCTGCAGCAGTCTTGGGGAGGAGCCCAAGAAGTCTCGCAAGAAGTGCAATCCTGCTGTGGGAAAATGGTGACCTTGACATTGCCTAGGTGGTGACTGAATCCTTTCTCCATGGCTGATGAATAATGTGGCCTGAGCAATTCACTTATTTCTCTGAACTTAAAACTGCCAATTAACAAGGAAACACAAACCCTAAATGATACAATGGATGAGTTAGACCCAATTGATATTTATAGGACATTTCACCCCAAAACAATGAATTTTACCTTTTTCTCAAGTGTACATGGAACCTTCTCCAGGATAGATCACATTCTGGACCATAAATCTAGTCTTGGTAAATTAAAAAAACCTGAGATCATTCCAAACATCTTTTCTGATCACAGTGCAGTAAAATAAATGTCAATTACAGGGGGGAAAAAAGCTATTAAATAACGCTGCTGAATAACCAACAAATCACAGAAGAAATCAAAAAAGAAATCAAAATATGCATAGAAATGAATGAAAATGAAAACACAACATCCAAAACCTATGGGACACCATAAAACCAGTGCTAAGGGGAAAGTTCATAGCACTACAGGCATACCTCAAGAAATAAGAAAAAAGTCAAATAAAAACCTAACTCTATACCTAAAGCAACTAGAAAAGGAAGAAATGAAGAACCCCAGGGTTAGTAGAAGGAAAGAAATCTTAAAAATTAGGGCAGAAATAAATGAAAAAGAAAAGATACCATAGCAAAAATCAACAAAACTAAAAGGTGGTTCTTTGAGAAGATAAATAAAATTGACAAACCATTAGCCAGACTCATTAAGAAACAAATGGAGAAGAATCAAATCAACAAAATTAGAAATGAAAATGGAGAGATCACAACAGACAACACAGAAATACAAAGGATCATAAGAGACTATTATCAGCAACTATATGCCAATATGGAGAAGGCAATGGCACCCCACTCCAGTACTCTTGCCTGGAAAATCCCATGGATGGAGGAGCCTGGTAGGCTGCAGTCCATGGGGTCGACAAGAGTTGGACACGACTGAGCGACTTCACTTTCACTTTTCACTTTCATGCATTGGAGAAGGAAATGGCAACCCACTCCAGTGTTCTTGCCTGGAGAATCCCAGGGACAGGGGACCCTGGTAGGCTGCCGTCTATGGGGTCACACAGAGTCGGACATGACTGAAAGGACTTAGCATAGCATATGCCAATAAAATGTACAACTTGTAAGAAATGGACAAATTCTTAGAAAAGTACAAGTTTCCAAAACTGAACCAGGAAGAAAGAGAAAATCTTGACAGACACATCACAAGCATGGAAATTGAAACTGTAATCAGAAATCTTCCAGCAAACAAAAGCCCAGGACCAGACGGCTTCATAGCTGAATTCTACCAAAAATTTAGAGAAGAGCTAACACCTATCCTACTCAAACTCTTCCAGAAAATTGCAGAGGAAGGTAAACTGCCAAACTCATTTTATGAGGCCACCATCACCCTAATACCAAAACCAGACAAAGATGCCACACAAAAAAGAAAACTGCAGGCCAATATCACTGATTAACATAGATGCACAAATCCTTAACAAAATTCAAGCAAACAGAATCCAACAACATATTAAAAAGATCATACATCATGACCAAGTGGGCTTTATCCCAGGGATGCAAGGATTCTTCAATATTCACAAATCAATAATTGTGATACACCACATTAATAAGTTGAAAGATAAAACCCATATGATTATCTCAATAGATGTAGAGAAAGCGTTTGAAAAAATTCAACATCCATTTGTGATAAAACCCTCCAGAAATCAGGCATAGAAGGAACATACATCAACATAATAAAAGCCATATATGATAATCCCACAGCAAATATTATCCTCAATTGTGAAAAATTGAAAGCATTTCCCATAAAGTCAGGAATAAGACAAGGGTGCCCACTCTCACCACTACTGTTCAACATAGTTTTGGAAGTTTTTGCCACAGCAATCAGAGCAGACAAAGAAATAAAAGGAATCCAGATTGGAAAAAGAGAAGTAAAACTTCCACTCTTTGCAGATGACATGATCCTCTACATAGAAAACCCCAAAGACTCCACCAGAAAATTACTAGAGCTAATCAATGAATATAGTAAAGTTGCAGGATATAAAATCAACACACAGAAATCCCTTGCATTCTTATACACTAACAATGAGAAAACAGAAAGAGAAATTAAAGAAACAATTCCAGTCACCATTGCAACAAAAAGAATAAAATACTTAGGAATATATCTATCTAAAGAAACACAAGACCTAAATATAGAAAACTATAAAACACTGATGAAGGAAATCAAAGATGACACAAATAGATGGAGAAATATACCATGTTCATATATAGGAAGAATCAATATAGTGAAAATTAGTATATTATTCAAAGCAATCTATAGATTCAATGCAATCCCTATCAAGCTACCAACAGTATTTTTCAGAGAACTAGAACAAATAATATCACAATTTGTATGGAAATACAAAAAACCTCGAATAGCCAAAACAATCTTGAGGAAGAAGAATGAAACTGGAAGAATCAACCTGCCTGACTTCAGACTATACTACAAAGCTATAGTCATCAAGACAGTATGGTACTGGCACAAAGACAGAAATATAGCTCAATGGAACAAAATAGAAAGCCTAGAGATAAATCCATGCACCTATGTGCCGAGGTCCAGCCCCGGCTGATCCAGGGAGTTTGAAACAGGGACGGCGTCGGCGAGGATCAGGATACAATAGCTTCAATTAGATATTAATTAGAGATATAAAGAGTAATAGAATGAGGATAGCTCAGTAGGAAAATTCAGTGGAGAAAAGAGGCTGAGTAGCTTGGTTTACCAGGAGACCAATAAAACTCCAAGACAAGAAGTTTGCACCACTTACGTAGGCCACAGGCGTCCTTCCATTCTCCCAAAGGAGAGGAGACACTGAGGCCTCCCCGGTCGGATCTTAGAAGCCCAGGCATAATTAGTAAGCTTGGTGGGTTCCGCGCTGCAGATGGAGACTCAGCCAGAGTTTGAGAGAGAGAGCGACATGGGGAGACCAGTATTTTGAGAAACTGATCCCAATTCTTTATTTTCCATGGTCTACTTTTATACACTGAGATGTTATGCAAAAGTCACGCGGGGTCAGCAGTCTTGACTTTTATCAAAGTCAGGTGCTTCATACAAATGTATACAGAGGTCTTAGGGGTGTTACATCATCTTCTGGCCAGGAGGCCTGCTGACAATTTATGACCCTCTCCTTGTGACAGCGGTCAGTCAACCAGGTCACTTATTTCTCCAGGGGTGATTATTCTTAAAAAAGACCCCACCTTCCGAAGGTACCAGATAAAGTTACATTCCTATAGGGCGAGGGTGTAGTGGGTTTTAATTAAGGAAAGAATTTACTTAGCCTAAGGTCTAACGTGATTAATATCAAAGGTTAATACTTATTTCTTTTACATATTCATTAATGTGTATAAGGGCAGGGGATGTGGAGACTTAGCAGTAAACATTGGCTCAACAAATGAAAACCCTTCACCAATACAATTTCTAATCAGCCCACTATACTTATACTAATAGTTTTCTAACTTTTCTAAGGAACCTGTTTTTAGAAGGTTTAAAGCATCTCGTGCCTCTCACGGTTGGGAGGCTGTGAGCAATCACATGTGGCCGGACAAGCCTGTCAGGCAGGCTAGAGAACCTTCAGAGGAGTTTGTAGGTTAAAACACCCCTGTTGTGCCCAGGAATTTTTATTAACTGGAGCTCTAAGTTAACTCCTTCTCAGAAAGAGGTGGTGGGGGACAGCCCCCCGTAAAGTCAGAGGTGTAGGTGAGAGCACAAAGTAGTAAAGTAGGCAGGCTCTGGTTATGGGGGTAGATGCTCGAGAATTTCCAGGGGGACTCCTGAGGCTGGATCCCGCCTTTGCATGTATCGAGCCTCCTTCCTCATGACCTTTGCCACGGGTGGAAGTCCTCACACCGGCTCCCCGCACCTATGGACACCTTATCCTTGACAAGGGAGGCAAGAATATACAATGGAGAAAAGACAATCTCTTTAACAAGTGGTGCTGGGAAAATTGGTCAACCACTTGTAAAGAAATGGAACTATAACACTTTCTAACACCATACACAAAAATAAACTAAAAATGGATTAAAGATCTAAATGTAAGACCAGAAACTAAAAAACTCCTAGAGGAAAACATAGGCAAAACACTATCTGACATAAATCACAGCAGGATCCTCTGTGATCCATCTCCCAGAGTAATGGAAATAAAAGCAAAAATAAACAAATGGGACCTAATTAAACTTAAAAGCTTTTGCACAATGAAGGAAACTATAAGCAAGGTGAAGACAGCCTTCAGAATGGGAGAAAATAGTAGCAAATGAAGCAACTGATGAAGAATTAACCTCAAAAATATACAAGCAGCTCCTGCAGTTCAATTCCAGAAAAATAAATGACCCAATCAAAAAATGGGTCAAAGAACTAAACAGACATTTCTCCAAAGAAGAAAATGCAAATGAAAACCACAATGAGGTACCATCTCCTGCTGGTCATAATGGCTACTATCAAAAAGTCTACAAACAATAAATGCTGGAGATGGTGCAGAGAAAGGGAACCAACCCTCTTATACTGTTGGTGGGAATGCAAACTAGTACAGCCACTATGGAGAACAGTGTGGAGATTCCTTAAAATACTGGAAATAGAACTGCCATATGACCCAGCAATCCCACTGCTGGGCATACACACCAAGGAAACCAGGATTGAAAGAGACATGTGTACCCCAATGTTCATCACAGCAGTGTTTACAATAGTCAGGACATGGAAGCAACCTAGATGTCCATCAGCAGATGAGTGGATAAGAAAGCTGTGGTACATGTACACAATGGGGTATTACTCAGCTATTAAAAAGAATGCATTTGAATCAGTTCTAATGAGGTGGATGAAACTGGAGCTTATTAACAGAGTGAAGTAAGTCAGAAAGAAAAACAGCAATACAGTATATTAACGCATATCTGTGGATTTTAGAAAGATAGTAATGATGATCCTGTATGCAAGACAGCAAAAGAGATACAGTAAAGAACAGTCTTTTGGACTCTGTGGGAGAAGGCTAGGGTGGGATGATTTGAGAGAATAGCACTGAATCATGTATATTATTATATGTGAAACAGATCACCAGTCCAGGTTCGATGCATGAGACAGGGTGCTCAGGGCTGGTGCACTGGGATGACCCTGAGGGATGGGATGGGGAGGGAGGGGGGAGGGGGGTTCAGGATGGGGAGCAGATGTACACCCATGGCTGATTCATGTCAATGTATGGCAAAACCACTACAATATTGTAAAGTAATTAGCCTCCAGTTAAAATAAATAAATAAATTTAATTTTAAAAATAAAATAAAATGTAATATTCAAGTCTTCAAGAAAAATAATAAACTGAATTAGGCATTTATTATTTTTTCATGACTCATAAAATGACCAGATTAACTACGGTCAGAATAAAGGAGAGATACTTTCTCTGTACCTTTGAGTCTCATGTGAGTGCACTGTGGCCCAGACATGTATTGTCTCCTCTCCCCCTCCCCTCACTCCTAACAAAACTCAGTACATTCCATATAGGAAGCTCTCCTGTGATATCCGTGACAGACACCTTTCAGACCAAACCCGACTATCTCCAGAAGCATGAAGGTTGCTGCCTGGTGGACCAGGGTTTGAACATTTTAGGGTGTTATAGACACTTCTGAAACCTTTTGGAAAGCTGTAGATCCTGTCACTGAAAAACTACACACTCACACAAAAGCCTGCCCTTTGACACCATGGAGCAGATGGATCTTCATCAAGGTTGCCATCTTGATAAGGCCATTCTACTATTAGAAGCAAAACCAAATTCACTCTTCTACCACCTGAGAGTCTGCACAGAACGGAGTCTGATCAGGGTGAAAGCTAAGGCTTAGGCTGGCATTTTTTAGGAGCTCACAAGCTGTCAGAGATGAGTCACCAACCACCAAGACCCACCCGATCTTGCAGGGGCGGGAAGTTTTGTCTGTTCATTGTTCTACTTGCAGAAACTTCAGCACTTGTTGAATGAATGAATACATGTCCCATGACCCTCAGATGTTTATCATATAAACTGTTGCCCAAATTTTGTTATGTTATTGATTGTAAAGAACTGTCCTCAGGACTTCATGTTAAACTTGATAGAACATTGACCTTTCCACTTGTTTTCAAGACAGCACTGCAGCCTGCTTCTATCTTTTGGCTGCATCTCCTGTCACATTTTCCCTGCCTTCCATTGTGTGCCATCCTGCATATTTGATGAGCGACAACACTCTGCTAAGTAGGACTGCAGCTGTGTCTGGGGTGGGGACAAAGGGTTGAAAGGGGCAGGACACAGAGGGAATCACAAGCAATTAGAAGAGATTCTATGGAAACTTTCTGAGGTTCATTGTTAAGAGAAGTAGGGTGAGTCCATATCAGGTGTCATTTTAGTGGAAGCTAATCTGCGGGGGGGTGGGGGGTGGGGTTGGAATAACTTTTACCTGGCATGAAGACAGGAGGGCTGGGAAAGGATTCACCCCAGCTGGCATAATGGGAAAATGAATTAATAGGCTTAACAGAGTGTGTTTTTCCAGTAGTCATGTACAATGTGAGAGTTGGAACATAAAGAAGGCTGAGTGCCAAAGAACTGATGCTTGGGAATTGTGGTGCTGGAGAAGACTCTTGAGAGTCCCTTGCACTGCAAGGATATCAAACCAGTCAACCCTTAAGGAAATCAACCCTGAATACTCTTTGGAAGGACTGTTGCTGTAGCTGAAGCTCCAACACTTTGGCCACTGGATGTGAAGAGCTGACTCACGGGAAAGACCTTGATGATGGGACAGACTGAAGGCAACAGAAGGGGGTGGCAGAGGATGAGATGGTTGGATGGCATCACTGACTTGATGGACATGAGTTTGTGCAAACTCCGTGAGATGGTGAAGGACAGAGGAGACTGGTGTGCTGCAGTCCATGGGGTCACAAAGAGTCAGGCATGACTTAGTGACTGAACAACAACAAATAGTTGTGTACTAGAGTCATGTGCCAAAGTAACAGAACTAATAGGATGTGTGTGTCTTTGTATGTGTGTCTGTATGTGTTTGTGTGTGTCTGTGTGTGTGAGAGAGAGAGAGAGAGATTACAAGGAATTGGCTCACATAACTGTGGAGGCTGGCAAATCCAGAATCTATAGTGTAAGCTGGCAGTCTGAAGACCAAGGGAAGAATTGTAGTTTGGCTCCAGTGGAAGTTTGCTGGCAGAATTCCCTCTCCCTTGGGGGAGTCAGTCTCTTTCTTAAGGCCTTCAACTGACTGGATGAGACCATCCCATATTATGGAGGGCAATCTGCTTTCCTGAAAATCTACTGTTTAACCCCCATCCCCCCCCCCCCCAAATACCTTCACAACAACATTTAGAGTAGTGTTTCTCCAATATCTCTGTACCATGTCCTAGCCAAGTTGACACAAAATTAACCATTGTCACAGCACCACTTAGGAAAACCTAATACAAGCATCTGGGTTTGTCCAACAGCTGTGTTAGAGCAATATTCTAACCCTGCTGGGCATTCACATACTTTCAAGTCCCCTTTGTAAGGGTATGGCAACTCACTCCAGTATTCTTGTGTGGAGAATCCCATGGACAGAGGAGCCTGAGGGGATCCAGTCCATGGAATTGCAGAGTCAGACAGGACTGAGCGGCTAACACACTTAACACTTGTAATGTCATATGCCGTGCCTCCTTATCATTACTGACTTGACCTGGAATCCTTCTCCAACCTTGCTTCCTTTGCCACTGGAAAAAGTCTCCTCTTCTGTCAGAGTTTAGATCGAGTGTCAACTCTGGGACGCACACAGCATCCCCTCCCGAAGCATGAACTCCTTCTTGTGTCCTTTCTCCATATGCTGTTAGAACACTGATCTCATTGCTCTGCGATTGTTTGTACACCAAACATCAGGTTAGCCAAGTGGTTAAACATGTACCCTTTAGCTTCAGACTTCCCTCCATTTAATTCCTGACCTTGGCAAGTGATCCAACCTCCTTATGCCTAAGTTTCTCCATCTATGAAATGGGACTTAAGTAGTACTATACCAACAAACTTGTGCTGAGGACCTATGACTTACAGTATGTAAAGCTTTTAGAACTGCAGGCAGTAGCCACTCCAAAGAAGAGTGAAAAGTGAAAGCGAAAGTCGCTCAATCGTGTCCGACTCTTTGTAGCCAGTCCATGGAATTCTCCAGGCCAGAATACTGGAGTGGGTAGACCTACCCTTCTCCAGGGGATCTTCCCAACCCAGGGATCAAAACCAGGTCTCCCACATTGCAGGTGGTTTCTTTATCAGCTGAGTCACCAGGGAAGCCCCCAAAGAAAGGTGGTTATTTTCATTCTTACTGTTATTGTTGCTCTCTGATTCCTGTGTCCTATGAAAAGACTAGGTGTCTCTGGAGGTCAGGCATATTACCATCTTCCTCTTAGCATCTTTCCTAGTATTGAGTGAAATATACCAAGAGTCTCTAGACATTTCTTGGAATGTATACTGTCTTATATGTACAGGGTGCCAGCCAGTATACAAAGGCTGGCAAGACTATCATCCACGTAACATCACATTGTTGACAAAGGTCCACATAGTCAAAGGTAAGGTTTTTCCAGTAGTCGTGTACAGATGTGTTGGATCATAAAGAAGGCTGAATACCAAAGAATTCACGCTTTCAAACAGTGGTGTTGAAGACTCTTGAGAATCCCTTGAACAACAAGGAGATCAAACCAGTCAATCCTAAGGGAAATAAACTCTGAATATTCATTGGAAGGACTGATGCTGAAGTTGAATTTCCAATACTTTGTCCACCTGATGTGAAGAGCCAGCTCATTGGAAAAGATGCTGATGCTGGGAAAGATTGAAGGCAGGAGGAGAAGTGGGCAACAGAGGATGAAATGGGTAGATGCATCACCCACTCAATGGACATGAGTTTAAGCAAACTCCAGGAGACAGTGAAGGACAGGGAAGCCTGGCATGCTGAAGTCCATGCCAGTCAGACATGACTTAGTGACTGAACAACAACAAAAAACTCATTACCACATTGCAAGGTCATTAATATTCCCATTTAATAGATACTAAGTGAATCGCCCAGCATCACAGACAGGTGGCAAGTGGCAGTCTCTAACTCCAAGATCAGTGAGAAAGAAGCACAGAGATGCTATAAATTCAGAAAGTTTTCTTTTCTGGTGCACGTACCACCCTCCCTCCTCCCACTTCCTTATTCTTTCTGCCAGTAACACAGACATCCTGGACTGCGAACCCTGGAAAAAGAAAAGGGAGGTTTCCATTCACACCAAAACCTGGATTTAGGTGCAGGTTATTAATACAAGATGTCCTCGGCCGTGACCGTGGCCTCTTCGATCTTGGCCTGGACCTCCGGCAGGGGGATCTGACTGATGGCCACCACAACCAGGTTAGTGGCGTGGGCTGAGGCGCTGGCCACGCAGATCCAGAAGGACTCCTCGTACTGCTCCTCCACCACCACGAAGCGAAACAGCTTCTCCCGGAAGTTGGCGATTCGTTCTGTCAGGTCGTGAAACTTTACCGAGGTCATGAAGCTGGCGATGGCCAAGGCCACGACTCCACCTGAAACCCAGAAAGTACACCCTCGTACAGAGCCCTTTTTTCCGCAGTTCAACTCCTAGAGGTGAGGTGGCTTTTCTGGGGCACAAGCAACAAACTTTTGAGGTTTAAGTTGCTTGGCTGTGTCCGACTCTTTGCGATGGATCCCATGGACTGTAGCCTTCCTGGCTCCTCTGTTCATGGGATTTTTCCAGGCAGGAATGCTGGAGCAGATTGCCATTTCTTCCTCCAGGAGATCTTCCCAATCTGGGGATTAACCCAGGTCTCCTGCATTGGCAGGTGGGTTCTTTACCACTGAGCCACCAGGGAAGCCCCTTAAAACATTCGGAGGGTGACACAAATTTTGATTTGCTTTTAAAAGCGGCAGATAGTTCACTGTGTGAGGGGCAAGAGGTGTGGGAATCAGCTTCCTATCAGATCAACTTTGAATCTCAAGCCCTCTAATTTTTTCTTTACCCAGTGCAGGGCACTTACCCACGTTGGATAAGCTCAATCTCTAACTAATTCAGCCTGTGTATGCAGACCCTGAGGCTATAAGGAAAGATGCAAGAGCATCTTATGGGGTGGACTGGAGGATCAACAGAGGGCTAGACAGTTCTCTCCTCTTTAATATCCTCCTTCCAAGCTTAGCGATAAGAAAAGATAAGAGAAGCAGGAAAGGAGAGGAGAGAGGGGCAGACTTCATGTCTTTCCCTATCTGCTGCTTCGGACTTGCACCTTCCGGATTCTCTCTGGTTCTTTTTCTCTCCCCATGTCTCTCTTTTGCTCAACTTTTCTCCTATCCTGATTTTAATTAATATTTTAAAAACACATTTATTATTCTCTTTCTTTAGATTATTATTCTTTCCTTGAAAAAAACTTGGACATCCAAGATAATCATAAAGATGAAAAGACAAATTTGCTTTTCCCCCTAAAAGTCAAATGAAAACACTTGGAACATTTTAGTATATTTCTTTACATTTCTCTCTTTTTAACAGAATTAGTATTATGGTACTCCTATTCTTTTACACTTGATTTTTTTCTCTCTAACTTGAAAATTTTTTTTCCATGTTGCTAAATATTCTGTTACAGCACCACTTTAAATTGATCTATGATGCTTCATTCCAGTGACACACTTAATTAAGTTTAATTAAGGGTAACTTCATTACTGGATTTCTAGATTGCTTCCAATTTTTGATATTATAAAGTGCTGCCGGAAACACCTTTTAATGTATATTTTTGTGCTCTTTTCCAGTTATTTTCTTAGCATAAATTACTGTCTGGGGTTGTTTAATCAAAGGCTATTCATGTTTTTATGCCTTTTAAGAGTCAAGTTTTGTCAAATTGCCTTCTTAAAAATACTATGAGCTTGAGAGTACTGCCTCAAGAAGGAAGGAAATTGACCTAGATAAGCATTTATTTAAAGAGTGAGATTGAACACTTTCTACATGCCAGTCACTGTGAGGATTCAGGCAGAGATATGCAAGTCTAGATGGGAGTGAGCCATGTCTATAAGAAATTCTACATGATGGTCACAGTCTGCAAATATAGGCAAGTATGTAATAACTGATTTACTGACATTAGGTTCTAATGCATGATAAAGTAACATTGTTGTCATTGTTCAGTCCCTAAGTCGTGTCCAGCTCTTTGCAACCCCATGGAGGGCAGCACACTAGGCTCCTCTGTCCTTCACCGTCTCCTGAAGTTTGCTCAAATTCAGGTCCATTGAGTCAGTGATGCTATCTAAACATTTCGTCCTCTGTCGTCTCCTCCTTTTGCCTTCTTTTTTTTTTTTTAAAATCAACGTCACTTGTTTTTATACTTGCTGGTCATCCTGTATAAGGTAGTGAGGTAGTGGGGTTTATTGACATCAGGACACCTTCACCATTTGACCTGGATTTTCTGAAATCATTTTCACGATTTTGTTACTTTCATTACAGGTGATTTTTTTTTTCAATGCTGAACTAAAGGTGAATTAATTTCTATATACCATATACTCTCCTAAATTAACACACCTGCACACACTTATGCACATCTTTTGACTTGGGTTTTCTCTTGGAAAATAGGTCATGGTGGTCATAGATGACACCATGGATTAATGAAAAAACAAAAGGCTTAGACTCAGTTATACCTGGGTTGGAATCTTGCCTCTATTGCTCATGACTATGTGACTTTCAGTGCATCTTTTAACATCTCTGAGCTTCAGGTTCTTCATCTGTAACTATGGGTCTAATAATATGGCAGAGTCCCTTGGATTGCAAGGATATCAAACTAGTCAATTCTAAGGGATATCAGCCCTGAATATTCATTGGAAGGAGTGACGCTGAAGCTCCAATACTTTATCCACCTGATGCACAGAGGTGACTCATTGGAAAAGACCCTAATGCTGGGAAAGATTGAAGGCAGGAGGAGAAGGAAGTGGCAGAGGATGAGATGGTTAAATAGCACTATGGACTCAATGGGCATGAATTTGAGCAAACTTCAGAAGATAGCAAAGGACAGGCGAGCCTGGTGGGCTGCAGTCCATGGGGTCCCAAAGAGTCAGACACGACTTAGCTACTGAATAACAACAACAAACATAGGGAGGTTGTGAGGGTTACAGAAAATAAGGACTGTGAGCCCCCCAGGTTCCTTCTCCTCTGTTCTTTGTGAGTTTCCTCCAGCTTCATGGCAGCAGCTCCCCTACCACCGGTCCCAGGGTCCCCATCTCTCCACCCCCATCTTTCTGTCTTCCTTTGTCTCTCATCCCAACCTCTTTGCTTCTCCAAGTCCTCAGCCACTCATACACACTAAGACCTGATTCTTCATGATGACAGCTATTCTTCAGCTTTTAGTAAGAAGGACATTGGTGCCCATCAAGAAGGTAACAAACCCAGGGAAGTGAAGCTTGAGGTGGGGTATTTTCACTCCTTCACACCTGCCCACCTGCTTGGAACTCAGCCTCCTGGTGATGTGGGCAGGAATCTCTCTCCCCGTGGGGCCTCCCTTACCTGCAAGAACATTCCATAGACAGATGCCCCCAGGGCCGTTGACTGCCCGGTATGGAACTTGGATCATGTTGAGAATGGCAAAGCCCATGCTGACCAGAGCCAGCGCCAAGGCCAAGAAGAGGAGCAGCAGAAGTGTGACATGGAGGCCTGCGTTGAGCTCCTTCACCAGGTGTGGGAAGACTGCAGAAACAAGACACAGCCAACACATTAGCCTCAGAGCTCAGCTCAAGGGTACATGGCCCAGGCTGCTGACCATGAAGGCGTTAGTACAGCAGAGTGAGGGCAAGGCAGCAAGCATTGGGCTTCCAAAAAGCAAGAGACTTCCCAGATAAATTTACCCCTTATCAGTTGCCCAACAATCTTCGCTTCCTTAGGGTGGATGCAAAATCAGAATATACCCCAGCTGGGTGTTTAAGCTGCATTGGCCTTGCGGCTCTGGGATCTGGTTTGAATTGATCCACACAAGCCCCAGGGGGTGTCTCTTTAGCAAAGGAGCCTGGCACGAGAAGCAGTCTAAGAAGGCTGATCACAAAGCTTTCATCAGGGTCAGAGTGTTGTTTGTCCAAATCTTTTGCAACCCCATGAACTGTAGCCCACCAGGCTCCTCCGTGCATGGGATTCTCCAGGCAAGAAGACTGGAGTGGATAGCCATTTCCTTCTCCAGGGGATCATCCTGACCCAGGGATCGAACTTAGGTCTCCTTCATTACACATGGATTCTTTACTGTCTGAGGCACCAGGGAAGCCCCATAGTCCTATATACCATATGGTATATAGAGTTGAGAGTCACTGGCTTCAGTTATTATATATGAATGATTTAAAACAATGAAAGCGGGGACTTCCCTGGTGGTCCAGTAGGTTAAGACTTGGTCTTCCTGTTCAGGGGGTGCAGGTTTAATGCCTGGCTGGGAGAGCTAAGATCCCACATGCCTCATGGCCAGAAAAACAAAGCATAAAACAGAAGCAATGATGTAACAAATTCAATAAAGACTTAAAGAAATAAAACGATGAAAGCTAAAAAAATAAATAAAAACACCTGGGCAAGCCCCTTCCTCTGCAACTACTCTGAGGTTTCTACTGAACACTTCCTGGTCTAACCTGGGTCCATCCTGTGCACTCCCGCATCCCTGCTTCACTACTTGGCACCAAACTGACCAGCCCGTCTCCCACCCCAACTGAGAACCAGGACTCAAAGCTTTCCTGGCTCCACTCTCTGCCTGACCCCGTCCCCCAGCTCCTTTGCTGGCTCACCTGCTCATTTTTATTCAGAGAAGGCTGGTGTCTGCCAAGTCTGAGAACAAGAATTTTGTTCCCTTTAAAGTGTCCTTTCCACTCAGAAGTTTCCAGACACAGCACAGTTACATCTTTAGTTCTGATCGAATTTTCCTTTTAGTTCCGTATTTCCATGTGTATTTATCTTCATGTGGTTATCTCCTCGGCCTGAGAAACTTTACCCTGGAAAATGAACTCCTTCCCATGGGACTTTTCCCTGTAGGACTTCTCATTTTCATTTCCATTCCTTATATCTCAGTGTCCTTTAGATTTTTATTTTTTATTGCAGACTCTCAGCATTTTTTTTTTCATTCCAAACGTGGTAGCTTGTGCCTGATTACCTAATTGTTTCCTTATCCCCTTACTTGCTCATGCAATCCTTAGGACATATGACCAGCATAATAATCCTCACCAAACACTTAAAATAGAAAATCATCACCTATGTGATTGGCAAAGACCAAAGGTTCGCTAATACACGGTGTTGACGAAGGTATAGGGAAGGAGATGCTGTCAAACCTGGTAGTGATATTAATTTATACAACTTTCTTTGCGAGGAATTTGGCAGCATGTCTCACTGAAATTCCACTTCTAGGAAAAGCACTCCCACATGTGCTCAAAGCTGTATGTGTGTGTGTGTGTGTGTGTGTGTGTGTGTGTGTATCAGATATTCCTTAAAGTAGCAAAAGGTTGGAGAGAAACGAAAATATGAATTGGTGCTGTGCTGATTCCTGTCCAACTCTTTTCAACCCCATGGACTGTAGCCCCCCAGGCTCCTCTGTCCATGAAATTTCCCATGCAAGAATACTGGAATGGGTTGCCATTTCCTCCTCTAGGGGAATCTTTCCAACACAGGGATAGAACCCATGTCTCCTGCATCTGCCGCATTGGCAGGCAGATTCTTTACCATTGAACCACCTGGGAAGCCCATGAATCAATAGGAGACTGATTTAATTAATTAAAGCACAGTTCACACAATATAGCTTTTGAAAAGAATTAATCATATCCATGTACTGGTATTAAATCATCTCCAGATTTGATCTAATAAAAAATCGAGAAATAACCATTACTATGATGGGCAAGGGCATTTTGGGGCATATGAAGTGATATGGGGGCTTCCCAGGTGGCACTGGTCCTAAAGAACCTGCCTGCTAATGCAGGAGATGTAAGAGATGCAGGTTTGATCCCTGGGTTGGGAAGATTCCCTGGAGGAGGGCATGGCGACCCACTCCAGTATTCTTGCCTGGAGAATCTCATGGACAGGCGAGCCTGGTGGGCTGCAGTCCATGGGGTCACAAAGAGTCAGACATGACTGAAGGGATTTAGCACACACACACAGCATAGCAGGAAAATCAGATAACTTGGATAAGCAAAGATGTAAAAATTTAGTGCTTGCAGAGCTGAAATTCTAGAAGCTTTACTTTGAATTTTCCTTTTTAAAAAAGAAATTATTTATTGGCTGCGTCAGATCTTCATTTCAGCACGTGGGAGCTTCCATCTTTATTTGCTCCCTATATTGGGAGTGTTGAGTCTTAGCTCCTGAACCACGAGGCAAGTCCTGAATTTGAATAAGTATTCATATTGTGTACATATAAAAGCTACCTTGCTTGAATCCCAGAAGTGATTAATCAACCTATCAGCATCTCAAATTAGATAATTATGTTATTATTACATAATTTGTAATACCCTAGAGAAGTCCAGAGGTCCTTTTTACCCCAGCAAGGCAAAAAATAATTTAAAAAAAATTGATACATTAGATTTCATTAAAGTGGAAAAATTCTGCCTTATGAAAGACAGTGTCAAAAAAAACAACAACACGGTCACTGAATGGGAGAAAATATTTGCAAAAGACACATCTGAGAGAGGACTGTTATCTAAAATAGACAGTAATAAGAAAAGTGTGAGAGCTGAAGTCAGTTACAGGTCTGGCTGTGGATGGAATGTTTTGGGGTGAGAGGTGACGAGGGCCCCAGCAAATTGAAAATGATCAAGCACATACTACCTTTCAGGCATTACATCAGCTGCTTTTACAGAAATTATTTTCTTTATTGGTTTCTCTGATCCTCAGTTTCCTCATCAGTTAGATGGGCATCAGTAAGATCTCCTTTCCAGCGCAGAAATGGATGAAGGAAATGAACAAAGAAGGAAGCTTGTAACACTCATGTGTCACTGCTCAGGGATCACTTACTGCCTTTCTCTTTCCCGGATGGAAAGCTTCTAATGGCAGACATGCCTCTGTTTAGTTCATCCCTGTTTTCCTCGAATATCAGGCCCACAAATACTCTACAATACGGGTGAATGTGTGAACGTGGCTAAATAAGCATCTGTCTCTTTCTTTCCACTCAAATGGCTAGGTTGTTTTGCTTTTATTTCAGAAAGTCTGGGTATAAACAAGGATCTTAATCATGATTGTGCTGCATATGTGAGTGCTTATATATGTGCTCAGTCGCTCAGTTGTTCCAACTCTTTGCAACCTCACGGCCTGTAGCCCACCAGGCTCCTCTGTCCACAGGATTTCCCAAGGAAGAATACTACAGTGGGTTGCCATTTCCTTCTCCAGGGGATTTTCCCTACCTAGGGATTGAACCTGAGGTCTCTTGAGTCTCCTGCATCGGCAGGCAGATTCTTTACTGCTGAACTAGCTGGGAAGTCATCCTGTATATATAGCTCTTTGCTTTTCTCCCTGGTTGATTTGGAAACTGACCTTCCTGGGTGACTCTAGGGGAGACCCCTCTGAAGGTGGGAATGGAGGCTGTTTGTCTTACAAGACCTAACCAAACCCTCCTACTCCAGTTTACAAAGCACTTTCACACCCACCCCCCAATTCTCCTGATCTGCACACAGGCCCTAGGAGCAGGATTTTTTTTAAATTTCTATGGATAGTAGTAGGTAAATCCTGATTCTGTCTTGGGGGTGGTGGGCTCTGATGCACCCCCTAGGTACCTCACACAGGTAGGTGATGTTGGCTCTAGGAGCTGTACATCTAAAGGTAGAAATATACTCTGCTTTCTCCTCAAATCATATAAATCTTTCACCTTTTACTAAAGGTAGCAAGACTCACTTCTGATGAGAATATCCAATACAGAATAAAAACTTTGCAAATTATCTACAACTGTTTAAAAAATTGTGCATCTCCCACTTTTTTTTTTTTTTGTATAAGTGGTTTGAAATAACCTTAATGCTACCAATAATTTTTTTTTTCCCCTGAACCATTTGAGGGTACATTGCTCCTTCAACCCTGAGTACTTCAGGGGCAGTTTCCTCAAAAAGGGCATTCTCTTTGACAACCATGATACAATTATGAAAATCATTAGGTCAACACTGGCGTATGACTGGTGTTTAATCCTGATGCCCGGTTCAAGTTCCATCGATTATCCTAGTGACGTCATTTACAGTAAATGGACCCAGCTCAGAACCGAGTACTGCACACAGTTGTCATCATTTCCTTTTAGCCTGTCCTATTTCTTTGTTATATTTTTTTATTTATTCATGTTAAATGTGTTTTCAGCTTTCTATGTAATTTTTTATTACATTTTATGGGAGTATAGTTGCTTTACAATGTGGTGGTTAGTTTCTACTGTACAGCACCATCAGATTTGCTGATATGTTTTATCCCCTCATATTCTTAAAAGACCTAGCTATTTTTTCAGTATTCCTTGTCCAGTTTAATTTCTGGGTAAATATAAATATTCCCCAAGATTTTTCTTATTGCTATACCTAACAATTTTTAGTATATATATATCCTTCGTGTATATAAGTGAAGCCAATTTGTATTGTTTGTCAGTGGTTCCAGTTTTCTCTCTTTATATGTTTAAGAAGATACTCTGGCTAAAGAGAGAAAGTGAAGTCGCTCACTTGTGTCTGACTCTCAGCGACCCCATGGACCGTAGCCTACCAGGCTCTTCCATCCATGGCATTTTCCAGGCAAGAGTACTGGAGTGGGTGCCATTCCTTCTCCACTAAAATCCTGACATAGAGAAATCAAATAATGAATAAAATTCCTTATTCCCTTGTTTTTCCATTATGTGGGTTACTTATGTATTTGTAGGCTACTGTTCTTACTGGTAATCTGTTTTATTCTGAAGACATGCAGAATATTGGCCTTTTGGGGTTGGCTTTTCCTTCCCAGAGGACCCTTCATACGCTGGGCTTGGATTCCTGCTCTGTTTACACGCAGAGAGGCTCTGACGTGACCTGGATGTCCGCCTGGCCAGGTCGGTACCTGCTCAAGTTCACAGACAGCAGCTGTGCCCGAGCTCTCCCTGCCAGGAAACAATGGGTTCGGGCTTTGAACCCAGGTAGTCTGATTCCAGTGCTCGGATGTAGAGCTCTTTGGCTTTTTCTTAGACTCTGAAACTTTTATATTAATATAAACAGAAGTGTAAGTCTCATTTCAGCAGCTGGTCTACATTTGCAGGCTAGACTGGCTGAGTGCACCCCAGTTGCATGGCCTGCATCTGAAGTCTGACACTGTTTCCTGGCTGGTTGACCTCATGCAAGTTAGGTAATGAAATCTCCGAGTGTCCGTGTGTAACCCTCTGCAAAATGGAAATGTTAACAATGCCTTCTTTATAAATTTGTTACAAGGCTTAAGAGAGATAAGCCATGGAAAGCATTCTGTAGAATGTCTGACACAAGTAAGCACTCAATATATTAATAGTGATTATTCATAGAGGTAACTACAAAGATCTACAAATCTCTGCAGAAAGAAAAAAAAAGATCTTTTCTTGATGCTGAACAAGAGTAAGTCCTTGGCTTACTGTGGATTTTGTCATCATGCCTTCGACTGAAGCGGCTCTTCAATTCTGCATTTAGACACAAGCCTACTCCAGTATTCTTGCCTGGAAAACCCCATGGGCAGAGGAACCTGGTGGGTGGGCCACAGTCCATGGGGTCGCAAAGAGTTCGACAGGCTGACAGAGCGCGCGTGCACGCACCCCATACAAGTATTTACAAATAAGCGTTCTACAGCAGCTCTGCGGCCGCAGTATACTCACTCGTGAACTGGGACTGGCGGCCCCCCAGCCCGCACTGCCGCACCTTACAACCGCGGAAGAGTCCGTAGTAAATGTCTCCGATGAATTTGACCAGCTCTGGATCCGTGGCGTTGACGAGGTCCACTCCCGTCTGACAGAGGATTTTCCCACTCAGCCAGTGGGGCAGTGCCAGGGCAGCGATGATCAGGATGAAGGAGGAGAAGCTGAGCAGAGAAGCCAGCCCGTACCACGCCTTTTTGAACCATCCAGGCATGCTGCTGAGTGCAGGTCATGCTCCAGGGGGCCCAGCAACACCGGGGGTCCTCAGCATCTTCCAGACACTGGGTGATCCACTGCTTCAGGGTTGGCTCTCCCAGACGCCGGCTCAAGAGTTCAGGTGCGTGTCCTGGTCCTCCCTCAGCACCTGCCCCCACAGCCCATGTTTACTACAACCACAGGGGAAGTGTCTACAGGGACGTCTTCACCTGACTGCAGTGTGGAGGAGTGTGTTACCCAGGAAGTAACCCTATATCTTCCACTAGACTAAGGTTTCAGAAGACAGTTTAACTGTTCTTCATTTCGAGTATTTGAATAACCCTACTGCGGCTCTCTTAAGGACGAAGGAGCTATTAGCAGGCAAAATCAGGTAGATCTGAGTCTAAAGAGACAACAAGCAGTCTCACAAAATGCAAACGGTAGAAGGAAAACAAAGATGGAAAGACTAGCCTTTGAATGTTGCCAGCAATGCGTGGTATCAGATGTTGATCTCTTTGATGCGTGCCTGGGCATTGCTTTCTCTGAAATGTCACTGCTGTCAGAACCCCTAGAAGTGTTATTAACACCATGAAATGACCTCTGTTCTCAACCCTTTTAATTGAAATGCGTAAGCAAGGTTTTATGATTCTTGAATTTATCACTGGGTGGATCCACTGTGGGTAAAATTGCAGCTTTGAGATGGCTGGGGCAGCCTGGACCCAACCCTTAAGTACACACACACACACACACCCTCTTTATCCTTCACAGGTCATGTCATCTGAATGGGAAAGTGTTTTTCTAATGTTTTAGCAAATAATCTCCCATCACCCTGCTGGGGTCTTTGTCTCTTCTGATAGTGAAGATCCCCTGGAGGAGGAAATGGCAACCCACTCCAGTATTCTTCCCTGGAGCATCCCTTGGACAGAGGAGCCTGGGCGGCTACAGTCCCTGGAGTCGCAAGGAGTGGGAAAAGACTGAAAGACTGAGCACAGAGTAGTGAAGGTATGTCACTTCCTTTTCACTTACAGGCACAAGGAATGCAATATTCCCTAATTTCTATCTTACACGGTGCATTTAAAGTTTTAATTTTTAGACAATTGCCGAATGTCAACTTCATGTCACGTGAGGCTGGCAACAGCCACTCAGATAGGTTTGGGGGCAGAGTGGGGTTGACATGGCCCAGTGAAATTCCTCCTTTGGTCTCAGATCTCTGGAGGGGGTCCTGGGGGTTGCATTGTTAACCAACAGGAGTTCAGGGAACCAGGCTCACCCCTGCTGGTGCTGCAACCCATTGTGGGGGGCAGGGGACGGGCCTTTCCAGACACTTCTTTCCTGAGGAAACTGAAGGTCTGAGTTGGGGCTGGAGATCAGGTCTTTGAAATGCTTCTTCATCACAATGACCTTGACATAGCAATTTTTTTTTTCTGGTAATGAACAACATACTGTGAAATGAAAATACGTCCTGCCATATCAATAAACAAGGAATGAAGCAGCCATCAGTGATTGCTGGCCTCCAAAGGTGAATGAGGGCTCCCAAAACTAATTGTGACCCATGTCATCCAGTGGATGTAGCGGCTCCTCCCCAGGCTTCCCCCAGCCCCAACTGCTGAGGAGCTGGGAGAGTGCAAGAAGCAAGGTGAATAAGGAAACAGGATTGGCCCCAGATAGCTGAGGTGCATATGAAAGGAATGAATTCAGTGAGTACAGAGGCTTGCTTCTTCCCAGACATAGAAAGCCAAGTTCCTTAACTTGATACCTGATCTTTGATGTTCAGATTGCCTGCTCCCTTTGTTGCAAACTTATATGTAGCCTGACTTTCCCTCCTGCTTCCTGGGAGCAGTTTTCTCAGAGCTACTGAGATGCTGTCTCCCAGGTTCTGAGTCCTAAACTTGACCACCAAATAAAATAACTAATTTCAGGTTGTGAAAATATTTTTTAGTCGACAATTCATATAACAGGGCTTCCCAGGTGGCGCTAGTGGTAAAGAATCCACCTGCTAATGCAGGAGACAGACAAGACACAGGTTTGATCCCCAGGTGGGGAAGATCCCCTAGAGTTGTTCTTTTTTCAGTCTCTAAGCCATGTCCGATTCTTTGTGACCCCGTGAACTGCAGCACACCAGGCTTCCCTGTCCTTAACTATCTCCCTGAGTTTGCTCAAACTCGTGTCCATTGAGTGGGTGATGTCATCCAACCATCTCATTCTCCGTCACTCCCTTCTCCTCTTACCCTAGAGTAGGAAAAGGCAACCCACTCCACTATTCTTGCCAGGATAATCTCATGGACAGAGGAGCCTGGTGGGCTACAATCCATGGGATCCCAACAGTCGGACACGACTGAGCAACACACATACAACACACACACACCCAAGCTGTCACGGGCTTGTTGTGCAAAGTAAAATGAAACAGCACTTGGAGATCATGTCTCTCTCTCTCTCTCTCACACACACACACACACACACACACACACACACACACACCACTTGGAGATCTCTTCACGCACACACACACAACCTGTCTCAGGCTTGTTGTGCAAAGGAAAATGAAACAGCACTTGGAGATCACGTTTCCCAGTGGGTGTCACGCCAGGGCGTTACTGAATAAAGAGTGCCCTCCTGCGCTCGGGGCGGGGGCAGGCCGAGCTCCGGCGGGTGGCGCGCGCTAGGCGGCAGCAGCGGGCTGGGCTGGGGCGCGGCCGCCGCGCGGGTCCCTCTTGGCCCGGAGGGCGGCCGGGGCGGGGCGGGGCGGGGCGGGGCGCCGCGTCCGCAATCCGGGCGGCGGCGGCAGCGGCAGCCGAACGCGGCGGAGGGATGGCGGCGGCCGCGGGCGAGGCGCGCCGGGTGCTGGTGTACGGCGGCCGGGGCGCGCTGGGCTCGCGATGCGTGCAGGCCTTCCGGGCCCGCAACTGGGTAATTCGGCGGGCTGGCGCGGAGGGGCCTTCGGGCGCCGCGATGCAGGGCGGTCTGGAAGGGAGCTGGGGGCCGCTGAACCCCCCGAGACGTGAGTGCTCGCAGGTGCTCGCACAGGTCGACACGTCTGCGTGCGCACCCGGGCCGAGGTGCAGGGCCTTGCTCTGCCGGGAGGCTGGCGCAGGGGGCTCTGCTCTCCGGCCTCTGCGCGGTCCGGAGTGTCGGGCGTGATTCAGGACAGACCAGAACCGGAGGGAGAGGTCACAGGAGGGAAGGATCTGAAATCACTGCCTTGTTCACGGCCACTGGGGTTACTAGCTCTGTGACCCTGAACTGACCGCTTCATGTTAGCGAGCCTCACTTTCCCCATCTGTAAAATGGGGGTACTAATTGTATTTATTTCTTAGAGGTGTTATGAGGATTAAATAATCGGTGTCATTACGCATAAGTTGTAAATTACCTGACGCTGGTAAAAGCTATTTAAATGTTAGCTACTATTGATA
Organism: Bos grunniens; assembly: GCF_055505025.1. Classification (NCBI taxonomy): domain Eukaryota; kingdom Metazoa; phylum Chordata; class Mammalia; order Artiodactyla; family Bovidae; genus Bos; species Bos grunniens. The sequence goes on from NC_141170.1 coordinate 4,894,226, forward strand.
TACATATGTTATTGATATATACCTGCTCAGTTGCTTCAGTCGTGTCCGACTTTTTACGACCCAGTGGACTGTAGCCCGCCAGGCTCTTCTGTCCATGGAATTCTTCTCTAGGCAAGAATACTGGAGTGGGTTGTCATTTCCTTGTCCAGGAGATCTTCCTGACCCAGGGATCAAACCCGCATCTCTTGTTTTGGCATGTTTTTTTTTTTTTTTAAATCACTAGCGCCACGTGGGAAACCCCCTATTGATATATATCCCTGTTCCATTAGCTTCCCTTGTATGTGATATTTTGAAAGCTTGCAAATGCCTTTTGTTTGGCAAAGTCTACTTGGAGTACTTGGCATCATGGGTAGGAGGGGCGCTTGTCACCGAGCCAGGGACCCTGCCCCCTGCCCTCTGCCCCTAGCCCGCCCCGCGAATTCCAGGTGGAGACTCCGCCCACAGTGTCTTCAGTTGCAGCGGCTTCTTGCTCAGAGACCCCCCGCTGTAGCTCCGGGAGCTTTCCTGGGGGTTTACTTGCCCGCAGCAGCAGCAGCCTGGGACCAAGGAGAAAGGCAGCCAGGGTTTTCATCTCGTATTAGTGTAGGAATATGCTTCGAAGGGTTCTGAATACCCACCATTTACCTGTCTTGAGATGTCTTCCCAGGTCTGCAGGAGGGGTGGGTGGTGACCATGGAACATTTAAGGACTGCCGGCCCAGGGCCAGGCACTAAGCTCCTGCACATCAGAGCCCCTCCATAGTCTTAGTTCCATTTAGTCTTTCCAGTAACGTTAATACAGAGTTACAACATGTATATAGAGAATCTAGAAAAATGGTACAGATCCCTAGAGATCAAACCAGTTAATCCTAAAGGAAATCAATCCTAATATTCATTGGAAGGACTGATGCTGAAGCTGAAGCTCCAATACTGTGGCCACCTGATGTGAAGAGTTGACTCATTAGAAAAGACTCTGATGCTGGGAAAGACTGAGGGCAGGAGGAGAAGGGGGCGACAGAGGACTAGGTGGACACGAGTTTGAGCAAGCTCCGAGAGTTGGTGAAGAACAGGGAAGCCTGGGGTGCCACAGTGCATGGGGTTCCAAAGAGTAGGACACAACTGAGCAGCTGAACAAACAAAGCAAATAGCTGATTCAGGCTGTTGTGCAGCAGAAGCTAACACAACATTGTAAAGCAGTTATCCTCCAATTAAAAATACAGGGCTCCTGTATCTGTGTGTTACAGGTGCAGGGGCTGTGCTTCCTCTCGGGGCGGGGGCGGGGGGTGAACGGTGGCTGTCCTTTCACGTGGTCAATCTGGAGAGCTGACCTACCCGTGGCTCTGTCTTTCCCTCCCTTCCTTCCTGGGAGCTCTGGGGGCTCTGGGATGGAGCTCTTTCTTTGTCTCAGTACCCTCCTCGCTGTGACACAGAGCAGTGAGTGTTTTGAATGGATGCTGTGTTCTTCAAAGCTTGTAGGGGAGATGTTTATCTCTGGGGCCTTCAGACTGCAGGGCCCTGGAGCTTTCTGAGTCAGCACCGAGCTTCAGCAGCCGATGTTGTTCAGTCGCTCGGTCGTGTCCTACTCTGGGACCCCATGGACTGCGGCATGCCAGGCCCCTCTGCCCTCCACTATCTCCCAGAGTTTGCTCAAACCCTATCCATTGAGTCTGTGATGCCACTCATCCAGCGTAGCATCCTGCATTTCATTTAATTCTGTCACTAACCCTGTTGATTGCTGACAGCCCACATTTTGCATGGGAGGAACCTCTGCCGAGTGGGTGGATGAGAGAGTCGCTGTATGGCAGAACCAGGATTCAAACTCTGACCTGATATCCATGCCCACAGTCATCCTTTCGTGCCCTGGGACAGGGGTTGGAAAATTCCAGTTCTCCACGGGCTGGATCTTGCCTGGCGCCTGTTATCACAGAGCCCAAGAGCTAAAAAAGAGTTTCCCATTTTTAATTAGTGAAAAGAAATCCAAAGAAGAGTAGCCACGTGTGAACATTATATAGAATTCATAATTCAGTGACTGATGTCTTCTCAGCACACAGCCAGGCTCTTTCATCGATTGCTGGGCTGTTTTCTGTGGCTGCTCTCTAGCTGTGATAGCAGAGTTGAGTAGTTGCAGCAGAGGCCGTATGGCCTTCACAGCCTGAAAGACTTAGCCTCTGGCTCTTTAAGGAAAGGTTTGCAAATCCCTGGTCTCGGGCAGCTCTGCACCAGCAGGGTTTAGCTTTCAGAGGTGAGAGTGGAAGGGGAAGAGGTGTTTGGAGGTACAGTGTACTGGCCTGGGGATCAGGAAGGGGTATGCTGGCCAAAGCCGGAAAGCCTTGCAAGGGATGCTAGAGGTCAATTGCTAGGTCCTTTCTCTAGTGGGTTTTCCCTTAAGCCTCTAACCTGTCTCCAACTCCAGCATGAATCTGTCATGCCTGACTGCCTCTTGACCAAACCTGTTTTCTCCTTCCTCCAGTGGGTTGCCAGCATCGACGTGCAGGAGAACGAAGAGGCCAGTGCCAACGTCGTGGTTAAAATGACGGACTCGTTCACGGAGCAGGCCGACCAGGTGATTCCAGGGAAGGACTGCATGTGGGGTGGGGAGCCCTGGGGAGAGGGCTCCAGGGCGGTGTGTTCTTCTGTCTTTCAGGTGTCTCTCTAATTATGAGAGCCATTGTGCTCATGGAGGGAAATTTGGAAAAAGTGGGAAAAAAAAAAAAAAAGACAAGTAGCCCATGATCCATGTCTAGTTAGCTCACTAGTTAGTTCACATTTTGGCCCATTTTCTTGTGCTTCCTCTGCATACTATAAGTCTTACAGGTTGAGATAAATTCGTATTTTATAAGCTATGGTCAGCTTCTCTTTTTTCAATTTAACTTAGCTTGAATTCTTTCTCAAATCACTTAATAACACCTCTGTGTCAACTTGTAATTTTTCTTTGTATGGATTGGTCACAGTTTCTTTGGTTTGTGCTTGTACATTTAAACTTTTTTTGCAATTTTTCTTTTTTTACTCTAATTTCTTTTACTTACTAATGTTAAGAATACTGTGGTGAACATCTTCATCTCCCTCTCTTATTTATTGAAGATACGTTCCAGAAAGCGGAGCTCCCCCTAAAAGCAAGAATACTAACAAACTAGGTCGTTTCCAATTATAAAGTGAAAGTGACAGTGTTAGTCTCCGAGTCACGTCTGACTCTTTGCGACCCCGTAGACTGTTGTAGCCCACCAGGCTCTTCTGTCCGTGGGATTCTCCAGGCAAGTGTACTGGAGTGGCTAGCCACTCCCTTCTCCGGGGGAATCTTCCCGACCAGGCGTATTGTAAAGAAGTCAGGCAAAACTCTACAGCTATATAGATAAATTGTGAAATATCCCTCTTTCTCCCTGTGACTGTGTCCCCGAGGAGGAACTGTTGACAGTTCGTTGGATGTCTTGGTATAAGTATCTGAGATGCTGTTAAGCAGATCTGTATTTCTGGAAGAGCCCTTCCCACCAGCTGCATGAAGGATGTGCTCTCTGTGGTCTTCATGCCAACCCTGCAGCCCACAGTCAAAGGAAACCTCCTAATGATTTCTGTGCTTAATGATGTTATTGGTTTTATTGGACTTAATAGGAAAACTCGGAGAAGGCAATGGCACCCCACTCCAGTACTCTTGCCTGGAAAATCCCATGGATGGAGGAGTCTGGTAGGCTGCAGTCCATGGGGTTGCTAAGAGTTGGACACGACTGAGCTACTTCACTTTCATTTTCACTTTCACGCATTGGAGAAGGAAATGGCAACCCACTCCAGTGTTCTTGCCTGGAGAATCCCAGGGACAGGGGAGCCTGGTGGGCCGCTGTCTATGGGGTCGCACAGAGTCGGACACGACTGAAGCGACTTAGCAGCAGCAGCAGGAAAACTCAGTATGGCTTTGTTGTGTGTCAAACATTGTAAGAAGTGTCTTATTTGCAATAGGCCACTTAATCTCTTTAACACCCCAAAACCAAGTGTCTCATCGTATCTCCCTTTTAGAAATGGGTACGGAAGCCCCAAGTATTTGCTCAGACAGGTCGTAGGTAGCAGAGCCAGGATTTGAACCTGGGCTCTGGTAGGGGGTGGTGCCTGTGCTCTTAACTGCATGTTAAAGTTGCTTCTCAGCAGAATAGCTTCGTGTGAATAAAGCAAGGAAAACTTAAACCAGACGCGAGGGAGCCCTTGGACGTGGACAGCTGCGGCTCCTGCAGCCGTGGTCCTCTGCGGCCAGTGTCTGTCTTGCTCCTCTAGTTGCAGGTCTCTGATGTCTGCATCCCATTTCGGATGTGAAATTGTCCTCATCTGAGACTTGACTATACGGTGCATCTTTAGGACGAAGATTGGGAAAAGCTTAGCTTTTAACATCTTTAACCCCTCCTGCGCCTTCTCATCCCCTAATTGCTCAATCAGGAATTTCTGGACAAACAGCATGACATCCAGGTTTTGAATCTAAAGCTCTAGAAGAGGAAGTCCAACCTTAGGACGTGCAAATTAGGGCTTCTCAGGTGGCGCTAATGGGAAAGAACCCATCTGCCGGTGCGGGAGACTTGAGGTGCAGCTTCAGTCCCTGGGTGGGAAGATTCGCTGGAGGAGGGCATGGCAACCCACTCCAGTGCTCTTGCCTAGAGAATCCCATGGACAGAGGAGCCTGGCGGGCTATAGTCCATGGGGTCACAATGAGTTGGACACGACGAATGAGCACCCATGCAGGCATATTTAAATTGGCCCCCTTAGGCTGAAAATTCACTAGTGACAGAAGATGAAGAAGTGAGAAAAAAACTAAAGCTATAGAAGACTGTTGGATAGGCAGAAGGAAGAATTTAAGGGTGAGGAATTTTAAAATGCCTCATTTTAATTTTATTATAAAAATAGAACACAGAGGTGGTAAATGAAAAGAAAAAGACAGATCAAGCAGGAGCATTGTTGCTGTGGGTCCCGTGCTTCCCTAAAACGTAGAGCACAGATTGTGTGCGGGTACAGAGGTCAGGGGAGATAACGCAGCTGCTGGCAGATGAGATCTTGCTGTTGGCAATGGGATGTGGCTTAGAAATGAAGGGGAGGCAGCCAGGGAACCGGGGTAACAGGAGGAAGACCTCAAAAGCTGGACCAAGGTTATGTCAGGTACTTGCCAAGGGACGGTCAGGAATCTACTTAAATTGAAAGATTTTGGTATAGAATGTAGAGGAGAGGAAAGATTGGTTTTCATTGCCAAATCGGTCTCTATGAAAGAATAATTTATTTCTGGCCATGCCCCGTGGCTTGCGGGATCCTAGTTCGCAAACCAGGGATGGAACTCATGCCCCTGCAGTGGAAGTGTGGAGTCCTAACCATCGGACCGCCAGGCAGTTCCCCTGAAAGGGTGATCTGAGGCTCAGAAATTGTTAGGGAAAGCCGTCAGAGACTGAAATGTTACTGCTGCGAGAATTCCACTGTCCTGTGTTAAGCTGCTTCTTTAGAAGCTTGATCTTAACAAAGTTGTTGACAGGCTATGATCCTTTGAGCCATTCCAGGAAAATATGGAATAGATTCATGCATGATGGCCAGGGTTGTGTGTCTACTCAGGGTTTTGTTTTAATAAACTATAACAAAAGACATGTGTTTGTTTTTAACACCTTAAACATTTTAATCAAACAGAAGTAGAGAATTAAAATGAACCCCCATGTATTCATTGCTTACCAACATTTTGCCATGAATTATTTTTTATTGCTTTTTTTTTTAAAGGAAAAAATTTCTTTGTGGCTTTGGTTTTTTTTTTCGGAGTTACAGTTAATGGGATGTTTGTATTGGAGGGAGAGTAGAATTGATTATCTCAGATTATGATTCTGTGATTGGCAAAGAAATTCTGGAAAGAAATATACCAGAAATCTAGCTATAGGCAGTGAAATCCTAGGTGATTTTTTTAAAAATGTGGAATGGTTCATGAATTTGTGTGTGATTTTTTTTTTAAACTTTTCCTACTTTATTTATTGTTTTATCCCAGGAATGTGTACGTCTCCACCCTTTAGAATATTCAGAAGACTCTAGGTTGCTTTATAAAAATCACACTGAAATGCAGGCAGGCTTTACTGTCCAAAATGTTCATTGTAAATTGGTCCTGCACCTGATTTTCAAAGTGTTAATTGCCAGGTACTGTGAGCTGACTTACAAAGAAGTGAAAGGTCAGTGGAGGTGACTATAGCAACGGCAGGCGTCAGTCTGTCGAGGTTTACCTAACACCTGTGCGTCTTCTCTGGTCCTCTGTTTCAGGTGACAGCTGAGGTGGGGAAGCTCCTGGGCACAGAGAAGGTGGACGCCATCCTTTGTGTGGCTGGAGGATGGGCCGGGGGCAATGCCAAGTCCAAGTGTGAGTCCTTTTCTGAGTTAATCTTTCACCTGCTCTGCTCTTTGTCCAGGTGCACGGGTCGGGCCTGTCCTATGTGCCAGGCCGGACGTTTTCCTGTCTGCTGCCCAGAATCTTTCTAGTTGCTGTAAGGTGGGGATCAACACCCCGTTCTACAGAGGAAGCAAAAAACCTCCCATAAAAGGGGTCAGGGGGCTTCCCTGGAGGCTCAGCAGTAAAGAATCCACCTGCAGTGCAGGAGCTGCAGGAGGCTGGGGTTCCATCCCTGGGTCACAAAGATCCCCTGGAGAAGGGAATGGCAACCCACTCCAGTACTCCTGCCTGGAGAATCCCATGGACAGAGGAGCCTGGCGGGTGCAGTCCACAGGGGGCAAGGAGTCAGACACGACTGAAGTGACTTAGCACTCGAGGACGCTCAGAGGAGTTAGGGCAGAGGGGCCTTGAGATTAAAAAGGAGACAGGACGAAGTCAGCATGGTCCCCACCGCAGTCTTTCAGGGCTCGTTACTGGGATCTGGGAAAGTGAATGGAATGGAGAGATCATTCAGAAGTTCACAACTGAGCTTTTGTTGAAGCTGTGAGTTTATTTGCTATTTTTTTCTCGTGAACATTTTCAAATATACAGAAAAGATGAAAGAACCGTTCAGTGCACACCTTTATGCCCCCGTCGAGGTTCAGTCCTTGTTAATGTTTGCCATACTCACATTCTCGTGCTTTCTCGCACGCGTGTCCTCTGTGTGTGTATTTTTGCTGCTGTCGTTAATCATTTGAAAGTGCTTTGACACTTGACTGTATTTCAGTATGTGTCTCCAAGGATTAGGCCATTCTCTCACGTTAGTGTAATACCATTCTCATACCTAAGGCAGTTACCAGTAATTCTGTGAGATTAATAGTACCAGCTCATGTTCCACTTACCTCAGTCTATTCCATAGCTGTTTCCCCTAGATTTATTCTAATCAGGGTTTATGTACGGCATTGTGTTATTGTTTGTGTCTCTCAATCTAGAATTTTTTTTTTTCCCATGATAGGCTTGGCAGGTCCAAAGCAGTTTCCATGTAGAATGCCCCCACCCTGAATGTGTCAGACCGTTTCTTTACAGTATCATTTACCTTGTTCCTCTGTCCCTGGTGTTTCTTGTGAGCTGGAAGGTAGGTCTGGAGAGTTGCTCAGATTCAGGTTAAATACTCTGGAGGTGAGGATGCTTCCTGAGTGATGTGGGCTTCACTCTGCACCCCTGTGAGTCCTCACCGTATCCCACGGCCTGCTCCGCCGTCCATCCAGAGTGATGCCGACTTTGATGCTGGGTCAGGCTTAAGGCAATAGATCTCCATCATAAGGTCCATTTTTCTATTTGCAATTGTGCTTTGGCATCATGTATGAGTATCCTGTTCCCAAACACCTTGAGAAACCCAAATTCCCCAGAACTAGTGGCTGTAAACATCCACTGATAATCAGTCCCTCCACTGGGGCTTGGAAAATGGGAGTTTTCCAGTTCTATCATTGCTTCTACATTTATCAGCCGGAGTGATTTAAAAAGGAATTGATTTTCTGTGTGTGCATGCACGTGTGTGTGCTCAGTCACGTCCGACTCTTGGCGACCCCGTGGACTGTAGCCCGTCAGCCTCCTGTGTCCGTGGGATTCTCCAGGCAAGAATACTGGCATGGGTTGCCATTTCCTTCTCCTTCCCTGCGAACCACACCTAAATGTGAAATTGTCAGTTTGTCCGTGATCGGCTTGGCAGAACACCTGTTGGCCTTTTGCGTATTTTGGGAACAGGAAGTTATAATTGTGGGTCCACCCTTTTCTCCCCTAGTTCTTCTTAACGGAGAAATGCAGTGCCTTGGTCATCACCCACTGCAGACCCTCCTTCTGTATCAGGAGGGCTCTGTCTCTGGGTCACGGGTGCACTGGGTTCTGTGTATCCTGTGAGGGGGGAAGGGGATGGTCATTCAGCTGGTAATGTGACCTCCCTTACCAGTTGTTCCTCCTCACGTCTCTGGCGAGGCCAGAGGGTTAAAACAAATGCGAGATGGTTGTTATTTCAGCTTTCTTTTAAAGAGTCTTCAAAGTTGGCATTAAACTTTCAACCATAGAACACCGTCACTCCATGGAAGCCCTCTTTATGTCGTCATAGTCCCTGAGATCTTTTTATCACAGATAAAACTTGACTTAGACATATAGGTTCTACTTAAAAATCTGATGTCCTTTATTTATTTTTGTAATTTTAAAAATTATTTTTTTGGCCTTACCACGTGGCTTGTGGGATCTTAGTTCCCCGACCAGTGATCAAACCCAGACCCTTGGCCGTGAGAGCATGGAGTTCTAACCACTGGACCACCGGGGGAGTCCCCTAATGCCATTTATAAAGTAGGGCAGTGTTTGAATTAAAGCCAGTCCCACCTATCTGTTAGCAGTCCTCATTTATTGGTTGATGTTTACCAGTTTGGCTTCCCTGGTGGCTCAGATGGTAAAGAATCTGCCTGCAACGCAGGAGACCTGGGTTCAATCCCTGTGTTGGGAAGATCCCCTGGAGAAGGAAATGGCACCCCACTCCAGTATTCTTGCCTGGAGAATCCCATGGATAGAGGAGCCTGGTGGGCTACTGTTCATGGGGTCCAAAGAGTCAGACATGACTGAGTGACTAACACTAACCAGTTTGCAGGTGAGGAGGCTGAGGCTTGGGTGATCACGTGGCCTGGATTTGAACCTGCATCTCTGAGCACAAGCCCTGGGCTGTGTGTGTGTGTGTGTGTTAGATCTCCCTGCAGACCCAGAGTGGCCATGGGGGTTTCCTGGAGTGTTGGGTGCTGGGGGTCAAGCTCACCCTTCAGTTTCTTCCTTGTGAATGCTGACCTCGTGTGTCTCTTTGCTCAGCCCTCTTTAAAAACTGTGACCTGATGTGGAAGCAGAGCGTGTGGACATCCACCATCTCCAGCCACCTGGCCACCAAGCACCTCAAGGAAGGAGGCCTCCTGACCTTGGCAGGGGCCAGGGCCGCCCTGGACGGGACGCCCGGTGAGCCTCCGTTACCCCGTCTGTGAAATGGGAACGCTCATACTTTCTCACTCGCTGGGGTGCTGAGCGCTTCCGTGGGAGGGGGAGTATTAGAGCCCTTTACCCTCCAGGGCTGTTTGCAGTTGGGTGGCTTTTGCTCCCTGTTAGGCCCACATTTTTTTAGGGGCAGCGCCCCTCATCTTTTCACAGGCATTGTCCTCACGGTCATGCTGGCCAAGGACCACTGTCCTCTGGCACCGGCTTGTCTCGTGTGTGTATGTCTGGGACCCACCCAGGGAATGGGTGGTGTTGCAGTGACTCTCACCTCATTAATATGGGCTTTTCCCTGGTAGCTCAGATGGTAAAGAATCCACCTGCAATGCAGGAGACCCAGGTTCAGTCTCTGGATCGGGAAGATTCCCTGGCGAAGGGAACGGCAACCCACTCCAGTTCTTGCCTGGAGAATTCAGATAATACTGAGTTGCGAAGTCACTTTAGTCGTGTCCGACTCTGTGTGACCCCATAGATGGCAGCCCACCAGGCTCCCCCGTCCCTGGGATCCTCCAGGCAAGAACATGGAGTGGGTTGCCATTTCCTTCTCCAATGCATGAAAGTGAAAAGTGAAAGTGAAGTCGCTCAGTCCTGTCCAACTCTGAGCGACCCCATGGACTGCAGCCCCCCAGGCTCCTCCGTCCATGGGATTTCTCCGGCAGGAGTACTGGAGTGGGTGCCATCGCCTTCTCCGAATACTGAGTGACTAACACTTGTACTGAAGTGCGGGCAGGGGATGGTTAAGACTTCACCATCTGAATTTAGTGAGGGGTTGGGGACAGTTTACTCTCCCTTTGGATTGGGATAAAGGGGTTTAAGCAGGGAGTGGGGAACATAGTTCAGGGAGCCAGGAACTGTCTCCACTACCTAAATTAAACTCTCATAAAAAAAGAGGGGAGTGTTTTTGGACCTCTTTAGTAAGTGGTGAAACCTTGAGCATCTTTTTGAGTTTTTGTGTAGTGAACTGAACTGTGAGGCTTTTACAAATTAATCATTTTTTTGCCACTCATTTTATTAGGTTTCACAGAGAAAGTGATCTTATAAATCCATGGCTCTTGCAATAATTCACACTGTGTAAATGTTCATTGGTAGTCTGGCTGAGATCTGATTTTTGTTAAAATCAGAGACTCGAGAGAGTAAATACAGAAATGAGTAATAGCTTGACATTGAAAAGAGAAAACCCTAGGACTGAAACACTAATTTTTCTGAAGGATGAAACAGCTTTCTAGCCTTGCTTTTGGTTTATTAGTATCATTCTTTGCTTATAGTTTCTGATACTGGTTAAGACTATAGGATCTGGAACTATACAGGTTGGTTTCGTATTGTGGTTTTGCCGTTTGGTCGCTGTGTGATATTTGGCTAATTACTTAACCTCTCTGAGCCTCAATTTTGTCATTTGTATAATG